>NC_081152.1:1974216-2585919 GCF_958295425.1 Solea solea
AGTGGAACACCAATGGGGAGGGACACCGAGCGGGGGAGGGACACGGTCTCTCTGTCACATGACCCGTGTTAAAGCTGCAGTAGGCAGGATCACTGGAGGTTATTGACTGTTGAGTTCTATCTGCATTTTATTCAATTACATTCACAACAAAAGGTCACATGTGTGAGAGTGAATGGTGGTTTGTCCCTGTGATGGACTGGTGATCTGTCCAGTGTGTGACCCCCAACTATCGCCCTGTGTCAGCTGAGATCGGCACAGCGCCCCCCTGTGGTGGATAAAGTGGTGAGTTTTTGTTTGTGAGCGACATATATCCAGAAATGAAGGATTTTTGATCCAGATCCAGATTCATCATCTTTAAAAAAAAAACAAAACATGTGCAAACGTCTCGGTCTGCATTCGCTCTCTGTGCTTTTACTAGACGTGTTTATTGTGCAAGTTTATTTATGAGGTTTCATAGTGAGGGCGGTGACTGTGTGAATGTGTGAGTGAATGTGTGAATGGGTGCAAAACTGTCGGGGGTCATCGGGACTAGAAAAGCAATATATATATATATATATATATATATATATATATATATATATATATATATATATATATATATATATATATATATATATATATATATATATATATACATACACACATACATATATATATACACATATATATATATACACACACATATATATATATATACATACATACAGATACATATATATATATATATATATATATATATACATACATACATACATATACATACATATACATATATATATATATATATAAAGATACAGACTATTTACCATTTGTGTGTGGTTGTGGAGCAGCCAGTAGGAGGCGCCCTCTCTCTCTCTGAACTGCCCTGTGATTGGTCAAAGCCTCTTATCAGGCTACAGATTCAGTTGTAGATGGAGATCATACTAAAAATGTTGCTATGACACCGACTTTAATTTGATCAATAGTGCTAAAAATGATCCTGCCTGCTGCGTCTTTAAAGAGGAGTGTGTTTATTTACAAGCGCTCACGCGACCACACGAGCTCGTATGCATAGAGGTATATTTTAACGTGTTCTAAATGTCACATTCGTCCCATCAAGCAAGTCATTCAGTGCGATTTAATCAAAAAACGCAAAACCGTCGCTCACCGTGTGGAACGCGTTCAACCGTGTGTTCAACCGTGTGTTCAACCGTGTGTTCATCATCATCAGCAGCAGCAGCAGCAGCAGCGGCTCGCAGGCCTACAGTTAAGCAATGTAACAGAGTGATGCAGGTGCACCATGGGAGGGGAGATTTCAACGAAAACTGTGACTGATTTTGCGATTTGGCGTCCGTATGGCTTATATAAGAAGACAAAGAGAACGTATGACCGCTGCTAGTTGGTGGTATTAAGGCAGGGTTTGAACACAGAGAAAGAAACACATGTGGACACAGGGATTTAAGTCAAATCAGCAGCTACAACAAGGAGTTCACACTTTTCCACCTGAAAACAGGCTGATTGAAAAGCTTCATTCACATCTTTTCTCATGAGAAAACAAACGCTTTCTTTTAGGCGTCGAAGCTACGAGAGGAGCGGTTTGTGTAAAGATTCACTAGCTTTGTAAAAGGAAGCCCTAAAAAAACAAAAAAACGGCCCGTTCTAGACATGTTGATTAAAAGAGATAAAGAGAAATGACAGATGATTCATTACAGTCATGCAAACCGTGTGCAGAAATACAAAGCTCCCAAACTAAGAAGGAATCACATTGAAAGACGCTAATACAATTCATTAACTAGAATTCAGCAAAGGTAATATTGTCAATCTGGATAGAGATTAGAATTATTTTCATCTCATTCAGCTGGAAGGCACAACCGTAAGGCTTAAGGAGGTGTCGCAAAGCATTCTGCCTGCTTCTCGTTCCAACACCCGGAGGAAAACAAACAACAGCACTGGGGGGGGTGGGGGGCAGGAGGAGGGGGGGGAGGAGTTATCGCTATGTCGCAACTCGTCCAAATTCACTCCAGTAAGTATAGTGTGACATCAACGTAATTCCATGGGATGAGAACAATGTGATTATTGTGCATGTGACTGGTTTGGAGCCTGAGAGAAATCAGCTTGAACGATGATGAGGAAGTAAAAAGAAACTAGAGAGAGAGATAGAGGGGGGGGGGGGGGAGCTACAGGGGGAAGATTCCATCTTAGAATAAAAGAGAAGGAGCAGAGCGGGAAACTTTACAAACTCCGCCCTCCACAACCCTGACATTCCTCCATCACTGAGCATTTTCACATCGTAACAGTTTCTCTCCTTCCTTCATTTCATGTTACCAGCTTTTGTTTTGTTGTTGTTTTTTCTTTGTTTACCATCTCTGACGTGTGTGTGTGTGTGTGGTTCACCTTCAGGTGTGGACTGGAGCTGGGATGTGTTTGTGTGTCTGCTCCCAGACGTGGAGATGTGATGTTCTTCTCCGTGTGTGTGTGTGTGTGTGTGTGTGTGTGTGTGTGTGTTTAAGAGTAGAAGGTGAGGACGCTCTGGTGGTTGCCGCGCACCAGCAGCATGGGCGGCAGGTCCTTGGACAGCACCTCCAGCCAGGCCATGTAGAGGGCGCTGGACACCGCTCCCTTCCTGGCCAAAGGCAGGCTCCTGAGGGAAGCACAGATGAGACGCACAGCTCGTCATTTGGTGTCACGGGAAACCTGATCTCTCCAGTTAAAGGTGCAGTGTATAATATTGGACCACCATGTTTTTAAATGATAAAACGTCAGTGTCTGAAAAACTAAAGCTACATGCAAACATTTTTATTCATAAATTGCAGATAATAAAGATTTCAGACGTAATCCTCGTCCGTACTGACACGGCTGCATCACATGAGCGTTCAGGTCGGGCTGCGACTCAGGATTATTTTGCAGAATCTGTCAAACGTCGATTCTCCGATGAGTTGTTTGGGCCGTGAAGTGTCAGAAAATATCGATGGTGTTTCCAAACCTCGTTGTTTTGAGGTTCCGGAAACACGATTGACATTTTTCACACATCACAACATTCACAAAGCTCAGGGATCCAGACTAACTTTTTTTCTTTCATTGCTTCACCTTTAACACCTTTTTAAATCACTCTCCATAACTTTCATATAATGTGAATGATTTTTAAACAAGGAATATCTGTTCATATACATGTTTCTGCATCACTTCCTGTGTACAACTGCACAATGAGCATTTTTCCATGTTATCAGATTAGAGCAGCCCCATCTGAGGTAACACAAGACGGCAAACTGTTACACACACACACACACACAAAAGCAGCTTACATGACAATGAGGGCGGCCGTGCTCGAGTGCTCCTTCAGTAGCTCGTTGAGTCTGATCTGACGATTAGTCTGATAAGACAGAAACAAACACACACTCAGGACGATCATCACAGCTGTTTACACAACACGCTGAGCAGAAGTAGAAAAGTATCCACTCCACTGATGTGTTTGCAGCTTTGAGGAAATACGATCACAATCAAAACTCGTGATGTCACGGTGCATTAAATAAACTGATGAACTGGATAACACAACTAGATATGCACATCACGTCCACAAGGGGGCAGACATGTAAAGCGGCAGACATTGAAGTGAGCCCAGAGCTGGTGTCATATATGAGGCGTGAACAGCTGTACTGAGCGTGATCTGATCATTGAAACGTTAAAACCAGGTCTGAACGGGGTCAGAGCAGACCTTGTTCTGTGCTGCCTCAAACTCACATGAGGCAGACACTCGGTAAACATGGCTGCTACTGGAGACACCAGGAAGTCATGGATCCAAGCCACTTAACAAAAAAGCTCCTCTGCAGCTTGGGGCGTGTGCGATCTTAACAACACACACACGACTACAGTTTGTGTTGTGTTGCTCCCCCCGCACTGAAGTCCATAGAGAAAATCAACAATTTTACAACCACAGCTAAAATCACTGATTTCCTCTATGGACTTCGGTGTGAGGAGAGTGCAGTTTTTATATATATAAAATAATAACACGGGATGATTGTGTGACTGCAGCTCTGCAGACAGCAGCACAGTCTGGATCATTCTTATCGTCGGTCACATTTAACACCGACAGTGTGAGGTGTGGGTGTGTGTGTCTGTGTGTGTGTGCACTGACCTTAGTGCGGTACAGCTCCAGCTCGTTGTCCGTGATCCTCCAGGGTTCGTTGTTCTTCAGCTCCTCGGCCGCCTCCTGCTCCATGTCGTCTTCCTTCAGCCGATACGGCTCGATCATTTCCTCAAAGGCTGCCGTGCTACACAACAACAACAACAACGACAACGATGACGACAACGACAGGAATTGTGTTTTTAGAATTGAAATGTAATGAGATCATGTTTTAAGAGCGTGAAGAAAAAGTCACATAATGCAACACAAAGTGATATTAATATTATATTAATATCAACAGGAACCAAAAGAGTTGAGTGGTAATGTTGGTCAGTAAATGACCTTTATGCAGCACTTCACTCTGCTTCACTCAAACCAACTATGACATGGCCACAGACTCCACTAATGGTCAGTTCCCTTTTATATGAGGCCAGGCAGAGTCAGCAGATTCACATTCACAAAAGATGTCTCTCCTTTAAACAGCTTTTCTGACTAGAAACTAAAAGAGGAAAAAAAATAACAAAGTAATATGGTTCTTCTGCTGCTCCTTTGTGATGTACATTACATTACAAGTATTTTTTCTGTGGCTTACATTGCTGTTTGTTCCAAATGTGCCATATTTCTCAATAAAAATATTAATAAAAAAGAAAAAAAGAAACTAAAGTTCACCTCACTTTCTAAACCAGCACAGTGTGTCGCCTGTTATTTTGTGACTTTGGTGGAAGTCATTCTTCATTCAGACTTAAAGCAACACGTCCAGCAACTCCTGCGTCACTGTCAGCAACAGTAAATACACTGATTTTCCTCTGTGGACACTGGTGCAGGAGAGTGAGCCATGCGCTGAGTTAAGTGGCTAAAATCAGTTTGTTCTTGTGTCCCTGCTGAAGACCGGGTTTTCAATATGAACACACACCTGTGACATAAGCCTTCCCCACACTAGAGGATCATAACTTCAGGCTGATTTGAGCAGATGATCCTGAAACACTGCACACACAACAGCTGATGACTGACAGTCACAGTTTCTGTGAGATCCCAAATCCCTGGAATCTCCTGAAGTGGTTTTCCACACAACAGAATGTCACACCTTGTTGAGCCTTATACAAACGGGACTGATGCACTGAGCATGATCCAGACAGTAGAGGAGCTTTTCTCTTTGAACTTTATTGAAGGAGACTTACTGCTCTTTCTTGGGCTTGGTGTTTATGTCTCCCAGCACAGTAATGTCCGAGAAGTCTATCCTGAACTTGCTCAGCAGCGTGGCCATCCTGTGGAATGAAAGCAAAAAAAACAAAGGGCTTCAGGGTTCATGCTTTAAAGCACCTGCGAGACATTTTCATCCACGCAGCTATGCACTGCATCATGGTCAAAGCCAGGCGATGTCTCCGGGAGAACAGACGCAGGTGGGAAAGGTATTCTGTGCATGAGCTGTGCATGAGCTGTGCATGAGAGTCATTTCCTTTATCTTCAGCTTCAAAGAAGCCGAGTCCCTGAAAACATGATCCGTCACATATGAAGAGACTTACCCCACACTGCTGTTTTATCTTCTATTGTTTTTGTAAGTCGAGTCATGTTCCTGGTACTAAACCCATTTTAATACGCTGTGTCTACACAGGATGAGTCACTCTGACTTCACAACTCAACGCGTCTTTAATCTAAAATGTATAAAAAGATGCTTTCGAGAGTTTAGCCCAAAAAATGAATCAACACAAACATGACATTTCCACACAATCGAGACGTTACTATAGTTCCCTGATATTAAAATGATCCTTCAGGAGTTCCAGGAGCAGATAGAGTTGTCACAGCTGCGTCAGGTCGTTTCAGAGTGAAAATAACAAGCATTGGATCATATTTACGGATGCAAAATGAAACGTCTGCTCTTGTTTCCTGTGTTGAAATGTGACACCTTTTACATTCTCAAGTCATTGGAGCCAGAGTAGTACAGTGCAAAGAATCCAAACTTCATTTCCCTGCAGCTCCATGGAGCTTTAATCACTTTTATAGATCAACGTGCTGATTTTACAACCCGTGTGCGCCCCCTTCATTGAGAACCAGCATGACAGACTGAAAACAGCATCATTCAGAGTGTGAATTAAAAAAAGTGTGTGTAAGATTTGATTCAACTGATCATTTGGCTTCATTCAAACGTGGAAATATTAAACAATCTCTTTTTCTGAAGGTAAGTGTCGTGTGAATCCACAGAGGAGAAAAGGTGAAAGGTTAAGTTTGTAGCTTTGCAGTAAACACAAAGAGGATTTCAAAGTGCACCGAGCAGCAGAGACACGAAGAAAGGCTAATTTTAGCCAACAAAAGGAGGTAGGAGGCAGCTGTAGAGGACAATGAGAGAGAGAGAGAGAGAGACAGAGAGACAGAGAGAGAGAGGGAGAGAGAGACAGAGTGTGTAAGTTGAGTCTATACGAGGACAAGAGAAAGGGCAGCAGAGGATGACAGACGCCTTTGTGCTGAAAACTGATAGTGTCAGGAAGGTTGACGTTAACGTGAAGTTAAAATAATCTTGTGTTCTTAAAGGAATAGTGTGATTTTTTTTTTCTTGTTTCAGAGAATCAGATCATGGGAACATGTGACACCTCATCTACAGAGCAGAGAGTTCTAAGAGTTCACCCAACTAATGAAAAACAAGCGTCAGAGTTACAACAGAGGTCAAAGAAAAGATGACATCATCACTGTAGGTCTGAGGTCACCCAGGATTATCCACTTCATCCTCATCATTGTAAAAACGTGTGTGAACTCATGACAGAGGCTTCAGTGGGGATGTTTCTATACTAACGACGGATTCAACATCCATAAAAGAGAGAAGCGCCCAAGTATGGCTGCAACGACGAATCCATTATTAATCAATGACTTAATTAATCATCAAATGGCTTCATCAGCTAGTTTGGTTGTGTGACTCCAGCTACTAGAGCTTGTTACTATGATGTTCTTGAGAGTCACCATGATGTTTGCTGGTGTGTTCCTTCATGTTTACAGCCAACATGAAGGAACATGTTACGCTATTTTAGCACGGCTACTTTTTTGTGTTCATATATGAGCTGAATCATATGAAACTAATAAACTAATCAATGTTTATTAGCGTCACACACCAATAAACATTTCCCTGACCAGGAGCAGCGCTGCTTTTATCATTGTATTTCATACAAAGACAACAAAGCTTGATGGTTTTTTTCTATTCTATTCAATTTAAAATGAACACACACAGCATCAATACAACCTATTGTTTACTGTACCAAACAACAAACAATCACAGTGTCATTGTGTCATGTTGTCAGTAGCAGCTGGACAGAGGAGTGTGGTACTGAGGAGACAGCAGATGGTTCAGATGATAACTTTGACTCAGCGAGATGGTAATAGTCAGCAAATGATGGCGGTAATCTAGTCACATGAACAAAACCAACAATATTTGATCTTTATTATTATTATTATTATTACTACAAGTAGGGCTGGGGCAATTAGCTTAGTAGGATTTGTTTTTATTGAAAACCCTTTTTTTTTTTAATTTAACTCCCACTGCCAGTGTTAAGATGTGATCCCTGGATGTTGGGACATTTGTTTGAAGCCTGAAAACTTTGTTTACAATGACAGGGCCTGCCATCTTGTTCACATGTTCCTTCTGAGGCTTGCATTTCTGAGTCTTGCATTTTGTGTATTTTTCAGCATGCCAGAGATTAAGTCTGTGGTGACTAAAGCAGGACTCAATGACCACAGCTGGAAAAAGACAAAACATTACTTCTATAATAAAAGCTCAAGGAGCATAATGAAGTTTGGTTTCCCACTAAGGCTGAACGATTAATCAATGAATAAACCAGAAAAATAACCAAATTGAAAGCGACTGTAATCATTTGCTGAAGATCAAGTGTGTGACAAAACTGGATTATGATGAAATTCTGCACCGCTGCAGGAATTCAACAGACAGATAATCTGGCTTCAGACGAGTCGCAGTGACTGATGGACTTTTTATAGTCCAGCGAATAATCAAATTCTCGTGCTCATCTCCAGTTTGTTGACAGACAAAGACGTCGCTTAGTATTGGGTTTTTCAAATGTTACAACACAAGCTGACAAAACTGAAAAGACTCCAGCAGATGTGGGAGAGTGAGATGCGCTGGATGAGGAGGGTGTGGATGTACTCACGCTCGGCGGTCGTGGTCAATCCTGTTGATCTTGCCTCCGATGAAGACTCGGATCTTGCAGTCCTTCCACCTTTTCTTGTTGGTCAGCAGGTAGGGGATGAGCAGGGTCAGACCTGGACAGGAGATGAAGGTCAAACAGGTGGTCAACATTCGACATGCCTCGGCCGGTTTGACTCCCACGAGCTGCTGAAGCACAGCTGATGGCAGCTGACGGCAGCTGACCGTCGAGTCGGACAGTTGCCATAACAACCAAGGCCTGTGGAGTCGAGCAGTCACACTGCCTGTGAGAGAATGACCTGAGGTGTCTTCAATATCTTTCCCACAAGCCTTATAAACAGACTTTGACCAGTTTGAATATTTATATTGGCCACAAATGTCACAAACATGTCACTCTCTGTACCAGTTTCAAAATAAAAGCACTGCAGCTTTTTAATTTCTTGAAATATATTCAGTTTTCCGTCAAGGAATTTATTGTATAATAGTTGCAGGACTGGTGGATACACTGTTCATACTATGGCTGTGACCACTATTATTATTATTATTATTATTATTATCATCAACTATTATAATAAAAAGTTATAATTAGTAAATGTTTTATTCACAATTTAAAAGGCATAATGCATAAAATAAAGTAATTCATTTACCAAACATCAAATTCAAATTGGTATTTGGTGTTACAGATAAGAATGTCAAATATTATACACATTTACATTTGATTTTGTTTTGGGTGACAATTGTTCACCATTTTTAAAAAGTGGAATAAGGTGCTGGAGTTAAATGTCGCTCAGTCAGAGGAGTTGTTTTGACAGAGATTTAAATAAATATCAGGACACGTGAGTGTCGTCAGAGAGCAAATAAACGCTCATCCAAAGGTCAAAACGCTCATCCAAAGGTCAGCCTGTGAACAGCCGCCCCGGCACGAGCCAAATCTGACATCACTGAGCTGCAAAGACCAGTTTCACTCTCATCTCTGCTGTTCACATGATGACGACGTGATGCTGACAGCAGACGCCACATGAGTCAGCTGCTCCTTTCTGCACTGACATAAATCGTTCTGCTCAAGAAAGCATGACTCATATTACCACATGAAATCATTCAATATGGAATATATTGTACTTCTACCACTGTTTCCACTTGTTAGGTGAGAGAACAAACATTTTAGCTTATATTTGATAGTCAGCTGACTGGTAACAAGGGTACAGAGGTGAAGGATTTGGGTAAATAGCTAATTATGATTTTTCCTACAATTTCCCAGACAAAGTCAATATTTAGTCCAATATTTTCTCTGTTATACATTCAAATAAAGATGGAGCATTGCAACATGAGAAAACATCACAAATATTAACCACTATAAACATTTAAAGAATGAGAACTTATAGATAAGTAGATAACTGTCTGTAACATTAACATATTGCATTTTGTTTTAAATTGGTTTCAGGATGTAGCGCAATTAATAGGAGACCAGTAAACCACATTAAATTGCAGCCTTTGCGATCTGCCTATTTTTATTCCTTCCTTCAAACTCACCTCCATCATCAAACAGCCACCACACATCCACTGTTCCCTTCCCTTGTTTCTTCTGGAACTGCTGACTGGCCTCCAGCAGCCTCTGGTCAGACACGTTCAGCGGTACTGTTGGACTTCTCTTATCTGCAGCACGCACACACAAAACCAACAGAGGAAAACTTCAGGAAAACTTCAAAAATCAAACTGTTCATCTGTTTCGGAGCCTTGAGACTGTAACTTATGTTTGTCAGTGATGGACAGACACATATGTTACACTTAAAGTGTGAAACCAAGTAAAGGATCAAACTTCAGCAGTAAAGATCTGTGATAAGTGTTTCCCTTGTTGTAAGTTTTAGAATCATAACTTACATATGACGCTACATATGCAGGATACACAGGATATGTGTGCTTTTTAACAGCTATAAAGCAGTGGGTAATTTAAGGGATCATTCCTTACAGATCTCTGTCATCCCAAACTAAAACGTTTTTTTCTCTCTAAGGACTTTGGTGCTGGAACGTGAGCCGGTTACAAACGTAAGTTTCCTTTTGAAAGAGGCCATCTATTACAGCTAAGTTAACCAGAGAACACTTAAATGCCACCATCTGAAATATTAACAGAAGAACACTGAAAGTGTCACGTTTCTCTGAAAATGCCCAAATTGAAGCTGAGAAAACAGTAATATAGTACATAGGTAGTACTTTTAAGTTCATTTTTGTGCTAAACCAACCACAGGGGAGACACCATCAGTACTGAAGAGCAAAGACACACAGAGAGTTTGAGCTGCAGAGCACTAAGGGCATGAAAACACGAGAGAAGTTTTCATCCTGGAAGAGAAAGCTACAGACACGCTGTCGTCTTCAGAGAGAAGAAGAAACAACAGCAGCAGCAGCAGCAGCAGCAGCAGCAGCAGCAGCAGCAGGTGAGAGGCTGCACACAGGTCACAGGAAATTGACATGTTGGCACAAACAACAAAAAAAAGATACTCAAGACTTGGATTGAGTTGAAGGCACTTTCACACACAGTTTAGCTTCAGATGATTAGACTTGTCCTACAAGCTGGAGACTTGTTTACAGCAGAGCAGGAGAGAGAGAGGGAAAAGACAACATGTTATTCCCTAACGACGAGGAGTTAGCAGGCCGGAAACATGGACGGACGAGAGACAGAGACAGAGACAGAGACAGAGACAGACAGCAGGGTGCAGGAAGGTGTGTTAATAAAAGAGGAATTCAAAATATACTGTGGAGAAAAAAAGATGAAAGTATGAGAGAGTGAGAAGAGGAAAACATGACTCGAGAGGAGAGAAGGACAGAAAGGAGAGATAAAAAGACTGAAAGATAAACAAAATAAAGGAGAAAAGAGAATTTGAGGCAACTCAAAAAAAAGGGGCGTGTCCTGCCTTTTTTCAACAGGGGCTGAGTTGGAGCTTTGCCATCATCATCGTCATCTGGGGAATTAGAGACAAAAGGAGAGAAAAAAAATCATAATGAGATCAAATGTTCTTCTGGTGTTTTAAAAAAAGGTGAATGGTAGAAGGTAAATGTGCATGGATTATGGATTATGTTCCTGAGACCTGAGCTGAGCATGGACAGATAATCTGGTCTTCAGAACTGACTCAGGCTGCAATGATTAATCAATAATTACTTGATTACTATAATGATAATTGAATAATCGTTGAAGTTTTCAGATTTTTCAGCTTCATAAATGTAAATATTTTAATGTTTCTTCCCTCCATTTTCTGACATTTTATGGCTCAAACTAGTTGAGAAAATAATCAACAGATGAATCGATTATGAAAAGATTGGTTAGTTGCAGCTCAATGACTGACACATAAATGAGTGATGAACTCATGCGATACTTGGTATCAGTTTTACTTCTAAATCACTAAAATCACCGCATCTCATAGTTGGATAAAATGTCTCATTACGATTTAAAGTCAATATTTTCTCTGTTATACATTCAAATAAAGATGGAGCATTAGATAAGAAGAGAAAACGTCAAACACATTAACTACTATAAACATTTAAAGAATGAGAGCCTATAAACGGTCAGCAGTTAATAAGAGACCAGTGAACCACATTAAATTGCAGCCTGTTTCAAATGGCAAAATTATATTTAAAAAGTCACATAATAACGTTCCTTTGACGTTAACCCACGTAAATAGCCTTCACTTAATATGAAAGGTAATACCGCTCATACAGAAAATACACATTTATAATAAGATTCTTTCTCATTATCACCAATAGCATCCCTAATTGAAACAAGACCTCAAAGTGAGGACGATTCACAGAGGGGCGTGAACCTGAGCACAGGCTACTAACTTACTAACTTTTCAAAATAAAACGTCTCTGCTACTTATCAGAAACAAGCTGCTTTCACACAAACACACCTGCAAATGTAAGTCATGTGACCTTTCACATACAGCCTGGTGTGAACAGGAAGCTGATTCAAATATGACAGCAGCAGCAGAGTGTCTGAGGGCCGACTGAGGGCCGACTGAGGGCCGACTGAGGCCCCGGCTGAGGCCCGGCTGAGGGACGGCGGTCAGGCTGTTGTTGGGAATGTTCGGAACAATAGTTCCCATAATCTGGGATCTGTTTGCTCTGTTCTCACAGACACACGAGACCAGGACATCTGTGGACTAACTGGGCCCAGTGGGACAACTGGGGTCAAAGGACAGTGAGGCGACTTCCTGTCAGGAAAGCGCGGCTGTGTGTTTGTGTGTTCTCTTGTATTCTGGCATAAACCATGGAGACCAAAACCTGGTCCTAATGAGGCAGAACCTCATTTCTAAAGAAGTGGTTTAGTTTAGGGCTAAGATTTGAATTGTGGTTGTGTGCGGTTAACGTGTTAACGCTTTGTTTAGACTGTGTAAGTTCTCGTACAAAACGTATAAAAGACACACGTAGTGAGGACATTTTGTCTGAAAGGGCTGTTGGACCTGGTTTAGAGTTAGGATTAAATTAAGGATTAGATTTGATCTGGTGAGTACTCCGAGGGCACGGCCACAAACCTTTTAAACAGGATGCTTTAAAAAAAAACAAAAAAACATTTCCTTTATTTAAAATCCATAAAAAATAACAAATGAAACATGGAATAAATTGAATTAACATAATGAAAAATAAGAACCAAAGTCACGTAGGGACACAGGCCTCGGCAGAGCGATGGAGTTAGGATTGTTAAATCTTAGTTAGGCTGCTATAGACCTAGACTGCTGCACTCACTCTCAGGGTATGAATATGACTTCATGTCATCAACATTGTTCTTTCTCTCTCTAGTTTGTGTCTTTCTTTTCTTCCTGTCCTCTCTCTCTCTCTCTCTCTGTGTCCTCATCTTGCAGGCTGCAGGATCCAGATCCAGTTCCGAGGCTACTATGATTATTATTATGCCATATGAGTGTCATCAGTAAGAACCCTGTGTGAGAATGTGTGTGTGTAGACAGAATAAAGCAGGTTATTACTGGATTACGAGGGATTAGTGAGAACAGCGTTAAACAGATTTCCTGGATGAAAAAGCCTTTCTCTGTCATGTAGAGGACCAACGTTTGAGCAAACCAATATGTGACTTGGACATAAAACACATGTTCATGTGGAGGTAAAGTCTCAGGACACAGAGGACACAGAGACAGACTGCAGAGCCAGTTACTAACCTTTCTGTATGGCAGGACTGTTCTGGAGGCTCGTGGCCTTGGAGGATTGCTTGGACGAATCGGCGTCAGAGTCTTTGCTGGTGTCTATGGAGACGATGACATCCTTCATCCCCGAGGACTTCTCCTGGGAGGACAGCAGCTCATCTGTGGAGAAACGGAAAGAGAGAACAGATGGAGGGAGGAGGAGGAGGAGGAGGAGGAGGAAGAAGAAGCGAGCCAGTGAGAGGTATTGATCTTAATTTACACACTTTCCACTCTAACTAAATAACAAGGTTTCTGCTGAGACCTTAGATAATCCTGGTCATAAACAAAGGAGGCTTTCATGTGGCATTATGGGGAAATGCATGATCCAGCAATTTTAAGCTTTTATTATTAGTTTCACATGAACTAATAATTAGAATTCCTCAAAGCGTTGTGTTTTTAATCGCCATCATGAGTCCTCCAGGTTATTTCCTTCTCTTTCCTGCCATGACTGTTTGCTTTTCAGCTGCAACGATTATTTGATTCATCGATTATCAATTGATTACTAAATTAATAAACTCGATCGATTAATAAAATCAATCAGTTTGAGTGTTTTTTCAATCATCAAGAGAATCCTTCAGCTTCTGAAAGGTGAATATTTTCTTGTTTCTTTGCTCATTAAGCATTTGAACTTGTTACATTTGGTTTGTGGAGCAAACACGATGTTTGAGAACGTCGTCATTGTGACGTCATCAATATTTTTTCAATCTTCTGACATTAACTAATCAATGAATGGAGGAAGTGATCAAAAGGTTAATCAAATCGAAAAATAATCGTTGTTGCAGCCTGGATACAAAACTGATTTGCTACCGACTGATACCTTGTCCTTGGATGTGGGACACGTCCAAACCCTCCTGCAGTCGCAGAATGACGGAACCAAACTGGAAGTCAAAGGCATCACTGAGAGGAGCAAAGAGAGGACAGACTTCAGTCGTATTGTGTGTGATCATTAGTGATCCACTGATCCCACGCGCTCACGATACACGGCACACACGTGTTAGTAAGCATGTAGTTAATGGTGAATATGTGTTCCAGTAATATAAAGTGTTATATGTTAATTTGAAACTCCAGACATCTTTTGTTCCAGATCGATCCCCAACTCTACTCACTGGATCATGCTGATGTAGGTCTCCACGTTCATCATGTCACCATCTCTCCAGTCGTTCTTGTAGCCCAGCACCAGGGTGTTTGGTTTGAGGCGGCCCAGGCCTGCAGCCTTCAGAGACAACAACAACAAAAACATTATTTTAACTTCTTTTCTAGAAAACACAAACACTGTTATTCTGGAGCACAAAGGTTAAAACAGGACGTCCTGAACATTTAGAGTTAAATAACTTGTGAATATGACGGTGGGGGAGGCGCATGTTTATATATTATAAGTGTGACATCACTTCCTGCTTAAGACGAGGTGATGATTATTTGCTTGATTATAACAGGTCAATCAGTTACCTGCTGTGACTGTTCGTATTATATTAAAAGGATAAAACAATGACTGCAAACTGAATTTGGCTGAAAAAATGATGATGTTCTCACGTCTGATTTTATCCACAGATCAGTTTCAATGATTTTTTTGTTGTGGAGCAAAGAATATTATTCACATTTAAGAAGCTGAAAAACGAGAGGACTTAAAATAAAAACACACTCAGACCGATAAATCGATTATCAGAGTAATTGATTCATTTAGCATTTATCGATGAACTGTTGCAGCCATAGTCAACAGGATGTTGCATAATTGCACTTTGAAACCTTTCTGTTTAGGAGCCAGTGTTTGACCGGGGCTTACACTGCAGAACAAGACACTGAGTGATGGTGTGAAAATAAAGCCTGGAATGAAACGCAAACAATCTTTTTCTTTGTTATTTTGAAAAACCTCTGAAAAAACCGGCGTGTACACATGTCAGACCTGTACGTGACACTGAGCATGTGCAGACAGCATGGAACGCTTTGGAGGGGCGGGATTATGACATCATCGATTTCTCAAAGTACTGTATTATTGTATTATTGTCTACATGAAAACACAAGGTCGTTTTTAGAGAAGCAAGTGCCCAAAACCAGTCAACTCTGCTGCTTTCCAGGTCGACAAGAATAATGAACAATGTTTGCTGGGAAATAATCTGTGCACGTAGACGAGGCGTCATTTACTGTTTACTCAATGACTCCTGTTACAATAGCGGGAGAGAGGAAACAAACGTGTGCTCATTGCTGCAAGACCTCGACCTTACTATTGAAGGTGCCTTGAGATAAGTCAAGTCAACTTTAATTCTAGAGCACTAACAACCAGTGTTGATTAAAGCTCTTTACATTCTTATCCTGAGGTGAAAGCCGAGGAGAAGAGATGGGACTAAGGATGTCACGATTAGAAGTTTTCTTGGTACGATTATTGTCAGAGAACTAATCGCGATTATTATGCGTTGAATGTGTAACATCCCATGAACACTGCTTATAGGTCTTAAAGGTTCATTTATTTATATCTTTAAAGCCAACATAACAAAATAATGTAGCAAATACACGCAACTATTATATAGGAACAATTATTAATCCCCCAGGGGAAATGTTTCAATGATTTAAGTCATCAATTGTCATCTATACCAAATGTTTAAGTTTATTATAATCGTTTTAATAATGTATCTTTTTGTATGTGGCCAGATATAAAACATATCTATTGTTGTGGTTTGTTTATCTCATGTTTAAATTACAATGACACAAATAAATGTGTAATAACAGACGTCACGTGTTAAGTGAATACCGTAACATTTCTACACAAGTAAACAAGTAAACAACTGTATATCTACAGCAGTGTTTACCCACCTGGAGCAGATACTGTGTGCCTTGTCTCATGTCCTCAGCAAACACTGGTGTGTAGAAGCCTTTGGTCTGGTTCTTCATCAGCCAGCGCTGGTACCTGGACTGCTCTGTGGCAAGATCTTTGAAGTTTGGCCTTCTGTAGCCCTGTAGGGACACACACACACACACACACACACACACACACGTATGACAATGAAACCAGTGACGTCATGAACACCAAGTCCAGATGTCACGGGACGCTTCATATCATCAAATTCAATCAAACCGTGTCCCGCAGAACAGAGCCCTGCTTTCTATCTCCTCGTCAAGGAGTTTTGTTTATTTCTGCAGAAAGAGGATTTTTCTTCAGCCAGGAAACTGCGATGTCATTAGCTGGGAATGTTTACACTGTTAAACTGAACCGAGCGTTCTCCTCAGTCCTAATGGAAGCAATTGAAGCACACATGAGGGAACAGGAGCGGCGGTTACGCCTGGACTGGATCAGGAAGAGGCTGCACAGGACTGGAGCGGAAAAAACAACAACTCATCAGCTGTGACAATACCGGTGCACAACATGTAACAGTAGAACTGTGCCTGGAATAAGCATTTTTGAAGGAGGATATAATAATATGACATCTATTTGGTGACATGAGACAAAATATGGTCATTAATCGTCATGTCGTGATTAAGTATTTGTGATTACATTTCCTGGATTTAAAGGCTGTACTGAATACATACAGAAAAAACATTATAAATATGGAACAAAAAATACTAACATTTTATTTTAAAAAAAGTCACTTAATAACACTTCTTTAATTTTAAGCCTAATTATTTGTGGACCATATTTAGAGTCAATATCATTGTAAATATCTGTCATTTAACATTGAAAAGCCAAAGAAATAAAGCAGGTACGACCTGAAACGAAAGGTGTACTTTGAGATTATGTAATACAGATGATAAACTGTAAATACACTCCAAAATAAAACATCTGCCACCGTAGTTCCCCGATGTCTCATCATTATGTGTCATTACATGTCTTATTTTCAATCGCTTCAGTATTAGGATGAAATATGACATATCATGTCAATATTTAATGAGTTATTTGACAGGAGGTAAAGACGATGGCTGTGCGAGAACACCGTGGGCGACAGTGGGTGAGTTTGGAGCTCTGTCGGGTTCACAGATGTTGTTTTAACAGACATTTAAGGATCAGCTGTGAAAGGACTTTAAAGATCAGCTCAGGAACAGGTTTAAACCCGGGGGGCCTGGGGGGCCTGGGGGGCCCGGGGGCTGTTTCAGTGTTGTTTCTCCTCAGTGACGTCAGCCTCTGTTTGAAAACCTGTGTGCTCACGTACTTTCCAAGAAAGGCAACATGGTTAGAGAGTAAACGTGACCCATCTGGCATGATCTAACTTTTGATTATATAGTAAATGTATCGGTTCCAAATCATACAAATACACCTGATAAAGTCATTACTGCTGTGACTTTGATATTTTTGTAGCATCTGAAACCTTTGATCCAAAAACACATACAGTATTTTTACTTTCTGTCTAAGCTGAGAGCTTGATTTCCTTTAGCTCCCTTTGTCTTGTTGTATTTATGGAGGTGCGTGAATGAATGCAGGCGGATAAATGTGTGATTGTTTCGTGTTGTATATTCAGGAATCCTCAAGTTAATTTTAATACCTTTTGAAGACTTTTTCAAGACCTTCTCAAAATATTTTAAGACCATATCTAGTTTTAGTTTGCATTTAAATCTCATTAGCTGCAAACGAGCAAAACTTGAAAGAATAAATTAAATCAAAAGGTAAGGTTTATTAAAATAAACAACAAGTAACACTTTGACTCAAGTACTCAACATTGCTATATAAATAAAGATCAATAGATAGATGGATAGATGGATGGATTATGAGTCAGTGAAGCATTTACAAAGCATATCAGATTTTTCCAAGAGCATCTTTTGCAAGAACTCACCGTGCGAATATGACCGCAGATCATTAGGCCCACATTCTTGGTGAAGCTGTGGACCAAGTCCAGAAGAGCAGGTCGAGAGTTGGGGTAACCAGTCATCACCAAACACTGGGGTCTGAGAGAAGCATAGATAATACATGGATATCAGATCGACTGTATATCCTGACATGGTCTTGGATTCTGGATATCGTCATATCGTGATAACTTATCTCAATCGATCGATCGATATAGTTTATTGTCCCAAAGGGAAATTTGTCTTGGACTCATGCAGTGCATATTAGAGCTGCAACTAACAATTCTTTTCATAATCGATTAATCTGTCGATTAATGTCTCGATTAATTGATTGGTCCATAAAATATCAGAAAACCTTAAAAAATGTCGATCGGTGTTTGTCAAACCTGGAAATGATGATGTTCTCAAATGTCTTGTTTTGTCCACAAACCAAAATGATTCACTTTTAATGATTTCTTTGTTCTCCAGAGCAAAGAAATGAAGAAAATACTCACATTTAAGAAGCTTAAACAATCGGAAATCTTGTTTTATTCAAGAAAAAAAGCTTCAAACCGATTAATCAATTGTCAAAATAGTTGTTGATTAATTTAGTAATCGATTAACCAATTATTTGTTTCAGCTCTAGTGCATATGAATGCCCTCATAATACAATAATATACAATAATAACAACAATAAAGTTAAAATCATCAAAAATCTGTGATGACTTTTCCTAGTTCTAAAGTCTAAAATCATATTATTTTATTTATTACATGGAGTACATTTCTGAAACACACTAAATTTAATATTATATATTAATTAAAATAAATAAATAAGTGGTATCGACATAATGATATTTCAAAGTACTCACTGGATAACACTCGTTTCATTTTAAGCCTAATTATCTTTATTATTTGACCATATTTATAGTGAATTCCATTGTTTTTAACATTAAAAGCCAAAGAAATAAAGCAGCTATGATCGGAATCATAAACAGCATATATTGTATTTTACAGTATTGTGTTGTCACTGTCCTTTGAGAAGCACAAACATCTCAAAAGAAAACTAGAACCATATAAATCTAGATATTAGTGATAAGCCATATCACGAAATATTGATTTCCTTTATATTGTGACATGTATGGAATGGCGTAAAACACCCAGCACTAACACTGACTGAAGGGTTCTGCTTTACACTTGCAGCTCCTTCTTTAGTCTGACCTCAGCGGCCTCTTCTCCTGAGCACAGAGCAGCAAACATCAAAGCAAATATGTTAAGCCCCATGGGATTGTGGAGGCATGGAGGCAGTGAGAGGAGAAAAGGAGGAGCTGGAAGGAGCACAGGAGACACTCCGAGGACACCATTAGATGCCTTTTAATCTCCTGCTTGGGTTTGCTGCCAAGGGAACGGTCGGTGGGAACGTCATCACTAATATGGCCTCACAAAAAAATGCCACTGCACTGTGAGCGACATGTGAAAGCACTCCACTCAAATCATCACCAACAACTAACAACAGGTATTCTTAATGTTAGAATCTACGGTCTCAGCTTGTGAAGAATGAACCTTCATTTTCACCTTTCCTGTACATTGTTTCCTTTATAAAACAGAATGTTAAGAAATCCAAATGCAACATTTACACTTTTCAATAAGACGTACAAAGTACCCTCACTGAAAACATGGCTGCCATTTCAGCTACTTAACAACAGACTCGCCTGATAAAATCACATGACGATATCTCAAGAACATATTATTCTCGGATGTATCGCTTCGTTACACGTGCGTCATCTTTGTAAACTGCTCACTCTCTGCACTAAAGTTCACAGAAGAAAACAGCAACTTTAAATCACAGCACACATTAGTTGTTTTAAGACTTTGGTGGCGACTAAAGAGCTCCTGTGTTGCTGAGAGCTAAAAACATAGACTTTCTCCATGCACGTCAGTGCAGGAGGGAGCAGCTTTCAGTGTCTGGCCGAAAAACACTATCCAACAGCGAGATAAAGTGGCATACGTATCTCTGAGATATTGACTTTTAGCAGGTGTGTATTTTAAAAGGTGAGCCTTTGACCTTGAGTCCCCGCTGACAGCCACGTTATCAGTGAGGGCCGAGCGTCTCATGCCTGGAGGCTCATGTCAATGCCAGGCATGTCCGTGTGTCAGTGCCTGCAAACTACATTTACGAGTGAAAACAGAGGTGTGTGTGTGTGTGTGTGTGTGTGTGTGTGTGTGTGTGTGTGTGTGTGTGTGTGTGTGTGTGTGTGTGTGTGTGTGTGTGTGTGTGTACCTGAAGTTCTTGATGTGGTCCTCCACTCCACTGAGGTACAGAGTGTGGGTCAGGGCCTGGTGGTAGGTCAGCGCCTGGGTCGACGAGCCCCAGTTCACATCTGGAGCGGAGGACGCATGCGGGCAGAGACACAGTGCAGTTTAGGAGGCGTGTTTACAGAGCGTCTGTCTCACGCGGGGCTACAGGCAGCGAGGAGGCCTCCACCTTGTGTGTGTAGCTGCGTGTCAAACTGAGTGTGCACACACAGGTGCCAGAGGACAAGCTATGTGTCTGACGAGGTGCGGGGACACATGTTGGGCGGATGGAACAAGCTGTGTTGACACAAACTATCTCTTGGTGTACTATTTTTCACTTTTATTATTTTTGGAAATGTAGCCTCAGAGGTCAGATCAAACACTGGGGCAAAAACCCCACGTTTATCCAGACGTGTTTTATGTTTCTCACAAGTCGCAGTAAATAAGACGATATCATTTCATCAACTTAACGTCTTTCTTGCACTGACTGACCTGGCTTCTTGTAGCTGACGTAGATGTAGAGACCCATGACGATGACGTTGGTGAGGAGAGCCGCCCACCAGTTGATGACGAACATCACCACGCAGCACAGAATGGCTCCGGCCAGAGACACCCACATGTTGTAGTATTTGAAGCTGGGACGCCAACCTGCGGGAGCAGCAGCGACCAACACGAGTTCATACAGAACCGGGGCAAAGTCCCTTACTGTGCACGGTTAAACTGGGGAATACGGTTGGACGATAATACTTTATAATATCTACCATCATTAAAAAATAAACTCCAGCACAATGTGCATATATCATTTTAAATATAATTGTATAAATATAAAAATAATATCTGTTTGATTGGGTGAGTTTTCACTTTCACTGAGGGCTGGGCGATAGGAGGCTATTATTTATTTTTTTACATCATTCGATATTGATTTATATATCACAATATAAATCAAATCAATATTTATGTAAGGCCAGGCAATGTGGCTTATAAATAATATCTGTCATCAGTCATACCGAGGCTCTTGGCGTGTTCACCAATATCAAATAACACATTTCAAAGCCACATCAGTAGAATGATACCAATATTGTGCCGATAATATTTAACTAGTGAACTGTTTTTTTCTCCTGGGTCAAAAGGTATTTTTCAACATTAATTAAAATACAAAACCCAGCTTCTAACTAACCTCTTCTTTGTGTTGTTCTCTTTTGGTGGTGATGTAAAGACGCTGATTGTAAAAAGTCAATATTCTATCTATATTGCGACATGAGACCAGATATAGTCTTAGATCGTGGATATCATCGTCTTCATGTCATGATAAAGTTTCCATGATGAGTTTTCCTGGTTTCAAAGGGGGTTGCATTGATAATCATCATCTTTATTACATTGAAGACATTAGTGAAGGACAATAAATCGACAAAATTGTATTTAAAAATGATTGTCAAAACTTTGACCATATATAACATTAAAAAATGAAGCAAAGTATTATTTGAAATCAAAGGTGATTTTAAGATCATGAACAGTGGATATTTTATTTACAGTGTATTGTCACACAAAGAAGAACAAGCTGTATATCCACGTATATCTTGTGTATCGGGATATAGACTAAAAAGATCCAGATATTATTTATTAGCCCTATAATCTCACCCAGCCTCCGTAAAAACTATTTAAATATGGATACCGCCTAACCCTAGTGAGGAAATGCACTTCATGTTAAGGTTAAGATGCCTTTACTGACCGAGTTAAGGCAGCGGAAACCTCGGCCTTCCTGCACATGACGTTAAATTCTTTCAACAATGTTGTAAAATGTTGCTGTTAAAGAGTATGAATAAAGTTAAAGTTGAACATGTGCTTGGGTTAAACATGGGAGTTATCAGATTATAGCTGCTAGTAGGAACAGGTTACCACATTTAAATTTACATTTACTGTGTTCCACAGGAAACTAAGACTAGTGGGAGTTTTAGTGATGGGATACAGTTGGACTGCGTTTGGTTACTTGATGACAAAAGTATAAAACAACCCACAGGACATAAAGGGTACATTGAAGTCTTTTGTGTTCCCAAGAAAGGGCAGAAACTGGTCCTGAAGAGACCAGAACACCAAATGTTTTGATAGTTTGTGGCGGCAGAGGCCACTTTCATTCCCTCATGTACCGTTTAAGTCCGGGTCATTTAAATGGACCTGCTTGGAGGAATTAGTAACAGATAAAGAATCTGTACCTGGAGTTCTGCTAGAGCTTTGGTATTGAGAGGGAGAAAAGTACAGAGCTTCAGAGTCAGTTCAACCAAATCACAAAATAGTTTGGTTTCATTTCTCCACTTTCTTTGAAGTGCTTCCAAGAAAATACAACACCACAGACTTGAATCGTATCTCCTTTCAGAAACAATAGCTGTGTTTGAATTGATACTTCCATCATTTACATGGACACAAAGTGAAATGATCAGATTGCGGCGTGCGTACACCTGCATCAGAGACTGTGTGATTCTCCAGAAGTAGAAACAGAAGAAGCTTCACTTCCTCTTCTGTAGTAAACAAACGCTGCATGTGTCTGTCCGTCCCATCTCTGTCCACTATCAGTCTCATTTTCCTTCTCTTCTGTGTCTGTGACTTTCCTGTCGGATCGACCGTTTATATGACGCCATGTCGGATCAGAGTTTTCAGATTGCCATGTTTACATGACTTACTTGTATTCTGATTACTTACACGAGTCCATGCAAACATAGCTACCATCTATATATTAATAATACAACTGTTTTAATTGAGCTTAATGACATTTACGGAACCAAGATGCTTCGTTTCTGATCCAGTATTTAAATCAGGTTGTAATCATATTTGTGAGTATTATAGTATAGTAGCAATATTTGCGTCTCTTCTTGAGGAAATACCTTGTGCACAGTTCACAGCAAATCAGACAATTCAAATGATCTTTGACCACAGTTTCAACGTCAATATCTGTCCAATATGTCACAAATGCAACAGTTCCAATTTTGGCTCCCCGAAGAATAAAAAATTAAAGCCTTGTTGAAAACACACAAGGCTTAAATGCATCTGTCACATACTGTAGTCGCCATCTCATAATTTCACAATGAGTGTTTTTTTGATCTTATTCCTTGTGATATTTTAATTCTGTAATGTAACAATTACTAATGAATAAAAACTCATTTACTGCTTTACTCCTCACTTGTTTTCTACATCACATGTTCTATGAGCTTCTCCATGAGCAGTCTCACCTGTCCTGTCCTGTCCTGTCATGTGAGGTGTCACGAAATGCCTCTAAGCTCTTTGATGTGCTCTGTAGCTCTGAGTGCTTCAGGCAATTTCCTTTGAAACCCCATCACTTTCTATTAGATTCAAAATTAAAAACACAGCGCTCATGATCTGCTGATCTGCTGGTTTCAAAAGCCAGACAAAGGGAAAGTGTGTCCTGTTATTTTCTGGTTCTGGGTCTCGATCTTACCTGGCGAGTTGGCCAGTGAGGCGTGGAACACAGAGAAGTTGATGAGGGCGTAGGAAGCCAAGAAGAAGTTGGAGATGATCGGGGCGATGGCATTCAACTGGGCTGCAACGACAAACCAAGAAAACAGTCAACGACGTAGATCGGAGGGCTGAAGCAGCCTGGGTGAACCCTGCCGAGTCTGCCAGAGGTTTGATTTCACTCTGTCCACACATCTGACAAGGACGCCAGTTTGGAAATGGGTTTTTTCCCACAGTTGAGCTGGATTTTTTAAACTGTTTTTTTTTTTTTTTTTTTTTTTTAATGATTTGCTTTTCTTCACAAAAACGACAGTCATGCAGAATTGAGTGTCTTTTATTCTGAAAAACTAGGTAAAGAGCAGTTTAAAGACATGAGTAAAAGTCTGTGGCACATTCAGGTTACTTTTTTTCTTCTTTTTTTTTTAAACCAAAACATCTCTTAAATGATTCATTTTTGAACAAGATTGAATAGTTTCTATTACAAGAAATTGGCGCGTGTTCCATTTACTTGGCCACCCCCGATCTAGACGGTAACCTAACTGATACGTGCATACGTACCAATGAGGATGAAGGCCAGAGCGATACAAAAGGTCAGGATGTAGCCTCGCAGGGGCTCGTTGTTCTTGCCGTAGCCTTTGGCAAAGATGCCGAGTCCGGGGTAGATATTGTCCTTACACAAAGCCTGTGGAAATGTCACATTATGTACAGCCGTTCAACTTGAAATACAATAGAAATCTGAAATGAATTGCCCATTTGTTACCCTGGTGTAGTTTACCTGGAAGACTTTAGGTGCACTGACTAAAGAAGCCAGAGCTGAGGAGAGAGTGGCAGAGAAGATTCCAGCGGTGATGATCGGCCCGAAAGCCGAGGCCATGCTCATCGCCTGGATGGAGGAGTTATTGAAAATGTAATCGCTTGGACTTTACTCTGAAATATTTGTAAAAGTCTTCAAACCTCATGGAGAGCGGCTTCATACCTGGAAGTCATTGTGGAGTCCGTAGCGGCAGCCGTCTTTGTCGTTTACACAGGAAGAAAAGTCGTAGCCGAATTTGCAGGAGGCTTCGGTGCAGTTTGCTTGAAACTGGGAAGTGAGCGTGTCGTTCCCGTTTCCACTGGCGTCTCTCACAAGACAGGAGCCTGTCGTCGTCGTCGTCGTTATAAAAGCATTATATTCATATTCAACTACAGAGAATATGGTAAATAGCCACTACTACTGTACCTGTTGACACAGCTACACCCAGGTAGACGATCCCTGTGATCAATATAGCCAGAAGAGTTCCTCTGGGAATGGCTAATTGTGGGTCCTGCGTAAAAAGAAACAACAAAAGAGACTTCAGAGAGAAGGCAATCAACAGAATATTCCTTTCATTATGAATAAAGGCATTTCTGGTCACTTTTTGACACTTAATGATGATGATGAAGATTACATACAACGTAGGGCTGAAAAATATGTGAAAAATATCTACTTTTACAGACAGAAATTGACAAAGTGCAAGTCGAGCTTTAGTTTGAATATTCAGTGTGAAACACATTATAAAGTGTAACTAAACCCCTCCTCTTCTCAATGCTAACTCAAGATGTCAAGAAGTGGGCTGAGAGCTGGGGGAGGGAGAGTGGGGAGCAGTGTAGGGGGTGTGGTCTGATAGTGACATCTGACAGGTGTGTGAAGTGGGGAGGAGTCTGGGACAACGAGCGACAGAGGGGTTTGAATGCAGTGACTGGTGTTTGATCAGAGAGGCAGTAGATCTGAGCACGTCTCAATACTTCACAATAAGTGGTTTTAGGGGTTTAGTTACACTTTAAAAAGTTTACTTTAAGAAGTATTAAAGAATGGCACCTTAAAAGATATGAAATGTTTCCAATGTTAATGCATTATGCTTTGTGATTTGCATTCGAGTAAATACTGTATAAAGGACCCACAATCAAGCAGGTAAACTTAAACTATATAATTATTATCATAATTGATAAATCTGTGGATTATTTGCTCAGTTAATGGAGTATTTGTTTAGTCTGTAAAATGTCAAAATCTTAAACAGCTTAAAAAAACGAATCAAATAATCGTTGCAGCACTACTTCTGGAGAAGAATCAACAAATGAAATATTTGCTTGGTTAAAAAGCTTTTTTTGCTAATACTCAAGAATAGAATAAACAGATGAGATGTGTCGGCCACTTTACCAGCGAGTCTTACTTATAAATATACAGGTGACTTACAGCAAGGTCTCCTGAAATGTTGGCTCCAGCCAAAATACCAGTTGCTGCGGGGAAGAAGATTGCAAAGACGGAGAAGAACGTCTCACCGTCCCGGAAGTCCGGCCTCATATTCTCCCACATGATCGTAGCTGACAGGAAAGGAGTTTAAAACACAGTTTTCAGGGCTGTCGCTGCATTAGCTCATCAGGTCGAGGTTATTATGTCGTGCAAGTGTAAGTAAATTCCTCTGAATAACAAGTTTCACTTCAAACATCTGGGCATGTCCTACCGTCATAGCCATAGAAGCCATATGATTCTTTTGACTTCATAGAAATGAAGCTTCCAATGAAGTAGTTGAAGATGGCTGTAATGAGGACAACAAGCAAGAAGATCTGGGCCTATAGAGAAGCAGATTAATCACAGCATTACTCCTCAGTCACAGCGTGAAGATTAGGACAAATAGGACAAATAGGGTTTAAAAATCTGGCACCATTTTTTATTTCTAGGTTCTATTGATTTAAATATGCATGACATAATACACAAATGTGATACAGGTAAAAAAAAACAGGCAGAAATAGAATAAACAACAAGCTACTTGTGGTGTGTCGTCAAACCTGGAAATGATGATGTTCTCAAATGTCTTGTTTTGTCCACAAACCAAAATGATTCAGTTTTAATGATTTCTTTGTTCTCCAGAGCAAAGAAATGAAGAAAATACTCACATTTAAGAAGCTTAAACAAGCGGAAATCTTGTTTTAAACATGAAAAAATCTTCAAACCGATTAATTGATTATCAAAAACACAACCCTCTATGGAAATGGAAGTACTTTTTATTACTATTTTTTGATGGTCTTGCTCAAGTTATTCTGTGGCTCAGACTGAGTGTTGAAGTGATCTCAGGAAAAATAAAATTGCATCTGTGTGAAACTAATATACTTGAAATGATGTGGTAATATTAGCATTCAGGTATATGGGAACATATCTCAGTCAGGTAAAGTTAAAAACTGTTCATACCTTTGCCTCCCATTCCATTCCAGCTACAGAGATACCCAAAAGGAGAATTATCGTGATGGTGCCGATGATTCGGATATCATTGACATTATCCGTCATGAGGGCGTCAGCATCCTGCAGAGAGAAATAGAAGGTGAAGAAAAAGTCTTCTTGACTCCAGACTCCAACAGAAGCTAAGTCACTGAGTAGCACCTGACGTGTACTTGAGCATAGTCACATGATTTATTCCCAACTGTCACAAAGTGTCGAAAGACTTACGGCAAGAAGTTCCACAACCGTTTCGGCGAAGCCCACCACATACATGGCTACAGCCACTGCATTGGCGAAGGCAAATATCAAACCGATAGAGCCTCCAAACTCCGGCCCAAGACTCCTTGATATCAGGTAATAAGCTCCACCTGAAAGAAAAGCATATGACAGGATGTGAGTAAAAACAAACGACCATTCATTTATACTAAGAGCAGGGTCAGTAACCCGTCACTATAGTGTCTTATATGCTGCTTCAGCCTGGAACATAGGCTGCAATCATCAATTTATTATTTATCAGTTGCTAAATTAATCAACAACTGTTTTAATAATCAATGAATCCGATTTTTCTATAAAATAAAAGCAAGCGGTGTGTCATAATTGTTTATAGTCTAGGTGTTAATATCTTCTTATATTGTAATTTTTATTTTTTGGTAATGCATGTTTATTATTTATTATCTTTATCTTTACTGTCTTGCTGCTGTAACAATGTAAATTTCCCCACTGCGGGACAAATAAAGAATCCTATCATAGCTTATCTTAAAACAAAACACTTTTTGAGTGATTGGTGTTTATCTGAGCATCCAATAAACACTTAAGAGACTTTTATTTTATTTGTTGGCCCAAAAGCCAGGGAAAATATCACCTGTGTAAGTGATATCTTAGAAACGAGAGCGATGCCACACTCCTTCTCTGCGTGTTGTTATTGGAGCCTTTGTTTTGTTAGATTTCGTACACAAACACACTACATTCAAACAGTTTTGTTTTCATGCAGCCGTGCTATGATGACTCCACCCACGTTGAGGAGGTACTATGGTAATGGAAAACCCTACTAAACCGAGTAGAGTCGAGCCGTGCCGTGCCGTGCCGTGCCGTGCCGTGCCGTGCCGTGCCGTAACTGTATAGTGGAAAAGCGCCATTGGACGCGAGATCACTGAGATTCTACTTTTAGCCATCGTCTCATTTTTGGCATCAGTTCTGAAGTCAAACACTAGAAGTAACATGACTAAGAGACCTGGCAGGAGAATCAGCAGCATGTCAAAAGCTGCACTGTGTTGTGGATGCTTGTCACACCATGTTGTGGAATTAGATGTTTTCGTTTTGTGGCCAATGTTGTGAGCGTCGCGAGTGTGACTCCCAACTGGAATTATGTAATGACATCACTACTGAGAAAGCTACACTATGTGAGAAATGTCACAAAAATCCAAACTATTCCTTTTCACTTTTTCAAACAGGGTTATGTATGTGATGTTTCTCGTGTCCTAATTCACGTACACTGTGAACCTCCCCTTACACTTGGTCTAAATTGGCAGCCAAAACGTAGCAAATACCCTTGTTACAATTCAGACAACCAATCAATTTCATTTGGAAATGTCTCGAGTGTGTCTGGTATTGCAGTCAGTCAGTGTTGTGCAGCATATTATTTCTGTTATTTCAGTAATAAAGGTCTCCCATGAGTGTCTTAAACTAATGGTACGTTTAGTAAGTTAATCTCAGATTTCTTCTTGCTTCTTGGTGGAGAGATGTGAGTTTAACTCTTCTCTCATGTGGAATAAACAAGAGTCAGCTGGTCCTGCTGGGTGAAACCGCACAAGTGGTTTATCCTGTTTCGCACCAACTCCAGGGCGTCCAAGAGTTCAACTGTTATGTGAGAACTCTATTGCTTCATATTTTGACTACAGACAGTATGTCATTCTCAAGAGAAGAAAAAAACAAAAGGTGATGTATACCCCCTCGTACAAATCCATTGGTGGCGATGGCCGATGTGGAGAGGCCTGTGATGGTCGTGACGACGGTGGCCATGGCGACGATCAAACACGCGAGCCCTGTGGAAGAAAGAAAAGACAAATGTGCGACAGTGTTAACACTTTTCTGACGGAGCTTCTGAGAGCGCTCTGTGAAAAGTAGCAGCACGGCCCTGAAGACGAGCCTTGAAGTCTGCCACATGTGTCGCCGTGTGGCGATATTTCACTCCATGGTGGAGAATTATCAACAAATACTTGGGCTCAAGGACGGGCTTGTGTGCCGTGTTGAAAATGTGAGGTCTGAAAAGTACACCCAGAGAGCAGCGTGTGTGCCACGGCGATCTGTAACTTTCCTGAACGTCATCATTCTGTCTGTGTATCAAACAGTGTGAGAACCAAGGGACTCCTTTGTTTCTCTGTAGCCTGGATCACTAAACAGCATTTCTTTGGCAAGTAAACCATCAACACGAGTAAGAAAGGGAAAAAAGGGAGACCTTTAAGGGTCAGATTACCAAAAAAATAACAAAAACATGGTTTTCATTTCTCTTCAGTAGATTCTTAAATGCACATAGTTTTGCTTTAGCAGATCCACTTTTCTCATCGTCATATATTTTTGCCTCCATCCCATTAAATGTATCTCTTATTTATTTTTATTATTAAATCATTCCTGGCGATGATGAGACACAGAAGCTGGCTGTCACTGAAGACGTGGCTTTTAGCTTCTTAAACGTCTCACCTAATACAATCCACGCCAGCTTGAGTCTGCGGTATCTTATGTTCACAGCTTTTTCTCACCATCCAACAGCCTTGAGCAACTGAAAATGTAATCATTTTGTGTTGCTTTGTAACCCAATGGTTGCAACACTAATGTCTCCAGGAGTCAGGACGCTTTCACACCAGGGTATTCTGGGGGACTCGGGTTTGATTGGGCAGGTGGGGAAAGCCGAAGATGTTCACGACTCCCACCTGGACAACCTCACGCTGTTACGCAGCAAACTGCACCGGGGTTCCAAGTGAACTGAGACCCACGTTTTTCAGGCAGAGCAGAGTTCACTTGTTTGGTCCCCACCAGAGTTCAAATGAGCTGCCCCAAAAACTCTTCCAGGAAACAAACTCTGGTCCGTCTAAAGCGAACCAAACAGTAAACACCAAACCTAAATTCAAATGTCTTATTCTGTGAACTTGATCTAAACTATAGAACAGCAGATTTACAGAACATGAATGCTGCCCTAACATTATGACTTGTCTAAGTTATGTTTTTATGTTTTGCTTGTTCCTCAGCACGACAATGCAAAACAGGAAACCAAATAACCCAACAGCTTTTAAATGCATCGAGCAGTATGGCATCATCTACTTTTACTTGTGCAACAGTGTTGTTGTCATACTTTGACCACAGGAACATTGGACACAACTTCCCATTTCCAAAACGAAAACCCAAGTCACCCTTTTGTTTTGAAGGAGAGGTACTGTACACACAGTGTGTGACATCGACATTGTTTTGTGTAATAAGTTGCTTTTGTTTAAGGTCATTTAAGTGCTCAGTGCTTCCATAAATAATATAAATAAATCTGTACTTACCAATTCCAGCCTGACCCACGATCCATGACATTCGAATGAAGAGCATCACACCCCAAATGTTCAACATGCAGCGGACCTAAGAGGAGGAAGGACTGACTGTTACCATGTGTATATGAGATCGAATATAGTATTTGATATATATACACATATATACATATACACACACATTCTTTTTAATATTCTCGAATAGAAATAATATCAGAATCCAGGCCTAGAGCTGACGATCTTTGCAGACAGCAGCTCAGCGTGAAAACTAAGCTGCTGTCTGCAAAGATGAAGGTGAACACACACACACACACACACACAAGCTCCATAACAACCCCCCTCCACATGTCTGTGATTGTTTTATAGTTTTTTTTCTTGTTTAATAAAAAGAACGGGGTTTTGGGAAACAAACACAATCAAGCAATCTGCTCAATGGATAACGCTCGTCGTCATCGGTCCGTTGTTCGATGACAACAACACTCGTTCTGATTGGTTCGCGGTGAATTTGAAATCGTGCAGCCGATAGAATGCTGTTTCGATCGGACAAGTGTTTGAAAAATATTTCAAATGTGCGACAAATTTGCGAGACAAAAAAAACTAGGGCTGTCAAACGAGAAGTCTACAATATTGTAAAGTATAATATGATTTTAAAAGACAATAAATATCTATCCATCTATCCATCCATCCATCCATACATCCATACATACACATCATGCAAGCGGCTGCTTTGTCCCCACAAGCTAAAATCTCTGATTTTCTCTATGGGCTTTGGTGTGTGGGAGAGTTTTACATCCTGAAAATACTTCAGTTTCTAATCATAAAAGGCTGTCGAAGGGTGAGATATATATATATAAATACATTCCTAAGTAGGTGTAGCCAAGTTCTCAGTGAAGCCAAGTGTCTTAGGGCGGTTCCAAGTGCTAACTATGTGCCGGTACTTCAAATGATGGCATTTCCATCAGTTGCTGGTGTGTTTTCACAGCCCTACTATATTAAGTGTTGTCAAATTTGACAAGATCTTAACGCTTGGATATTATTGACACTTTTGTTCATATCATATAGCGGTCAGTTAAACTTGGTGCACAGGTGATAAGTGCTACACTACACATGACACTCTGCAGAGGATTGTGGCCCATGAGTGTGAAGTACTGCTGCTGGCACAGGCAGTAGGAGCAGACTGGTTGTTAAACCATTGAGGAAGAAATCACGAGCGTTGACTTTTTAATATTAAGACATGTCTGGTTATAATCATCCTGCTTTTATTTTGATAGGACCAGCTCTTACTTCCTCTCTAAAATAAACCTTCCACTAATTCTCCCGTCTCCTGGTTTTTATCAGGTTGTGTGAAATATGCTGTTAGTACACGTGTTAGCCAGATAACCTTGTATTGCTGAAGTCTAATGGGCTGCTTGTGCGGACGAGGGTTAGATAAAAATGCAGAATGAATATATTTATTTAAAACTGACACAGAAATGTATTGTTATTGTGGTATTTTCTTGAAGATTGTTCTATTACCAAGACATGGATTTGTAACTCTATGAGTAAAACTTACATGAACAGCTATGATTCATTTCATATTTGGCTAAAGGGGAATATGGAATGACTGAAAAAAAGAAAAATGTGTTTTAAATGTCAGCAGTGACTCACCAGTACTCCTTTAATCCAGCCAAACTTGACCACTCCTTTAGATTCGGCCGCCTCTTTAGCAGCAGCCTCCTCAGCCGGGGTCAGCTCGTCACCATTGGCAAATCCATCCTCGAATGGCTCCTGAAAAATGGAGAACAAATGAAATTAGATTTATGTGTGGACCAAAGACGCAGATGGTGGGTAGTTATATCTTTCATTTAACATTTAAAAGACAAAGAAATAAACAAGGAATGATCTGAAATGAAAGGTTAGAACTAAGATCATAAACAGTGGATATTAAATTTGAGAAGCATAAACAACATGTGTGCAGCTTTATTGACCCATAGATGAGATACTTGGGGATATAGCCTCGAAATATCCAGGTATTTATAAGCTATATTGTCCAGCCATGTGATATAGATTGATATCTAACTATATTAAAAAGGATATAGCCTGAGACTTTTCCCCAAATTTTCCAGCCATATTTGACCCACGAGTGAATGCTGATTAAACCCATAACAACATGTCAACATAATATTGTTTAACAAACAACACAATATAACTATGTCAAACTCCAATGTGTTTGATGTTGTTTCACTTTACTAGCGCAATTTTGCTGTTGCCTTCATCTGTGTGGACATAAGACAAATCACTTCCTGTGTGCAGTGCAGGAATGTCAATGGGTGACATCAGATCTAAACACCACATACTGTGGAGCTGACTTCAGCATCGTGTGAACCCATTTCACAACAGTTTGAATGTAACTAACAATGTTTAATTTAAAAGTTAGACTAAACTGCAGCTTTAAAAAGCAGAATAATCATCCAATGTATGAGATGAGGTAGAGTAACAATCGTCTTGGTAACACTAACTCTAGACACTGACGGGATGTAGTCTGACCTTGTGTTATTACAGCAGTTAAAAAAGACAAAGCCTTCCTCCTATTCAGAGACATTTGTGGCCTCCCTAAGTATACAGAACACTGTCCTTACAGCCTTTAGAGCACTTGCAGTAACGTCAGGATGAGCAGCGGATGTCTAAGAAACAATCCTCTGCACTTACTCTACACTTTTCCCAGCACATCTTCCTTCCACTGACTGGAAGGAATGCACATAAAAAAGGGGGGCGTCAGACTAAAATAATCCTACCAACGCGGCTCCAGAACTCTTCCGACATCCTTTACAACAGCTGAACAAAGGTGAGTCATTACCATCCTTTGCATTGTGTGATGTTACATGGTAGTCAGTGTTGCTCAGCGGCTGTAGTTCTCATTATAAGATACAACGTCAGAGGTTTGAAACTAAAACATTGGTGAATACGCTGCTGTGTTTACCTGCTTACAATCATATTTACACATGTTATCCAGTGGGACTTAGGCCTTAGGAACAACAGCAGGACTATAAGGTTAAAGGCCTCTGCACAACTACATTTTTTCAGATCAAGGTAGATTCTATTGACTGATTACTTAATTAAGTAAAGTTTGATTAAATTTTGATTATCAATTAATCGGTTTGAATTGTTTTGGTTTTTTTATGATTAAAACAACCACTTCAAATGGTCTATGACAGTGATTCTCTAAATGACCCACAGATGGGTCCAAACAAGCAGCCCATTAGATTATTTGGGTCTCAAAATCTATAAAGCCAAATGCTAAGTGAAGTTTTCCATGATAACAATAATCCCAAACAGTGAAAACTGTGACCTGGTCATGCGTGTGCCTTGAAATCAATCCAATATGACACTGTTGGAGCAACTGAGCCCTCCAGCTAAGAGCAGCTGAAGAGAATCATCTGTTCAACTGGATATCATCCATTTTGCAACACAATAAATTTGATTGTTATAAATACAGATGTTCTGACACCACTGTCTTCCCTTCCAATACTAAATCAGATACAAGTTAGAGCTGAACGATTTTGAATAGATATCTCATTGGGATTGTTTTGACAGGAATTGCGATATGATTTTACAGGGAATTATAATTTTTTCTTTATTCTCATTTTCATTCGAAAAACATATTTAAAACGATTACAGTGTGATATTTGTGCAGATGTGTGAGAAACAAATATGTTCTCTTCAGTCTGTAGAATAACATGTGTATAGATCCAGACAATAATTAATGTAAAATTATATTTTGACACACATTTTGGCTTTAACAGGTATTGCTCCCCCCTGCGATTTGAAAATTGCAGTTCGCCATATTGCAATTTGCTAAAATTTCAATTCGTTGTTCAGCCCTGATACAGGTGCATTAAAAATGTGTATTTGACCAGCCAGCTCTGCATAAAAGTGATTATTCCTCACAGTAAAAAAGAAAATACAACGATAAAATAAGTCATGGAACTTTAATTATGAGCGGTGGAAAATGAAAGAATAAAGAAATCTGAAATAAGCGACCTCCTTAGAATGGGGTTAAAAGCAAAGATCTGCACAATCCAACAGACAAAGTTTAAAAGATATAATTCCTTAAGTCTATTGTCATACCAGCTAAAATTAAGTCTTTTATGTGGTACTTGTTTGCGGTCAGTTTCCACTAAAACGCCAACAACTTACTAACCCTGAGTAAATCTCTCCCCCCACTTGTGCAGTTTGGCAGCAGAAGATCACACAGACATGCTAAACTCATTTTCATGGTTGGAGCAGAGCGGCGCTTGTGCTCCACGGTTACAGCGCCACAAAAACAACAGAAGCCTAGAAGTGGCTAAGTTATGAGTTAATTTGACTATTTGCTTCAAACGCAGTGAAAGAGAAAACAAATCCACTCCGGCTCACTGTGATTATGTGACACTTTCTTGAAAGAATTGTGGGACATACTGTACACAGAGCTCTTGTTCTGTAATAACTTCAATTAAAAAACAGAGAGTGTGTTTATCTGTGAAAATACAACAGGGCGACATGTCCGTGTCCATTTACTGAATGGAAACTCACACAAAAGGTCACTTATTCACTCAGCGTGAGCTATTGACATACTGCCAATGTTCAATACAGTTTCACTGACGGCAGCACACACAGTCTATGCAGAGTCTATACATGACTGGTCGTGTCAAGGGTAGGTTACATAACCGTTACAATGTGTGTGTTACACTATGTAATGAACTTGAACGGTGGGTTTGGCTTGAAATGAGTAAATTCATGTGTAACATATGTCATATGAAATCCCTTTGTCATATTAATCCCCTTCTTTCTTATTTTACCAGTAAAAAGGTGTCTTCAAATGTGATCGAATAAAACAACCTGATGAGTAATGAAAATAAATGTATTAATGCAACACATCGCACAATTTCACAATTACTGTTAATTATAATATTTACATAGACTTATATATTGTGTGTCAATTCAGTAATTCTACTTGCAGTTTTTAAATCACTCTTATATGCAACTGGGCTCCCATTGTGTAGTTATTTATCTTCCTATTTGGATGCACCAAATATTTTTGAAATGCTTTAAGTATTATGTGTTTGTTTTTGTACCACGTGTCCAGGTTGCCATGACAACGTAATTTTTCCTTTAGGGATAACTAAAGTCATCCATCATTTATCTATAGTGACTATAGGGCCCAGTAATGGGGCCTTAGATACGATCAGAAAAGGTGGTCACTAGATTAGGTAGTGCAATAAAAGTCTAAAAATCGGACTACGAAACGCATTATTCAGGTACTGATGAAGACTAGCTCGATTTTAAGCGGACAAACATGACGTTAAGGAAACCGAATTATTGTCTGTTCTAAAAATTGCATGTAAATGCACTGATGGAGGCAACAGAGGAAAAGCAAAAGAGATGAGACAAAACTGTCAGGAAACACGACCATCCATGAGGACTGAGGTTAACTCAAAAGTAACTCAAATTAGAGAAAAACAAAAGCGAACAATCTAGAGTAAGAGAGATCCAATTAAATTGAGAAATGCTGAGAAAATAAAAAGAGAAATAAGATCATGTAAAATAAAATAATAAATATAGTTATTAATAAATAATAGAAAGCCAGAACAGTCTGTGATCATTCAATGTTACCCTCAGGTCTTCAGGGATTTTCATTTTTAGACAATCTCACCCCCAACTTTGTCATGCAGATGTAAATGAAAGCACTGCTGTTAGTAAATATTGTTGAAACATATGACTAATTGTCGGTCAAATGCATGAACATGGGGCTTATAGTTAAGGACAGGCATATGTATTTGTTTGATTATAAAAAGTCAATCAGTTACTGTGACTTTTTGTGGTGCATCTTTTCTCACAATGTGACAGCAGCAAGCATTTAGTTAGTGAACGTGATGTGCAATATTATCAATGCAACGGCCTTAAAACCAATGACGATATCCAAAATCTAAGACCATATGTTGTCTCATGTCATGAAATAGATAAAATATCGATATATTGCCCAGCCCTAACCTGAGTATGACAGCTTTTCCCCGTCTCATTTGTGCACTGCGGTGATCGAGTGGTAACCGATGACGCTTTCTTGGTGCTTGTGCCGCAGTGTTAGTACATTCGAATGTTCAAATGTATAATTTACACACTCCCATCTGAAAATGCAATATGTATGCAGACAGTCTCTTCTGGTTATGGATGACCTTGTGTTTATGGATCCTTTCATTTTTACAGCAGTGGAACAGGAAGTGTAATAAAAGAGTTGTAGGCTGCCTTTGCAGAGCATGTTCATTGATCGGCAGTGACGAGTGCATGCTATCAAGATCAATGTCCACTAATGAGGGCAGTGATGACACCATCAAAAAAAAAAAAATCAAACCAACTGTCTGATAATGCAAATTAATACTTTTCAGTGTTGCTTATTCTGAGAATTGTGAACAGCGAGGTCTATGGGAAGATAAGTGAATATGAATGGACATCTGTCAGCACCAGGGTATTATTACAATAGCTCTATACCTAGGTGTTGTACATTATCCAAGTGTAGACCCCCTATCCTATATAGCTAAACTGTGGGAGGGGGGCCGTGCCTGAGCATCACTCAGCATCACTTCACCTGAGCCATCCGTCAACGCCAACACCCCGACTGTGTCCCTACAGTGACTCAGCAATCTACCGCAATCTGTCTGTGGCAGTTAGACAAGCTGCTACGAGCAAGAAAAATAAATCCCTCTTCAGGCCATTCAGGGTCGTGTTCTGCTCAAGGTCTAACTTCACAGAATAGAGAGAGCCTTTTTCCTCATAAATGCTTTATCACTTTTCTTCTAACCCAATCTTTTATCACGTTATATTCCACAAAGAAGTGACAACAGAAAATTCTACAATACTACACAATGGACCTTGGATGTTAACAAAAACTGATACTAAATTTGTAACATTTCCAAATTGGTAATGACCCTTTTCCATTATATAGTTCTAGCATTACTCGCTCAACTCGACTCAGGAGCGTTGGAGCGAACACACACACGGCTGGTGTCAATTACACCATCACCTCAATGTCCTGCATTGTTGCGTATAAATGATGTTGAGGAGGTATTATGGAACAATGGAAAACGGCATGGTTGATACCCAAACCGAGTCCAATCAAGCTAAGCTCAATAGTGCTAGAACTGTATGACGGAAAAGTGCAATTAGTGTCAAATAGAACTTTACAAGACAATAGATGTCTGCAATTATTTCAGTCAGTAGTCAGCCAGCTTTACCAGGCAGGTCAACAACTGAAAGATAACATGACTCATATGTGCAGTCAAGGATTGCTTTTACAGTTAGTTTGAGTGAAAGGGCCTAAAATGGAACTGGAATGTTTTAATAATCGGCCGCAGACAAGACCAGAATGTGGATGGATCGCCATAAGAACCTTTGGAAATGCTTGGCTTGTGGTGGAAAACATTACATTTGAAGAAGCTACCAAAGCATTACTATGTCTGCACTATGACACGCCAGTAAAACTTGTTATTGTTATTTCCGCCTTTAAAAATAAGGTCTATACCCAGACTTGGTTTAATATTGCTGACTTCATGAAATTATCAAGCACATCCACAGCTAACTACTAAAGAAGGACGTCATGAAATTAAATAAAAATGACAAGCGTTTTGCATCCAAATTGAAAAATAATGACATCTGCTTTTGGCCAAAAAATGATTGAAACAGCTGGTATCAGTCATTACGCAATAATAATACCAAGGTCTTCCGCCCTTGTGAGGCATCAGGGACACATCCTACCAGAGAGCATCTGTGTGGTTGATTTATAGAAGTGGGTCAGACTCATGCTTGTCTGATTTTGACACAACGTATTCTTCCGACAATGGTGTTCAAGGACAAAGTTAAGATAAAACAAAGTTGCCAGAAAAGTTTTGCTTTTCACTTCTAATAAAACATTAGTTCCAATCATCAGTGCTGAGTCCCTCCAGGAAAGATTGTTCCTACTCATCAAAACTTCGGGACTTCTAGCTTGGGGATTGCAAGTGGTGCTCCGTGCATACAGTCAATCGTGCATGGTTTTTATGCATCAACTCAAATTATAGATGCACAAAATTCAACTCAACGACTGTGTGTAGCGTGGCTGAAAGCTCTCACTGGTGAACACACACAGCCCAAGTAGGCAATAATGTCGACAACACAGGACGAGTTAGTGAAAATTATCCACGTGGCTGAAGCAATACAAAGATGGGCTTTACACGACAATGACAAAGCAGCGAGAGCTCAGCACAACACTGCTAACTGTACCATGACCTACCAAGAAAGGCACGGTTAAAAAAAAGTATGATACTGTTACATTCCAACATAGACTTTGGCCAAACAAGAACTCTTCAAGAGCAAAGACAAAAACCCTGTGCAACTTCACAACCAGACAGCAAAGACGGCTGCGATTCTTTTCTGAAGAAAACTCCAAGGTTGTACCGACGACACATCATCACGTCATCAGGACTGACACAAAATATAATCAGAACATGAATACAGCTTCTGTTTGTGCCAGTGAGGTAAGAACTGCTGCTGCTGCTGCTGCTGCTGCTGCTGCTGCTGCTGCTGCTGCTGCTGTGCTGCATCACATCACGGAAAAACAGACCTCACTACAGGCACTTAGTTTTCTGAACAGAGGATTGTGTTGGCTTACGAAACTCAGAGCTGCTGAATTAAAAGCCACACACACTGGACGTGACTTCTCACAGCTTTTAAAGCAAGGCGGTGGCAGACATTCGTGCTGCTTCTGACTGAAGATGATATGATCCTTATTTCCATCATAAATAATCATGAGTGTCAGTTTGTCTGCCCCAGCTCTTCAGACACATGAAGACCATTTTCAGTCGCGTGACGCGTGTCCTTGTTCCAAACAAAAAAACATTTATAAAAAAGCCATTACTGAAATAAATCATCTGATTAAAAAGGAATTTAACTGCAGACTGTGTTCGTTTCATTGCTTTTGGGTTATTATTTCTCAGGATCTCACATGCTGTGTAATTGAGTTTTATACCAGAACAGCGCAAACATCCAATTTAGTCGTAACATAATTAGCAGCAAAGGTCAAAGTACAGGCAAACAAATGTGAGGCAGGATCATAAACTACATTACAAATGAACGCAGTCTATCCGTTTGAAAGTGAAGACCTGGGGGGTGAAGTCAGTGAGGCTGGACGATGTGACTATACTATACTATACTATACTATAAGACTGCACACAAGGGGGTTTCTCTGGATTCATGAACAGTTTTTGTGGGATGTTTGTGCTTCTTTACTGTTTAAGAACTATATTACATGATCTTTCAGTATTTTTTGTCAATATATATAATTACTAATATTTAGTGTATTTCACTCATTTATTAAATATAAGAAATGTGAAGATAATCAATGCAACAGCCTTTAAAACCTGCAAAAGTCATCACAGATACCGTAATCCAAGACCAGGATGATGTCTCATGTCACCCTATAGATAAAAATATGGATATATGGCCCAGTCCTACACTGAACAGTGCTGAAACCAAAGTACTGTATACAACCTCCTCTCCTCTTGATAGTAAATCCTGTTGACTTCAGATAGGACGTCGACGCCGCAGCCTAACCACAGGCTAACACAGTGTTATTGTTTTTAATAGAAATGTGTTACATAATAACCAATGTTTAAATTTAAACTGTGAAAAACATACATTTCTATGTATTTTGATCATTATCTGATCAGTGCGTGAAATTCTCCACCACAGTGATTGGCTGTCATGACAGTCACAGCCTCTGTGGGCTGTTAACACGGTTCGCTCAGCTTGGTGGTGGCAGCGGTGAGCATGGTTTGAGCCCAGCTGATGGCCATTTCATGCCGACAGCTCACCCCCTCCCCCCCCGCCCAGCCTGCATGATTCAGTCCGTGACTTCGGGGAGCGATCAGGTGTCCATTTCCTCAGACGTTTCCCCATTGTTGGGGGGGGGAAAAAAAACCTCCCACCACTAGGTTCATTATTCTTTTACTGCACTGAAACTCTCCCAGAGTGTGATTCCCTGCTGACCACCGAGGCCTGTTGATGGAAGCAGAGCGGTCGGCTCTCACGCTGCAGAGAGCCGTGATTTGTGTCGAATTACTGTTTGACTCTGGTGTCTGTGTGAAAGAGTGGCGAGTGAGGAACCTGCAAACAATGAGCAGCTTTGTTGCTCAGCCAGATGATGGCACAAGTGAAAAGACTGTGAATGAGACACCATCATAAACTGTCATAAAAACTCAAGGTTCTACTGTATATATTTAAATTAAGACCTGTTTTTAATGACAGGTCAAAAACAGACAGCAGGAATCACAGTAAAGTAAGTAACACAGCCCCTCCCCCTCAGGGTTGGTGTGAGGAGTCAGTCAGCTGTGTGTTTGAGGGTATGTATGAGGGCAACAGTGATGCTGAGGGGAATGTGAGGTGAAAAGGGGACATTCTAAGGTTCCCTGATGGGGGAAACTTTAACAACTCTGTAAACAAGTACCAAAAACAAGTACTACAAAGTCACACAGTGGCGGTGAAAGGTTACAGGCTTGTTCCAAGTCACATCATCCTGTATATACGGATATGAAATCTCAAGAGAACATGTATTGAGCATTATTTTTGCAATAGCAACATGGACAGATACACAGCAGCTGCACGGCGGAGTTTAGGTGAATTCAAAGTGGTTTAAGTCGTCAATTATCATAGCGTCAGAATCTCATGAGGTCCTATGACTTTACTTTTACACTGAACGCCCACAAGGCATGTGTAACCTCACTGTTTACAGTGACCTATCACTAATGATCAATGGGACACTTAGAATTGGCTCTTGCCGTGCGTTCTAGTTGTGGTCAGAACTCCACAGTCAAGGAACGCCCGCCGTAATTGACAACTTGGAAACTCGAAGCAAGCCCATTTCTAAAAAAATTATAAATTTGTTCCAAATAAGATAGATGTATGCAGTATTGGAAGAAAGTGTAAGGAAAGGTCAAAAGAGGCAGTAATGTAACATTATGAATGCCATTTCCCTGAATCCTCTCACTTTTTCCCAGCAAGGCTTTTATTGTGAAAATCCTGGCATTTGGTTGAGGAAATAAACCTAAGGGAACCACAATGGATCACCCGTGGTACACAGCTTTTCCTTCAAGCCTTGTAGTGATAATTGTAGCTCATAATCCTTTGTTGCGTTGTTTTTTGACCCGTCGATCACTGTCAGTCAAGCGGGCAGTTTCGCTGCTGGCACACATCTCCTGTCACATCAGCTGTGTCAGATGTGTCAGATGTGTCTCTGCATACTGATCTCTGCTCAGCTGCAACCGTTTAATGTGCTTTTCTCAGTTTAAGAGCATAGGTATCTTCTTTCTCCCTCTCCCTGCACTGCAGCTATTTGGTGTGCGGCACTGCAGCCAGAACAGTTGTGGTCCAAGGAGGAGAAATAACTGATTTAGAAAGAATACCGTTTTGGGTTCTGTTACATTAGCTGGGCTTTTTCTTTAATATCGGAGTGTACTAATGGTAGGGATTCAAATATTCAATAATGGTATTATTGATCAAACGTTCCAATAGGAAAGGCAAGTTTATTTATGTCCCACTATTCATACCCAGGGAAACTAAAAGTGCTTTACATAAGGCATAGAAATGCCTTAAGGACATATCAACACAGACATGGCACAAAATGTAAACCACCACCCCTCCGCCCCCCCAAAACGACTCAAAATGCTGTAGCACGTAACACTACAGCAAAAACAGAGACGACATTGTATAGATTACAGAATCGAGCCAGGGGAAAGAAAAGGAAATAAGGTCTTTTCAGGGCAACATACACAGAGTCACTAGAAATAACAAACTGTGCAGAACAAAGCAGCAGCTCCGCAGCACCTCAGAAATATGGTCCTCATGCACTATACACACAATCAATGTGGCCTAGCCATTAGTGGTCGTCACGTGGACATTCCTGCAGTTCCAGTTTGCAGACAGAAGATCTAAAATGTCAAGTTAAACAGGAAGCAGGTCTTGTTTCTACAGTTTGTTTGCATTACAACTGTGATGATTTCCCGGGGACTGCTTCACCCGCGACTATACAGACTTGCACCTGCAAACATTTCCAACTTTCTGTTGCATGTGCTTTGTAAACATGTGTTTACAAAAGTGGGCCGCAGAGAATTATTTTAATGTGGCGGCGAAATGAGAAGCAGTCAGAGTTTGTGTGTGTGTGTGTGTGTGTGTGTGTGTGTGGGCACATCCTGCCATGCGGCTCACACATGTACACAAACACATGAGGCCGACTGTAAACATGTAGACAAAGGGATTTTCCATGATGCCAGCCGTGACCTCACAGGAAGCCGTTTTCAGCGTGCGGCAGAGGCCACTGCAGTCACATCGAAGTAACCTCCAAACAGCTTTGTTTCTTCCTGTTCCCCTCCTTAACCACACACACACACACACACGGTGTGTTAACTGATCCACACACACAGAAGCTCTCATTGTCAAAGTGTCCTCAGTTTAAGGTGAATAATTAGAAATTGGCAGCCTTTACTCTGGTCCTGGCAGGTTATTGAAGGAAACAAGGGACGGGCCTCATTTCCTGTTTTAGAAAAAAAAAAGGCACTATTTACCGCTCCTATAACATGTGTTCATCAAGTTACACAGCAGTACACAGATTCATTTTTTACTGTGTGAAATGTACAAATACTTAATGTTAACAGTAACAGTGGCAGCTTTCAATACAACTGTGTAAAACCAAAAGTGCAATTTAAGCATTTTCCTTCTAGACACCGTAAAAAATATTTTATCACACGCAAACCTTTTCTGTACTCTTAATACAATTTCTGTCATTCTATATCCCATCTGTGAAATGTGAGGATTACGAGGTTTGTGTTTATGGAGAGCAAACACACTACGACCTTATAATGTGTGAGCTCCAGATGTGACCCCACATTTTCCACTGGTGACACATAGTAACTTCTTTGAGCACAGTACAGAAAGGCGCCCAACGCCATTTGGTTTTTAGTCCTTTATCAACAATCCGGACATCTTCTCCAGGCTTCATATATTTGTTCTCCATGTTGTAGTTTAATACATAGTAAATAAACCCTGGCCACACTGCTATGGCATTAGTAATTTCATTAACATTGATTCTTAGATGTAGGGATGTCCCAATACAACTTTTTCACTTCCAATACGATACTGATATTGCAGCCTTGAGTATTGGCTGATACCAATATCGATACGATATTAGCACGAATCATACATACTACAATTTTGTAGTGTGGAATGTTAGAATAGGCTTGATCAAGTGATATTACTTAAACAGAGAACAATAGTCAGCAACAGTAGGTATGAGAAAAACTGACCCATTTATGATTTACCAATGGGTTACATCAATTTTAACTTTTAACATAAGAATATTCGATTTTTTGCCATGTTAATTTCATACAGTCTATGGTTAATTTCATCAGGAGGAAAGTACCAAGTGCTAATGGGGGTGTTTTCAGAGCACCCGTGTTTCACAGGTAACAGCGTGTCTTCAGAGAACAACCCCCTTGTTTTCACTATTTAGCCCAACCCACACAGGGTGAGTGACTCATCCCGCAGGTAAACCCGGGGACTGGCCGCGCAGACGTACTTAGCTACATGTGGAGCTTCAGGACACATTTAAAAACACAGAAAGCTCTTGGCATGGCTGGTTTTTGGGGTATAATTAACAGAGGCTGTTGAAAGTCGACAGGTGGCGCTGGTTTATGAAATAATGTTGTTTTAGCAGCTCGCCTCAGGATGAGCTAGCGTGGTGCTAACGGTTAGAGAAATAAAGGCTACAAATTTGATTTTTGGTTGAGACAATTTGTGTCCACAGTTCACTGTTGGCTCCAATGCACTATACAAATCACACCCATTTATTTTAATGAGGTTGTTTTGGTATTTTAACATTCACCTCGCCCCGCTCCTACTGTGACTGAGCCCCGTAAGTGAAAACGGTGCGTGTTCTTTGTGAAGCGCTGAGCTCAGCAGTGCTGGGAGCCCACAGTGGCTCTGTGTGTGCAGAGCAGAGTGCTCGCAAAAGAGGCGACAGGAAATGTGATCACAGAGGTCATTACTGTATTACTCCTGACTTTTCTGAAGGACACAATGTTCTGCTTTGGGACCGTATAAAAAGGATATTGGACGTCTGTATGTGCGTAGAGTTACGCTCAGTAGTACACTGAGTAAAACGTATCATTCCCTCACAACTTACTCCCTCATACGCACTGTGGAATCCATAAAAACAACCTCTTGTTGTAAGCATGTAAAATGCATTTAAATGATGTCAAAGACGACACGCTCTGAGCCAGTTGGCCTCTGTTGTGCAGCCTTCACTCTCATGGGGATGAAGCGGTTACTGGTTTCACAGCAAACCACTCAAACAGCAACACTGTACAACCACAAACAAACCCAGGGTTTCGTCAGCGCCGAAAAATCACAACATCCACAATCCAAAATATTTTTACATCAATACCTAAGTGTTTTCCAGCTAAACCTAAGGAACTTTTTTTCAAAACTTTATATTTTTGAACGATGGCCGTCAGTATAAAGAAGTTAATGAAAAACTCAAACTGCTTTATTTCAAAATACGCAGGCAGTTTAACTGACACCTAAACACAAGTATTAAAGGACTCAGATCAGGATTGGGGGGGCTATAAAAACTGAAGCAGAAATAGTAGTAAAACTCGATTATTTTACACACCTTCTAAGGCTCCTCCCACCATCACTGATTACTGGCCATATTCACTAACACAGTCATGGACCTACTGACACTGTGCAAGATGTCTCAGCCCTTTCAGGGCAAAACTAAGGTCAAATCAATATCTAAGCATGTGTTTATGCTCGGCTACTTCAGACTGAATAAATCTGCTCTGTCACCCTTTCACTCCTGGTTTGTCAATATAGACCAAACCACACACTGCTGTTAATGAGGCTGCTGGCTATCGAGAACAGCAATTTAGCAGCATGGTGAGCCCATCCATCACACCAAATAAGGCAAATGCCCTATTTAGGCAGCAAAACCACAGAGGTTTGATGACGAATCTAAAGCATTCATGCATCATCGAGGAAAGTGGAGGAAATGTGGAGGAAATGTGGAGGCACCAGACTCAGAACAGAGAATAACTTATTGATTGAATAAAAGTCCATGGGCTACAGTCAATTAGTACAGTGGAATTTCCATTCTACAATTTGGTGTGGGCATGCCATAGAAAGAGTGGAACACTTTTTAATGTTGGACTTGATAACATGGAAACGCCAAGGTCACCGTGACCTACAAAACCAACCAAAGTCCACAGCTATTTCCGAGATATGAAGCCAAACAGTGCTGCCCCTATGAATATGAGAAGCAGCTAATTAAATCCTGTCATCCATCAGTTGATAGATATCTGCTAGCAGAAACCCCCCTAAGCTATACAACCCTGCAAACACCAGACTTTTCATCACCAACTACTTGATGGTGGGATATGGGAACAACTCATCAGCTGTTTCACTTAATTAAGGAATACTGACGGGATAGTGTTTCATGATTTTTCATTTGCAATAACTGCCTGGGCTGGAGAAAGGCATCCTGCTCATTTTTAAGGGACCGGTCAGACAACCAAGTGTAAAATCCAGAACCCAGCCAGGTAAACCTGACTGGTACAGCCATGAGTGGACTGTACGGCTGTCACTACTTTTTATCTGAAATTCAGATATCGGTTTGAAGTTCAAACTTGAAAAACCTGTTCACGTTTGAATTTAACAGCCTAGAAGAGCAACAAGTTGTTTGGAGCATTCATTGCGTGGTCCAGCAGAAGGCATGCTAATCTTGCTCTTTACTCAAATTAGCAGCTCTACACAGTGAATAGCTTTTGAATAAAAACTTAATCGGATATTGTCATTAGTTATATTGAGATCTTGGCATGTTCCATTTAAAACCAATGTTGGCCGATACTGATATTATGCAGATAATATTGTGCCTCTCCAATGAAAATACAAGCAAAATCGCCCTGAGTGAACAATCAAGACACCCAAAGCAACTGAAAAGCACTGTGTGGAAGTATTTCTGCTTCTACGCCAAAGCAGAGTAACAAATAAACCCCACTGATTCACCTGTTAGCTTAGTTGCTAGCGATAAATTAACTTTTGGAAAAAGTTGCAGCCCTACCTGGTGGTCAAGACCAGAACTTGACCTGTGACCCAGAGCTATGCAAACTGACCTAATCTAAAACTTCCACTAAAGCTACAGCCTGTAAATTTTAAACAATATATAATGAACCCAAACATTTTTACACTACCCATACCAATACACCAAGCTTAAGATCAACAGAAACTTTTCGTCTGCTAGATCCATATACAGTGGCACTATTATGCCATAACATGCTCACACTATTGGCCATAAAGTGAGGGAGGAGCAGGATTCTCTCCACCGAGAAGAGCTGTATGCAAAGAGGGTGCATTAGAACGGCCAATCGGAGTGCTCTCTGAACTGCCCTGTGACTCGTCTCCCTCTCTTTTTCTATTGTGTCCTACTTCTGCATTACGCTCATGTTAGAGCACATTGACTAACACACGCAACATACTCCCATCATTCCACGCTGAAACAGACAAATTGAGTCTCTTACACTGGGTTAATGTGAGTTATTGACACAAACACATGTTCATAATTAACATCATGAATAATGACAACATTTATCACATGTCAGTAGCCAACTAGTAGCCCCACCAGGGGGGGGAAAAGAATCCTGAACACTCTATTCTTTTTCATATCATTAAATTGCAACCATGAAGCCAATGATGCAGGCTTATAGTAATAAAGAGCAGTGACTGAACATAGTGACTCACTTCTTCTCGACAGCAGTAATTTGCTTCATGAGCCAGAGTGAAAAAAACCTCTAGTCCTCAGGGAATTTGCAGCTAATTACTACTGATAACATCTGAATGAATTCACTAAGTGAAGGCTAGATAACATTTTCACCTCTTGATACGGGAATAAAGCCTCTAAGAGAAAAGTCCTGGGCATGAACAGCCTGCACTTGATGTGTTTTACAATCCTTAATACAGCAACAGCCTGCTTAATCCATTGGGTGTTGCATCACATCCTGTGTACCTAAGTGGACATGCAATTTACAGTTGTGATAGAATGGCTCTGGGCAGTAAATGTCTGTGTCGATACGTACACGTCAGCCTGCAGAGCACAATTTGTGCTTTGTGTGGTTAAAAATGTTGTAATCACAACATCATACATAGGACAAAAACTTAAGAATTAACAGGTAGGGATGCACGTCATGGGACTTTTTAGTCTTGTGAACTGATATTACTCAGACTCGACGCCTATAATCATAAATAGTCATAAACCGTGTGGATGATGTTTGGTTCAGTGCAAAAATAATGTGTCATTGAGAGATAACTAAAGTGTAAGACACAGTAAAATGTGCCATCTTGTTTATGTCCCAATCACTTCATTCTCACAGTCATATCTCACAGCGGAATGTTAACATGACATTCCACACTTCCCTTGAACAGCCTTGATATTTCAACTCACTGAATTGTTAACACAAAAACAAAGTCAGTGGTATGAACACTTTAATTTAACTACACCACCTGCTGTGTTGCTTTTAATTCAAAGTTGTTGGTCGAGTTGAAGCAAATAGAAACAACCAGAAAGCAAATTAAGGGTAACTGGTTTTCAAAGGTCTTCATTTTTGCACGTCCATACTAAAATGCTACCTTCCTATGCTTTTAATTTCTAATTTACAACTCCAGGTTAATATGGACAGCAGGCATAGGCAGAGCAAAGTTTTAAAAAGAAAAATCTAATTTCATTCTATTGTCTAAGGGGCCCCAGACGTGACATTGTGGGGAAAACACTCTAATATGTGGCCAAGTATAACTGTGGGTTTATCGTTCCCATCAACAACTTGGAAAGCTGGGTAAGCAAATGGAGCGCACCCTCGCTGGAAACGGTGACACTAAAGTAGAGTTAGAAAGATATTCACAGAGATCCTACACTGATGTCTACGAGCAGTGGTCAGTTAGACCAGAGTGCAGGGGCCATGTGTTATCACAATACACTATCACAGTGTATTATCATGTGCAGAACCACTGTGACGTTTACAGAACGGAATACTGGTCTCAAAGATATTTAATAAGTATTTTGTGGTCATATCTGTGGCTCCATAATTGTCCGATGCAAGCAAACAAAAACCAAAAGGGAATACTAGTGTGCTTCTATAGCTCTGGTAAACATAGGCCCACCCGGGTGCATTCTAGTCCCTTATCAGTCATCTGATCTAAATAATACATGATGCCTCCACTATGCCCAAATCAATCAAATTACATAACAAAAACATGCTTAACTATACTTAACAAAACTAGCAGTTGAATTAACACAAAAATATAACCGCAGAGAGTATTACTAAATACTGATAATGAAAACTATAATTGTAATAAAAACAAATAATCTACTTAAATTATTAAAAAGTTCCTACAACAAGCACTGCACTGGAAAAGAGTGAAAAAATGTATGTAAAAGCAGTCAGTATACGTCCTGGAGAGTTATTTAAAACTCCAGTCCACGACTGCCGTCAGTGCTGGAATGTAAAACATGTAGGCTAAACCAGCATGTGACCACTTGAACAGTATATAGAGAAAATGGACAGGGCCCCACGTGGCCCTCTCACAAATCAATGTAAACATCTAGCCTCACCACAGCCCTGCAGCCCCATTTTCACTTGAAGCGCTTACAAAATACTACAAATACTACATAGTTCTGCCATTAAACAAGAGGCTTGTCAAATAAAATCTTTGCCCAATTCAGTCTACAGTATTTTACCGACTGCGGACTGAAATTTGGCAACTACACACACTCTCGCACCAATGTCCATGGAGAAAACAAGCATTTTTAGCTCCCTGGGATTTACTGCTGCTTTGTTTGGTCAGTTTGTGTCACTAAGTTAAATCTAGACTTGGGATTTCTAACACAGTCGGTCCCAAAATAACATATTCAAACTTGCTGATGGAGGCAAGCAGTGATCAACAATTCCCGAGTGCTATGATGTAAATTTGCAGATCTTCCCTATGGGCTTTGGTGCAGGAAGACTGGAAACAAACCGTCTCCACAGTGGGAAAGTGCATAAAGACATAAATTTAATTAGGTGAACCTTTTGCTAAGTGGCTTAAATCTGTTTTTCCTTGTGTCCCCTAAGGGTGAGCGTCTGAATCTCAAGCTGGATCTTGGGCATGCAGTGTGCAGTGAGTTCTGATTATGCGGCAGTACCTCACTAGAATTCAAAAAATATGTATTTGTGTATCCCTCACTTCACACAACTGAGTCTCTACTATTTTCTGCAGCGAGAACACAGATGATGTATGATCAGAACTGTGACAGATGATTTATCCCAAGGCCAGGGCAAGTTTGTACAAACATTTTCTGGTTAAACAAGAATGACTTCTAAATGCTTTGAAAAAGTCCCTATTCAGACTTTTTCTGTTTGAAGAACCTTTTCTTATGTTAAACAGATCACTTAAAAACAGAGATAAAGCGACTAGCCAGACACAAATGGCGCAATTCCACCGGCTCTACTCACCACGCCACGGCACGGTTTAAGTAACGTTTCCACTAGCATAGTACCTGGTACCAGGTACTATTTTTTGTACCTGCTCAGGCAAGGTTCCAAAAGCAACCTAATCGTGCTGTGTCGTGTCGTGCCGAGGCGAGTAGAGCCGGTGGAAATACGCTAAAAAAGTCTCCAGACCACTCCAGGCAGTTTTTAATCTTGCATCAACCTTTAAAAGGTTGCTTGAAATAAAAAAAATCTCCCCAATTCATTAATTATTAGGCTTTTTAGGCATATTAATAGATATCTGACACATTCACTGATAAATGAATAACACTTGCCTAGTCTTGACCACTCACAGCTGCTTTACACTACAGTTTTGCCATTCACCCATTCACTCACATTTATACAGCTCATCTTTGTGTAGCGTGAGAACGACAACGAGAAACACTGCAACAAAATACTTTTCAATAATTGTTAATCAGACTGTTGATTAGATGTTTGGTCAAAAATGATGAAAATGATGCATGATGCAAAACCTTGTAAGAAGCTACCAATTGTTGCATTAGAGTATGTTAAAAACAAATATTAACCAGATGTTTTTATTCTCAAAGAAACCCCAGTATAAGCCTCAAACATCAGCTGGGCTGCCTTGACACTTCTAAAAGTCAGAAGTGTGTTTCGAAAAAAGAAAAAGCACTTGAGGTCGTGACTTTTTAAAAGAGATTCTGCACAACATTTCATGAATGCCTTCTATTCATAGCCTTAATGTTTACAGTGGGGTCATAAGAATAGCTCTCAATTACAGAATGAGTAACCAGTGCAGAAATTCATCACAGCTATGGTGTATTAGCCAAGCTGCTGCTGCTGCTGCTGCTCCACTTTGAAGTTTATCCAAATCTAACCTTGACAATTAAAAGGCATCTCAGAGTCTGATAAACACACTCCAGTTCTGGAAATGTGTGCACACCATAGAAAGGAAATGATACAGTTCCTGCCACAGAAATAAATGATCTACAAGAAAAGTTGCAGCGTAACATTATGACCCTCTTCTTCTTCAAACCGTACAAAAAGATCTGCTTTTTTGATAGAATGATTTTACAATGTGTTCAAAGACATACATGTCCACATACTTTTAAGTTAAATCTTCTTTTTCATGTTATTTTTGGGGCTTTCTGGTGAACAGTGTCAACATGACGATGAGCTAAACAACAAAATAAAGTTGTTTAATTTGATATTTGATTCATCACTTTTGAGATATTTTGGGGCTTTTGCTTTTAATGGACAGGACAGTGAAGAGTGAAGAGCGGGGGAGAAGACATGTAGCAAAGGATTCCACTGTGGAATTGAACTCAGGTCAAACACCAGCTCGACCAACTGAGCTATCCAGTGCCCCCCTTAAATAGTTATTTGATAATCAAAACAAGTTCTTCAAAAATTTGAAGATTTTCCAGGTTCTTTTCGCTAAACCACAAAAAAAAAATCATAATTTCCAGGTTTGGAAACAGGATAAAATAAAATAATAAAATAATCCCATCTCCATAAACACAACATTGTTTCAGTACATGTCTTTCCATCCATAAGAAACCCCAAAAACGACTGTAAACACTGAACAAAAAGCTGATTCACGCATGTTTTCATGTAGCACTGTGTTAGTGTGTCATACAACCACACTTCAAAAAAAAGATCCCTTTAATAGAGGAGGTGGAAACACGTGCACCAACAAGTAACTGGAGAAAATATTTGTGAGTCACCACACATGACAAAAGCCAACTAGTGAAAGTGTGTCAAGAATATAAAGCTATTTTAATGAGCTTATGGCTCATAAAGTGATGGAACCACAGAGACAACACACGTCTTCCTGAAAAAATCAAAGCTCTCTCAAGTCAACGTCGGACAAAATGTGTCCTGTGCTCCAAAAACAAAAGGAGGTGAGAGACAAATGGAAAGACACATGCTGTTTCTATTTGCACACATGCACAGCCTGACTGCCAAGATCAGTGCACAACACATGGCTGGAATTACACAGAGGAGCTGTAGTATGTGAGGATTGTCGACATTCCTTATTATTATTATTAGCACAGATTTTTGATTGTTTTTGATGATTTCTAACTGGGACTGTCTCACACGTTGTGCTCTGGTGCCATGTGTATGTGGGCTTACCTTGTCCAGCTCGTCATGCAGCTCTGACAGGGTGGGTCTGATGAGTTTCTCCCCCAGTGGCGCTGCCGTCTGCCGGTAGAAATCGATGTTTGGCACTGCATCGATGGTGTTGTGACCGAAAGTCCTCAGGTAGTAAGTGTTGGTTTGGGTATCGTAGTGATAGTGATGCTGACCGCCCGTGGATGAATGCAAGCTGGTCTCGCTCATCACTGTGTCCCCGTTCTGGTGTCCGTCGGCCGGCGCCGCCTCCGGAGAGCCCGCGTTACTCGCTCCGCTCGGGTCCGCGAAATTCACCACCCGAAACCGGCCCTTAGCCTCCTCTTCGCCGGCAGCGGGATCGGCACTCTGACCCCCAGGGGTGGCCTTGTCGCTGGATGTGGCAGCGGAGGAGGCGTCGGAGCTCGGCGACTTGTCCTCCGCTGTACCAGCTGCCTCGGCCACAAGGTCCACCTGGAAGCGACTCTGACTGGGAGTCTGACCCAGCGGCCTCTGCCCCGCAGCGGGGGCTAGAAGCTCGCTCTCTGCCGCGGCGCTCTCTGCCGGGGCGGAAGGCGCGGATGGCGCGGACATGGCACAAAAGACACCGGTGACTGCAACAAAAAATAAGCACAAGGATAAGCCACGCTACTGCGTGTACAACTTAAATGGAAGGAAGTGTGAAAGCCCGGGAATCGCTCGCGACTGGCTTCCTATTTATGAAAAAAAGCAGCAGCTGTGATGAAGTGTAGCTCGTTAGCTAAGTGAGAAGAAGACTACAAACTAGAAACTTTCAGCCTCTCTTCTTCTCCCACAGTTAATCCAAGTGTCACAGTTACTTCTGGACTAAAGCCCGTCAACCTCTGCTGTGTCCGCGCCTTCGGACAGGATGCTGTAGCCGACCTTGCCGCAGCTCCGCCTAGACTCCCGGAGCTGCCCTCGCTGCTATTATACACACTGCAGTCGGCATCACACAAAAAGGGGTGGGCTTTCCGCTGCGAGCGACCACGCGAGATGTCAGCGCGCACTTGTTCCTACTTGTGTGGCAGGAGGCGAAATGTCGCGAGAAGACATCCAATACCCAAAATAGCAGGCGTGACGTTCACCTCCCCCGTAGGAGGAACAGAAGTGATTTTAGGAGGGGAGGGGAGGAGGGAGGAGAGAGGAGGGGGAGAAACTGCATCAACAAACCCCACAACACAAAGGTGGTCCGTGGACTTTCGGGCCCAGAACAGAATCTAATTTATTCACCACACCTTTGCCTTAGGCCCCAACACGTATTCATTCAATAACACATGTAGATAACAACACACTGTAGCATTAGCACAGCAACTAACTAGTAATGTATCACTAAAGATGTGGTAATATACAATATCATTGAGAAATTGCAATAAAAATCACTCATATTAAGTTAATCATGATAAATTTCAATTATCAGGGAAAACTCATTAATACATGAGAGACACACGTGACGAGATAATGCTATCTAGCTTGCTCGCATACAGTCATATAGGGTTAGATGTATTATCACAATTTATTCTTTTTTTTTGTATCTACCACGATATAAATCAAATCCATGTTTCTTTAAGGCTGGGCCAAATGGTTCATAATTAGTATAAACATATCCTTAGGATATATACCTATATATACCTATCCCTCCAGTTTCTACCTGCTTTATCCTCCACATGAGCACCGTGCCAATCTCAGCTGACATGGGCCGATAGGCGGAGTCACAGCCTGGACTGTTCCATCACACAATTCAGGCCTATCTTGTAACATATTCTGGAGCTGCTGAACTGTGAATTTCTCTGTGAGATGAATAAAGTATCTATCTATCTCTATCTAAACTCCTTGAGACCGAAATGTGAGATGGATGGAACTGCTCGACTGACCTTCCTTTTATTACAAATCTCCACTCTCTGCGTACACGGACCACAAAAAGGATAACGCAGGACTTAGCGATTTATTTTCAACATCCACAAGGGGGCGCCTGCATCTTTCCAGTCATTCCAAGGTCTTGTGGTTTATAATGATCTTATTCAAGATTTTTGTTTTCGTTATATTCAAATGTTTAATACAAAATATGTATCCTAATGAGCTACGGGGTCATCTTTCAACTGAAAGGTTGTGGGTTTGATTCCCCGCTCCGCTAGTCTTCATGCTTATATGTTCTTGGGCAAGTCCCTAACCCTAACCCTCACCAGTCGTCATTCATTTCTTATTCAAACATCAACATCAGCACTGCACACACTGGTGCTCTTAGTAAAAGACCTGCTCAGTTTGAAGTCTGTCAAGTGACTCTTGGAACAGTTACGTGATTAACGGCTCGACAAACAGACGCTCCCTGCATTTACAATTATAGAGATCGATAAAGCGACACTTTCAGCGACATGTCTGTCACATTTCTTTACCTACAGTAAATCTCCTGCATTTCGTCAAAGTCGGCGCTGCACAAACTGGTGCCGTGAGTTGCCAAGTTTGAAGTCTGTCCCCGTTGGACCAGATGTTCCTTTCATCTATAGATCGATAAAGATAAATAAAGTGGTACTTTTAACGGTATATCTGTCACATTCTACCTGAATTGCTTGCATGTCTTTATCCAAACAACATCAAAGTCGACACGCGGGCCCTAATTAGAAATACTAGTGCAGTATTTGTACTTGCATTTCTTATTTAAACAAAATCAAAGTCGGCACCGCACGCACTGGTGCATTAAGAGACCTGCCAAGTCTGAAGTCTGTCAACTTAACTGTTGCACAGTGATTAGATGTTCCTTCAATTTATATGTTTGATATGAAACACTTGTCAGAAAAGTACAGACAGTATAGACAACTTAATTTGTTTAAATTTAGCATCTAAAAAAACTTTAGTAAAGCATATTTTTAACATTTTATCAGTAGTAGTGGTCAAATATTCTACATCAAAAATAAAAGTCAGTGAACATGATATTGAATGTGGATATTTATACTGATGTGTCTAGTTCAAAGCAACAGTTAACTGGTTTGAAGGTTACAGCTGGTGTTTCACTCACCTCTCAACAGGTCACACTCTGTAACCCCACCACCCTCGCAGTTACTATACTGCTGCAATCATCTAATACTAATAGATGTAAACAAATAAACACAATAAAAAGGTATCTCGGGTATCTCCCAGTTCATGAGTTAAGATATAAGTTAAATGGTGTCTGGTACATATTACATATTATAATTTTAGTTGTATAACGTGTACAATTGTTTGGGACGAGGGACAGTGATTCACTTGGACAAAGGATGGTGAAGATGGAGCTGCCAGCAGGAGGAAAAGAAGAAGACCACAGAGAAGGTTTGACATGAGGAGGACACAAGGTAGATGATCCGCTGAGGGAGAAGCCAAAAGAAGAAGAATGCATCACAACACACTTGTTTTCTCTTTTACTTCTCATGATGACGTCATTATGACCGTATGGTTTCAGTCTGTATATGCTTCAGATTGTCTCCCACAGGATGTAGGGATAGCTGAAATAATGCGTGATGGAACTGCAAATGATGTCATTTTCCACACTCGTTATCACTTATGATGTGATGGGGAATAATCTTGGGATCAATATAAGCTCTAAGTCTGTCTCTGTAGTCCCATTATAGCAGCAGAGATGGGATGACGTGTCATTCTTGTGTTACCAACATGTTTCTGCTGCACTCACTTGGCTGAAAGAAATTATTGCAGGTTTTCAAAGGAGACGACACTGATGAGAAATTATGTGAGTGGGGCTAATGAAAGTAAACAGGAGGATCACCCACACACACACACACACAGGGGTCAGGTTTCAAACTACGGACATCTGTCTCTTCAGAATTTGGATACTTTCAAAAAGGCAATTACAAAGAACTGGGTCAACTGGGTCCGACTAAGACTAGCTGGATTTTAGTTGGACTAAGGTGTTTACATGACATTAAGAAAACCACATTATTCTGACTTAGTCTGACTAAAATCAGACTTTTTAACATGCAGGTAAACACACTGACTGTCAAAGAGTCAAAGAGGGAGGAAAACAGGTCACCTAAAAAAATCCTTCCTTCTGATTTATGTTAAATGGTCTGTATTTATATCGCTCTTTTCTAGTCAAAGCTGATCTACACTACAGTTTTGCATATATCACACATCTTAGTGGGGTTAAGTGCCCACAACCTTCAAGTTGAAAGACAACTCGCTCTACCACTGACCCACCGCTGCCCGACTTAGCTGACAGCAGTAGACGAGCAGCTCATCTGTCCACACGACACCATAGATCGTACTCTGGCTTCTGAATACTGAATAACCGCTGAACGGCTTGGGTAGTTCTCATGGGTGACATCATGGCCAGCTAAACAGTTTCCAGCTGGAAATGTCTGATGTCACCTTTATTCTGTGTGTCATATGTTTTTAGTCGTCCTTGCCACAGTGTAGCACGGTGACATGCATGTCACAAAGAAAGCAGTGGGATTTTGTTACTTAAAGGAGTCATCAAGCTCTGATCGTACAATGACCTATTGATTACTGGGATGTCTTAATAAGCCCCTGTGAGACATCAGTGGTCCACTTTGTCATCTTAAATTCAATCACGACAATTAGGTTTGGCTGTTTTGGTGATAAATGTAATTAGACAAAGGAAAACCTATTGACGTCGCGGTCATGGAAACACACGATACTTTAACAACGCAAAATCACATACATTACTAGGCATCTGTATATATATATATATATATATATACAGTATATACATATATAAAAGTATATAAGTTTTTGTTTTTGTCAAAATAAAGCGTGTTATTAGTGGAACTAAGAGTACAAAGCTGGTGGTTTGTCATCTGTGATATTTACATGCCACAGTGGCTGTTGCTCTTAAAACAATGTCCAGTGTAGAGTCTACGCAGCCGGCCACACCCAGGAAGTGAGAGAGAGAGAGAGGCTGACAGTTGTTGTGTCAGCACATCAGGTCATAGAGACACATAGGTTATGTCCACCAGTGACCAAGGACAGAGGACACAGTACCAAAGTACTGTAAATAAATGTGGTCAATAGTAAATTGCACTCTTGTGTATTTAGCTCTATAGTGTTTCTTAAAATGAACAATCACAGTGAACGTTGGAGACGATGGAGCTGATAAGGTGGGAGTCAAGGAGCTGATAGTCAGGGTTTTTACGCTGTCGTCTTCCTCCTGTTCTCTCTCGTTTCCCTGTCAGTGTGAGTGGGCGTGTTTGTGGGAGTGTCTGTTGACGTTCCCCTGCAGGCTGGGCGGAGACTTTCCTTTGTTTGTCTCTCCCCTCTAACTCACCTGCCGCTGATTTACTTGATTACCACCATCCAAAAGTCTGGATCATTTGAGTCTTTGTCGGATTGTTTTGACGCCTCAGCTTTATCTTCTGTGTGTCTTTGGTATTTTTACTTATTCAGCCTGTGTTTCCCAGGATCACCAGCACTCCTGGTCTCTGTGCAGCCTGCTTCCTTCCTTCATATTCAGGGTTACACCTGTAGTTGAAGATTTTTGTGTGAACTGTTCTTCCTGAGTTAATGTTTTTGGTTAATTTAATGACCTTTTCTTTTGACAGGTGAATTATCACAGACACTATGATAATTAGACAGTGAAACACTAATAATGTGTGAACTGTGGAGTTGTTAGTGTCAGGGGACTGGTTATTGACCAGTAGTGTTGTAAAATAGAAATAAACTGTAAGAACAGTTATATACAGATATGTCAACATTAAATGACATTATTATATATGTACATATATACACACATATATAAAGGCTGTTTTTATTATAGTTATTATTGACTTAATTTTAGATTTATTTCTCTGTTTTTGATCATAAATATGTCATTATACTGAAGTACACATTGTAACATTTCAAAACAAGTACTTTTACAGTGAAATATCACCTTGAATATCTTTAATGAGCATCATGATGGAATATTGTGATGTAAGTTTTCGCTCATATTTCCCACCTGCAGCTGAACAGTTGTGTTTTCACCAGATTAGACGTTCCTCGGCCCCCAGGTCATTAGAGTTCGACACCCCTGGTCAACAAAACAAAACAAAGTGTTTAGTGGGACTGAAATTGTACTAAACTAAGTCAATGTCTCAAAGTGGTGCTAACACGCGCAGATACTGCAGACTAGAGTCAGACCACAGGTGTAGAAAATGAGGGAAACTCTGTGTATTTGTTAATATTTGATCTTTTTTCTTGCCCCTGTGAGACACGTGCAGCTGGAGGTTCTAAAGAGGTTCTTAGAGAGTGAAGTGCATTAAGTGGATGAGCAGTCTTCCACGTTAATGAGCAGGAAAACCTACATGGGGGGTTTGACCTTTCACACCTGTGCCTGTCACACAGTTATTATCACCATGACACCCTGCTACATACAGACAGCCAGGCTGAAACTGTGGAGCTGATGGAGGATGTCACAGGACCAGTAGTCTTCATGGAGACCAAAACCTGGTCCTAATGTATGAAATTAGATTTATGTCACTTTTTTCCAACAACACTTTTTAAGAAGTAAAAAAAAATATTATTGTATTTTATTGTTTGAAAATACACTTTGCACTCCCTCACTTGTTCTTTGTGCCATGTGTTTTTGTTTGTGGGCGGGCCTTAGGACGCTGCCTGCTGATTGGCTCCTGAATTTTGGAGCGACAGCTCAATGGACCGAAAGTCACCACAGGCCTGGAGTCGCTGTCCGTCAACATCGGACAAAATAATTGTAAATATCATACGTTTGTCAGATTATAAACGTTAGATATTTACATTTGTTTGAAGAGCCAACGTGGTGAACACCATCAATGTTTTCTTGGCTGTGGCACGACGTCTGGACGAGGGGCCATCGTCCAGGCTCTCCCTACCAATCAACTTGCACAGTTGATAAAGCTAGAGCATGTTCAAATGTCTCTAGAACTCAAAGTCCTCAATTTTAGAGTTTCATCACTCTGGCGTTTCAGTCCACTCTCGTGTGAAACTGTAACACAGGCAAAAGTCTGACGTCGGATTTATCCACCGTCACTCGACACTTCGGATTCTTCAGCAAAGTTTTGACTTGTTCCTGTGTGACCACACACCTCCATCACCCTCAGCCAAATCCATATATCTGTTGATAAGAGCCTTAAAATTAGAAAAAATAATGGGACAAAAAGAAATCAAGGGTGCAAATGTGTGCGTTAACTATGACATTAATGCGATTAATCACGATTAAACATTTGAATGGTGTGACAGCACTAAAACAAAGCTCTCTTTAACCTTGGGTGGGCATGTTTACACGACATGCATCAGTCTTTATAAATAAATACAGTTCACAAGTGGTCTGACACCTTGTTGCTGTTTCCTTTGTGTACCATGATCTTGCATATAGATGTCCTTTGTTGACCGTACACACAGCCATTCTCTGTGTATTTGTTTACTCACACCTTTGCTGACTGCGGCTGCTTTAAGACCTTTTTCAGGGACTTTTCCTCTCAGGTGTCGTCTCTTTCTTTTCATCTTCTTCAGAGGATGTTGCAAAGTCGTTCATGTTCCCACTCCCAGAAAGAAAAAAAAGAAATGATAAAGAAAGGCAATATCACGGCTGCTATACTGAGATCACGCAGCCATTGGGAGTTTGTGGGAGGGGAGAGTCTTTCACTATGAGCCAGAAGAAGGTCAAGAGACAGGTCAGCATGTGTGCTTTTAGGTCGTTCCCCCTCTTGTGGGTCTGGTTCTGTGGCAGAGGGGCTGGGACATGACCGTACATATGGATGAGTGAAGAGTTTGGACTTTTGTCACAGTCGGGGTGAATATCTGGGAACATCACTTTAGACATATGTACCTCTTTAAGAGCAGCATCCCACAAATGATCAGAAAGTGACAGTTTTAATGTTGTTAAGAGAGGTGTCTTTTAGCTCTGATATCAGATTATAATGGAGGACTTTGATCCCATTGCAAGGGGCTGGAGTGAGTTTGTCAGTGGCGTTGGGGGCAGGGAGTTTTGAGAGGCAGGGTATTAGGGATGTAACATAATGCAAAATACGGCAAAACAATCTTCTATGAACAAATCTTTAAACGATTTTTCAAGAAATGCTGCGTCCTGCATTGATGGAGGGAAAGAGTGATGGACGGCAGCTGCAGGCCAAAGCTTCTGCTGAACTGGCCTCACACTCTCAGGGAGCAGAGGGAGCAGAGTAACAGTACTCCAAGCATGTCTGTGTTGCAGGCAGGAGTGTAAGAATCTAGTGTTAGCTGCCCCAGTATAGAAGCAGAAGTGTTCTGCTTCATTCCAGAAAAATGAAATGACAATATTACAAATAGAAGTCTCACACTGGTTATTTTGGCTGTGATCGAGTCCACGTCATGGACTGATGGCTGACAGAGGAACCCAGGCCTCCAGAGCAGCATGAAGGTGCTGGTTCTGTTCTTCGTGACCTCCATTGTCCCCAGAGACAATCAGACAATCAGAGACCACATCCTCTCACCACTCGTGTCAGTGGGTAGAAAAAGAATAAAGATACTGTATGTAGTGAAGCTATAGAATGTGTCAGATAAGACTTCTCACAAATGTCCCGTTTTTATTCTGACAAACTGTGACTGTGAGGAAAGAGGAATTGTTCCCTCTGCTTGTGAGTGGACGCGACCCAAAACAGTGGCAGACCCAAAACAAGTGGGTTACCATCACAAACAACATGCCGGTGGAAATATTTTCATACACACTCAGAGGTACAGACCAAACGCTAAATGTGTGTGTGTGTGAGACGCTCAGGCCACACACACACACACACACACACACACACACAGCCTTTGGATTGTAGCAATATTTGAAATATATGTTGGAAAAGTTGAGATGAAGACGTGAGAGAATTAAAGCTCCAGTATGTGACACATTCTAACACTTCCCTGTATCTCACTACCGCACTCATGTTTCAGAGAACTGAGGTTAATGACTTAACCTTAAGTTCTTCTGACTTCACGAGCTCATGGGTTTGTTACCTTCCCTCCATATGTGTCAGTGTTGTAACGTAACAAAGTACAAATACTTTGTTGCTGTACTTAAGTAGAATTTTCACATATCTGTACTTTATTTATATTTCTGACTTTTACTTCTTTCAAATACACCAACAGACAGAGGGATTACTTTTGATACTTAAGTACATAAATGTCAGGTACTTTTACTCTTTAACTTCTACCAAAGTCATTTTCTGGTAAGATAATTGTACTTTTACTCAAGTATCACTTTCAAGTACTTCATACAAGACTGTTTATATCCATACTTACACAATAAAGATATTCATGATGACATTTCACAGAATTTCAAAGTAAAAGTGCAACCTTTACTTCACAATAATAACATATTTATGATGCAACAGAGAAATAAATCTAAACTGTAAAGGTTATACACAGTAAATGTGTGTTTTTATTAATATAATGAGTTGATATTCTGTCACCTCACTGGCAGCTGTGTTTGAAGGAGGAGGAGGTCAAAGGTCGTGTTTTCCTTACAACATGATATTAAGTGGTGGGCCGCGAGTCATCGCTTGGGGGCGGCCACATGTGGCCCGCGTGCCGCCAGTTTGACACCTCAGGGTTATCAGTTCCACATGAGAAAGGCAGATAGAAAGGGACCAAAGACATTGTCCGCACCGTGTGTCCGGCCCACAGAGGACGTCCACTCACACTGTGACAGTGGAAAGTTTTGTTGTCACCTGACACACGCGCAGCAGCTCCACCTGCATTTATCCTTGCTATCCGAGCACGGAGTCGTGAGTGGCTGAACTTTGAAAAGCAAACAGTAAACATTATGGCTGTCAATATTGATGGTGCTCCACTGTGGACATGAAAATGTCATAAAGGTCTACGGGAGGCGAGCGTCGGCGAGTGTGACGAGTTAAAGAAGTGCAGGATCACAGCTGTATACGTCGTGACCTCCGCACATCTGTGCACTTTCAAATGGACTGTACTGTAATCTTGTGAGATTGAGATTGAGATTGAGATTGAGAACCACTGTCTGTGTCAATGCTCCTGCTCCGCTCGAGCTTTTCCTCAATCATCTGCAAAATAAACACTTCCACTTCCTCGTCTCTTCTCCTCGGCCTTCGACACTCGTTCACTTGTTGATGTTATTTTATTTATTGGATTATTATTATTTTGTTTTTTTAACACACATTATTTTGCCTCATGTGAGATTTTATGTCCTTTTGTTTGTGAGCGCTTTATGAATAAAGTTGGTTTGGATTATTGTTGAATTTGCTGCCATCACCAGAGAAGATGCTCATTGTCCCTCAGGTTGTTTGAGCTGAACAACATAAACATAAACACATAAACTGTGTCTCTCACAGAGGACAGAGAGCGGGGACATTTCTGTGCTGTCTTATTTGTCTTTTTTCTGTTGTTTGGAGACAAAGAGAGTTGAGGTTGAGACGGTTTTGGTCACGTGCAGAAGACAAAGGATGTTGAAGATGGAGGAAAAGAGGAAGACCACAGAGAAGGTTCATGGATGTCGTGAAGGAGGACATGAGGACATGAGGACAGCTGGTGGAACAGAGGAGGACACGAGGGAGAGGACAAGATGGAGGCAGGAGACGCTGAAAGAAGAACAAGCTGCCTGAAATCCTCCTTCAGTGTTCTATCTCCAGCAGGGGGCGCCAATAACCTTCAACAGTGACTGCCTGGTTTGTCTCATAAGATTACTGCAGTGAGCTGTTTCCTGCAGAAATAAACATTTAAACAATGATGAAGGACGATGACGTCACACTGGGATCAAACCTCCCCCAACATCTGGTGAGACCAACTGTTCTACCCACTGATCCACTGACTCACGTCAGGTCAGGCACATCATTTATGTGTTTGATGTGATTTGAATGTTGTTGAGGATGAAACAATCATCTGTGTGTCTTATAAGCCACTGTGATACTTTAGTTACAGTTACAGTTACTCTTGATTCTGTCAGTGTCAGCGTGTGACATTAAAACTGTGTTTTCTTCTTTGAAATATCATCAACGTGACGATGAACAGTTACTTTTCAAACTGTTCAAAACATGTTGGCGCCCTCTGCTGTTTAAAATGAATACATTCAAAACTGCTGGAACTGCAGTAACTGCTCTGTTACTCTGTTACTCTACTACTCTGTTACTCTGATACTCTGTTACTCTGTGACTCTGATACTCTGTTACTCTGTTACTCTGATACTCTGTTACTCTGTGACTCTGTTACTCTGTTACTCTGTTACTCTACTACTCTGTTACTCTGATACTCTGTTACTCTGTGACTCTGATACTCTGTTACTCTGATACTTACTCTGTTACTCTGATACTGTTACTCTGCTACTCCGTTACTCTGTTACACTGATACTCTGTTACTCTGATACTCTACTACTCTGTTACTCTGATACTCTGATACTCTGTTACTCTGATACTGATACTCTGATACTCTGATACTGCTACTGTTACTCTGATACTGTTACTCTGCTACTCTGTTACTCTGATACTGTTACTCTGCTACTCCGTTACTCTGTTACACTGATACTCTGTTACTCTGATACTCTACTACTCTGTTACTCTGATACTGTTACTCTGATACTCTGATACTGCTACTCTGTTACTCTGATACTGTTACTCTGCTACTCTGTTACTCTGATACTGTTACTCTGCTACTCCGTTACTCTGTTACACTGATACTCTGTTACTCTGATACTCTACTACTCTGTTACTCTGATGCTCTGTTACTGTTACTCTGATACTCAGTTACTCTGCTACTCAGTTACTCTGATACCGTTACTCTGTTACTCAGTTACTGTAAACACACAAATATCAAACATCTGTTGATGATGATGATGATGATGATGATGATGTTTATTCCAGAATCTTATTACCTTTCATTTCTGATCATAACTGCTTTATTTCTTAAATGAAGGACATGCACGTGTGTTAGAAACAATGAAAAGAGCAAAGAAGTGTTATTTAAAATCTAACTTTGTCAGTTCATGCATTTTTCATCAATACATCATTTATAATTGAACGTAATAAATATGATTATCAATGCAACAACGTTTAAAACCAGACACTTTATCTCAGTGTGACAATATCCACAATCTGAGACCATATGTCATGTCACCATAACGATCCATTATATAGATATTATTTAGATATTATATATCTATATAATATCTATATATTAGCCAGGCACGAGACACGAGAAACAAAAGTGAAGGATGGAGGGAAAGAAAGAGGAAAACTGAGCCTCAGTCTGCTCTCGCTGCATTTTTAAACAAAATCATTAGAATATGAATTTTATGATACGATATCACAAACTCCAGAATCTGCTGATACTCCGTCATTTTAGACCTTTTCAAGTATGAAGCTGTTAACAACACACAATTCTCATTAACCGCCCACATCATTACTCAGCAAAAATATTATCACATTTTCAGTCTGTTTAGATTGAAATACGATGAACTGAAAGTTCACTAGTTGTTAAAAATCTGTGTTTTTTTTGTAAATGGACGGATTGTTAAACGCTCGATAACTTCAGACCTACACTTCTAATAAAGGAAATATTTTTAATATTTAACTTTTGTAAAACAAAAAAACATCACCAAATCTGGAAATATCACATTTCACTGGAAATGTTAAATTCTGTTTGAAATGAACATGGTTTCATCCTCAAATTAAGTTATTTCTCAAGTATTTGAAACAAATGATGTTTCTGATCATTTTTATCCAGGAAAAGTCTGTAAACAGCAGGACTCGTTGTCATGGCAACAGCGGCTCCAGCTGAAGGTGATTTACCGCCTTTTAAAAGTATAATAATTATAAAGTTTAATAATGCTCTGACATTTCCAACGTAGAGAGTGATGTGTTCTAATGACGACTGTTTTCATTATCGATTCATTGGTTGTTTGATCCACAACACGTCAGAAAAATTCTTGTTTTGTCCACAAACCAAACTCATTCACTTTGAATGATTTATTTCCTTTAAGAAACTAAGAAAACCCCAGAAAAGATTCAAATTTAAGAAGCTGAAAATTGAAAACAAACAACAGATGGTTAATCAAAATTCATTTAGTAACCCTTGAATAATCAGTGAAGTGTGGATTGAGTCGTTGTTAAGTGTCATGTGGTGACATAAGCTGGTGTAAATGTACGAGCAGAACAAGCTTATTGTGACTGTGAAAGTGCAAATACTGATCTGATCTTATCTGACGGTCATGTGACCTGACAGGAGTTCAACTGTAATAGCAGCACATTGTAAAAGAAAAGGGAAAAACAAATAGATAAAGTTTCACAGCATTAAAAACACACAACATGGAAAAATATGAAATATGCCAAATATCCAACGGTTATTACAGATTTAGCATCATGTGCTGTCATTGCTCAGTCAGGCAGAATTCTGATAAATGATGGAATCAATAAAAAAGTATGTTTAGTATGTTTAGTAAAGACAAAAAATAAAATGTAAAGTGTAAATTTGACACGCCACTAAGATCGAGTCCCTGAGCTTCGTCGTTAAGGCACTTGAGTGACATTTGAACGAGAATTAAATAATTAAATTCATTTTTAAAGTATTTAAGCCATTTGTCAAAACTGACCACATAACTTAGAAGCCGGGACCTCAATTGTCTCTCAGAGTTACAGCAGACAGGATTTTGGACACTGAAGACCAAATCTTGTCCTGTGTCTCGCATGTAACGTGCCACAGGAAACATGCTGATGATTCAATTGATGACATTTAAACCCAAACCCAAAATATCACCCAGCCACAACTCGAAATGTTTTATTCAGCTTTGATAAAGGAGTTGGAAACATACTGAAACTCACGTGGTTGATGCTCGTCATGTTTGACACGACGGAATCAAAGCCTGGTGCATTTACAGCTTTAGCACAGTCTGTCTGGTTTGGTGTGAACGTAGTTTTCAGACCGCTGATGTGGATCGAACCCCCAAACTCAGGTCCGCTTGAAAGAGGTGGTCTCAGATACTCTAGCAATTATGGCAACAGCCTCAAGAGGGAGGGCAAGAGGGAAGCAGGAGGAGAGCTGCTGCATCTGTGGAGAGGTCACATGATAAGAAGCGGCCGCGTCCGTCTGTGAGCGTTTGATAAGAGAAGCTCAGGAGAGAGAGAGAGAGAGAGAGAGAGCTGTGATCCCAACGCTGGTGAGTTCAATAATCCCGTCTGTGCAGCCAACAACTGTCCAACGATGCTGTGACACACACACACACACACACACGCACACACACACACGCACGCACACACGCACACACACACACACGCACACACACACACATTTTTCAACCAAGTTCAAATATCTGAACTCGTAACCGCCGCAGACGCCTCATCTACATGAACATTCAAAGCTTGCGCTGTGCAGTGAGGATGCTCTGATAGATAGTGTCTGTGAGTGGAATGTAGTCCTTCTGCTCGTGATCCAGCACATAGAGAGGATCTGAGATGGTGGACGGGTCGAAGCCGCTCTGCACCAGCTGTAACTTGCGCTGCTTGAAGGTGCTCGTGAGCTCCATGACCTCCTGTAAGGGAGAAACAAATGGACTTCAAAATAGACTTAAAAATAAAAATACAGTGCAGCGTTTTCTATCACTCAAGTTGAAAGACAACTTGCTCTACCGCTGAGCCACCGTCGGCCCATACTGTATGTACTGTATATATTTAACACACCCTCATCCCCATACCATCCTTTTCCTCTTTAGGACACGACGTCTCAGATTTCCAAAAACAATCTGAAATTGTGTCGATCTTCTCGTCAATATTTCCAAACAACACTTTTTAAGAAGCAAATAAAATGGCCATTGAATCATTCAAAAGTATTGTGTGTTATTCTTTGAAAATAGACTTGTCCTTTGCACCTTTGTGGGCGGGCCTTAGGAGGCTGCCTGCTGATTGGCTACTGAGTTTTGGAGTGGCTGAGTTTCTGACCTGAAGTCTGATGAAGAGCGGCCGAGCGTACGACGGCAGATCCGCGGTCACGCGCTCAAACAGCTGCTTCCCATCAAATGTGCGACCGAGTCTCAGAATCATGGCAGCCATTCCTGCTCTGCCCTCATATCCTGTGGATCGTCATCATCATCATCATCATCATCACTGGGATTATCATAAGATATTATTCTATACATAGGAAACACAGTTAAGAGTTCTCCTTTGTTGGTGTTTTTCAAGTACTCAATTAATCAAAAGTATAGGTGACAGATTAATATAATATAATATAATATAATATAATATAATATAATATAATATAACATAACATAATATAATATAATATAATATAATATAATATAACATAATATAATATAATATAATATAATATAATATAATATAATATAACATAACATAACATAATATAATATAATATAATATAATATAACATAACATAATATAATATAATATAATATAATATAATATAATATAATATAATATAACATAACATAATATAATATAATATAATATAATATAACGTAACATAATATAATATAATATAATATAATATAATAATCACATTTTTTTTCTGCCACAAATTAAAAAAGTAGCTTCAGCTTACATCATATCTATCATCACATTGTGATAAGGTATAAACTAATTAAATACACTAAATATTATATATATATTGATAAAAAAACATGGAATCCAACTTCATAGCACTTCTTTTATTTGAAGCCTATAATTAGTTGTGTTATAGCATCATTTGAACATATTTATAGTCAAAGAAATAAAGGAGAACGATCTGAAATGAAAGGTAATAATAAGTGTATTTTAAGATCATGTAACACAGATCATAAGATCTTATAATATCTTTTATTTCAGAGTGTATTTACAGTGTATTTAAGAAGCACAAACATCTGAAGAGAAAATCCACGTATATCTCCCTGAAAATGTCCAGATATAAGTCTAACGTTATTTGACTTATATTATTATTATTATTATTATTATTACATACATTATATAATTACTCCTGTCATCATCTGTCAGTGTCGTTTTGAACCTACCTGGGATTTCCACTCCATACACGTTGGCTTCTTGTATAAAATCCACCTGCCCCAGAATCACTGCCACCTCTGTCGTTGCTACGTTTTCACCTTTCCACCTGAAAACAGAGAGAGAGAGGGAGAGAGAGAGGGAGGGAGAGAGAGAGAGAGAGAGAGAGAGAGAGAGAGAGAGAGAGAGAGAGAGAGAGAGAGAGAGAGAGAGAGAGAGAGAGAGAGAGGCACACACACACTTTTTTATAAGGAACACAAGATCAGTGACACTATGAATGTGAAGGGATTTCCTGCTTTATTTTGTACTTTTCTTCCCCTCGTGTGTCTTCGTCTTTTTTTACTTCCTTTTTTCCTTCGTACTAATGATTTTGAATGTTTTTTGTTATCTTGGATTTTTGCCTTCCTTCAGTGTTGTTTTGTTTCTTTAATTAAAAGACTTAAAGGGTTCGTGTCTTCGTTAATCACGTGTTGAAAATATTCTTTGACATATTCTGGCTGAACTATGAATGGTGATTTTATGAAAATAAACACTCTCAGAGGGTCTGTAAAGAGTCCTCATACAACTGTGTATCATTACCTGATGAGAGCGTGTACAAACAGAAGAGGATTAGACCCAGGATGGATCCCTGAGGGTCACCGTGAAACACAGGATCAGGATTAAGAATACTGAGAATGACCTCTGGCTGAGCCCATTTTAAAGCTGTACACTAGCTCTTCCCCTCACCAACAGACATTATTGTGAACACTGGCTAACAATGACGAGCCTGAGAGGTGACGAGTATGTGAGTACCTGAAAGTGTCTCCCACTCTGTCCTTGAAGCAGATGAAGCCCTCCTGGTCTTCAGCCATCAGGTCACCGGTGTTAAAGTAGGCGTCTCCCTTCACAAACACGTTTCTCATCAGCTTCTTCTCAGTCAGCTGCTTGTTTCCAGCGTAGCCAAAGAAGGGGGCGACGGCGCTCACCTTGGACAATAAAAGCCCCGTCTCTCCTGACAGAAGGAAGTTTCACATCTTTAAACATGGTTAGCATGATGTCAGCACTAGTTACTGAACCTTTAATATTTACACAACAAATCATCATTAGCTTTGCATATAACTTGTACAGTATTGGAATGGACTAAATCTTTAAATGTAAGTAAGTTTAGTGAAATGATTATTGGGTTAGTTGTCTAACAATAAGGTTCATACAATAAGGCTTTCTTTCAGGGAAAGGATACAGAATCTGTGTTTCCCTGTACGTGTACACATGTTTACCTGTTTGCACTCGCTGACAGAAACCACGCTCATCTTTTACTGGCTCCTCCCTCTCCATGTTGTACTTAACCAGATCATACTTAAACAGGAACTGTACAAAAAGTCAAGAAAAAAGAGTGATTATTATTCTTATTATTCTGATTTTCACTTTTGTAATCATGCAGGACTGTAATACTACATAGTACACGTGAGTGTCCACGACTCTTAGTGAAAGTCAGAAGAAAAAAACGATTTCATCATCACAAAATCAGTTCAAAGGTCGTCGGTCAACCCCTGTAGCAACGGTCTCCACGGTCACGCGCTGGTTCCATGATTTAATCAGAGCTGAAGAAGTCCATCCTAACAATAAATATGGAGCTTAATCCCAGATCATATCTACTGTGAACTGTTCACCTTTCTGTCTGTAAATAATCTGTGTTGCTTTAATGTGCAAATGATATGGCTGTTATGTACGGTGGCACTAAATATTACATATTGATGAAAAAATACACGGGGATCAATACAAATATATATCAACAAGTCACTTAATAACACTTCTTTCATTTTAAATCCAATTATGTTAATTAATACCTGCTTTACTTTGGCTTTTTAATGTTAAATGAAGGATATTTACATTAAAAACAATGAAATTCACTATAAATATGGCCACAAGTGTCACTAAGTGACATTTTTTAAAATATCATTTTGTCCATTCCATGTCTTTGCAATATTTAGTGTATTTCACTAACATATTCCATTTAATAAACATGACGATTATCAATGCAACAGCCTTTAAATCCTGGAAAAGTCATTACAGACACTTCTTGTCTCATAATCTTGTCTCATGTGGCGTTACATGGTATCCATACATTACGCAGCCGTGGTGTCCTGACCCCTGTGACAGCTGGTGGGTCAGCAGGACAGACACTGAGACACAGCTAATAATAACCAAGAGCTGAGGTCACGGATTAAAAGCTAAATCCATGAAGCCACTCTTTTGTAACTTCACTGATTAACAGCAGCAGCTCATTATAGTACGACGACCTTGTGACCTCTCGTCTGACTCTTCCTCTTCAGCAGCATCGTTACGTTACAGGGACACTTCAGGGCTTCTGGAGTGTTCTGTATGTGAAGAGGTGACACATAATCAGCACTGACTGTGTTATTTGAGTGTTACAAACTCACCTTTTATTATAAAATCTTGACTTGACTAAAGCTGCAAGATTTAAAACTTATCATTTTACTCCAGCCTGTGTTGTGTTTTATTTGCATTTTGAGTTTATTTTAAAGATAAAACAGGGTTTTAACCTCTTTACTGTTTTATTTGCATCTTTTGTTCTATCTCAAAATTACAATGTTTTTTTTTACTTTTTTACTTTAGACTTTTGCTTTTCATTCCACCCTGTGTTGTGTGTTATTGTTGTATTTGCTTTTAAAATAATGTTAGTTTCCTTTTATTGTGAAGCACTTTGATGTATGAAAAGGTGCTACACAAATAAACTATTATTATTATTTTTCCTTCCTTTAGCAGATTCTGTTTCTCTGGAATAATGAAAAAAGTTTGCTGAATTCATTTAGTTTTTGTTGTGTGTTTTTTCTGAAAAAGGGAGTTCATTTTTTGTTTGTTTGTTAGTTTTTCTCAATGAATGAGATATTTATTTACAGATATTATCATTCAGTTTATTTTTTTTTGCTGAATAACGAGATCATTTTCCCTGATTTTAGTCGAGATGTTGAGAACATAGTTGAGAAGCTTCCAGTTTTACTTTGCATGGAGACAGTGAGAGATTATGTCATATTATGGATGGTGTTGATAAATTAAAAGTGTATCATCATTTGTGTTCACAGAGATTAAACAGAGGCAGAAGAATAACATCAGACGTGTTGGACTCCTTGTCTTCTGTTCAGCAGTGTGGAAACAAAGAACTATTGTTTATCCCTGTAATGGGTGTGCAGTGCTATTCAAATCATGATGGGCTGAATTAAGTGTGTGTGTGTGTGTGTGTGTGTGTGTGTGAAGACATCACATTCCAGGCCAGTGGAATGTGACGTGGTGGGTGTGTTTTGGAACTCTGGACAGAGTCAGGCTTTCCTTTCACTTTCTGACTTTATATGAACTACAGTAACAATGTCCCTTCTCCAGATCTGTACGTGAAGCTTATTCTGCCAAAGTGAACGAAGAAAGAGTTAGTAAATAATGTATGCATTTCATTTGCTGGAAAGCAAACAAATACATGTTAAATATTAGTTTGAATGCTGATTTAAGATTCATTAATTAATACATGCCACAGCTACAAAAACACACACACACACACACAAACACATCGAATATCAGAAAAAAAGTCCAAAATAATTTGTGACCATTCTGATACTGAGCCTGATACTTCCCAGTCAATTTGGTGGTATTGTCTTATTTTGGTAAAAAGAGATAACAAAGATAATGGTAACCATGGAAATGTGCTTAGTACCCAATCCAAGGTTCAGTACACACTATTTTTTGGACATATGCAGTATGCCATTACTATCTGCTATTAGCATTAGTCACTATTAATACTGTACTTTAATGCAGGAGTGAGATCTTAAATCCCTGCTGACCCAGGAGGTGCTGGAGAGATTAGATCTCTTGGTTGGCCAGGGAACGCCTCTGTATCCCACCAGGAGAGCGGGCTGAGGTGGCTGGGGAGACGAGTGTCTGGGCCTTGCTCCTGAGACTCGCGGTAGAAAGCGATGATGAGAAACTGCAGCTTTTCTATTATTCTATTGTAGTAAAATTGCAAATTTAGATTTGAGAATGATCAAGTTACTGTTTAGACCTGGTAACTGTCGTTGTTTTCATTTCTAAAACTCTGAGCATCAGACACGAGCGATTACAAAATGCTTCAAAAACGCCATGGTAGTGTGGATGGCAGGTGTATTTAAAACATGATACATGATGATACATTATGTTAATGGTCACCATACAAAGTATACTGTTTTGTGATCACTGAATCATTCCAGTGTTTCTTTTTCATATAATCAAAACAATCAAATCTCGGATTTTTCAGCTTCTTAAATGTGAATATCTTCTGGTTTCTTTGTTCTGTATTAAAATCGAAAGACATGTGAGAATATCATCACGTCAAGGGTCAAAAGACACCAATCGTCATTTTCTAAAATGTTGTGTTCCAAACAAAGTCATTGATTAATCAGGAATCAACAGATCAATCGATTATGAAAGCCCTCAGATTTACTGATGGGGGCAGCTGTGGGTCAACAACTCCTGTGTGTTATATAGTAAAATCTGAGGCTGCTTCATGGAAACGGCAGCACACTCTACAGCATGTGTGAATAATGTGTCAACACCTCATACAACCACATTTCAAAAAACCTGACCTACCCCTTTAAGAAGGATACTATTAAAGTCTGGTCAGGGCCATATAAAGGCTTTGTCTGGCTCACAGGTATTTGCATTGAGGTGTGGGTTGGAAGGACAGACAGGATTGTGCGTCTCTCAGTGGCAGAGTGCTTTAACGTGAAAGATATTCAGTGTGCCGCCAAAAGCCCAAATAACTTCTGCTGGACTCAGTCCTACATCATGTTGCTGCATCTCAGAAGAAGCTTACTGAATTTTGAGAAACACAGCCAATGCCTTGTAAACACCGCTCTCCTCAACACGTACACTAACTGGGTCAGCGTCGTAAAACGGTGGAAGGAAACAAATCATTTGGTCCACCATGGGGAATATTTCCTGGAAAATGCAATAACTTGGGTTGGACCTTTGGTTTCAATGTTTTTCCTTGGCACTGTTTGCCAAGTGCGTGTGCACACTGGAAACTGCTGGACAGTTTTCCGGATGCAAAGCATTTTGAGTATTTTTAGTCGAGCTAGCGACATGGCTCCAGGAAAACAGGGAAAAGTCTGTGTCACGCCACAGAATCAACAGTGACCACCACTGGAATGGAAATGTATATATGTAATGTTAATCATATGTATATATACATATATACATACATATATATATATATATATATATATATATATATATATATATATATATATATATATATATATATATATATATATATATATATATATACATACATAAAAAAAAATAATAATAATAAAAAAAAAACAGTACAACCACAACAATAACAGAATAACATGTGCAATAAAACCATAGACATGTGCAATAAAACTGTAGGTGTGTGTACCTATGTGTGTATATGTATGTATATACATATATGTATATATGTGTGTATGTGTATATGTATGTATGTATGTGTATACATGTAGATGTGTATGTATGTATGTATGTGTATATATATATATATATATATATACAGGTGTTGTGTGTATGTAGGTATACATACATATATATAGCATGGGTCACTTTAATTTTTATTTTTATATTTTTATTTTTATTCTTATCTTATTTTATTCTACTCTCTATTTTTAACAGTGCTGTGTGTGGATGCTGGAGCTGTTAATTTCCCCGAGGGAACCTCCCAAAGGGATTAATAAAGTCGTCTGTCTGTCTGTCTGTCTGTCATATGTATTTTGCATTTCACATTCTTCTTTTATTTTGGTCAAATGCTCCCAAACTTCCGAGCTCCGTTGCCGCGATACAGTTTTAACATAACTTTTCTGGTGACATCACGGCTAACGCCGATTATCACTACTGCGCAAGTACGTCAAGGACAGAAAGACAGACAAGACAGCGGAAGGTGCAGCGGCAGATCATTTTACCCATGGGTACCAATGAAAAAACCTTGAACCTTGAACCTTGAACCTTGAACTATCCAGCCAGTACCACACATTGTTTTCCATACTCACCCTGTAGAAGATGTTGGACCGGCCCACAGATCCAATCTTGCCAATGTGATTCATGAAGCACAGGTTTCCCTCCGTGGAGCCGTACACCTCGCACATCTTAATATTTCCAAAGCGACTCAGGAACTCCCGCCACACGTCCTGCCGCAGCCCGTTCCCAATTCCCAGCCGCACCTTGTGAACTTTATCTGCCTCCATCTGAAAGAAGGAGAGAGAATTAATGACCAAACAGATCTGACAGATGACAAGTCACCATTTCTGAAAAAGTCTGGTTTTATTTTCTTAAAGTGACAGATCAGGTTTGACTCCATATCTGACAAAGACAGCAGTGACTGTTTGTGACTGATTGCATTGCTCTGTCACTACTAAATAAAACCAGGACTATCCCTTTTAGCTGGCACAAAAACACACAGAGAAAAAAGCCTCCGTGCAGCAGCTGTCAGGAGAAGGCAAGACATTTAATTTATGTGTGTGTGTGTGTGTGTAAGAGAGAGAGAAACAAAGAAATACCTGAATATAAATTCATCACATTAGCATGAAACAAATGGGAGAAAATCTCTCACAAACTATTCCACTGGAGTGACTTATATAAGGTCCTGGAGATGCACTCATGTAACCGCTCTTTGTGTTAGTTGTTGAAGGATGGTCCGAAAAAAAGGAAAACAATCACGTGTAGTAGGAAAGGTTACAATAGCAGGCCACACTACAAATGATACAACCAAGGCCCTATTGTGCGTTCCATTGTAGTCGCAACTTGGAATTTCCATGAAACTGGAGTTCGGATTCCAAGACGACGGCCACTGTACAAATCATGGCGGCCATTTAGGCAGGAAACAGAAGGGAAATCATAAGCTGTGTTTCCACCAAGTGCAACGGTTGGCTTTGGTACGTATGGTACATGTTTTTTTGCATTCCATTAGGAATAGTACCAAAATAACCCGCCCCAACCATTCCATTTTAGGCAACCTTCCCTTGTGGTAACAGATTAAAGTGGTACGGTCCGGGCTGGGTGGAACTACACTGGCTCCACCCATGACAGTCAGCTGACTGGGCAACAGCTCCCGGTCTGTTATCTGTCTCATATACAGTTTGACGTCTCGTTGAGACAAACAGCCACAAAATAAGCAGGAAAAAAAGACGCCAAGCACAGCTGAGAGCTGTGATTGTGGCTTCACGGCATGTTGAGCTAAGGGTAGCAGCTAACGAGATGCATTCAATGACCCAGGTAAATTATATCACTGATAACAGTTATGCTTTTGGTAAGCTGGGGTAAGAACTATGACTAATATACTAGAAACACTTTCTTTGATGACACAGCGACTAGTCTATGTACAGTATATTCCTGCTTGAAAGACTTTAAACACCGATTCCACTGTGCATAATGACTACATGAACGCAGTAATTAGGGGTCACGCTTGTGTGCGCACATTGACACGGTGAAAGGACGCGTCCACATGTTCATTTTCAGTCAGTGGTGAGGACAGTGATGGGCAGCCTTCCACCCAGACAGCCACATAACAGAGGGAGAGGGGACAAAGAGGACTTTGAGTCTCAGCCTCATGAGGGGACGAGCTCTGCCCTCACCCAGTGTGTGTGTGTGTGTGTGTGTGTGAGTGTGTGCACGAATATGTGTCCACAGTGGGAGGACGTAAACACAGAGACAAAGACCCTGCTTGTGTTCCTGCCGCTCTTGTGCACAAAGTTACAAGAATGATTCATAAGTGTCAGTGGCAACGTTACTTTCCACGCTGTCTGCGTATGATTGTTTGTGATTGAGGTGATTCACGGTCACAGAAGGTTACCTTAGGTTGGTTGCAGAGGTATCTGCAGAGTTCACCGATGTACTGGATAATAGTCACGTCGTGTTTCCGACAGTCACTCCAGAACTGGGAGGCGGAGAACTTCTTCTTCAAGACACAGGTTGCTCCTGTTCACAACAACAACAAAAGGTGAATGGTAAATGATCTGTATTCATATAATGCTTTTCTAGTCAGAAGCAGAGGTTAAGTGTCTTGCCCAAGGACACTTTAGCATGTAAACTATTGGAAATCAATCCCACAACCTTCCAGTTGAAAGACGAGCAGTATTCAATGGCAAAATGTAGTAAGTAAAACTGAACATCTTGCCAAAGACAAATATCTAGTCATGTACCAAGTAAGGCCAAGGGGCAATGATCTTTTATCTTTAACACTGAGATCTGTAATACAATCAAACATCCTGAACCACTGCCAGAGCAGAGTAAACGGCGTCTGCGTCACATGGCACACTGTGTCCCTTCATGTTTTTGGAGGTACAAAGCTCGCAGCTTCTTGTGTAATCAGCTCACATTACTGCCCTTTCACCGGATTTCGGGCAGCCCGTGGACAAGTGGAAAGGGAACTTGGCTTGTCACTGGAGGGTCGCCAGTTCAAGTCCCCACCAGGTCAAAAAGGGCTGGGGTACCACTGAGCAAGGCACCTAACCCCCATTGCTCCCCGCTTAATTGTAGGATGGGTCAAATGCAGAGAAATAATTTATTAATAAGATTTAGATTTAGATTTTGCAGACAGTGGTAAATGCAAGTGAGAACTGGGATAGGCTGAAACCAAGGGCGTAGGTTTGTGTATGGTATTAAGAGAAAGCCGGATTGTTCCAAACAATATTAGAGACAGGGCAACGTGTATATGTGCATGCAAATGCTGTGAGGCGAGAGTGAGAGAGCGGATTTTACGAGCGTCAGTGAACGCATCTCGCAGCAGAGCAAAAATATTCCTGCGAGAGTGAGAGACAGAGAGAGAGAGGAAGAGACAGACCGAGGGAGACAGAGAGAGAGACACAGAGAGGGAGAGAGTGCAGGTGTCCCCACCAATCATCTGAAAGCCACAGTAGACCCGAGGCATAAGCGTACTCAGCGGCTGCTTGGGGCCCAACAGCATGTGGGAGTAATTGTGATTTCATCACGATCACGATTACTGACTGACATTTGGACGTGTCACTGAGAAGCTCTGGTAATAATTGCTTTACCCCACCTCTCCATGTAAAACTAATCTGGTCCAAATAGGGCTGAAGACAAAGGAAAGGGCAAAGAGAGTGGTGTACTTTCTGGTATGAGAAGGCCAACATTGTTCCCTGGGAAAGAGCTGAGTCAGCAGAAGAGTCCTCATTTTGCTGCAATCTCCTCATTATCACATTATTTCTTGGATGCAAGAACTTTTAATAGTGGCTGGTTAATACGTTATTGGGCTAGCATTAAAAAATCATTTGAAAATGTAATAACTACAACCGATAATGTAATAAGACTAAATAGGCCTTTGCAGTTTTTGTGGTCTGCTCATCAAAAATAGATATAGTCGTCATATTCATTCATCAAGGATACGTACTACGTTGTAAGAGCCTATATGAGAATAATTTGTTGTACAAAGTCTTTATTTTATAAGACTGTTTGTTTGCTTAAATATGTAAATTCACAATTTCATTTTTCAGACATCATCAGATGGGTTTGAATGAACACATTCAGGTTGAAAATTGCTAAAATTAAATGTATTGTCTTTGGTAACAAGAATGTAACACTACACTGAATTCGTCAACTGATATATATATGTATGTATATATGTATGTATATATATATATATATATATATATATATATATATATATATAGAGCAGGTGACTGAAAATAAGCCGTTGGGAGTTAAACTGGACAATTGGCTCTGCTGGTCCCTTCAAACTGATGATATGTCACAAAAATATTCGACATATTTTCCATCGTCCAGTTTGAGTGATGGTGTCAGGTCAATCGTGCTGTCACATGTGGAATACTGCCCACAAAAAGTGCTTGTTTTCGACAATAATGGCTCGGATTTTATTGTAAGCAAAGACGTAGGTTTGGTTACTGGTGGGGACACTACGCCGCTGTGTTGTCAGAACAGCACATCTCCTGCTCTCTCTCCAACTGTGTATACAGTCTAGAGCCTCAAATGAGGACATGTGTACAAAGGTAATTCTGTTTCAAAATCTAAAAGTATCAGGTCACTGGCCGAATGTCTGTCTGTTGTAGTGTTTGCCAGTGATGGACATTGAACTGCCAACATTTGTGCCAGCTGGAAGAGACTTTCAGGACTCAACCACAGCACGGCCGATGAATGTTATCCACAATAGTCTCCAGTGTCCACCTCATCTAAAAGCTTCTAATCTTGATCTGCTAGTTGAAGTGAAACTGTGGTTCCTTGTTCAGCAGCTGTGAACAGTGGACTCTGTCAACAGACCCGACCAGTTTGCCAAGCAAACATCGAGGGCAGGGCTATTTAACTTCAGACGTGGGTGGGCCAAACAGAATATTTGTCCAAAAAAATAAAAAATTATAATTATAATGATAATTGGCTAAATTATAGCACATATATTGCTTTAATTGCTCTTCTATATCCACCCCCTTCCACTGTCATGGAAGCCCAGCTTCCCTGGAAGTTAGGTTTTTGTCACATTTGTCACATGTGTCTATTGAGCTCACCGCAGTGATAACACTCCAATCAGTGGCCGGCAGTCTGTTGACGTCACATTTAGTATCAGCTCAGCTCGCTTGGAACCTCACCAGAGCGGGTACTAAAAAAAAGTACCAGGTACTAGCCCTAATGGAAAAGCAAAAAAACCCAGGAGAGTTGAACCGTGCCGTGCAGAGCCATACGACCGTCGAGGGAAAAACAGGGATAAGTCTTATTAGATTTTCTCAGCCCATCTTTGCAATGTATTAACTTTGCAAAGCAAAATCAAATATTATGATTTTACTAATCTGCACTAGAAATTAGCAAAGGTTAAAAAGGAGATAAAAAAAAATTTCTAAAAATAATCCAAAAGGCTTCATCAGAAAAAGAACACTCACTGAATACACTCATTCACCCCCTGACCCAGTTTCAGGTTGTTAGTTTCACCTACGTAGGTCAAGGTGTGAATGAGGGTCGTCAGGGTCACCTGAGAGACACAGTCTCCCGAGTGTGTGTGTGTGAACCATGAAGACAGTGAGGTAGAAATTAAAAGATGGGACACTGATTGGTTTGTAGTGCATTTACATCGATGTAGTATATACAAATAGATCTAAAGTATGTGCATCTTTTACTTTTATAACAAATAAGCAATTTGCTCTAGTCATTTTACTACACCCTCACTAAATATGCAACATCATTTTGGTAACTTGTGCTGCAGAGCAGAAACGTCAGATCAGATGTAAGGTTATGATGAGACTTTCAAGCCTACCCAGCCCTATGGTTCCTCCTATCCCGATCAATGAAGCAGCACTGTGGTAGAGCGGCAGAGTAATGTATATCACGTCATCTTCAGTCCCTCCAAAAGCCCAAAAGCCGGTTGCTCCTTTCACACACTGGAGGTGAGTGATCACTGCAGCTTTAGGGAGACCTGAAAATAAAGACACAGTACTCAATTAAAGGTCTAATGTGTAACATTCTACAGAAATCAGGAACAGATATTATTGAGCCCTAGTTTAGGTACCGGTACATTTGACTACTCTAATTGTTGTTTATCATGTTTTTATATACATTTTAAGTTGTAAATGAGGGTCGTGTGTGTTTGTGTGTCGAGTAGCCATTTTAGAACACTTATTGCACTTGGAATTAAGGATTTTTTTAATATACATTTTTAGTTGCCAGGGAAAATCTGTAGCATCTCCCACACATAGGGACAAGCTTAGCACAAGCCTCCAGATTTACTTCCAAAGAAAGTTTGAAAGCAGTTAGCTTTTATCACTGCTGTTTACCTTTTATAGTTCATAAAAAATAAAAATTCTAATTTTCTAATTAAGCAAGTCCTCAACTGGGTGAAATTTGAGCCTTGCATAAGTGATAAATTTCCATTGTACATGCCACAATTTGGAAAAATACATACAGATGTCTACATATATATATATATATATATATATATATATATATATTTTTATATATATATATATATATATATATATATATATATATATGATGATGCTTGTGCATGCAAGTATGATGCTTGCTTTCTTGCTCAACCATGACGACAATGCAGTATTGCATACTGGATTAAGAAAACATTACTTTCTCACTATTTCTATTGCAGTGTTGACCTGTAAAGAGTCATCAGGAGGTGACACGCATGCACGCACACACACGCACACGCACACACACACACACACACACACGCCCTAACCAGTTAAAGACCAACCCTAACCTTAACCTAACCACAATTCAAATCGTAGCCACACACTTACAGGTTCCGCATCATTAGGACCAGGTTTAATCAATGGGGTTTACTGGTGTTTGACAGAAAAGGTCCCAAAGAGATAACACAAACAAGGACATCCACAAACACACAGAACAGGTGCTGGTGTCATGAAAGGGTGGAGGAGGGGCCCAGTGGTTTATTAATAATATTAACAATACCATGACTTACCAGTTGTTCCAGAGGTGAAGATGTACAGAGTAGGGGTTTTGAAAGACTTGGTGGCACGTAATGCCGCTGGTACAGGCCGCTCAGACGCAGCCTCCATCTTATCCAACAAGGTGTGCACCCGAGTGTCCTCGCTGTGGCTCTTCATAGCCCAAATCTCAATGTTGTCCTCCCGCAGGCTGCTGAGGATGCCGTCCAGGCTTTCCACTAAGTCTGAGAGATAGAGACGGACAAAAAGAACTTGTTTATTTCATTTAATCTTTGTCTTTCTTCCTCTTTTTCATGCTGCTCCTTGCTGAGAGGCATCAGAGCAAATGAGAATACTCAACGATTCATTTGATGACAAAAAGTTCCCTCTATCATGTCATGTGTGCAGTTGTGTACATGTAATGTGAGGTTTTAATTCATTTACAATGAACAATTCTAAATGATATCAGGTGTTCCAGATGTGATTTACAGTGATTCAGGTTCTGGGTCCTCCTATAGAAAGTTTGTGAGATTTCATTAGTTAATATTTTGATTGTATCTCATCTTGTCTAAAATGTTATAATACATTAAAACATTGTTCTGAGGATTGACTTAATACTTAAAACACAGGATTGTGTTTCTGGGATTATGCAAGCAACCATAACGATGTGTACAATCCATTACCACCTGGGAAAATCAGTGATCAGAGGTCCCAGAGGATGGACCACGATTATCCCCCTGGACACCCGCAGGAATTGAACAGCTGCTGGATAATGAGGAAGAAAATAGGCACAGCATGATTTGTTTTCATCAGTGCAAAGACAAAGGGCCTGCAGCTGCGTAAAAGAAGTTAACGATCTAAGTCTACGGTATGTTGTGAATATTCCCAGGGATTTTCCACGCTGTCAGAAAGTCCTTTTCATCTACTCCATAGGGATCTCTAACATCGTGGTAACCCACAAATATAGTGTACTCTTAAGCCTCTTTCACACCAAAATTAGCAGGTACACACAGGATTTTTAATGTGGATGAACCCAATAAATAAAAAGGCAATTAACACCATTCCCACAGTCAGAGGTAGTTCTGCCCTGTGGTGTTTTTCCACCGCTGCATAGCAATTGCAAGATAACGAAGTGAGTCAGAGGTAAAACAGTAAGTCATCTGTCGTTTCTTTTCTTGATTACCACTCAGTGTTCACCCTTTCACACACATTCACTCACACATCCTCACAGCGCATCTATGAGCAGCACATTTCGCTATCACACATGTTTCATACCCATTCACAGACTCGCTCTACCACTGATCCACCGCGGCCCACAACAACACAAAGGCACTCAATGCCACGGTCATGACTATTTCACATCTTTTACTTCCGTCTCTAATTCAAACTCATTGGGAAATGAACAATGTTAAGGTGCTGTTATTACAGAAGAGGCTTAGGGACACACAGGCAAAACAATATTTGAGTTCTGACTTTATTCACAGAATTCTGAGTTTACAATCAGAATTCTGTGAATAAAGATGAAAATTCTGAGTTTAAAGTCGGAATTCTGAGTTTTCTGACTTAATTCACAGAATTCTGACTGTGAATAGAGACATGTGCGTCGTGTTCCTGTTTTCCCACCTCCAAACACACAGTTATGCCTCATTTTACTCAATTATCCAACAGGAAAAGTCATCACAGATCAGTTATCATGAGATCTTGTTTCATGTTGTGATATAGATACAATATGGACATCGATATTATATATCGCCCAGCCCTGGTTGTTGGTACATTAGATGTTGAGCTTCAGAGTTCACCGGAGGGTCACCGTTGTTGTTGTAGGATTACCATTTACCAACGACAGGGTGAAACCTACGAGTGAATCCTACTTTGTACCCTGAAGCTATCCTGTTTTTATCATGTGGATGAATAAGTGAGCTACTGTAATCAAAAAAGAAATTGACACCACTACGTTCACGTCAATGATATGCCAGTTTATGCCCCTGACTCTCTTAAAGAGAACACGTTGGACAGCAAACGCGACGCTGTGTGGACCGTTCCAGCTCTTCCATGAATACCTCTCCTGTTGCCCGGGGTAGTCGTGAGGACAGCGTCACTCACAAACATCACGCTTGTGCAATGATCAGACATCCTGTCACATGGCAGCAGTGTGGTGAATCCTATTAACTGTACAAACGGAAGTCTTGCAGTGGAGCACGGGAGGATGTTGAATGTGCTCCAATAAAATGGAACTCACACAAATTGTTTTGCAGCTGGTTTGGCAGAGCTTCCCTCAGAGGCCACGCCCACATTTTGAGCAATCACTTCAACCTCCCAACGCTGGAGCTGCAGCACAGCTGAGTTTGGAAACAGTGACCTCATATCTGGAGATTGTGGTTAAAGTCTAGAACATTTTTTTAAACTTCATTGTTGAAATTCTCTTCACTTCCAGATAGTCTTCAATAAATAAGGTCGAAGGTCGGAAAATAAAGAAAAAATAAGATACTGTGTATGTGTAATAAACACACACATTTATATTGCTGTTATATTTATATCTTGACATGAGACAAGATATGGTCTTAGATTATGGATATTGTCATATCGTGATGAGGTATCTGTGATGACGTTTCCTGGTTTTAAAGGCTGTGGCGTTGATAATCAAGATATTTAGTATATTGAATAAATTAGTGAAATACAAAAATACATGAAATCTAAAAAAAAAAAAATATATATCTTAATAACATATCTTTAATTTTAAGCCTAATTATTTGTGTTGCAGCAAAATTGATACCATATTTATAGTCAATATCATTCGGCTTCCTCCCACAGTCCAAAAACATCCAATATGGGGATTAGGTAAATTGGACACTCTAAATCGACCACAGGTGTGAGTCTCTAGTGACCCTTTCCCACATGGGCGGAGTCCTCACTGCATGGCAGAAATATTCATTTGATTTATATCATGAAATGTATCGATATCGAACGATATAAAAAAGTAGTATCGTTTTTCCACAGACAACTTTGATTATTGATAACTATCTGGATGTGAAGATGATTTTAACAAATCACTTAACAAAGGTGTTCGGGACTGTATGTTACAAATGTATCATATTAGAGCTGCAGTGTGTAACTTTTGCTGTTTTTGTCGTTAATACTAACATTGCGTCTCTGTTTGGTTTTCGTGAAAAGAAACAATCAAACATAAGTTGTGGTGGTGATGTCTGCCGTTGTTAAATGCACTGCTTAGGCGGTGTAGGGTTTGAGCTGAACACATGAACGTGCACCTGTGTTTGCAATATTTGCATAACGTGATTTGACTGGCCAACGAAGTGGCAGGTGATCGAAACATCATTCATGAGAATCTGAATTGGTGTCCACTCATTATGTGTCATCTTTATTTTCCCCTAAATGGGAACATAATTTACAAAATAAACATTATGTTCTATGAAAAAAGTCGTTCTCAAATTGAGATCATTAACTCCTCAAGAAAATGTTTACTGATATTATAAAAACAGGGGAGAAGCTGAAGCTAATTTTCTCATAGACTTCCACGGAAACTGACTTCTTGTTGCGATCAACTGAGGCGCCCTCTGGTGGCTATTCAATTTACAGTATTTTCATGTTGCTTTATGCCGTGTTTCCACGAGTACCTAAACACCTGGAACCTGGTACTTTTTTTAAGTACCTGCTCTGGTGAGGTTCCAAGCGAGCTGAGCTGACGTTCATGCCGATGTCGTCGGAGTGTCGTCACAGGACGAGGCACAAGAATCAAAGCGAACAATGCCGAGCTGGAGATGAGTTCAAAAGACTTAACACTCAAACGTGGGTTCATCTCCAACATTTGGCATGGAAATGTTTACAGAGGAGTCTGGTGTATTTAGCAACAGCACTGCTGAAAGCCAGCGATCGTCCGTGCTCTGGTTTATGGAGGAAGTACTGAACAAATATTTGTAATTAACTGATTCTAATGATTCAGTTACACTGAAAACAACTTCTTACTACTTTTTTTTAGTGTGGAATGAACATATACATTCAGTTAGAATCAAGCTTTTGCTGTGGAATAAACTTGAATTTTCAGTCAAATAAGCCCTAATGTAGGAGCCACACATTGCTTGCGGGGGATTATTTGGGCTTTGATTTGCTTGGTATGGTTGCCACGGTGATATGTGGGGTTTGGGTCACGTGGGCACCGTAGATGGCAGTCGTAGGTTATAATTAGGGGCTGAATCACCTGCACTGGGAGGAGAGAGGAGAGTCAGGTAGCCGTCATTTTTGTTCAGTTATGATACACATACGCAACCAGTGCACGTACTACATCTTACCTGCGTGTGTATTTCCAAATAGCCGCTGTAGTAGCTGTTGTGTCTATCATTAAACATCCTGAAACTTGCTTACATGGACTCAGCGTGCTGACCGGCAGCACGTCATACAAACATAGAGGACCTATCTCCTCTCAAGCGACGTTAAAGGGCTGGAAAGTCGCAACACCTAATGTAATGTTAAATAAACTTGACTGAACAAACCTGTACAGTTTAGCATAGCACATATGCAATGTTAAATATATATGTACATGTTTATATCACAGGCGGTCTATGAAGTGAAGTCGCTAAATATTCACACGGAAAACAAACAGACATTATTTCCATGTCTTTCCACTGGCTCGTTATTATATCTAATGCTGACAACGTCATATCCTCTGTTTTTTGGGTGTAACGTCAAATTAAAGGCATTGCATAAAGGTAACGAACACCAGCGAACAACAAGAGTCACTGAGGTTAACAAGGCAGAAGCAGTCGAACTCAATCATCATCATCACATGCACCAATCCTGCTTAAGACTCAGTCCCAGACCCTCCGACCTCATTAGCATACAAAACAGAAATAAAACAATGAATAAATAAATGAGGAAATAAAAAAATTTACCATTAAAAGTCAAATTGATAAATAAATGTTTTTATTTATTTCCTCATTTATTTATTATTTTATTTATTTCAGTATTTCTTTCTTTCTTTATTTTATTTTTAGATACTAAGTCATTATAATGAATTACAGGATCTTTTTTTTCCATAATATTTTCTTTGTTGTGTTCTATATTGAAATATATATCACAATATGAATCAAATTGATATTTCTCTAAGCCAGTGCATATGGTTTATAAATAATATCTCAATATTTGTATTGGTCTAAATCCCAAAATACAAAAAATATGCAGATATAAAACAACACAAAGGTTGTTTTTTACTGGACTCTGGATAGGTTGTTGTGAGAGTGACAATAAATACACTGTAAATAAAATACAAACTGTTTATAATCTGCATTAATGATCTTAAAATACACTTATTCATGTCAGATAATACCTGCTTTATTTCTTCTTCTGCTGTTTAACTTATATGCTATACTCTCTGCTGTAGCACACATCATTAAGTGATTCCATGTATATTGAATCTTAATACTTTGTATACACCTAGTATCATAAATATCCACTGTGGATGTCAGAGGATGCACACAACACACACTCATTATTGTTTTACCTGAGCCCACGATGAGAGTTGTGGCTCCACAGCTGTGAACGCAGTGCAGCAGAGACTTGGACTTGATGTTGAAGTTGAGAAAAGCCACCGGGCAGCCGATCTTCGCCAAGCCGAACCAGACGCACAGGAAGTCGGGCTCGTTACTCATGAGCAGAGCCACACAGTCTCCTTTCTTCAGGGCAACTTTCTCCAGGAAAACACGGGCCAGCCTGTTGCTTCGCGCGTCCACGTCCCGGTACGTGTGGACGCGTCCCTCGTAGACGACGAACGGCTTGTTGGGCACGCGCTGCGCCTGCCGCACGAACATGTCCATCAACGTGGTCACGCTGGAGGAGAACTTCTGGAGCTCGAGCTCCAAACCGCACTTCACCACCTTCAGCAGGAACAGCGCGTCCATCCAGAAGTACGGGAAGCAGAGTTTCTGGAGAACGTGAGCCGAGAAAACACCCACGGCCACAGCCCAGAGCCATGCCAGAGACTGAGCCATGTCCACGGCTGTGACGCACCGGGAGGACACGAGGAGGAAGAGACACAGAGACAGAGACAGTGAGTGAGAGAGAGAGCGCGAGGGAGCTTACACAAACTGTTACTACATGCTGCCTTCAGGTGATAAACACTGACAGTCTGTGTGTCCACAGGCGTCATTATCACAGACAGCAGCAACCTTCAAAATAAAAGCACAGTCTGACAGCTCGGAGGATCTGGCAAAACCCTTTCAACATTTTACAGCTAGTTTAGATACATTACATACATATACATATATATGTATATATATGTATATGTATATATATATATATATATATGTACATATTCATATATATGTACATAAGGTACATTTTATTTGATATGTCATATTCTATTTGCATATTAAAACACACACACACACACATATATATATACATATATATGACTGATTACTTGGTCTCTCTCTCTCTCTGCAGGTGCCCATAACACCTGGGCTGCAGGATCCAGTTATGAGGTTATTAATATAAGTGTTAGTAGTAGAATGGTCATTCCAAATGATATCCGTATATTGTTTTCAACACTTTATGCTACTGTTAATGTAAATAACATTATAATACTATAAAAATATCACAACTGATTCACAACTCGCCCTGTTTCTGACAGTTTCCATTTCCTTGCTCTAGAATCCGGTTGGACAACCTGTGGATTGGCAGCCATGGGGAGTGAGGAACCTGTCCCTTCACTGTGAGGTCATCAGTCTTTTTGTCTTTCTATTGCAGAAAACTTTCTATTTCCAAACTCAGCTTCCTGATCATGGTGTGTAGTTGTTGTGAAGCCAAATCTCACCATCGTCATTAAAGTTGTTGACTTTTTGGCCAAAAAAATTCTTAGTTGGGCTGAAACAATTACTTAAATCAGGAATTAAAGCCAGTTTTCTGATTTTTCAGCTTCTTAAATGTGAATATTTCCCAGATTCTTTGCTCCATATAACAAAGAAATAAAACTGAATCATCTTTGTTTTATGGACAAGACAACAAATAAAGACATTTGAGAACATCATCCTTTCCAGGTTTGAGAAACACTGATCAGCATTTTCTGACATTTTATGGACCAAACGATTACTCAATTAATCGATAAAAAATAATCGACAGATTCATCGATTATGAAAATAATCGTTAGTTGCAGCTCTACTTCTTAGATTGCTTATATGCCTTAGGCCTCAGGTTTTCTGCCACCTCAGGAAAAACAAACAAATGTGAGGAACTTAAACTTGACAGAAAGTCAAGTGTGAACTGTGAGTGCATGTACTCCCAAATGAAAAGTGCCCACCTGTAGAAATCCCCTGACCGCTACTTGATCGTCTGGTGCCAGCGTTGGACTGGGAGGGCCACGTGTGGCCCACAGGGCTCCAGTTCACCACCTCTGATTTAAGTCAATGTAAAATGTGAACACAAGTGGGCAGCAGCTGATGCGGCCTCCACAAGCTCCAACACGGGCTTCACCACACGATGCAGCTAAACGTGACGCACTGAACCTTTAACTCTACTACTTTGTTGTTTTTCAGGGAGCAACACTTGTTCTCTGCTTGCACTTTTCAAAAAAAACAAACAAACTCCACTGACCTGAAACACCAGTTGGTCTCGCTCCATGAGGAAACATGTGATCCGTGTGGACTGAATAGTTTTAGTTCTGCTTTTGGGGGTTTCTGTCCCGTTCATTTGAAATGAATCACAGACGAACAGTGGGATCATTGATTTGGACTTTTTTGATTCTGTCTGTGGTGAATGAACAGAGTGATGTATCTGTGAGTGCTGCTACATCCTGTCCCACTTGTATCATATGACACATTTGCAAGATGTACATGAACGTCTCCGAACCCAAAGACAGTTTGCAAACATGTTCAAGGGCAAGATTTACAGCTGTGGTGTGTAATCTCTGCTTATTTTCTTCTTGATGTAATAATTCTGCCTGTGTTTTGTCTTTGTGAACAGACACAGAAATGATTTGCATGCTGCGTCCTTCACTTGAAAAGACTCTGTTTGTGTGCATATAAAAGAACAAACGACCGGGTTTGAACTTTTTGTTCATCTGTTTTTTTTACCTTGGGTTTTTAGTTCTGTTCCTGATTTCATGTTTTATTTTGTGTATCTTAAGTTTGACTTCCTGTCCTGTCTTAAGATAAGATAGTCCTTTATTCGTCCCACAGTAAGCAAACTTACATTGTCACAGCGGCAAAGATAATAAATAATAAACATGCATTTCCAAGAAGTACAATATAAAGACATTAACACTGAAGGGGTCTTTAGAAAAACACAAGATCTAAACACCGCTATACTGAGAAACACACAGAGAGAGTGTGACAGTGGTTTAAATGTGACACTGACTACACTTTCAGATCAGGAAATGATGATCAGCAAATGATGAACAAACCTGAGGAAAAAAAAGTGCAATTTCAGCAATATTACCATTTACCGTCTTGTATAAAGTACCTTAAAGGGATACTTGAGTAAAAGTACAGCCAGAAAATGACTTTTAAAATGTATGACATTTACTGTACTTAAGTATCAAAGGTCGGATTAGGATTGAGTCATGGTGGATTGAGCAAAACAGCCATAATACCAACTCTTCTTCTGATTTTATTTGGTAGTAACAAAGACAGTAAGAGGAAATGTAGTGGAGGAAAAGTAAAAAGTTGCTTGAAATAAAAATAAAGTAAAGTACAGATATACGTGAATTTTGTACTTAAGTAACAGTAACAAGGTATTTGTACTTTGTTACATTACAACACAACATAATTACATGTGCATTACAAGGTAGAGATCACAGTGGATCAACAAAAAGCACAAATATTTAGTCACAGGTATCTCACACTGAAAATATAGCAGGTAGGTTGGCCGGTTTTGGCCCGCGGGCCGTACGTTTGACACCCCTGCACTAGAGGGTAATTGGACAGATTTCAGTCCTGATCTGGTCTTCTGACAATCGTGGGTACCTTCTGATTTTAGCTTGTTTGAACAGATAGTCTGGGCAAATGATCTCGTGTGAGGGATTAACAGACGAATTTTAACATCATCTGACGCATCAGAGTCTTCATGTTTGATATTAATGCGTGAACAGTCATTGGGGTGCGAGCAGGGGAAACCAACAGCTCAGGAACATGCCTCACTGTGAGTCCGTCACAGTTGTTGAACGGGCGTTTTATTGTGACGGGAAAAGTTCCTGTGAGAGATTTATATTCAGCAGCTTGACACAGAGTCTGAAAGTGAAATCAAGTGACAGTAGTTGTGGAGATGAGTGAGAGGCAGGGCCATCCTCCTCACTCATTCACAGCTGTCAGGGATTCATTCATCTGCTTTTTAAAACATTTACTTATCGACTGTTTTATGTTGTTTTTGTAAATCCCTGTGTGATTTGTACTGTTAGTTGGTAGATTCATGTTATGTATAAATCTTTTCCTCTTTTTTAATAAAAAAATATATCATATATCAATTCATCATTTATAAAATAGTTACAAATATATTCGATGCAACAGCCTTTAAAACCTAGGAACGGTCATCACAGATACTTAATGACGATATCCAGAATGTAACAGAATGGAAACAGCTGCTGATCTGAGGAGGAGTAATCACCTGCAGGAGTAAAGTAAACACACCACAACCCACACGGCAGCACTAGGGCCGTGACAAATATCCACTACTGACGAATCACGGCCCAAGAAAACAGCGGGGCATATTGTAAAGTTCCCACAGAGATAAGACAAACAAGACAAGGCCAGGAGGTGTAATACTTACATGTACTGTCCACAGATGGAGGGACACAGAGGTGATAGAAGTGTGTTTGAATGAGATATACTGCTGACATATAGTCAGCATGGACTTTATGTTTGCCTTTAACCGATTGATTTAGTAATTCATTAATAATTCATTAATCAAATGATCATTGCGGCCCTACATTAAATATTGGGGACTGACATTAAAACTCAGTTAATAACTGTTCTTCAGCAGAATTTGACCATATTTATAAGCAATTGTATTGTTTCTTACACGTTAATATCCTTTTGCAGCAAATGTCCTTTTTCTGTATTTTAATATAATTTTACACTAATTTACTTGTGTTATATTTACTCATATCTATACCTGCTCTAGTTAGTGTTCTAGTTACAGATATAAAACTACACAGAACATTTAGATAAATATGTGCAATTACCTGTTCAGCGGAAAACACGCGACGTCATCGTCACGTTGTAAACATCAGTGACTCCACGCTCGTTAGCTCCCGGCGTCTGCCGCGCACACGTTTTTCGGCGGCGTATTTCCTTTTCTTTGGTGACGTACGGTCGGACGGTGCCGGTGTTCCTTTGTCAGCAGGAAAATAAGTGTGGCGCTTCATTCTAAACATGTCCAATTATCCGCTTTTAGACTCGTCTCGGCGCTCTTTACAGCGGACCGCTGTTTACTTCCTGTTCCGTCAGTGGAGGCGGGACTTCCGGTACAAGTAAGGCGACGCTGTTGTTATTGTTGTTATTATAAATGGCTTATTCCAACGCTACGAAAAAGACACAATAATTACTATACAGCGACTATATAACACAGATAGTTAATTCTATTTTTGCTAATAAAGCCCCAGAAATACTACAAACTGTACCTTTAAGCTAATTTCCCACATAGTTAAACGTTGTCGTTTGAGTTTGAGACCCCTGAGTTAAAGGCATCGTTGGGTGTTGCCTGAAGTGAGTTGAAATTACATTTAAGAGTTGATGAGGGCTGCAAAGATTAATCGATTACTAAATCGGTTTGATTGGCTTGACTGGTTTTTTTTAAGAATAAAAAAAAGTTTTATGATTTTTCAGCTTCTTAAATGTGAACGTTTTCTGGTTTGAGAAAACAAATACTCGATTAATTAAGGAAATATTCTACAGATGAATTGATTATGGAAAATAATTGATAGTTGCAGCCATATAATTGATTGTGATTTATAAAGGGAAACTGGCGTGGGACGTGCCTTCATGTGTTTTTATAAAAAGAAAATTCATGTCTGATATATATGCTATATTCATATTAATAATAAAGAAATTATTTAAGTCTCATCAACATGTTTTTTTAGTGTTTTGATTGTTTATGCTCTATAAAAAATAAACAAATATCCTGGGATTCTGACATAATTAAGATTTTTTTATTTAATGGATAGATTATAGCTTAATCTATCCATATACATACTGTCTCATTATATGGACTAAGAGATGCTTCATTATCCAAAAAACAATATTGATCATGATCTCAGGAAACAATGGTGAACATTTTACTAACTTAAACAAGTTTGCATTCGTGTTTCCTCTCCCACAGGTTTCTACCTCACTCTATACTACTTTTACTCAATTTTCTTCCTATTTTTTTCTTGGATTAATGTGTGGGAAAAAAAGCACCACATCTCAGTTGAATCAAATGAAACGGTCTCACAAGTTTACAGTGAAACCCTAAGTCCTCTCTCCCCCGTGTCTGCTGTATGATCCAGCAAATAAAGAAACCTTCGTCTGTCTTTGTTTATCCTCAGGGCAGAGGAAAGCAGTGAGGCAGGTTTTTTTTTTACAGAATTGGTTTTAGAGCATTTCAGCTAAATTATCAGTTTAAGTGGTCTCTGGTGACAACTGGTGGCTGAATAGCTAAACTACATAAATGCCAACAGTTTTTACTCTCACGAAGGAGAAAAAAAAAATTATTGAATCAATACACTTATGTTTGATATTGACACTTAACATGTCACTTAACTGATAAATTACAGAAACACACAGCAAATAAGAGTAAGAGGCCATTTATTAGTTATATCAGCAGGATTTCTATAGATGCTTCCCTTTTAAGCAAAACAAAAACACAGCTAATACTTTTGGTTTCAACAAAATGTTAAATAGGTGGAGTTATCCATGTTGGGCTTTAAAATCTCAAACATGAGGCCAGCGTATCATATTTCTATTTAAGTAAATTCAAAAACTGTCAGCAAATGCAAATGAAATGTTATGTCAAAACCTAAAAAAACAGAAAACAATAGTTGGAAATGCTGACTCACACAAGTTCAAGCAAAACTTAGGAATTTTAAACTTCAAGGACACAGCAGGACATTCAAGGTGAACAGGGGCATCTTCATCATAAAGAGCCTAGTTTCCTCCTCTCAGACGGAGCACAAGATGGAGGGTGGACTCCTTCTGGATGTTGTAGTCAGAGAGGGTGCGACCATCTTCCAGCTGTTTACCAGCAAAGATGAGACGCTGCTGGTCTGGAGGGATTCCTTCTTTATCCTGGATTTTGGCCTTGACGTTCTCAATGGTGTCACTGGGCTCAACCTCCAGGGTGATGGTCTTGCCAGTCAGGGTCTTCACAAAGATCTGCATACCTCCTCTCAGACGGAGCACAAGATGGAGGGTGGACTCCTTCTGGATGTTGTAGTCAGAGAGGGTGCGACCATCTTCAAGCTGTTTACCAGCAAAGATGAGACGCTGCTGGTCTGGAGGGATTCCTTCCTTATCCTGGATTTTGGCCTTGACGTTCTCAATGGTGTCACTGGGCTCCACCTCCAGAGTGATGGTCTTGCCGGTCAGGGTCTTCACAAAGATCTGCATACCACCTCTCAGACGGAGCACAAGATGGAGGGTGGACTCCTTCTGGATGTTGTAGTCGGAGAGGGTGCGACCATCTTCCAGCTGTTTACCAGCGAAGATGAGACGCTGCTGGTCTGGAGGGATTCCTTCCTTATCCTGGATTTTGGCCTTGACATTCTCAATGGTATCACTGGGTTCAACCTCCAGAGTGATGGTCTTGCCGGTCAGGGTCTTCACAAAGATCTGCATACCTCCTCTCAGACGGAGCACAAGATGGAGGGTGGACTCCTTCTGGATGTTGTAGTCAGAGAGGGTGCGACCATCTTCCAGCTGTTTACCAGCGAAGATGAGACGCTGCTGGTCTGGAGGGATTCCTTCTTTATCCTGGATTTTGGCCTTGACGTTCTCAATGGTGTCACTGGGCTCTACCTCCAGAGTGATGGTCTTGCCAGTCAGGGTCTTCACAAAGATCTGCATACCTCCTCTCAGACGGAGCACAAGATGGAGGGTGGACTCCTTCTGGATGTTGTAGTCAGAGAGGGTGCGTCCATCTTCCAGCTGTTTACCAGCGAAGATGAGACGCTGCTGGTCTGGAGGGATTCCTTCTTTATCCTGGATTTTGGCCTTGACGTTCTCAATGGTGTCACTGGGCTCCACCTCCAGAGTGATGGTCTTGCCAGTCAGGGTCTTCACAAAGATCTGCATCTTGACACTGTGAAATGAAAATAGATGGTATAAAACTATCACTTTTTATTCATATTAGCAGTAGGTAACAGTTGAATGTGCCACACACAAACAATAATTACATGTCATTTACATTACATTAAAAATTTGGAAACATTAAGTTAGTAATTCCTATTTTCTTTATTTGATATTAAATCAATATCTTCGATCTTTCTTTGGTTGCCATCTCCTCCTCCATTTCAGCTTATTGCAAATAGGGCTGCAACTATCCATTTTGGTCACTATTCCGCTGTTTATTTTTGTTATTGGCCACACTTTCTGCTTATTCAGATTAAAAAACAATAACATTAATAATACTAACACAATACGGAAGATAGCTACTCCTATAATTCAGTGCATATGACACAAATCTTGGTGAATACTTGACTGTAACTGGTCAATGGCAATATTCAGCGGTCTGATTCTGTATAACAAGTTTAGTCTGTTATTTTTCTGTATAACCGTTGTTAACTGTAATAGACTGGGACTAATCACACGTTGAAAATCGAATCTTGATCAAAACAACGCCACAATCATGACCTTTGAATGCAAACGTGGAATTGACGGTTTAACCATTTACACTTAGAGTTTTGAATTTACACTTCTGTTCAATGTGGTCACAATGCGTCTCCAATCATCTCCTGAAATGGTTTGGCAGACTGGACAACAATCCCTCCTCCATGCGTCTCAGGTGGATTTACACCTGTACAAGGCACTATCCAATGGCATTCAGATCACAGAAAACACATTACTGCCAGGTGTAAACGTGGCCTTAGACTGAATCATAGAAGAGGACTAGTCAGACAAGACCACACCCAAAGTTATCTAATTCTTCTGTTACTTTTTGGTCACCATCTTCTACATTTATAAGCCAATTTCAACAACTCAAAATGTGCTGCAGGTGATGAAACAACGATAATACAGAACAGGAACACAATAATCTTAAGTGCTTAGTAGTTTCATCTGCAATTTCGCTCTAAACACAACAACAACAACAATTCAGTTGAGTTAAATTATGTAGATTAACGTTTACCTAAAGACACTTTAACTGGCTACAAAAACAAAGACAATGGCATGTAATTATTCAAATGGGCTGCCTGTTATTAACAGACAAGAAACGGTCACAGTTGCTAAGCTAACAGGCGACGACGCCCTCGCAAATTAACCGACCAATCTTAATTTAATTTAACAGCGGACACAAAGAGATCGTCAAGCATTGAATTGGCTCGAAATACTTCAATTTAGTTATTGGGCGACATTTTCTAAACCTTTATATTGTTGTCGGTCAGCTGCCGAATGGCGGTGAAGGCTACGAGCTAATGTTGCTAACATATCGCGATGTCGCCATAGTCGAGTGACTGTCACTTTACTGTGGCGAAAATACACGCGCGGGTGTCTATGTTATTGTATTAATCACTTGTGTTTCAAATTAAAGTTGTAAGTACAATTTTCTGGCCAAATTCTGAAGAATGCGGTGGTTTTCGTCGCAACGTTTTCAGCACCTTTCAACACACATACTGTAAGCGGGCGAAAACACTCATTACTTACGAGCGAATTGCTTTTCAGACGATGTACGTGATAGAAGTTTTTCTGGCCGCTGCGCGAGTGATTCAGCAAAGAAATGACGACGAGAATGTTCTCCTGCCTTCACTCTTCTTTTGCTGGGTCTTTAGGCGGTTAGCTCTTGGCTTACAAGCACATTATCGCCATCTATTGAACTGGAGGACGGATCAGGCGACAGGACAGAAAACCACAAAGAAGTACCTTTGACAACAATACTGTACATACATACATACATAAATATATATATATATATACATATACATACATACACATATATATATATAAACATATATGTGTTTATAAATATATATATAAAAACACATACACACACACATATATGTATATATATTATATACATATATATAATTATTTCATGATAAACGCGATCCTTGCACCAGAGTAACTGAACATAAATGACAAAACAAACAGCGAGTAATTCATTTATTGTTAAATGAGTGGAATTTTCAAAGATTCTTCCCCTTTAAACATCATAAAAACGGAGTTCATACTTTTTGTTTTGACAAATGTTCAGGCTCAATGTTGGGCTTTAAAATCCAGCGCATCACATTTGTATTTAAGTCATCTCAAAAACTGTCAGCAAACGCAAGTGAAATGTTCTGTCAAAACAAAAAAACAACAAAACAATATTTGGAAATGCTAACTCAACACCAGCACAAGCTAAACTTAGAAATACTAAACTAAAAACTTTAAGCAATTACTGAAATTGCAGGACATGCAAGTTTAACACGAGAACTAAAAGGTAGGTGAACAGGGGCATCTTCATCACAAGGTTCTTAGTTTCCTCCTCTCAGACGCAAAACTAGATGGAGGGTGGACTCCTTCTGAATATTATAGTCCATGAGCTTACGGCCATATTCTAATTGTTTACCAGCAAAGATGAGACGCAGTTGGTCTGGAGAGATTCCTTCTTTATCCTGGATTTTGGCCTTGACGCTATCAACGGTGTCACTGGGCTCCACTTTCAGAGAGATGGTCTTGCCAGTCAGGGTCTTCACAAAGATCTGCATACCTCCTCTAAGACGCAAAACAAGATGGAGGGTTGACTCCTTCTGGATGTTGTAGTCGGAGAGGGTACGACCATCTTCCAGCTGTTTTCCAGCGAAGATGAGACGCTGCTGGTCTGGAGGGATTCCTTCCTTATCCTGGATTTTGGCCTTGATATTCTCAACGGAGTCACTGGACTCCACCTCCAGAGGGATGGTTTTGCCAGTCAGGGTCTTCACAAAGATCTGCATTCCTCCTCTAAGACGCAAGACAAGATGGAGGGTGGACTCCTTCTGGATGTTGTAGTCCGAGAGTGTGCGACCATCTTCTAGCTGTTTACCAGCAAAGATGAGACGCTGCTGGTCTTGAGGGATCCCTTCTTTGTCCTGGATTTTGGCCTTGACGTTCTCAATGGTGTCATTCAGCTCAATCTCCAGAGTGATGGTCTTGCCAGTCAGGGTCTTCACAAAGATCTGCATTCCTCCTCTCAGACGGAGCACAAGATGGAGGGTGGCATCCTTCTGGATGTTGTAGTCGGAGAGGGTGCGACCGTCTTCCAGCTGTTTACCAGCAAAGATGAGACGCTGCTGGTCTGCAGGGATCCCTTCCTTATCCTGGATCTTCTTTTTGACGTTCTTAATAGCATCACTGGGCTCCACCTCCAGAGCGATGGTCTTGACAGTCAGGGTGTTCACAGAGATCTGCATCGTGACACTGTGAAATGAAAATAAATAGTAGAAACATTTTAAATCAATACAACATCAATATACTTCTATGTTTATTTAGTTACTATATCCTACTAAATTTGAGCATATTTCAACCTCACTATATCAAAATGTTCTGTGCCTTTAGTCACTTGCTAAGTTTGAAGCCTTTCAAGTGACCAGAGGAGCACTTTAAACTATACTTTTTCCAAATAAGGCAGTTCACAGGCTAGTGGTGATGCTTCATATAATGTCAGAATTGATGTGGTTTATGGGCCACTAAAAGAAATCTGTTTCACTGCTACCTGTTCTTTGTTCAAAGCCAAGGACTCTTGCCTTTGATGACTTTGACACCTGTGAAGCAGCCACACAGACGGAAATGAAAGTGATGAAAATGAAGTTGCCACAGGAAAAAGGCAAAACCAGGTGCATGGTCCACTCACCAGCCGAACTACACCTGATTCAGCTGCATGTGCACGGCAAAGTGGCAACACTAACTGTTACCGTTACATAAGCGCTGCCATGACATCAAAGACACATGAGCTCCTGACATCCCATTACAACACATACTGAGTGCAGGTGAAAATTGTGGTGTAAAAGCTCACATTACTCACGGGAAAATTATTTCCAGATGATACACGTGATGTCGGCTTCTCCAGATGTCCAGATAAAGGACTACTAGACTCTTCTAATAGTTTCTGTCAGGGTGTACGCCGATAGGTGCAACGCTGCCTTCCACAGGAGCAAGGTTTCTGTCTGCAGTCAAATTATTAAGTTCAAATTTCTTCCAGTCCAAACGCAATTCAAAAGTTTCTCAAAAATGCGTTCTGTGAATGTTTAGGTCAGGCTGTACACCGAGGGGCATAACGCTGCTCTCCACATTCAGCACGAGTACTTATTATCAGATTCCTTCCTTTGATCTTTGATCTCTTTCATTGAGTTGCTGCCTTTGAATGCACTCTCAATTCATTTCCTGTGGGAGAAAAAAAAATGCATCCAAAAAAATAATTTAAGTAACATCGGAACAACTATTGGAATAAAACACGAATATACAGTGCGGCATTTTGATTGATTGATTGATTGATCTATTGAAATTGAATAGACATTCATAACTTGAACATGATGAATATATTCTTCACATTCTCCTCTCCCTCTGGGATGTTTGATGTTTTTTACATCATCATTCATTTATTATGGACATATTCATTTTCATTACTAGGTAGTTATTACTAGTTGGATTTGATTGAATTGTGACTCGTTGATCTTTGGATCCAGTAGTAATAGTTGGATACAGGACTTCCTGTATTTCTTTACTATGAATAACTCCCACTGACAGATATTTCTGCCTCTCTTACATCCGTGATGTGGGTGTGACCCCTGTTGTCAGCTGCCTGTAATAACGCAGCACCCTATATGTGATTCTCCCCGATTAAAAGCACCGAGCAAAAAGCCTCAAATGCAGAAATAAATGTGACGTGTTTGCGCCTCTGTTGATGCCTTTGGCTCATTAAACTTGTGTGGGTGGCACTCACTTCCGTCAGAGCGCTTAACATCACCAGGCATCTGGTTAAAAGCGTCTCAACAGTTGAATTAGCCGCAGCAGGAAAGCCCCTGGAAATCACAATCATAGCAGGAAGCATTATCTCCTGATCAGCATTCACAAAGGCAACAGAAGGAATCATTAGGACATGAAAGTGGTTCGTTGGTGGGGAAATGCTGCGGGGCAGGATTTGCCTCCGACTTATCAAAGAAGACGGCAAACTCGGTCCTAAAAAAAAGAAAGTTGCGTGGGAGCCAGAGGTGTGGTGAAAGTAATGAGTTCTTTTCATGACAGTTAAGAAGATTAAAATCTTTTTATATGTCGCTGATGGTGAAAGTGTGTTTTGAGAAAAATCTAAAGCAGTGGTTCACAAACTACTAGACTAGACTTTAGCCCATATTGGACTTTTAAGCAAATCCAGATTGTATCTATCTTGATTTGTTGGCAGTCTGAACAGCTGAAAAATACATGAGATACGATTTTTCCACATACAGTTTGGTTTTGATTACAATTGTGAGCCGGTTTTTAGCCCAAATCGGATTTGTAAGCAATGGCCGGCGGGCAAACACACTGCAACGACCCAAAACACATGCAGGAGGAGAAACGAGATGCATATTCACAAACGCTGAGGATTCAAAAACACACACAGAAGTGAAAACACACACAAACCCCAAAACACGCAGGACAGAAAACACGCACAAACCCCAAAACACGCAGGACAGAAAACACGCACAAACCCCAAAACATGCAGGACAGAAAACACGCACAAACCCCAAAACACGCAGGACAGAAAACACACACAAACCCTAAAACACGCAGAAGTGAAAACACACACAAACCACAAAACACGTAGGACAGAAAACACGCACAAACCCCAAAACACGCACAAACCTCAAAACACGCAGGACAGAAAACACGCACAAACCCCAAAACACGCAGGACAGAAAACACGCACAAACCCCAAAACATGCAGGACAGAAAACACGCACAAACCCCAAAACACGCAGGACAGAAAACACACACAAACCCTAAAACACGCAGAAGTGAAAACACACACAAACCACAAAACACGTAGGACAGAAAACACGCACAAACCCCAAAACACGCAGGACAGAAAACACACACAAACCCCAAAACACCGGCAAGTCCTAAAACATTTGCGTTTACCCCTCTCGGTCGACAGAAACATCAACGTTAGCGGACTCAAAACGTGCACGGGTCTGTTTCTCAATCACACAACGAGAAATGTGGGGTCAAGGAACTGTCCACACAAAAAGCATGTTTATGAGCAACCTGGGCTGGATTGGACCCTCCAGTGGGCCGGTTTTGGCCTTCAGGCCCTATGTTACCTGACACCCCTGATATACATTGTAATGTATAGTTATTAAAATAAAGCTTCATTTAAAAAAGTTTGTACTCACCACACATGCTCAAAATCTTCCTCTCCAGTTTTGGTGTAGCAGCCCTCAACTTAAGTATCTTGCCCAGGGACACATCGGCATAGACTAACGGAGCAGGGAATTGAACCTACAACCTACCACAGATCCACTGGCTTGTGAAGGTGAAAAACATTAGCATTTGAAGGAATCATGAGGAGAAAAAGGTTGGGAAATGGTCACATTTTGGCTTCACGTTTGGCCCTGGCTCACAAACACGACGCAGAAGAATGCTTCAATATTTAGAAATAATCTTTTGTTCTTTTTATTTAAGTTTTATGATTTATTTAGGGAAACTGTCACATTTGTCTTCTCATCATGAAAATGTACATTTATCAATTTGCATAAAACATCACATATACAGTACATCAAAATAAATACATCATCTGGTGGGTGGATTGAGCTTGCACTTGACGGTTGGTCAGTTGACTCTACAGCTACGCTATTCACACTGCAGCCTCCACAACCTGCAAGTCATGGATTTAAAAACCAAATTTACAGCAGCTGAAGCCAGAAGTGGAGAAGCTGGAGTAAAAAAGGCTTAGAGGTGACTGCAGACAGGACAAAGGTCAAGGACAAGACACAGTGTGTTGGACTAATTAGGAAGCACTCACTTTTATTTCCTAAACACGGCAGCTTATATGTTGCCGTGTTCAGAAATCCAACTCATCAGTTCATACGTCTGGCCCACGGAGCAATGGTGTGACTCTAGGGCAGAGCAATGTATAGATATTATACCTATATCAAGACTTGATATATGGGCTTAGATTTTAGATATCATGTCGTGATAAGGTATCTGTGGTGACTTTTCATAGTTTTAGGCTGCTGCATTGATAATGGTTATATATAATCATATAAATATACCATTACCATGTACCATTCCACATTAATATACATAATACACATAAATAAAACCAGGTATTACCAGGTTTATTGTCTGTATAACATCTCAGAGGGAAACTTTTCAATAAATTCCTCTTAAAGTGAGTGTTTATTGTGTGACTGTATGATGTTCTGACAGAGTCACCACTGATTCGGCTGCAAAGGCAGCGAAAACCAGCCTGAGACACAGACGTTTACTCTCAAAGGAAAACACAGGGACAGGAGGAAGAACAGATGTTAGCCACAAGTCTAAAATATCTCCCCAGACAGCCTTTTGTGACTGAAAGCTGACGTTTGTAAACCGCTCACTTTCCTGCACCAATGTCCATTGAGAAAATCAGTGTTTTTAGCTCACGGAGGTTTGGTAAGTTTGTGACGGTCAAATATGTGATTTTGTGAATGGACTCTTTACAACAACACAAACTTCAGTTTCCTGTTGGCAAAGGCACTCTCTATTGGCAAGAAAAAAATAGGAAAACATATTCTTAACATATCATAGACTCAAGCAGGCATTTTGTTGTGACTAAAATCAGTTTTTACTCGTGTCTCCATTGTGTTTCGTGTTTCTAGGAAGAGCGAGCTCCTGTAAAAAGATTCGTGCTCCATGCAACCTCACTTATTCCTTTCAGAATTATAACTTAAACTTAAACTGAGGCATATTCCAGTCAAGGATTCTTTGTGTATATTGGAAAAACAAAAATATGAATAAAAAAAACTACTTCTGTGTCTTCATTTCACATTCCTAACACTGTGTCTTGTCCCCGACTCCTTCCTTTTCTCCTCTCTGTAACTCCTCACCTGTGCCATGTTATACCTTAACCCTCAACTCTCTGTGTTTCTCATTACCTTCAATTCCTTGATGATCTTTTAGGTCTTTTATTCTCAGTTAATCCTACATGTCCCGTCGTCTCCAGGCGACAATGTTGTAGCTCCCGTCCAAAGAAAACCCACCATGTTGTCAGACACTGTCGTGTCAAAGGAGGAAAGAGTGGGATTGATTTCTGCATCTCGCAGCAGGAGGGGCTGGACGTCATCTAACTGTATTTACACCGCCTGCTCCTGGGCGGAGGAGGAAGGGAGAGAGGATGAAGAGTTAGGACGAGGCGGTCGGTCTCGGTTTCAGAAACGTCTTTCATGGAACTTCTCATATCGATACTTCATATTCACGAGTGTCCTGCTGAGACAGGAAGACAAGACGGACGAGACGAGGAAGGGACCACGTGAGATTTACAGTATGATGGACAGTTAGAGGACAAATGTGGTGGAAACTCACCCCTCCTGTCTCATAGAGAGGGTTGTCAAACTCTGTCTCCACAGTGATCTGTCGGTAAGGGTGAGGGTAGATGAGCGGGAGCCTGAGGTTCGAGTGATATCTGCACCTGAGGGACGGAATAAGGAGAAAATACAAAAAAAAAAAAAAGAAACAAATCAGTAATTCATCAGTAATTAAGATAATAAAACTAAACAAACAGAATAATTATAAAACATAAATAATTTGTTGTTTTGTTTGTTTGAGTTATTGACACAGTGAGTGATGGAACTTTGCTGAAAGATTGTGTAGCTTTTGTTTTTTGTCGTGGGACAGTTTCCTCTCCTCTCTTCTTCAGTCTTGGCTGTACACACAGGCATCTCCTCTTCTTTGTATTATGTAAAGACGCCGACTCCACATGTTTTTTTCTGTGACTATGGATTATTTACCCCCCGTCCTAAGGCCTGCTTCACACTGGAAACATTACGTGTGCATGTTTGCAGTTGCATTTCCGCACCCATGTGAACGAATCCGCCACTCTGTCAGCACGATTATATAAAAGTGACACCTCTCACAGTAGTTTTTGTGTCTTGAATCTGAACACATTAAAAAGATAAATACTTTTTTCAAGATCCCGTCTATTCATGTCTGAAGGTAACGAAACACAACAGCTCTTCATTTTCAGGAGAGAACAGATTCATGAAAAACATACTCTCATTTATAATTCCTCTCCTGAACCTTAAAAGTCAAGTGGTCAGAGATATTACCGCGTGACGTAGACGTAGGCGCCTCCCAGCAACACAGACAGCAAGAGGATGAGGACGAAGACGACCAGAGCTATGTTCCCTCCATCCAGAGTGGAGCCGGCAGTCGCCTCTGCAACTGGTTAACAAATGCAAGAAAGAAAGAAAGACAGATAGATAGTCCAAATGGAACCACGAGCATGTTTATAGGTAATGAGTATCGAGGGGCCCTTACGCCCCTACAATCTGTACGACCTGTGACCACAGAGGTCCACTAGGGTCATACAGTATATTTAGACATCTGCCCATTTTCATGGTGGTCAATTTGGTGAGCGCCCCTACAGTTTGAGTCCATGTGGGTTCATGCTCGCTGTAACACAACAATTCCCAGTCCAGTTGGTAGCACACAACAAAGAAGGTTAACCATGGAAACTTGGTAGAGGTGATGCAAGGAGGTCCACCGGTACCAGAACATGTTCAATTCAACGTTAGACGAATATAAGGGCACAGAAAAAGGGTCGAAGCCCTGGTGAAGAATCACTACAAGTGGAATGGAACGTGAGCTTGAGTACGCATGTGTGGAATGTGAATGTTCATGCAAGCTGACATACAGTAGTGTCTGCCTCTGGTCTCCATAAGGACCACTGGACCTGAAAAGGAACGGTCCACAAAGGGGAAACGAAAGCAAGTCCACTCACATGCAGAGACAGTGGGAATGAGGTGGGCAGTCAGGCGTCTGCTTGAAGCACACTGAGCAGACACATTGAACAGAAATGCTCGTCAGTCTTGGACTTGTGTGATGGTTTGTGTTTGAGGTGAGAATTACACAACAAACTGTGTCCTCGTTTCAGGTCCACAGTGTCACGTCACACCTACGCACGGAGACAGACTCACCTTCCAAAGCATGGTTGCCAAAGCAGTTACGGGTGGCTGCAAGACATCATCCCGTCAGTCAGTGCATGTATGCAAATTGACATCACACTTCATTTAGTGCTGTACTGCACTTTTGTTACAAGTCTGCTTAGATTGACAGTTCGTTAAAATCCTCACCCATCACACGGCTGCTCAAGCTTTCTGCTCTAATGTGAGGCACGTATATAAAGCCAGCAGGTTTTTAAAGCGATAATGTTTTTGGGATCACAGCTCTCTCTCGTTAGCGTTCCTCTCATCAGATGAAAGACGGACAAACTCGTTTCATTTGCAACATGACCTGAGGCAATCTCTCCATTTCTGAAACTCACTCGCCGATATCATCACACTGTTCATTACTTTTGATCAGACCTCGATCAGATTTGACTTTATTCATCCCACACTGGGATTCACTAAATGCTGAATGCTAAATGAACCAGTGCCCCTGGCCTTTTTTAAAATGTGGGGCAGGCCCCCCTGGGGGGGGGCATGGAGACTTTTTAAGTCCTAACTAAAGTTTAGCAGGCGGAACTTTTGGTCTCGCTGTAACCTGGACTTATTTTAGTGACGTACCACAACCAAATCTACACTAGTGACAAGGTTTGGATAATGGAGAAGTCTCTGACGGGGCGAAAAGAAAACATCAATGATTCAGACGAGAAAATGCGACGACACATAACTCAGTCTTGTTGTCTCTGTGTGTTGTGACAGCATTTGTTTTATTTGCACAGCAAATAATTGATATTGGTAAAATTCTTTGTTATCCAAATGTATTTGTTTAAAAATGACACTATTATAGTTATCATTGCACATTTCATATTTTTATTGTAAACAGATTAGAAAAGTGAAACGTTTCTTCTAATATTGATTCAATAAATGTTATACTTGACACAGTGTTACAATTTCGTGAGAGTCGCTCTTCCTCCAGAGGGGGCCCAACAGAAAAACTTTGAGAACCACTGCTCTATGCAACTAAGATAACCAGTCTTATGTGTAACTATAGACTAACTCCACCTCTACACAATCGAACGGCGGTTTCTTTGGTCTCATTACAGAAATCTCTGCTCTGACTTTGCACCATTGTTGTTTCGTTCAATTATAACTTCCATCCATCCATTATCTACCGCTTTATCCTCCACCGGTGGGTCGCGGGGGAGTGCCAATCTCAGCTGATGTAGGGCGATAAGGCGGGGTCACACCCTGGACAGTTTGCCAGTCCATCGCAGGGCCACACACACACACACACACACACACACACACAGAGACAAACAACTTCTCTCACACACCTGTGGTCAATTTAGAGAGACCAATTGACCTAATCTCCATATAGCATGTTTCTGTGGGAGGAAGTGAGAGCACACACACACACACACGTGTTTATTTTCATATTTCAAGAAGTGTCTTGATGAGCTCAGCTGTGATTTGACTGTTTGGGAAAGGAGTTTAGCGAAGTGTCGGTTGCATGAAAAAAGGAGCAGGGACTATTTATCTCAGCAGGCAAAGGGCAGGAAAACCTGGTGTTCATGCGTAAATCCAAGGGCACATAGACAGGGGAGGGTTTCATTCTATACATTCACTAAAAAAAAAAAAAATCCTGCAAAGTCTCACCCCTGCACAGTGGAAGTGGCCCGCTCCAGAACGACGGGTTTCCAAGGATACATTTGATGGAAACCTCGCCAATGAGCTCGTAACCTTGGTAACAGACAAAGGTGAGCGACTCTCCGGGCAGGTAAAGCCTCTTGGACAGGACCTGGTAGCCGTCGTCAGGGAGACCAGGGTTTTCACAGGAAACAGACTCCTCAGCTGTGGCATGAAGACAGAAAGAAAGACAGAAAGAAAGAAAGAAAGAAAAAAAGACAGAAAGACAGAAAGACAGACAGAGAAAGCATGGATGGATGCTGTTAAGGCTTTTGCGTCAGAGCTGGACTGACACATGTGACAGGCTCCTGCTGAGGTGACATGACTCAGGGATAATCTCCACCCCCTCCTCTCAGGTGGCTGAGGGCTGATTGCTATGCTGCATTAGCATAAGATTTACACATCAAACATCAAACGCTGCTCACAAACATTAATAATAACGTAAGCGCACACACACACACACACACACACATAGAGACGCTGTAATCTGTGTCAGCACAGGAGGAAGAGAGCCAGGTCTTTTTTTTTCACACAAACCCACTCATGTTAGTTCACACAGCAGCAGGAAGGGAATATGAAACTGTCTACACCGATGACAGTTCCAAACCACACCACAGGGCGGCTTCAGCTTCAGCACACAACTCTTTCATATGCTTCTATAAATCCTTAAAGACACATCACTAGATATGGAAACTAGTTATTTCTCCTCACCATGGTCCATTGAGAAAAAACTGTGTTTTCAGCAGTGATGGGACTTTAAGTAACGAGTAATCTAAGTAATTACTGTTTTAATCATGTTACTGCCAAAACATGTGGCACGTTACTTTAATTATTAACTCGTTGAAGCTGTTTTTATTGTTGTTATTATTATTATTATTATTGTTGTTGTTGTTGTAATAATAATAATAATAACAATAATCACAATAATTGGCTGATTTCCATTTAGTTTCTGACTTCAAAGTATTCAGAGCCAGCTTTAACTTGTCTTTTTATGATACTCACAGACACAGTGAGGAAGTTGAGACGTCCACACAGGAGTCCCTGGCTCACGGCCGTAGCAGGTGAGGGTGGCGCCGCCCTGCAGGATGAAGCCAGTATTGCAGCTGTACTGAATGGTTGTTCCCACCATGAGTTTAGGGTCTGACAGAGACCTGGTGGAGTGTTCCACGTGGCCAGGGTCTGAGCAGTACATGACTGAAGAACAGCCAAGAAAGAAAGAGAGGAATATGTGACATGTACTTTTTTATTCTATATACTTTTGTTTAATTATTTTGTGATAATGAAGTTGTCACTGGTGTAAAATAGGTCATCAGTCATTCCTCTGGGGAGTATCGACATGTTTTCACCTGAAGCTGTTGAGAAGAGAGACATCTGCATTTTGGGAGATCAATAAAAATGATTCAGGAACACGGAGGACACTGAGAATCCTCAGTGAATTTTATGGGAACTCGTTAAAAGTCCTTTCAGGCAATGAGCAGTTACTGCTGCCACCATTATCCCTCCAAACGCAGCACCATTCACAGCAGCCGCTACTTTCAACTGCCGTCTGAGTTGATTTAGGTTCAACTCGTGTCAAATGATTTCGTGCATGAAAAGATCTGTGCGTGTGATGAGAGCAGAGCAGCTGCAGCGGGAGTTACTGGCTTTGGGATTATTAACATCAATCACCAAACAAGTGAGCAGATTTCACATCATCGACGACATCTTTGACAATTTTGCATCTAGGAAGAACCGGACGAGTTAAGTTTTAGTTGTTTGAACATTGTTTTTTCTGTTCTGTCTGCAATTGTAATAATGACACTATCTTCAGTGTGTTTTCACATTTGTGTTTTTAATAATCTTTATTCTCTATTGCATTTGTATGATATTGTTATTGATGCTTTCTGCTGTTATTATTGTGTATACTTCTGGCATATGTGCAGTATAATTGGTTTCTTTTAAGTGTGTTTTTTCCATTGTTCCTATGAAGGATTTCTGCAATTGAGAAATATTTTTCTCTATTTCATTTAAATGACATTATTATTGTTTCTCTCTGCTCTTATTGTTGTGTATATTTATAGTGTAATAACTGGTTTCTCTTAAGTGTGTTTTTTCCATTGTTCTGATGAAGGATTGTGCAATTGAGAAATATTTTTCTCTATTTCATTTTTAATATAAATTATATATATATATATATTTTTTTTTCCCCAACAGATCTTGTTACATTTTTTTTATATTTAGCATATAAAACACAGTTTGTTTAACCCTGTTTTTTTGTGGGGGGGTTTTATTCGGGGGACGCTCGAGGGAGTCTCGCCCAGGGTGTCATTCAAGCTTGAACCGCCACTGATAACAATCACAGTCATAGTCTCACACACGCACACACACACGGAACTGACTCTTTTCACAGAAGGGTGGCTGTGAGCTCCAGGAGAGGTCCAACTGACAGATGAGCGTCTCCCGTCCAACCAGGTCATAGCCAGGATCACACTGGTAGGTGATGTGAGCCCCTCGCACCGGTGCGACGTGGGACGTCGTCTTCCAGCCGTTCTGGATCTCGGGCAGGTCCGGACAGGAGTCATTTCGGGACACCTCTGTGAATGTTTAAAAAGAAAAGATGATTGATGGCTCTGTGATGACAGTGACATTGTTTGTTGTCCGGGTTTGACGACAGTGACGGGGAAAGACACTAAGATAAACACCAGTACATCTGATTCTGACATGAACCCTTGTACTCGCTCTCTGCAGCTCGCTTGGAAGCTCACCAAAAGCAGGAACTGTCTCTCTGTTTGGTCTCTCTCAAACCCCGGATTGAAATATCTGTGGTTCTCAGCGTCTAAATGTGCTGTGTGTGTCTGCCGTGTGCGACAGAGATGGCTGGGTTTTTTAGAGCCCGTTTAAATAAAAACAGCTGTGCTTCTACTGGAAATGAAGTCCTCAGCCTGAACCCAGACACTTAAGTCACGGACCATTAAACCCAGGCAATGAGCTGAAAGATACATAGCACTCAATCCGGCAGAGAGGAACTGCTGAGTCAGGTAAAAATGACTCTTTGTGACTTTGTCAATATGAGCGTCGCTTTTATGGCGTCGCTTCAATGACAGGAACCTCTTTGTTTTACAAAAAGGAAAATGCTACACCATTATACAGTAGATATATATATATTAAAAAAAGGTTTAAGGAGACACCACTCACTGATATAAGCAGCAGAATCTCAGACTCACCTCAAGTCTCTGCAGATTTGGGAGAATCTGCATGTTTCTGTGTTTTTTCCATTGTTCTGATGAAGGATTGTGCAATTGAGAAATATTTTTCTCTATTTCATTTTTAATATAAATTTTATATATATATATATATTTTTTTTTTCCTAACAGATCTTGTTACATTTTTTTTATATTTAGCATATAAAACACATGACAGAGAAGAAAACATGCCGCACTATTCACATCACCTCAGTTAATCGATTTTGTTGGTCTATAAAATCAGACAATGTCAAAAAACATCCATTGTAATGATTTACTGTAACTGTTTTATTTAGTTCTTGAAAATAGTTATACTTGCAGCCCTACTAGAGATATCGTAGATTTTATCAGGTGAACCTTTTGTTAAGTGGCTTAAGCCTGTTTCTCCTTGTGTCGCCCCTGGCAACCATGCTTTCATCGAGCGAGGGAGAGCAGTGGTGCCTCGGGCTGGCGTTGCTAACTTTGTGTTATTACCTCTTACAACCACACTTCAAAAAGTTTTATGAAACACATGATGTTAAATGGAATAATATTAAAGTTAAGCAAGTAAATAAGTGAATAAAACACACATTCATCAATTAGTCAAGAAAAAGAGAAACATGAACAAGGAATTCACTGCAGTATAACTATAAAACCTATGAAGCATAAGGCTGTGATTACTTTGTGTGCTTTAGTCTTTTGTAAACTTTAAAATGGGAGGCAACAAGCTTTATCATAATCTCTGTGCCTCATTGATTTAGTGCACACGTTGCCTCACATCACCCTTATGGATTGCTATGTGTTGCCTCCCATTGATACACAGGCTCATGTGTTACTGTGGGAATGTTCATACACAGCAAACCCTGCCAACATGCAAATACAGGACATTAATAAAATTCACACTCTTTAAAGACAGAAAAAAAGTCATTAGAACCACATGGAACCCTGGTGGGACCAGTGTGTGTGTGTGTGTGTGTGTATTTCTGATGATTGATCAGGCAGCCAGATCAGTATTGCATTACACTGTACATTATAATTAGCCCACAGGGATTTGTTGCTGGATCAATTATTCACTCTCTATTGACTTGGTCCTCCTCCATATACAGCAGGACGACGTGTGCTGGCTCATTTATTTATTCCCAGCGTGCGCGCACACACACACACAATCAAATGGTAGCCGGTGTGTTCATGCTGTGTCTACTTGATTTACTCCTGTGGGAAACAGTGCGTGAGCTTGTGGTGTCGGGAGGGTGACAAGTAAATTGGACAGTGTGTCACGGTGTCAGGTGTTGGATACGGGAAGCAACTGCGGATTACTGTGTGCCGAAAGGAGGAAGCCAGCTTATTTGGCTGCTTGTGTGTGTGGATGAGGCTCCGTTTGTGAGATGGCAAAACAAATGGGATGTGATTGAATAAGAGCACGGGGAAATGAATGAAAAGACAAATAAAGATAAAGAGGAGAGAGAGAGAAAAGGGGGAAGGTGAAAAATGAAGTGTGCAGTGTGAGGAGAAGAGGTGAAATGAGAACGAATGGGGACAAATTTTAAGGAAAGAAAAACTTTGGTTAACAAATGAGACTGTTCACACTGCGACAATGAGCATTTTAGCTCATTTTCAGAAGCGATCTGTGTCCATATTAATGCACCTAAGGCCTGGTTCACCGTGGATGCATTGCATATGCGTCACGGCTGGGTTTCTCATTTTTCCATGCATGATGCATGCAAGATTTTCTCTAAATGAGCATATTAGAAAGTGACCAAACCCTGATTTTCCACTCGGGTTAAAGCTGCAAACATAATTGTTAGGATGGCATACACATTTTATTAGATAACCCTTTTGCCAAGTGGCTGAAATGAATTTTTCTGGCAGCTGGGTTGTCATCGATCTCATGCCTCTCCATCTCCTACAAGCCTCTCACAGTGACAGTGTGTAATTGGCTGTCGGTGAGCTCCTCACACATCAAAAGAAATATTCCTTTAACTCTTACCCATGTAGTTGATGATGAAGCCCTCGCCCTTCCCAAAGACGAGCCCCGCTGGGTCAGAGTGGAAGGTGATAGTCAGGTCAGGAGTCGTGGAGGAGAGCTTGAAGGGGCTGCTTCCTCCAACGTAGCGTCCCAGGATACGCGTTGTTACCTCGTCGCCGTCGGTGATGGTCAAGATGTCACTGTCACTGATGTTAAGTCTGAGGACAGAGAGAGAGAATATCAGTAATATGTCAGTATTGGCTCGGAGACCTGTTTCACCACAGAGGCTTTGCAAAGATAAAGCTTAGTCTTAATGTGATATCACATGTTTTCACTACGAAACTAAAGTATATAATTGGGTTTGATGTCACAGACACTAACTTCGCATGAAAATTAAAAAATTACTTAGAGTAGAATCTTATTTTCCCAAAAAACTTCCGTTCAAATTGAGTTTTTACAACCAGCAGCGTCTCTATTCAATAATACCGTGTTTCCACTACATGGTCTAAGCTCGCCTTGCCTCAACGTGGGCGGAGTCATCACTGCACGGCTGCGTGAAACTGCAGTTTTAAACACACACACACAAATGAGTGACTGGTGACTTGTAACACAGTTGTTTTCAGTGTAACTTCAGTGTAACTTCAGTGTAACTTCCTCTATGACCGGAGCACAGACACAGTCTCTGGACTGAAATACAGCAGCAGGGGTTTCAGCAGCTGTCACTAAATACACCAGACTCTTCTGTTAGATGATGAGATTTTAGATTAACCCACGTTTTTTAGGATTAAGCCTTTTTAACTGATCTACAGTTCGGCATTGCTCGCTTTGATTCTTGTGTGGGACTCTTCTTGTGACGGCCGGCAGTCTGATGACGTCACGCATCAGCTCAGCGTGCTTGTAAGCTCGCCAGAGCAGGTACTAAAAAAAGTACCCGGTACCAGGTACAATCGCTAATGGAAATGCAAAATAACCGAGGCCTGTGCACTAGTGGAAGAGGGGCTTCAGTAGTTAATTCCTGGTTATCTTACCACCAGCAAACCAGAAGACTATTTCCATTTTTTTAATATATATATATAATCTACAGTTACAAGCCAGAACATTTTTAGGCTCCTTCCCACATCAGCATTACTCGACAACATCCTTTAAGCTGCCTTGATGCTGGTTATTTAACTTATTAAGGCTTAAACAAAGTACTCCGGAGGGCGCAGCCTTTGATCTCGTCTCCTGTGGAATAAATTCTCTCTGAATAGTAAGATGACAGCTCTGCTGAAATGGTGGCATTTTACCCATCTTTTTTCCCTCTCTGCGCTCTGGTCCCTGCTGCTTCCACCAGCTGAGTCAACACTGCATAGATTCATCTGCTCTGTTTGGTCACGTGCACTCACTCAAACAAAAATACTGACGGGAATCATTCAGACCAAACGCCGATCTTTAAAAAATAATCCCAGCGTGAGATACTTAATTAAAACAAAACATTTTACACAGTGTAGCTTTAGATTAAGTGTCACTGTGACGTGACTGTGACGTACATGTTTCCCTCCCTCTCTCTAGGGGTCGCCCCAGCTGATGATCAGCATATTCGATTACATTTTGATTATCTGCACTTGGATGTGGTCCGTGTGTGTGTGTGTGTGTGCGTCTTTTACTCACAGTTGTACATCCAGCAGCACTCGTTTGTCCTCCTCGACGTGGATCCTCCAGCTGCAGTCCTCCCCCTCGCCGTACCACTCGGGCCAGTTGGGAGACAGAATTACTCCTCCCGGACCGGTCAGGTCGCCGCCGCACTGTGCTGCAGGGAGACAGTGGGGGACAGCGGGGGACACACGATGATAAATGAGACACAGTGTGGGGAATTGAACTGAGGACGCCTCCGCTCGCCCCTGCCTTTCCCAAGCATGTCAGGAAAACATGGTGGCAGATTGGTTGTATATTAATTAACATGTTGTTATGAGCATTTACTAACAGTTAATGTTTTAACTAAGCATTTATTAATGTGATTTAGGTTAACAAAGTTATTAAAGCTGCTGTTAACTGCCAGTTAAAAACAACAATAAAAGCTTTAAGTCACTGTAAATGCCATTTAAAAAAAGTGACACCTAACCGAGCGATTGTTTGGTCCACGAAACGTCAAAATTTTTTGATAAATGTAATTGACAATTTTTCAAACCTCAAGATAGTCAATAGAGGGCGCTATAGGGCACCACGCACCTGTCTCACATGAAGAAGAAGATGCTGTACACTATACAAATGGTAAGTGTCGTGTATAATCTGCATAGTTTGAAAATGTCCTTACTTGTTTACGGTGCATGAACAGTCAAGTGACGCATAAAATCTTTAACATAGACTCTCGTTATGAGCGAGAGAGCCTGCATGTGCAGTAGACCCCGCTCCAACGCAACAGGTAGACCGCCCACAGCCTAACAGATTGCTCCAGATAACTGGAAACGAAAATTTGCCAGAAACATCTTACTTTGGTAATTACTGGTACACGATCTTGTGCACAGCTGGCAGCGTCAGCGGGACAAATGTAAATGTATTGAAATACGAGTGTCTCACAATGATTGTGTAAGACTTGGTACGGAATACAAAGTTTGGCGTCAGTCTGACAGGAACAAATCAAAAATGGTGTCAAGGACAAAGTGACACTCCTCCAAGTGTTACCTTTACACAGCGGCTCGGTGTCATTCCAGTAGGGATCTCTTGCACTGATGCACTCGATGACAGGGGGCCCCTGTTCCAGTGAGTGGCCCAGATCACAAGTGAACTGAACCACGGCTCCGACCCCATACAGCGGGTCAGAAGTGGTGAAGTTTCCGTTCTGGATGTACGGCTCGTAGCAGTGGCCGCGCTCAAAAGCTGCAGGAGGGAAAGAACAGAGAGCTGAAGAGAGCTGAGACGTGTCCTGCTGAAGATGCTCCAATACACATGTATAAGTAAGGTGTGTATGTGTATATGTATATATATATATATATATATATATATATAGTGTTTTTTAATTTACTTTATATATATATATATATATATATATACATATATATAGTGTTTTTTTATTTACTTTATATATATATATATATATATATATGCATATATACACATTTATACTGTATATATATATATATATATACATATATAGTGTTTTTTAATTTACTTATCTTTACTTATCTACAGCGATATGGATAACCCTGACCAACAGCTTAATCTAAAATTAAAATAATCATTAGTTGTGGCTCGAGATGGCAGACTGGAGCTACAGCTATAGAGAAAGCCCAATCTACTTAGCTAGCTATTTGCCTGAATGGTTAATAACTCATTTGTTTATGGTGATAATATTGAAAAACTTTGAAGGTGACATAGACCGGAAGCTCCAATTAACGCTGCGTTTTTGTGTGTATCTGCGTCATTACCTCGTTTATGAAACCCTAAAGTTTCAGAACAAACAGTTCAGCCACTGCTGAGAAAATAGTGTTGTATTGTTTTCCTGGGCTCTGCGAAGCGGATCGACACTTCCTTAATTTGATGTCGTCATCAGAAATCCTCACCACCGTAGCGCCTCCCGGTGCGGGCACTAGTCCGGGCACATCCGGTTGCGTACATTCAACCGCAGAAGAAGAAGAAGAACTAGTCTCGTTGTAGCTGCTGAGATGCAGAGCATCCACCGTGCCAGAGGGGGAGCTGTATATCTGAGCGCTGACCTATCTATTACATCACTTCCAGGTACCTGGCCAATCACAGGACAGTAGGAAAGCTCTCGTTGGCTGGCCAATCACAGCAACTGTTTGGTCTGAAACAGCGCGGCTGACGAGAGCGTCAGCGAGGAGATATTTTGATCGGCTCGTTTGCAGCGATTAGGAGGTTTTTAATCATGAAAACAAGTTAATATATGTAAGTAGACCTCCATAACTAACATATATGTGTGATACAAGCATTCTATGTCGCCTTTAAATAAAGAGATAATAAAATATATAAATATCAGTACAAGGCATGTATGATCTAGGTCTATATTAGCTTCCGTATATTACCTTCGTAACGGATGTTGAATCCTGTGTTGTGGTTGGGCTGATCAGTGATGAACTGGATCCTCACAGCCGGACCCTCGCTGATCACTCCCTCAAAGGGAATCTGTCCGCCACGACCCGAGTCAAACAGCACGACAGAGCCAGCGTCCAGGCCGCTCCACAACACCAGCCTGCAGGGACGAAAAAGACAAGTCCATGACGCGGAGTAACTGACCAGAACTCACCATTCTGTACAAATGAAAATATGACAAAACGTTTGCCCATAGCCAGCAAGAAGAATGAAGCTTTGTACAACAGCTGCAGGATATTGTTTTAAAAGTCATTTTATTGATGACAGAATGGAATAAACTGGAAAAATATGTGATTGTTTCCATAGAAGGCAAACGCAGACCAATGTGTTTGTTCAATTATAACCAGGTCTGTGTTCAAAGTAGCAAATGTAGAATTTGTCTTTTCCAAATTCAAATGAGAATCCAAAATAGAAAAAATCTAAATATTATTTTGTTTATTCAACCTGAAAAAAAAATTGTTAGTCATATTTAGATTTTTCAATTTTGATTTTACGCTCGGAAAATACAAAAGAAAGTTATGAATTGACTGACTCATTGATAGAAACTTGGTTACCTACCAAAAACTGTAACGAGGTGTGAAACAATGAGCTGCAGAGTTGTATTATTCTGAATCAATTATTACCATAAAGCCATTACTATAGCAACTATAGCAGCTTTAAGGTCTCCATGCATTAATAATAACTATTTGCACATTAAAAATGTGTCTGGTCCATACAATTGATTCAATCAATGGCAAAATCCTGTGCTGTTATTTGCAATGCTAAGGAAATGGTTTCCACTAAAACGAGTTTATAATACAAACATGTTTGTGTATCCTCCTCTAGACCAGAAAACATGAGCGCATTAACCTCCACACTCATGGAACAGGTTAGCAGGTGAGCGCTGACTCTCAGGAAACACTGTCCTATCAAGCACACTCTTGTGGGGCCCCCTACCTGTCAGTGGGCCCTAAGGCCAGTCTCTCCAGATGCAGGTGCAGCCTCTGGCCCTTAGGTGCCTCCAGGGACCAGGAACAGGAGGAGTCCTGGGTGGCATTAGGTCCATGGTGGGGAGACGGGGACAACACTCTCCCCATGGTAGCATTCTTCACTGTCCCTCCACAAAGAGCTGCAGAGGACATGTGACACAGTTCTCACCATGAAGGTGAAATGGTTCTGCTGTCCAGGACGTCAAGGACACTCCACTCACCTCTGCAAATGGGCTCCTTGCCACTCCACATGGGCAGGGACGCATTGAGGCAGGTGAGCAACGGCTCCCCCTGCAGGTGATAGCCCATGTGGCAGTGAAAGCGGGCGGTGCCTCCCGGGAGCAAGTCCAGCACAGACACTTCCCCAAAATGAGGCCTTTTTGGCAGAGAACAGCTCAGCCTGAAGACTAGAAACAGTGGGAAGAGAAACACAGGAGTGTGAGAACACGGACATTCTCCTATGGCCCATGACACCGTGCATGAATTTGAAGCAGAATCAGCGGTTTCCATGGTAACTGGATGCTAATCACTGAGAGCGAACATTAACATTTGGACCCATGAACCCGTTACACCTCAAAAATGGACACTCTGATCATTCACTGCTGTCTTCTACACTTCTACACATTCTACAGTGTGAAAATAACACTGTCAGGGTCAAACTACCACCAATTCTGATTAAGACAAGATACCTCTGGGATTTGTGTTAAATGTAATCAATAGTCTGGAAAGGGTGAAGTCAGTCACCGCCTAGTTTCAAGAGCCATGACCGACATATGCAGAGCATTCAAACGTGCTTGTTGTAGTTATAATTTTGTTTAATTCTCAGTCAACACAGTTCTCTACCTGGTGATAAAGGAAAAAGATTTCCTTGGCTGTGATTAACTCTCTGAGGCTTCGTCCTTTACATATATCATACCCACCATGGGCTAGTGAAGACAAACACACACACACAAGCTGCAAACATCTCCACATTTTCAGTCCCTAATGAGATGTGAGCTAATTAATCAGAAATCGAATCAGGTAATTCACATGACAGATTCCATCAGCATGTTAAGTGATAAGATAAGACGTTTAGATTATTCCATTAGCCGAGTACACGCAGTCCCCTCAGTCCCTAATTATGCATTTATATGCATTAAAACTGTAGTGTGTTTATAATTATCATACTTCAGAGGTCTGTGTGAAGCTGTGTGTGTGTGTGTTACATGTTAATGTAACCTTAAATTGATTTTAAGGTGAAGACAGTGTTAGAGTTAAGGCAATAGTCATTTTGGTTAAGGTTAGAGTAAGTCTCCAGGAAATGAATGTTAGTGAATGTAATGTCATGGAAACCAGACTGTGTGTGTGTGTCTTTTAAAGAACCAAAAACTTATAAACCCTAGGAAATGAGGACATTTTTAGAAAGTGGGGACATTTTGTCTGGTCCTCACTACTTTAAAAAGGGCTTTTGGAGGGTTAAGACCTGGTTTTAGGGGTTAGTGTTAGGCATTTAGTTGTGAAGGTTATGTCTATGAGTGTCCTTAGTAAGAATGCTGCATGAGAGAGTGTGTGTGTGTGTGTGTGTGTGTGTGTGTGTGTCTGGACTCACTCTGATAGTGCAGCTGGAAGAAGCCCATGCTTCCCTCTGGCGCAGAGCAATAGTAAACAGAGAGCGTGTTGGTGGGACTGCGGATCACCTGACCCTCCACCAGCAGCGTGTGATTGGCCAGCACCAGCAGAGACCCTCGTTCATCCAGGCCCCTGATGGAGAGCTGCTCCCCCTCCGACAGGTTCACACTCTTCACCTGAACACAGCGGAAGAAAATACACCGCCATTTTACCCCTCTGAGAACATTTCCACCTTATTAGCCCCGGTGTTGTTTTGGGCTGTTGCTCTTCAGATATTACAGTGGTAAATTAGACTCAATGGTCCCCATGATGCACTTTAAAGACTATATATAAAAGTGATGCTTGTTATTATCACCTAAAAACACCCACATAGCATCACGTCCTGTGGTACTGTGAAAAAACCGCATGGTCACAGAGGAAACATTAAGGCTGCAATAATCCCTTTAATCAGTGTTGTTTCTACATTAACAATGGATGAAATGTGAAAAACACAGGTAATGAGCTTCCTCTCGGCTCCACACAGGTTTTATTCATGGCTCACAACTTTTCTGTAACTTTTCTCTATCACATGACTTAACTTTCTTCATGTGACTGAGGGCCCCATCAAAATATCAGAATGAATAACATACAGCGTGAGCCAAGATACGGGGAAAGTACAGCAGAAGGTTGGGTTTCAGGGACCCCTGTGTCGGTCCGTTCAGTGATCCATCCTTCCCTTCTTATTGTATATAGTTTCCTTACCATATCCTCTTTCTCCTCCCTTGTTTCCCCCTCACCTCACACATCTATCCATCCTAATTCCTTCCTTCACTCCATAGGGTAATCCGGAAAGACGTCAAATTTCCTCTTTCATTATCATATACAGTATAAACGGTCAACAAAGACCCAAATAAAACCTGGTTTTAGATTAGATTCAATTAGATTGGTAGTTTGGCGTCCAATCCGAAGTGCAAATCCCAGTGTATACATATACATTTCTTCTTCTTTCAAATTCTCCCTTTTGGGGGCTCGCCACAGCGGATCATCTGCCTCCAAGTTGTCCTCTCCCGTGTGTCCTCCTCTGTTACAGCAGCTGTCCTCATGTCCTCCTTCACAACATCCATGAACCTTCTCTGTGGTCTTCAACATTCTTTGTCCACTAATAATCACTGTCCCTCCTCAGCAGGCGATCGAACCATCTCAACCTTGACTCTCTTACTTAATCTCCAAAACATTCAACCTGTGCTGTCCCTCAAAATATGCTAATTTCTATTCCTGTCCGTCATTCCCAATAAAAATCTCAGCATCTTCACCTCTGGCACCTCAAGCTTCTTCTTGTCTTTTAGACGGTGTCACTGTCTCGTAGCAGGTCTCACTGCTGTCTTGTAAAAGGAAAGTGAAAAGGAAGTTCTCTATCCGTCTGTCACACATCAGCCCTGACACCTGACACTTGTCTCCACCCACCCACCCTGCATGCCCTCTCTTCTTCACCTCTCTTGTGCACTGTCTACTGCTTTGGATGGTTGACACCCAGTATCCACTTCCTGTAAGTCTTCACCGCACCACGTGTCACACACAGGTAAATATTTTCTCTTCCAGATACAAATCACTGCATGTGCACTTTGGGGAAAACTCTTTACACCAATCAAATATAACATTGTATCGTATTACAAATTCTACGATAGCAGTTTTCAATGCTTTATGTAAATATCCAGCATTTACTACAATTATTATTCATTTACACACCGGGTCTAATGTAAGTGAGTTACGTCTCAGAATGAAAAAGATACAAGGAGTAGCCTTTACATAAGTGATGCTTTGTTTATTTGGGGCGTCTGCAGCACGACATCATCATTAACAATGTACTTCATGCCATTACTATGGAAACAAAATGTCTAGAGTCACTGAGTCACTGCTTCAGGAGTCACAGTTTGTCACTCAGCATCCACACAGTCACTGGTTTAGGTTTGACTGTGCATCATTCATGGACGGTTAACTCTGTTCTCACACACATCGTCACCTGTCTGTGACAAACTGATGAAACTGTCACTCATGGTAAACGCTCTGTACGCTTGCTGTGTATTTATTGTCAAGTAGGCATGGGATGATATAAAAATGTCATGAACCTAAACACTGCAGATAGGTTCATGTTTTTTTTGTGTGAGAAATGATTGATTTAATGACACAAGGAAAGATGCAGCACCCCATTGTGCCACGATATTATCATGATATTTAAGTCACAAGTCAATATTATCACACTACTGCAAAAAATACTCAGTATTCGCAAAATCATTTATTGCGATATACTCACACAAGTGCTGTAGTGAGAATGTGCACTTGGCACCATCTAGTGGACTGAAACATCAATAGATTATTTTATGCTAATGCACAAAAACTTGAATGTTTTTTTGAGAATAATATTGCGATATTTCACTGTATCGCTGATGAGTTAGGCAGGATTTGATCATGATGAATATCTTATATTGTCCCATCACTATTATCATGAGTAATGGCAAAAAGGCAACACAAGCCATGTTGAATCCCTCGGGGCCAACAACTAAAATAGCTACTAAAAGACAAACTAAATCTCCCTTAAAAGTTTCCACTTACAACAACTGACCAGAAGTTAAGGGGCTGGCTTATATTTTAGCAGAAGTTCTAATTTAATACACATTTTATTGTATTTTACTGCTCTATTAACCATGTACTGTAAGGTGACCTTCAGTGCTTTGAAAGATGCCCTTAAATTAAAGGGATTATCATTATTATTATTATTATTATTATTATTATTATTATTATTATTATTATTAATAATAATAATAATAAGTAGTAACACTCTGTCCACAAATGTTGGCCCCTACATTGACCATAGGGCCCTGTAATGAAGCTCTTACCTCAATGCAGTAATGTCAAAGTCTTTTATTAGTCGTTAGAAAACGTGATTGATTAAAAACGCACTCGCCTGGCATTTTCTGTAAAGTAGCACTAGTAAAAAAAAGTATAGTGAAAAAGTATACAAACATATTTATGGATTTATGGGCAGTAAATCCAAAATGTTTCACACTGGACCTTTAACAGAGCGAGAGAGTGAGAGAGCGAGAGAGAGAGAGAGAGAGAGAGAGAGAGAGAGCGAGAGAGAGAGAGATAGAGCGAGAGCAGTACCAGCAGCTGTCACTAGGAGGCAGAGTTGACCCTGGGATCAGTTTGTGGTCATTGCAGCACAACAGTATGAGACTGCAGCCATAGACCGTGTTATGTACAAAGTTGACTTAGTCCTCAAGTTTGAAGAGTGAGTCTAACCAGGAAGCAACAGTTCATTGAACGGCCACCAGGGGGCGACTCTGAACCTACTTCTCACATAATCTATAGCATCACTGAACATGTTCATAAGGAGTTATGATCTCAATCACTCTTCATTAAAACTCGATGTCAGTTTTGTAAATGATGTTCCCATTTAGAGGAAAGTGTGATGATGACAATCAGGTCCAATAGGCACCTGGTTAAAGACGATGTCATGTTTCATGGACTTCAACACAGAAAACTACCCATGATGAACACGTCTGTGACCATGTGTACCTGCAGCTCCACTCCGTAGCCGTTGTACACCGTCACCGTGTAGGTGCAGTGTAAGACGCTGCCGTCGGGCAGAGGCGGGTCATCCAACGAGTCGATGTATCCCTCTGGGTCTGAGAAATTCACCATGCAGCTCTGTGCAACTGAGGAAAGACAGACAGACAGACAGACAGACAGACAGAGAGAGAGAGAGAGAGAGCACAGCAGTTTATTTAGCACTGGCCTTGTCATTTTGTATCTTGTAATCTCTTTAAAGTGAGCCTCACTGGAAATCCCCACTGTTTATAATTAATGACAGAAATGAAAGGGCAGAGTCAACCTTCACACTTGTGCACAAAAGTGCTATTAAGTAAAAAAAAATATTTTGTCAATTCCATTTTTTATCAATATATAATATTTAATTTATTTTATTTAGTGTATTTCACAAATGTATTCAATATAATAAATATGATGATCGATGCAACAGCTTTTAAAACACAATCACGATAAGATGATATTCAAAATCTAAGATGATACCTTGTCTTATTGTGTTATGATATAGATAAACTAGTACTTCAGTAACTCAATAAGTAGCCATTTATTGGTGAAAACAAGCACTTTTGGTGGACATGCCAAACAGGTCTACTGGACCAGTTCCAAAGACTTTTCAAGGACTTTCCCAAATTCCCTCAAATTCAAGGACCGAATGTGCTGACACGGCATAAGAGCAACTTGTAAGAGCGGCTTCGCCCATAGCGTCCACTTTTATTGATTAGCAGCACAATCTGCATCTGTACAACTGATCGACCTTGTGATCTTTGTAATTTTCTTTCCGCACAGAATCTCAAGTAAACAGTAGGGACAGAGAGAGAGGGAGAGCGAGACAGTGAACATTGTCCACAACAGCCTAGCCTGAGCAGACGTTCCCAATCACGCTATCATGATTTGAACCACACATGCAGCTGGAGGGTTTTTCACAAAGAGAGTGAACATTTTCAACTCAATCCATAAAGAAAGACTTCAGATGTGATGAATCCTCCTCATACCTGAAGAAGATGGTCCAGCATCAGTGTCCGCCTCCAGCATGGCGGACACAGTGGTGACCTCAGCCTCATGCTTTGTCTTGTGTGTCTGTGTGTGCGGTGGAGACGAGTGTGTGTCCTTGGGAGGGGGCGCGGTCGGCTCGTTGCCTCGGCCTGACACGGCAGCTGATGCTTGGGCTTTTATCTTTCTCAGTAATCCGCCACCTTGATGCTCCAGGGAATGGCTTCCAGGGAGGGAGCTGATGCTGAGACCTCTGCCCAGAAGAGGGAGCAGGTTCTGCGGCAGAGCAGAGGGGAGGAGCTCCCCTCTCTGGGAGACAAGTCGTCCTTTTTGAGTGAGCACTGAGTGCAGCAGATCTCCGGCCGCAGCACTGGAACTTTTGCCTTTGGTGCTGCTTTCTTTTGTGTTCCCTGGTGTCACCACTGGGGACGGGGTAAAGGGGACGACTGTGGGGACTTCTTTATCTGGAAAGAGTGGAAAATCAAGGGATAAATGACTGCAAATGACCAGACTAGTACATTTAAAAAAGCCTGGGAGTACGACTCTGCATGGGTCTTATCAGAAGAGTCAAAGCCAGCACAAGCGTCCCTCTCCTCCACATTAGGTCTGAACCATTCGTGGAAAACTGAGATTTGATTTGCAAACTTGTTTTTCTGTTTCAATACAGTATAGATTGGAATGAAATGGAGCATTACCACAGGACACAATCACAACATGAGCTGGAAAATGAATCATTTTCAAATGAAAAAATTGGAATTTGAAGCAATGCAATGCTGCAATTTAACCTGTTTCTGTTTTAGATTGTTTATGTTTCAAGCCTTTTTTTGTCCAAACAATTGGATATTTTACCCAAGTCATTCAGCTATAATATAATATAACATAATATAATATTCCACTGTAAGGACGACAAAATAAAGATACGATTTGATTCCAACATGCACAAATGACATTTTTTTATATCATTTGGAGAGAAGATGGATGTCGGGGTGTGGAGTGACCATCATGGCCATTGCATGGTGCTAGAGAGAGGCCAAAAATAATTTGTTATATCAGAGTAGCAAATGTCAAGCACACCCTCAAAGCTTCATGTAAATGAAACTGTGTTTGTTACTGAAGGCTTACTTCCTGTTTCCAGTAGATGGCGCAATGACTGGCTGTGCAGGTTCTCATTAATGAAATAAGATGAAGATGAATAGAGATGGGGTGAAAGTCTGCTGCGTGCTATTCCTTCAAACATACTTTTTTTTTTTTAATGGTTGCCGCGGTAACCCACATACAGATCAAAGAAAGGCAAGAATGGCTCCTGTCTGGGCAGATACCTGCTGCGCGGCTCGTGGGAACACAACATGTAAAAAAATATATTTTTTTTGCTTTGGGGACAAAACATTTGAGAACATCATCATTTCCAGGTTTGACGAAGACTGATCAACATTTTTTAAGGTTTTCTGATAATTTAAACGATTAATCGATTATGTAAATAATCGTTAGTTGCATCTCTACATATACATACATGCCTTTTTTTCTGAGAATAAGTTATCAACAAAATATGGAATCAAAACGTGAATTGATTTTTACAGAAATGACTAAGAACGTATTGTAACATTATTTTATTTAAATCCAAGAACCTGATGTAATTGCTGAAACAGGAAGTAGTAACACTTCGCTCATGAACAGAACAATTTGGGTTGGACATGACAGGGGCTGTGCAAAAAGCAGAGAAAGCAAACTGCTCTGCCGTGCATGATAAAAATGCCGTCTCAAGCAGCTTACTTCAAGAACAGCAGAGACCAGCATTTACACACACACACACACGCATACAAAACACCTCCTGTCTTCTTGCCCACATACTTTGCGGTCCAGCCTCACAGCGACAACAACAACAACAACAAGCAGCCGTTCACACGCTGAAAAAGTGCTCATGATGCAGTCGCACATTAATCTACATTAAAGTTTCATTTACACTCTCCTCGAGCAAAACAAGACGCAGGGCCGAGCTGTACTGCAGCTGTCACTGTTTTATCAAGGAGAGAGAGACACAGAGAGACAGACAGACAGAGAGAGAGAGTGCTTTCTTTTTGTTTGGCTGTTGTTTTTTTACCAGACGGGAAATAAATTGCCTTATTTTTTATTTATTTTTCATTATGACTGACTATATACATGCATTACACGCTCAGGGTGTCAAACCGCTATCATGGGGAAAGTCATTTCAGCCTTCACAGCTCGCAGTTATTTAGGCAGCTACACAACGTTAGATATTGACACCCAGTGTGTGTGAAGGGGGGGAACAAAATAAGTGCCAGTTCTCCCCTTATCTATAGGAAGCATGCGTGTCTGTTAGTTATTACTAAATCATTAAACACCAAATTATGAAACTCTTCAGTGAATAAAAGATACAATAAGGTGGTAAAGTACAGTTCACAACACCCATCCAACCATCTTATACCACTTTATGCTCCACACGAGGGTCACAGGGGGCGCTGTGCCAATCTCAGCTGTAGAGATGGGATTTATGGCTCTTTGAAGGGAGCCGGTGTTGTGCTGAAAAACGACTGCCCCTGAAGGGAACAGTAGTAGTATAACTCTTTATTGCAAGGAGTGATGTTGACCAAATTCACTGCACATGCATCTGGCAAACACAGAGAATGTTATGCAGAATGTAAAGGCAATCTGTTACAGTTCTACATATCATAATTATACTGTAAAAAGTTATCCAAAACGTTACTTAAGTAATTGTAATGACGTAAATGTAACTCGTTATTACCCACCTCTGATAGCACTTAGTGATTTCTCACTATGTGTTATGTGATTGATAGGGCTACAGGACATTTCTATTGCACAGTAGAAGTGCTGCGCGTTCCCGTCGGGCGCAGTCGTTTATCGGCAAGCAGCCTCTTTTTGGCACAACACCGGATCTTGAAGAGCCGTTCAAAAGACTGGCTCACTATTTTGGATCTTTGTTTAAAATGTGTCTTAGTGTAAATACACTTGTTAATCATGCCACACCTTTATATTTGTGACACAATAAAAAACTAAGCAGTCTACAATGAATGTCCATGCAAAACTATACTAAACTTAACATATATTGATATAGAAAACTTGGTAACATTAGTTCACATTTTAGTAAACAATTTTTGAGACTGAATTTTGAAATGTTACATTTTGCTTTTCCCTTCTTTTCATCCGAAATGCTGCTGCGCTTCCTTTGGCTCATAGCTGTAGTCTGACACTCCGCAGTCCGCGCCCACGTTGAATTTGCATATCAAATTGGCGCATGCTGTGTGCGTGACAGCGATTTAAAAAAGAAGAAAAAAAACGAAAAAGAAAAGGAACGGCTCTCAACTGAGACTCGGTTCCATCGGACATGTTAAAGAGCCGTTCAATAGATTCGGTTCGTTCGTGATAGTCACAACTCTCCTCAGCTGACGTAGGGCGATAGGCGGGGTTGTACTGCCCTTGCAGCGCGTGAACTAATGAGGCGTTAGATAGCAAGCTAACTTTTTAGCTTGAAGTCCTCCAATAAACACACGGCTTGACTTTTCTTGCTTTTACTGAGGTAACTGTCACGCACATGACTTTGTTGGTTGACTTTGTTTTTGTAAAAGTGCAAAATCACAGAGAAAAGATAAAATATTTCAGTACAACGACACATTCTATGCGCAGCTACAACACGCAGGTGAATCAATATACCTAGCTTAGCTTGTACCGCACTGAGTAGAGACTTAACTTTTCTTTTCTTAAAATGTTTAACAAAAACACAGACAGGTACTTACAGACAATTCATTTCCAAGGACGAAGTGTAGTAGAAAACGTTAAAATCAACATGAACTACAAATGCCGCTGTCTCCCGTATCACGAGAGGAAAACGCGCTTTTTCAGCCTCAATGTACGGTGATTCAAAGATTGTACGAACAGCGGTAAGAGCGCTCACTCTGACTGTATTTCCAAGACCAAACAAACACAATGAGTTCTCACTTTGTTGCTATTTCTACAGACTAACAGAAACTTTTAACACACTTGGGACCCATGTCCGTTTAGGGCGATTTTTCAAAAGACCTTGAATTTTTTTCAAATTCACAAACCTTTAAGAATGTCAAGGACCCCGTGGAAAGTTACATCGTTGACAGGAGACATTTACCCAAATATCAAATTCACCTAATTTTGGAACAGAATTCAAGCACTTTCAATGACCTGTGCCTACTCAGGGAAATTTTCAAAAACCTTTCAAGGGCCTTGACTTTTTGTTTTTCAAAATTCACAAACTTTCAAGGATTTCAAGGACCCATGGAAATCAGTGGCAGGAGACATTTACCTAAATATCAACTTCACTTCTTTCCTGCACAAAATTCAAGCACGTTCAATGACCTGTGTCTGTTTAAGGCAATTGTCACAAACTTTTAAGGATTTCAAGGACCCGTGGGAACGCTGTAAACCTTTTTGTAAACCGATTTTATCCACTCAGCTCAGTACAAGTGAAGCCTTTGTTAGAACTATATACTGGAAAAGCATCATAAGTGTTTGATTAGTCCAGTTTAACCTCGTAAGGCTGCTGTAAAGACGTCAATCTGTTCACAGCATCTTTAAAGCCGCAGTATGTCACTTTTAAAATATAAAGAAAGCGTCTGTTACATTTAAACCAATGTCAAATGAGTTCACTGTGTCTCTACAGCACTTTTGACAGTGTCATGTCTGTGGTGACATTAATGCACTGCACATTGACTGAGCAGGTGGAAGAAACACAGCGTGAGCTGCATGCAGCAGAACCACGGCTGAAAAAACCCACCATCAGAAGTTGACTGAAAATAAACCCAGATGTTAAGTCAATCTTTCCGTTCCGATTCCTTAGATTCTGATTCCTAAAACACAGATTTCCTATGGTTTAAAGGTTCAGTTTCCAAGTGGAAAAGGCTGTCTAACAGCAAGCGAAAGCAGTCAGCAGATGGCATAGACTCAAGCAGGTGAAGGTTTTATTAGGTGGAGTCTTTTGTTAAGTAACCAGAATATTTTTTTCCTCGTGTCCCCGCTGGCACCATTGTTTTCAGCAAGTGTAAATGTCCTCCAAATCTATATTTTAGGGCTGAAAAACTGATCGATTAGCAACTACTATAGCACCTCTGTCATATTTGATTGACAGTAAAGCAGCCGTTCACATAGTACTGTTTCATTTCTGACTGTTTTATTCTAATGTAAGAAAAGCTTAGTACACAAAACAACTGCAGCAGCCACAAATCCTCGAGACAAAAAAGCTGGGAAAGGAAAACTACTCCTTTTATCATCGTCATATACATTAGTGCTGAAAACAACCTTAAAGATTAATGTGATATTACATTTCCAAATCAAGTTTCACAGCCACAGGCCATTAGGCACAGAGTGGGAAAAAAAAAGAAACTTGTCGCAGTGATTTGTGCACATCGTGGAGACAAGAGCGTGAACTGTGCTGTTAATGGATCGTGTCGCGTTAATGTCACAACACGTCGCTGGTAGCGACCCCCCCTGCTACCTTGATGAATCATTTAACTCTTCTGACATGATTTAATGGGACCTGGTCCTCTGCACCTTTGCACACACACACACAGATGATAAAAATTACAAACTTCCAACACTGAATCACAAACAGCAGATGAGCTTCCTGTGTCTGTGGACGCCACATCTGCTCAGCGTCCAACACTGTAATTCACTTGGAAATTGATGCCTGTCACGGCTCAAAGGAAACGCTGGAAGCAGCGATTTCTGAGTGTTAAATGAATTTAAAGGACATTTCTCACAGACACTCACAGAGTGAGAGGTTTTCATTAGGATTCAGGACAAGTATGTTCTGGCAGAGTAGCACTTAATGGATTATTGTTATTTTGAAGTGAAATGAATTCAAGCTTATGATCCTGTTAATTATAGGATGTCATTTTTGAAATGTGTCGTCAGGTTTAGTGGTGCAGGAAATGAACTGTGTACAAAGTGACAGACATTTACTTAAAGAGTAACTTAACACCTAAAACATTTTCTTCCAGGTGAAAATAATATACTGTCATTCGCTGATCAAGCTGCAAATCTCCACAGTTTAGTGTTGTTTTTTTTAAATGATACATTCACATAATAATAATAATAAAACTCAATTATATTACAATAATTTACAGTGAATTACAGTTTTGCAATATATTTGCTTTAGAACAAACTGTTGCAAGGCAATCACACAGTGCTGATGAAGCCTATCCGCTCCACGCGCCTCTCTCTGTGCTTCTCAGTATAGTAGCGTCTAGACGCTGCACACGGGGAGTGAAATGTTTCCTTTTGAGACCGATGAAGGCAACGGCAACATCGTAAAGCGAGTAAAGCGAGACGACTGCAAACAGTGATAACATTGCTTGACGTAAGCACAAAAATGACGTTGCATTGTTTCAAACAGAGGCAGAATAATAACGTAAAAGTCGTGCGCTGCAGCTTTATACCTAATATGATAAAAACATGTCAGATTGAGAAGCTTCTCCTGCTTTGCACTTGCAGAGCCGTTTACATGCAGACATTTTCAGGACTAAATGAGACCGTTTGTAGTCTGAGCAGCGCGTTCGTGGTTGTGTCAACTAAACAGTGTTTGACAGAATTCTCAACTCTGTGTTTTCAAGTGTCTGAGCCTTTGTTGGCCGCTCAGCCTTAATTGGTCTCCGGCGTCTGTGGTATTTTGTAATGACTGTGTTTTTGTGTTGTTGTTGCACTCATCACCATTACCTTCTTTATAGCAGAACGTCGTCTTTGAACCGCTCAGGTGATAATGTGGAATGAGACGCATGAAAACAGGTGGATTTGATTGTCTAGTTTATATTTTATAGGGTTTAGGTAGCGGGAATAGTTTGGAAAATCTTTTTTAATGACTTTTAAAACCAGAAGGTGTTTAACAGTTGATTTCCGACAGCTTCTGTAGCTGAGCTGCTAAGTTATTTGCTTCAGTCATCAAATGAATAATTAAAGTCTATTAAAGCACAGATTGTGTTTAGAACTCTTTTCCCTCTTTTCACAGTGTTGGAGATGAATGTGTATCATATCATTTTCATTGTGGTGAGATGACAGCAGACATGTTGATGAGATCTCACACAGACTTTTTATTATGTGTCTTTGATGGAAAGTGGCTGCGACAGAAGCAGCGGCGACAGCCACACTCTGATGGGGGGTTCACTTTTTTTCACAAAGGTTGTCTCTGCTGAGAGAAACTGAAATATGAGTCATTTAATGAGAAAAGAAACATAATGACAAGACTGCAGTGATGTGGAAATAAACAGACTTGTAGCTCCGTTATCCGTCAGATCATCTCTGCAGTGAGATAAGATTACTTTGGTCTCATTTAAAATGCAATTAGGGACAGAATGATATGGATATGACTTTTATGTCTCAATTTTCTTGATTTGCATTTAGCTTTGTATTACTAGAACAGGGGCGGTATTTTTGAAACATTGTGCTTCCCAGCCTCAGTTTCCACTGAGTTCAAAAATATCTTCTTTCTTTTTCTTTGTTACGTGTCCACCAGTGACACTTGGGCCGAGCCTTGAAACTGAGGTTGGAAAGCACAATTTTTCAAAAATACTACCCCTATTCTAGTAATACAAAGCCAAATGCAAATCTCACAATCTCACAATATCATTGCCATAATTGTAAAAATGTATGGTTCAAATGGGATATATGTCAAATATTTACATCAGCAACCATTAGCATTCAAATCTTTGATGGATGTTGTAGGTCAAAGTTTGAGTAACAAGGAAATGAGGAGCTGCACTTGTACACATGAATAACCCACGCTTTATAAAACATTCACCTGGTTATTTTGTTTGCATGTCATTAACAGGGATTTGACTGATTGTGAGGCTTTTTGGTTTTGGTGATATTGAGCATTTCCAACAAACAGCTGCAGGTGTTAAGTTCAAGCAACTCAGCTGGAAACCCAAGTGATACAAGCTAAGATTTTGGGCGGTGCAACATCCAACCAAGACATAAGCAGAGTTCACTGTTTATAACTAAATAATTCAATCTAGCCCCTTCAAAATGTCTGCTTTCAATTTCCTGGTATCATATTATCCCTACAGGAAAAGCAAAAAGAATATTAATCCTTTTTAGAATTTCAATAGGTCCTCGCAGCCCTGTGTGAGTGCTCAGGCCCTAATGAGTGGTGCTAGAACTGTATGACGGATCATAAGTGTTGCCACAGTTGGAACGACAGAAACCTGCACTTCCTGCCTGGGTGGGTCAAAGATAAAGTGCCCTGTGCTGCATGGCACATCATTGCTGGAGATCATGTGTTTTCTTTTGGCATCATTTACAAATGAGGTGTGTGTATTCATGTTGAAGAAAGCACCTTCCCAAACTGTCCTCCTCACCTGCACATGAACCTGCAGGAACAACTTCGTTATTTCCACATTTAGCAGCTGCAGAGCACTAAACTCATTCATGTGAAGCCACGCCCACGTCCAGTATGTTCGGCTGATGGAGTGTATGTTTTAAATGGAATAAATGCATCAAATAAAGTTCTGTCATAATCAAACAGTTTTCCTTTTTGCAACAAATGGAAACACATGATATGGCGGTGATGGCTGGAAACCATGTGTAACTTCACAGCTTGTTAGACTCTGATCTAGAGAGATGGAGGCTGAGGTGGAGGCGAGAGAATGGCTTTGACTGGACCGTGACTGATAGACATAGATAGGTGGTCAACTAGCTGCCTGCTTTTGCCATTCACCCATTCACTCACACTTTCATACAGTGCATGTTCTACCACACATCTTCCACGCTGCTGACAGGAGCAACGTGGGGATCAGCATGTAGATGAGCAGAGCCGGGAATCAAACCCACACCCTTTGAGTTGAAAGACGACTCACTCTACCACTGAGCAACCGTCATTTACGAGGCTTTTTGTTTGGTTTCTGAGACCGAGGTGTCACTTGATGTACCGACTGTAAAGACCCTTCAAGACAAATGTGTTTTTGGGATTAGTGCTGTCAAGAGATTAAAAAAATTGAGCAATTCATTAATTATGATCTGTAATTAATCTCTTTTTTAATCGCACCTAAAAATTACTGAGAAAAGCCCTCATCTTGAGGTATTTTTATTTAAATTCATTGTTACATTATTGTGGCAGATCAAAAGATTGATATATAACAAAAAACGTGGCTTTATAAAGTTTAAATTTATTGTAAAATGCCATATTAAGTATATAAGTATAGGAAACAATTAATTCAAATGAGCCAGTACTATATTCCGTGTCAATATTAGTCAAAAACTAGTAAAAAAAATCATGAATTGGATGTTATTCTTCTTGATGATGATCTGACTCCATTTGATTTGGCAAAGGTTTTTTCTCACGCGATCCTCCACATTTATCCGGGCTTGGCACTGGATGTGGCCCCGCAGTGGCTGGGCATGGATTAGATATCGGGGGGAAAAATCACATATAATCTGACACAATCTTCCCCCAAATCCTCAATATCGCAGAAATGCTGAGACAAACAGACAACAATCAAAATACTGTATATAAAAATAAGTGTTCAGCATGAATAGTGATAATAATTCAGGGTCTCGTGCCTCGCTGTTTTAAACACTGACTTTTGGTACATGACAAACCAAACACAGAAAGGTGTGGCAGAGAAAGGTCACTGTTTCACCACAGGGAAGTCAGTAATCGGATGATGCGGATGCCTGATGGCTTGTGTGTGTGTGTGTGTGTGTGTGTGTGTGTGTGTGTGTGATTTGTATGGGGACTCCCCGAGGTGCAGCGCTACCTGGATGACCTCTCCATCACAAAGAAGATGAAAGAGGCAGCATGCCGCTTCATGACAAGGGTTTTGCAGAAGAGAGCGTGTCCTGTAGCTCAAAATAACGGGTGTCTATTTCAGAACATCAGTCAAGCACCCAGACAGTTGTATTGATTGCGAGAGTGTCCACAAAGTCCAATCTGTGGGGACAGCCACAACAAAAACAACAAAAACAAGACTAACTGCTTTCCTGTCTGGACTGTCGTTACTGAGACGAGTAGAGGAGCTGCTGATGGGTCATCCAGAGAAATCCTGCTGAAAACCATGTTGTACATTCTCTCTCTATAGAGTGAAATATGTACGTGTCTTATCAACATAAAATAAAATGACATGTTGACGGCTTTAGTCCAATATGCACACTTGCCCTCACCGAGGCTGCCAGCAGAGACAGATTTTAGAAGCCTAACAAAAGGCTGACCAGATGAATCACAACCAGATATCTCAGCCTTGAAACTGTATTTATTTCCTGTTGTTGAACCACTGCTGCCTTCACCAATAAGGCCACATGTGTTATTCTTTATGCTTTCAGTGTTTGAAATCCCTGATTTGGATTTTCATAAACGACAGGAACCTATCAAATGCCTTCTCCTAATGGAATTTTGGTGCAGGAGAGTGAGCGGTTTTCAAACTTTATCGAGAAAAGGCTGTTTAACGATGAGATGAAATGGTTATTAGATGAGCCTTTGGTTAAGTGGCTCAAATCTAATGTCCTTGTGTCCGTGCTGGCAGCCTATATACCTCAGTCTCTCTGGCTGGTTCACAAACACAGTCAGTGCTCGTTATGTGTCAGCGCCTCAACAAACACACTTTCATTTAGAAAGTAATCTTTTTTATTAGATTAGAATTATTAGATTCTGAAAGTACCTATTTGTAGCCTGAGCCACAACACATTACCCTTAATGATGCCAGTGAAGTGCGGCCTTTTGGGAACACATTTGTCCTGAGGGTCATTCTGACTTGACCTGTGATGATCCAGCAAACAGGAACAATGGGCTAATATATGGGCTTATATTAAATCAAGAATTTCTGCCGAGCAATTAAAAAAAATGTAATCATTGAACAGCAATACCTTTTATTCACTGGTCAAATAAAAACCATTCCTACAGCGATAGAGTCTGCAGAATAGCTTCAAAAATAATTGGGGGCAAGCACTTTGGTATTAAAAAAGAAATCAGGCTTAATCCACTTTGTATCTGTCTGGATGTATGTGATCCTAATCAGGGAAATTTAATTGACTTCATACGTAGTCCATTGTCCTTGTCTTGGAGCTTCTGACCGTAGTGGTCTGCTAGTTCAATGCAGTCTCCAGGATCATATATTACAGAGATACATCTGCGATCGTAATGTAATTGAAATGTCTGCTTATTAATGAGTTTGTGTGCAGCATAAAATAATCTCTGCCAAATCAAATACTTCCTTCCATGACAACCAAAAATATATTTAACTTATAACTTATTTTTTTTCTTCTTTTGCACACCCTTTGTACTGCTGTCAATCTATGTGTTAGTGCAAGAGTGGCATGTGTGTGTGTGTGGGGGGGCTTTTCCAGAGTGTGCCCAGGGCCCCCCTTATAATACAATATTTCACAAATGCACTACCAGGCGGACTGGTTTGATCAGGATCGAGTGCTTTTATTACAATATTACCTGTTTTTTTATGAGAACATGCATCTCCAAGGTGCTGTTGCTGCTGCAGCTGCCTTTGCCAAATTTAAATTCTCGATTTGCACAGGTCCCTCGCAGTCACTGTCATATGATACGGTAGGAAATCTTAAAAAGCACTCTGCTGGAACCTAACGGGTGCTACTTCAAATAGCTCATGAGACGGCAGTAAGTCATTACAGCTTCAACATGAACCTTCCACTCACGCATTCAAATTAATATCAAAGTCTGAATAAAAAGTGAGAGCCCAAACATCCTTTGATGAGAGTAGAAATATGTCGAGATAATGTTGTCCCTATGAAAAGTTGATTATTATTTTTTAAGATACAGCACATAGTTGGGACATTATTGATCCTCCTTTTACAGGCCTTCTCAAACCACAGTTCCATTTTACGGGGCTACAGACAGTTTTCTCTGCCATCCCTCTTCACAACAAAACAATGTGTGGATCCTTTCGCCCCCTCTCTAAACAAGAAGTGTGCTAAATGCTGTCTACTGCATGTAAAACACTGGCTCTGCACAGGTAAAATCATACACCCCTGCTTTAGAACCCTCAGCTACTCCTTTAAATCTTTAGTGTCGGCTGGGTTTCTTTTAAATGAGCATGTATCTGCAGAGGGAAAACACTGCGTGTGTGTGTGTGTGTGTGTGCGTGTGTGTGTGTGTGTGTGTGTGTGACACAATGAGAGTTGTAAAAGGAGAAAAAACAAGGGAGACGGAGGCAGAATCCAATCGTCCTCAGAGGCTGCACTTTCACTGCCACTCCAGCACAATCACGTCTGAGGGTGTAAAGCAATGTCAGAAAAGGCTTGAATGGCACTGAGGGGGAAGCCTGACAACAATGAAACTGTGCTCCTTTGTGGGTTTGTGTGTGCACATTTGAGAGCCTGAGTCACATACAGAAAGGAAGCTCATCTTTTTTGTTTTCTTTGTTAGTGGGTTTCATTTGTATTCTAGGACCTGGTGGCTGGTTAGTGCTTTATCAGACCTGAGACTGACAGCAACTGTATTGAGAATACATTCCCTGCCTGCTGTGTCTGTTCTCCATGGGCACTCACAGCGATAAACACACACACACACACACACACACACACGTAGGACATTGCAATGACTTCAGTTCTTCTGGACAGCCTAAATAAAGTCGTATCTCCAACGTTAACATAACTAGTTCAAGTCTTACCCTTAACATTAAAACACGAGTTACATCTTAGCCTCAGAAATGAGGTTCTGCCTCAATAGGGATCAGATTTTCAGTGATTATGCCAGAAAATGTCCACACACATTTGTCCACATTCTGTGGTAAAGAGACAAACAAAAGCAGCCGGGCTCCAGACTACAACAGTGCGACTACGTTTATTGGATTTTCTCGTATAAACCGGGGCTGAAACCATTCCTCAAGTAACTTGAGTCATTACAATACAAAAAAAAAAGAATCTTTGCACCCTGAATGACAACCGTGGCACACACAGAAGAAGAAGAAGAAGAAGAAGAAGAAGAAGAAGCAGAAACACAACACAGAGCGAGCTAACGTGGACACAGCAGAGAGACGGCAGCGTCTACAGCAGAAACAGAGAAAACAAACAGCGATGAGGAAAGAAGAGACAGCCTGAAAGCAGCAGCAGCAGTAGCAGCAGCAGCAGCAGCAGCAGCAGCAGCAATACTAGCGCTAGCGTTCATTAAACCTCAGAGTGACTGTTTTCTGCAGTGGAGAATATTGCATCAAAGCTCAGGACAAGACTGACTTCTGAGCATGTGGACATGTTTACTTTCCTTCATTTTAACCACATATAAACTCACTTGTGAACACACACACACACACACACGCCTGAATTTTAAATTCAACACATTTTACAGTCTTGTAGCAGTAGACATGTCCAGACACAGCAGCGACAACAATGTGATATTAACTGTTCAAAGACCATTGAAAACCTCTTCTTCCCTGCGTCGCACGCAGCAACACACACATCATAAATCCATGTGTAACTTTTATAAACACCGACATGCTGCATATTCACAGAAAGGTCAGAAACTCGACTAAAAGCTCATAAAAAACATTCTGATGTTCACCAAACACAGTTTAAACACCAATCGATCAAAACCAGCAGCAGCTGAAAACACCGGAACAGTGTAGACATTGAAAAGCTGCACTGGTTACATGAGTTTTTTAACTCCTACTGCATATTATTTACGGTACTTTAAAATGCATTAGTTCTTTAGGCAAGGGAAAAAAATCCTTCATTTATGCTGGGTTCCATCTGCATTTACTCTGATACAGTGATGCTTACACTTCTGCTGGAATCTCACAAGTGTTATCTTTATTTTGACACCAAGACAATTCACATAATTAATAATAATTGCAGAGATATAGGTTAAAACTGTAGATAAATCTATAACTATCAGCAGTTTGACTGACAGCTGCTGACTTGTTTGTTTATTGTTTTAGTTGGTAAGTTAGGCTCATGCTAGGCCTGAGGAACTGATCCTGAATGTTAGGATGTACAACTTAGTGTTAAAACATTTGATTTAAAGGTCATTTATTTTATTTTTTTATTTCTTTTTGCTTTGCCAAAATATGTTAAATGGGCAAACAATTAAAATGTTTTTGTAAAAAATAAAGTTGGTGGTTCGTTTTAAGAACACTGTGAATTTAAAACAGCACATTATCATTTCTGCATTTATTAAAGCACATATCAATTAGTTGGTGACCATTAGAAGAAATGTAATTATTTGCATTGCATGTCAGTTTACGCTGTGCGCGCCTAAATCTAAAATGTCCACTCAGGAGTCACAGTGTTCGTCTGTAGATGCAGCGTTTGAAAGATCAGACGTGTTTGAGTGAGCACACCACTGACTTAATGATTTCCTGTGTCAGAATGAATAGGACGCCAACACACACACACACACACACACACACACACATATAAATGCAGACACACCAATCAATGTTATCTATGAAACTAGAACCAGGGTCGGCTGGACTGACCTGAATCTAACAGCAGAGATATTATTGACCAATCAGCCAATCACAGATGACCTCAGAACAGATCAACATGTAGCTAATGTAACATACGTGTGAAGTGTAAACACGCTCATTAGTGTCTGGTTATACCACACATGATTTTCAGTTTCATGAATAAATTGCCTGGTTAATGGAGACTGGATTTATAGATTAAATAACAACGTCCTCTGCCTAATGAGATAAAAGAGCAACATTTTTACAGAGAGTTAATTAAAGTTCATTATTGAACTCTGGCTGATTGGAATGGTGGTTCGGAGGAAGTGGGCGCCAGTGAAAAAGGCCGTGCTGTTCGAGGGAAGCTGTCGGATTTTTAATAAGTTCTTGTCAAGTGAAACATAGCAGAGATATTCAAGATAAAGCCACATGGTCCTATCTGTTTTACAGACAACTCAGGGGGCTGTCCACACAAAAACAACTATTGGTATTTTGGGAGCCCTGAAATGCTACTTTATGACATCCCAGAGTGGAAAAGATCTCAAACACCACAGCAATATAGTGTGGACAACCAAAGATGTCACAATCCTCTCTGTTCCTGTGATAGTATACATCGTAACGTCTACTTACTCAAATAAAGCTTTGTTTTTGAAAATGTTGTGTACACAGTGCACATGCCAGACTCCCCATCTCCTTATTCTCTGCTCCCTGTCCTCCTCAGTGGACAAAGACCTATGCTCTTCTGTCCTCTCTGGACAGAAGCTCCTTCACTGCAGAGATACACAAGCTTCTTTCCCTCCTTTTCAAGAGAAGCCTCTCAGCTGAGCTCCAAGAAGAGCCTACTATCCTCTTCAAAAGCAGTGAAGCAACAGCCTGCCTTAGAATCAAGGTGGCACACTGCGCCAAAATCACCAGAAGATGGAATGGATTTCAAGTCCGGATTCGAGTCCAAATGGGGCATAATGTGCACACATGCAGAAATGTAAAGGATGTGAAGAACACAATGTTCTGTGTCATACACGACAACCTTGAGCTGGTGTGTGTGTGTGTGCAGGTGCTACTGCAGCCAGGCATGACCAGCTCAGATGAGCAGATGGCTTCATCTGTGGGCTCCTTCTCCTTCTCCTTCTCCTTCACACCATCCATCCCTCTCGTTCTCCTCATCCAGTCCTCCCTTCACAACCCGTCCAAGTCACGGCCAGCTGTCGACGTTATTCTGCCCCTCCTCTATTATTTTTATATCATCACAGTCTCCGTGACTCATGTGCTGCATGTGCTGCATGTATCCGCCTCTGTGGGTTCTCTCTTGGGGAACACAACATGATTAATGAGCAATAAATGCTCTTGCTCAACCATATACAAACTCATTTAAGTTAATTTCCCCATTGGATTGCCACGCAACTCCAAGGATGTATTTTGGGAGTGTCCATATCTGGCCAATCAGAAGTGAAAGTGACCAACAATTCCCACAGTCTTCAAACCAGTGGCATTTGGCACCGACTGGCAGAAACTAAATGTATTTCACATAAATATGTTTGTTTATGTTTATAATTATTTCAAAATAAAAGAGTTTGGCTTTTGTAGCCTTGATAGAAAACCATTTATGTGTACTTCTTATGCTTATATAAGTACAGAGCCCGCATGCACGCTTTATAACTCACACGAGTGAGATAATAAGTCTCACGCGGGCTTTACTAAAGCGTTTTAAAGTGTGCGCACGCTTTAAAAAATATTTCCGTCTATGTCACCTCTGGGGCTCCGTATATAAGAGAAGAGATGGAGGAATTGAATCTTCTGTTTGTTTTAATCTACAGTCTCAACTGTTCCACACTGGACCTTTAACTGGAAACATATGTATGTATATATATATATATATATATATATATATATATATATATATGTATATGTATATGTATACATAGATTCAGAATTTCCTTTACTACCAAAAACGAGGACACTGAGTGCAAAAGTGAGCAAGGCATTAGCAAACTAGCCTGGGTTAGGGTAAGTAGTGTTAACATGGAGCAACAAGCATTTGAGCAGCTCTGTGTACAGAATCAATTTTTTTTTTTCAATAGTTTTGAATCACAAATGTATGTAATGTATGAATGGAATGATGACACAGTGAATTGGAATCATGACATTCTGAAAGATTCACCCCTCTCATACCCCTCATGTTGCACACTAGACCTGTAACAGCCTAAATAGCACATCACTAATTGCATTACCGCTGAAAATGTGCATCATTACACTTTTTAAGTGGCCGTGCCAAAGCTCACAGATGGACATCAGTCACAGAGAGATGACGGTGGCAAAGCGACACATCAGTGATTACGTGTGTTTGTCATGTGTTTGCCAACCTTAGGACGAGAATCACGTGTGCCTTGACGCTGAGTAAGAAGTGACTCGTGTTGTGTGTTTGAGGCGACGAGGCACGCAGCCATGAGCAGTGTGACCGCTCCTGTGGCCGCACTAAGACTGAACACGGGAAAAAGAAGAAATAATTCAAAGTGGTGCATTTGCAGCCACGGCTTTGGGACTCTGTGTCCTCTTATGCGAAAAACATTTAATCCTTGCAAGGATTAAATGTCCCTGTAAAGGAAAAGGAAAAATAAATAAATAAAGCAGAGAGTTTGAACAATTCTATGTCATTTCAAATGGCTGCTGTGGAGTTTGACGTGGCTTTAGGGCTGAGATTAGGACACGACTAGTGTGATGGTTAAGGCTGGGATTACTTGAGGAAATGAAAGCAGCCAATGGAGTTCCTCACAAGTTTGCCTCAGTAATAGCAGCATGTGTTTGTGCTGACATGTACGTGTTTGTTAGCTGCTCCACTGAGCAGAAGCATCACTGTGTGAGTGGACGCGCAGCCAACAGTCATTGAAACTCCACTCACACTCCTGCCTGCCTCCAGTAAGAAGCAGGGAGGGCTGGAGGGAGGAGAGTTGGAATAAAGTGATGGAAACAGACATCTCTCCCCCCCTCTCTTCCCCCCCCCCCCCCTCCCTCTCTCTCTCTCTCTCTCCACAGACCAGCACAGCACTCTGGCTGTGTTTCCACTCCAGAAGATGTCTACGACAATGATGACTTCTCACTTTGTTGATTGTATTTTGGAAGCTAAAATGTAGCGCGTTGCTAAAGTGCATTCTGAAAGTTTCAGCTGTGAGCTGGTGGAATAAATTCAGGCTGCAGCGACGACTCCATCATTCAAAATCTTAAGAGTGAACATCTTCTGCTTTCTTTGCTGTATATCACAGAGCAATCATTAAGACTGAATCGTGTTGTGTTTGTGGACAAAACAAGACAATATGAGAACATCAGCATTATTTGCCAGGGAATCCACGATTGATTGAGAAAATAAACGTCAGACTCATAATAATAATAAGTATTAGTTGCAGACCAAGAAATACTTTTTTAAGGACTGTATAATGTCATATAGCGTATTTCCACTGGCTGTACTCGCCTCGCACAAACCGTGCAGCGTTGACTTTGCCCACGTTGAGTAGGTACTTTTTATTGTAGTGGAGATGCAACCTAACCGTGCCGTGCCGTGCCGTGCCGAGGCGAGTAGAGCCGGTGGAAATATGCCAATACCGTGTGATGAGTGGGCGATATGTGCAAAAACTATTTCGTCACTATGACAATAAATATTATTTCCCTTGCGTTAATTTTGTCCATCTTTAAGCAGAGGAGCTTACAACGATGGATGAAACGGCACAAGACCACCAGAAATCGTGGGGGCAGTATAGAGTCAACAGTCCAATCAGTAAGGAAGACGACGAAGAAGCAACCTACAGTTGCATTAAAATAATTACATGCCATCTATCTATCTATCTATCTATCTATCTATCTATCTATCTATCTATCTATCTATTTATATATCTATCTATCTATCTATCTATCTATCGATCGATCTATCTATATATAATGTTGTTGTGTGTGGAGGTATGTGATCTCTGAACTCCGTTCCAGTTTTCCTGCAGAGCAATTTTAGACGACGTCATTATTTCAAGGTTCAGTTAACACTGATCAACATTTTTCAACATTTTCTAACATTTTATTGACCAAACAACTAATGATGAGTCAGAATCAATATTGAAAGTAATAGTTAGTTGCAGCCCTATATCAGTGTCTCACAGGTATAGCGTGTGTGTGTGTGTGTGTGTGTGTTCACAGGTGTGTGGACTCTGTGCTTTTAATCTATGAATAAAAGAAGACGTGCATGTATCAACTGTGGAAGACGGCAGAGAGCAGAGCTGAGAGGAGTCGTGCTGTATGCTTTTAGTGTGAGCCTCACATGTACTATTGTCTGTTTAAAACCCCAAATCCATTCACACTATCACACAGTCATAAATAATAAAGGCCGATACTTCTCCATGTTTCCATTTTTTTCCTGGTGTATGAGATGAGGATTATTTTCTCCAGTGGGATTGAGCCTGAGTGCATCGCAGCAGCTTTCACTGAAGCAAGAATCTTTACGTGCTCTAAAAGCAGAGAATTCACATCTTTCCAGAGAGACCGAGTGGACCCAGTGAACTCTAAAAAACATGCAAGTGTAGTACCGACGTGTACCTGAGGGGGAACAAACTGCACCACTTAAAGTACAATTTCAGGACCCAAAAACACTGGTTCCCAAACACCTGACACGCCACCTAGCAAAGTATTATGGGTAATCCTCAAAGCGAGTATTTTACGTCACCCCACGGAGAAAGAAGGGGATGGAACTGACGTAGTTTTCTAATTATATAATCTCTTTAGAATCGATTAAGTCATAATCGATTTGTGAGGTACCAAAGGATTCAGAATATAATTTTGCTGCTTGAATCAGTTTGATGGGATTAATTCTTCTTATCCCCACCGCCACTGCTCTGCTGTTGTATACACAAAGGCTCCCTCAGGCCAGTCTGATAGTATTACTTGACAGAGCCTGTTTTCAGTTGAAAGACGCAGCATATAAATAATGTGACATCATTTCTGTTCATAAAGACCAAACAGAGGCAGAAAAACAACAACAACAACAACAACAACAATTATCCAGAGTTACGCACTGCAGCTTTAAAATCACAATTCAGGTGTCCTGATATGTGGTTGTATGAGACACTGACAGTAAATCAATGTGGACTTCACTGTGCATGCCCCCAGTGTGCCTCGCCTGTCCCTTTTGTCAGCTCTTGCTGATGAAAACACTCTCTCCGCCTGCGTGGATTTAGCAATCCCAAGTGACAGCAACACATAAAGGAGCACGAGGAGCTCCAACAAGACCACGAGGTGAAAGAGGGAGCTGGGAAAGATGTAGAGAGTGAAGGCAACACTCTGAAACATTACAACAAACAACATAACATCATTACGTCCTCAAAAAAGGTCAAAATGTTTCACTGGAGGGCTGAGGGAGGGAGGGAGGGAGGGGACCAGTGAGGCGACAGAGACAAGATAGATAAGAGAGTGACAACATTTGAATGTAATAGCTGGTGTTTGACCACTAAATTGTGAAGATTTGCATCTGGATCAACAAAAACCGTTACTAGATACTCTTAAACACTGGTTTACACTTGTAGAAAGTGGCTTAGGGGTTTAGTTTATTTTAGTTTAGTTGACCATGTACAGAACCAGGTCTATAATAAACAGCTCATATGCATCTGTGGTCCGTGGGCACGGTAACGGTAAACATTTGAAATAGGGGCGTGTACTTAGACTTTTGTAAAAGTGAGTGGGCCTGACGCAGCGTTCTCTCTCGTTACAGTTACAATATTGATGTGGCACAGAAGCCCAGGGAGACATCAAATACTGCTTACATGATCGCGAATGACTCAATACCACTTTTTTGATGCCGATATCACAACCTGGAATATCTACAGATAGCAGTATCGGTCCAATACATTCTTTGACCTATTTAAAGAACTTAGCTCTTGATAAACACATTTACCACCTAGCTATGAACAGCTATTTCATAAGCATAGCCCTCAATCACATCCTGCGTGTCCAAGAGAGTTTGCTGAGCGTGTCCGATGGTGGTGGACACTTTAGTTTAGTGAAGCACTTGCACGTGTTTTTTTGCAGGTTTACGGCTCATATTGGATTGTAACTTTTTTCTTTTTCAAAAATCACATCCAGAGATTTAAGCTGAGTGTTGGAATGTTATGAATACTGAGTATTGAACGGCCAATCCCTAATCCCTGCTCCTGTCTGAGTCAGCATTAACTCCAGCAGCAGCAGCAGCAGCAGCAGACGCTCACTCATATTGAATTTTTGAATGATTTTTCTTCTTCTTTGGGGCTTCAGAACATAAGAGGAAGAGTCCATTTCAGTGGATCTGTAACAGGGGCTCACACTGTCCACCATTTCACAGCATGATTGACAGCGATGCAGCAGGAAGCTGAGGTCTGGACTGAGGCTTTAAATTCATCCTGCATCCTCCTTCAAAACTATTGGAGCATACATTTCTTAACAGCTCTGAGGGGCTTTGCTGGTGCACCATGACAGCAGTCAATCAATCAATCAATCAATCCATAGTAGAGCAGCAGCAGCAATGATACACTAAAAACCTAGAGACAATACGCTCAGCTCTCTACGACTCGTTTGAGTTGTGGTACGGGAGAGACAAATCCACAGTGTGACAGGCATCGCTATCAGCATCGCTCTAAGCGCGGCACGGTGTGGATTATCACACACAGACGAGGTTTGTCTGCAAAAACGACTTCAGTGGGATTTCTGTATCAAAGGCAAAGAGACGAGGCAGCGGAGCTGTAGCTTAGTAAAAGCTTTGAGGCAAATGGGAACTGAAATAGTAACCTTTCAAAAGACTTGGCTGCAGACACACTTGCTTGTGCCAGTCTGCTTTGTGAGTCAATTTGACAAGACAAGAACATGTCAGGACACATTTGTGTGTAACACCACAAAATCCATATTGTCACTCTGATCCAGGACAACCACACCAAATCTCTTCTCAATCACGCCTCATCGTTTGTGCCATGCATGAAGCAACATTTTAAAATTCCGTTGCTAAGTTTCTGAACAGGTGAGATACTAATGTAGTTTAGTGTCCGTGGGCACTCGGCACTCGGACTCCTGACGGCTGTGCTAACAGTATGTGAATGCATGTGCAAATGTGTGTGAATGAGTGAATGGAAAAAACTGTAGTGGGAAGCAGCTTTCAGCGATCATCAACAACGGGAAAAATGCAATATAAAAAATACTGACCATTCATCCACCTTGATTATATATATGGATCGTGTTGTATGTATTTGTCTGTAAGTGTATTTATGCAGTGGTTCTCAAACACGTGCATTTACAATTTAAACTGAGGCAAGTGCAAATGTGTGCATTATAAAAGTTATTATTTTGGACAGGTAAGCCATCCATTCCTGTGTGATAAATGACTCACAACTTCATTTTATGCATGTGTCGTTAATACATTTCAAGTAATATTGTGACCCAGCAGTGGTTCCTGTGGGGGTGCATGGTGGCTCAGTGGTTAGTGTGTGTGTGTGTGTGTGGGTCTCCTCTGCACCCTCCACTTTGTTACGATGTTAGACACAAATGAGTCAAATGAGTTCACACAATAATGACTAAGCCTCTCTATGTCGCAGTATAGCAGTGGTAAGACCTCGTGTCGCCCGGCGACATTACCCTGCCTCAAACAGGAAGTGACTTATTTTAATGTCAAGAGAGATGGAGGCGACAGCAACAGTGAGCTAGAAAAGTGAGAGAGCTGTAAACCACTTACAGTATGAATGGAAAACAACTGATTGTGGCTGCTGTATACACACAAGAGCTCCCTCAGTCAAGTCAGATACTGAGCATAGGAATAATGTTGCATTGCTTCAAACGGAGAAGCATAAATAATAACAAAAGTCAGCAAACGTTACGTACTATTCCTTTAATGCAAAGGTACTGTGGGTGAAGTGTGTAAATAATTCTCCTCTGGACCAGCCATGTGCAGCTTTTTTATTTGGGGTTATTTATTTCATTTTAATGCTTTAGGGCATATACAAGGCTGTAGGAGGATGAAATGACTGTTTCAACTACACACACACACACACGTCTCAGAACAGCTATACACAAAGTTAAGCCTTGGTTAATTGCAGCTATTGTAGAGAAGTGTCAGCAGCATCCATGCAATCCTGCAGCCATCCTGGAGAGGATAATCCTGGATACTGGGGCAAATCACAACACACACACACACACACACGTCTACACAGACCTGCTAAAGTTGGAGACATCACTGACAGTGAGGCTGCTCATGCTTCAGGCAACCTTTAAATGTCAAAACCATGCACAGGGGCAGGTTTGCATCAGGGCACAGATTTTAAGCCACTTAACAAAAAGCTCACCAAATGAAATCTATGTCTGCTACAGTTGTTTATAATATCTTAAAATGGTTTGTTTGTTGCTTTATATTGTTGCCAAACTGAGGTTTGTGTTGCTTTGTGAACCACTCACTCACTCACTCAGTCACTCACTCACTCTTTCATATCAGATTTCTAAACTAGCCCTTTAACTACAGATTTTGTGGTTCTACCTTCAGTCACTTGTATTTACAGCGTGTGCAGTTGTAGCTGTCAGTCAGGCTCGTTTGTTGCTGCAAAAGAATCGTTGAAAGTATTTCAAAGTGCACGCTGTGGTTGTGTGTGTGTGTGTGTTTATGGTGATGCAGAGACATGTCAGCCGGTCCAGCAGTGTGACTCACTGATGTGTTTTTAATGGGTTTTGGGAAACAAAGGCGCTCTGTGGCTCAGAGGAATAAGATTCACTCAGCTTTGCATTCACAGACACTTCTTGTTATTAAGACACAGTCATTGTTGGTTCGGGGGGCTTTTAATGGGATGTGTTGAAAATAAGACCCGTACATGACTACACTTACACTTAAAAAGCTGAAAGAGACGACGTGTTGATCTTCAACTGGTCATAATAATGTTGAAAAACACAGTACGTTTGCATTCAGATTGCTCCGCTCTTTTGTTTTCACTTTGTTGTGAAAGCCTCTTTGACGGCAAAATGAGTGGGTAAAGAGCTGCAGTCGCTGTCGATGTCACGCACCCAAGGTAGTGTGTCCTCGATGCTGCACTAGACATCACATAAATCAAGCAATATGTCATAATATACTTATACAATACAATACAAGTCAAAAATATACTTCACAAATTCACAGCTTGGGGTACATGTGAAATAAATCATTCTTATCTAGCCCAAATGAGTTTTATTTTGAAAGTCAGATGCCACCAGCATCAACAAAGACATGTGCACTCACTGCATGACTTAATACTGGAGCGGTGCAGTATCTGTGTGTGAGCCTTTTGTCTTTTTACTTTTTACTTTTTCATTTCCATTATATATCTTTTAAATCCCTTAGAGCAGCCTTTCTCAAAGTGTGGTCCCCGGAACACTGGTGGTCCACGAGTGACCCCTAGTGGGTCCGCAAGGTGACAAGCAAGTAACATATGATGTTTTAAAATTTAAAATGTCAGTGTTTTAATTTCAGTGTTTCTCAAACTGCCTGCGACATATATGTGTTGTTTAGGAGGTTGTAATTTGTGAACTGTTGAAGTTGCAATATTGTTTTGGGTTAAGTGGTCCTTGGTCTGAAAAAGTTTAAGGAACAGAGGCTTTATTATATTTTGTGTATTGAGTGTATTTTTATTTATTTATGTTTAAATAAATAACGTACATAATATATTATGTAACGAGTAAAAACAAGGACGTCAGTATGAGAGGCTCTGTATTTGTAATCATCGCCGGGCTTTTATGAAGGTATACAGGCAGGCGTGGTATTAAATTAGACACGATGACGGTTAATGGGTCAGTTCTGCTTCACGGGTATGAGCGTGTGCGGGTTTAAAAAATGTAACCAATTGCGTCCTCTAAAATGTCATCAAATAAATGGTCGAATCTAGCTGTACTTACATTTCATTACCAAAAGTTTGCATGGCTTGTTGGTTTAGAATCAGCTGTTTGTCACAGATCGTCTGACGCGAAGCTCAGAGTCGATTCATGTCGATTTATGAAGCAGCATAGAATAGTTTATTTTCACTGTGGTGAGCGAGAAGGTGATTGGATGAATGTGCTACTTCCAGGGAAGCTCAGCTTCTCTGGGAGCCAATGGCGCAGTGGGCAGGAATGGATGCATGATGATTGACAGTAAAGCCAGAGCCTTTTCTGTCTCCGTCCCATGTGGAGTGTGCGACCAGCAGTCCGTTGTGTGTTATTTGCTCGGCGATTCATGTTTGTAAATATCACACACTCCCTTGTTCCAACTTTAACACAGCAATTATTTACTTGGTAGTTTAAAGTAAATAATTGTACTGGTACTAATGAATTATTTGTTTATTTATGTCTGACAACAACTCTAACTTTAGCCGGTAGACTCCAGAGGTGAATGTTTGTCACAAAGCCAGATCACATCCATTTATTTCCCCCCAGGCTCATGTAAACTTTCAGTGACTCTGTGGACTAAGATGAAGGGACGTTAATCAGGAAGTCATGTCAGGATACTGCAGCTCCAGAATAATGTCCTCTGCTGGAGGAATTACAAGGATACGATATGTTCAGTCTGTCCAGTTCTATGATCTATTGGTCGATCTCTGTGGATTTTAAGTGTGCAGTGAACTCTGACTGAATCCAGCACCAGTCCAGTTCATTTGAAGTCTGGTGAACCCTCTAAAAGAGTGATAAACCCATGGTGGATGGAGGGATGAGTTCTGAACCAGTTGGAGATGATGGAGGTTTTTTTTGAATTAGAACATCTTTGAATTGTGTGTCTGTGTTTGTGTAAAAACTGAGTGTAATTAAGGCACAAGTGGCTGATCCCCTACAAATGTCCCTCGAAGCAATCTTGATATGTTGAAAATGCCACACAACTGCAAAGAAGATTCATGACAAGCGAACTCCACGTTCACACTCTAATGGATTCTCCATCTCTCCGCAGGATTGGGTTTCACCTGCGAGGGAGGAAACCAATTTCAATTCTGTTATGCTTCCAAAAGTCCTCTGTGTGTTAAACCCTGACTGCAGTCACCACCATTAACTCCATGTTAGAGTGGTATGAACTGACTGACACTGGCACTGCTGCTGTTATCACTGACAACATGTCTGCCAAAAGGGATTTAAGGGAAAACATATATTAACTTAACTCAAGGCCTCAAATACACGCGTCCACTTTTCTCACTGACAACTTTCTCCAACTGGAAACTTGACTTTGTTCCATAAGTGTTGGTGATCCACTGCTCAAGGGAGTCATTATGGGACTTTGGTGTTTGAAATCCTTCATTTTCATTTACCTCAGTGGCTCATGTGTCTCTGTGAGCTAAAAACACGGATAAATAAAAGATCAATAAACTGGTGCGTATATATATATATATATATATATATATATATATATAATAAGCTGCTGAATGTGTGAGTGCGTGAGTGAGGGGATGGGGGTTTGACCTTGATGCTGTAGGCTCCTCCTGTCCTTCACACTCTAAAATTAAAATGTTAAATGTTAAATGTTATGCACCAGGTAAATGTAAAAACCTTTAAATGTTGTTAGTGTCTGAGAGTCTTAGGAATAACATCCAGATATATATGATACTGTGTGTGTGGATATCAAGCTGCACACAAGTTTTCTTTTGAGACGTTTGTGCTTCTCAAAGAAGACACTACACTGTAAATACACTCTAAAAAATATCTTATTTATCATCTGTATGACTTAAAATGGATTTCTCACAACACCTGGTCTCTTTTTTTGTCTCTTTAAAGTTAAATGAAGGACATTTACATGTGTTAGAAACAATGTAAATTCTGCTATAACTACTACTACTAAATACTTAGACTTTAAATGAAGGGTTATTATTTAGTAACTTTGGTTTAACATAATGTTGTTGAGTCCATGTATTCTTGTATGTCATAAATGGATTCAGTATAAATAAATATACTGCCTTTAAAAGCAGGAAAAGTCATCACAGATACGTTATCGCCAAAATCTAAGACTATATCTTATCTCATGTCACCATAAAGATATAATAGACAGTATTGGTATTCTCTGCTGTTTTCTCTGTCCTGCTTCTGCCTAACATGGTGCCATTCTGTCATTTCCTGATGCTTACGTGACACAATATCCTAAAATCTCTGAAGCCCAAGGATCTCTTTGTATAATAAAGGAGAGGGTTGGTTTTTTGTTGGTTTTTTGTTGTTTTAACCATGGGAAACAATCTCATCCGTCTCACCCTCTCACATTTCCTCTCCTCCTGCTTTCAAAAGTATTAGAGAAGAGGAAGACTGAGAGCAGATCAGAGGAAGGAAGCTGGAGAGGAAACAGGAGACGTGACAATGATGAAAGGAGAAACGGGAAATGACAAGAGACAGAATAAAAGAGGAGAAGGGAGAAAAGCTATGTTTTCTAAATGAAGTGGACACGCCTCGATGATATTTGTACAACAACACAGTATCACTGTGGGTCTATAAAGCGGCTCTGGATGCAGACACTGCAGTTGGCTCTGTTTCCCAGCTGGTGCTCTCCAATCTCCGCGCAGATGTCAAGCTGTCTTTCCAGCAGATTATCGCTCTCACCCTGAGAAATTAGACCATGCAGTGATCCGGCCTATCTTCACACACACACACACACACGCACAATCTGCGGCATCACACACACACACACACACACACACACACACGCAAACGACAGACCTGCGCTGTGACACTACATCGCTGCTGGGTGATCTCATTAACCACAGACACTGACTGTGTGATGAAACCAGTGATGCAGCACATGGTACAGTGTGTGTGTGTGTGCGTGTGTGTGTGTGTGTGTGCGCGTGTGTGTGTGTGTGTGCGTGTTTGTTCAAACATTTAACACTTGTGCACATTCTACGGGAAAAGACAGGAGTGACACGAGGATTGATTACGGAGAAGACTGAAGCCCTCTGGGAACAGGCTGATGAATTCAATCTAACATGTGTGTGTGTGTGTGTGTGTGTGTGTGTGTGTGTGAGACGGGTGAATGAATGAAGCCTAGCTCAGCAGGGAAGTCCTCATTAACAGTCACGGGACATTCAGCATCTCTGTAAGACCAACTGTCACTTTGGAATGTTTTTGGTTTTTGTTTTTTTTTTTCTTCCTAATAAAATCAAAAAAGTGTGAAAGTGATAAAAATCTGCGGGAACAAGATGTTCAGTACGAGATCTAATTCCTCACAAGGAATATGAGATGATCATAACGTTACATTAAACATTAAACATGTGTTAATAACATGTGATAACCTTAATAATGTTGGTCTGAGCATCTTAACCCGTTACTGCCAAAGGAAGAGGATTTCATTTTGGTGATAATCTTGATATTTCAAATCTTTAACATCATACACCATAAAGTATATCGTGATATGAACTGTTCCCATATTGCCCGGCTCTGTGCTGTCTCTAGTTTTCTGTAATATAAAGATCTTCAGTATGCTCACAGTGTCATGTTGGCTGTCAAAGCATTTGACAAATGAATCAGAGTCAGTTTCAAGATGTAAAATACGGAGCCCTGGAGGTGACGGAGACGGATTTCTTTTTACTAAGTCGCACTAAGTCGCACATTATAAGCTCTAAATGAATGAATGAATTAATGAATGAATGAATGAATGCAATTTACATTACATTCGGTGGTCTCAAAATGCACTAACGAGATACATCGGGCTTGAAAATGGGTCTTAAAAAGACAGAAAAATGTACAACTCAGCACACAGAGTAACTATGACAATACAAACATACCAACATATAAATGTTGAGATTCAGCCACGCAAAGCAGCAGCAAAGAGAGGCAAGCTCATGCTTGCCCAGAATAATTAAATTGATGTTTTCTTGTTATCCAGGGTCTGAAAGTGATGAAAGCAAACTTGTTCAGCTACTTCAGGATAAACTCAGGAGGATGATGTGCAGAAGCACAGGCTCAGTCTGCCCTGCAACCATCACACAAGTCCAGACATTTAAAATGAGATTTTGAATATTATGGCCAATACCATTGTTAGTACAATTTCAAGTTACCCACATTGCAGGACTTCATAAGTATGGATGGAGTCTCTCTGGAAAGGGGGACGACATTGTCAGTCATTACCCAGAATTAAATCAGAGTTCATTAGAAGTACAGCACATGTACACACATGTTTAAACTCTCCCTGTAACACAGTTACTGCAGCAGTAGAGGTATGTGGTCTATGTGGACGTCTTGGTCAAGCAACTTCTCGTCATCTGAAGCTGAAAGAACCTTCAGTGTCTTAAAAAAGCTTAAGACATTGCTTCACAGCGACGTTTGAATATATAATCTAATATAATCTAATCTGAGCTCCAGAGCAGGGAGAACTAAACCTTTGACTTGTACAGTCCAGGTGAAAGTGTCATAGGGAGTACAGTTTAGAGGAAATGATATAATATGGAGAAAGAACATAAGTAAGTAGTAGACTAGGCTTATTATTATAATGAGGACTTATTACTGTTATTCTTTTCCTTTTATTATCTGTCTCTGAATTAGGAATTAAATCAATTGTCACATCCAGGATAAAAGCGTCTGCTAAATGACATGTAATTTAATGTAATGTAATGTTTTTGCTTACCCTAGTTACTACCACATAAAATCAGAAGAAGAAGAAGAGTTGGTATTATGGTCTGTATTTCTATAGACCTTTCTATAGTCTTAATGAGCTGCTTTACACTACAGTTTTCACCCACACATCTTTCATATCCATTCACACACTGCAACATGGGGTTAAGTCATCGTTCAAGGACACATACAGACTACCAGAGTCAGGAATTGAATCCACAACCTTCCAGTTGAAAGGCAACCCGCGCTACCACTGAGCTACCATGGCTCAATCCTATAATATTATAAAAAGAAACTTCAACTTCTACCAAAGTCATTTTCTGGTAAGATACTTGTACTTTTACTCAAGTATCACTTTCAGGTACTTTAGATGTGTTCTAATAAAGTCAATGACAGATAATTATACTGTATAGTGATTACAGCACTGCTAATACAGCAAAGATAGTGGTGGCCTAATTAAAATGTCACATAGAAACATCAAGTGTGCACGGAGCAGTGATGAACCTGGAAGACGCTTCACGTGAACACATGAAAGTAAGAGAACTGTCACATCTGAATCATGTTTTCATCATCTGCAGCTCTTTTAATCACCTCATCTCACTGTGTCCTCCTCCTCCTCGTCCTCCTCCTCCTCCTCCTCTACAGCTGCTGCAGAATCAGCTCCACCAGCTGTTGGTCTCCATCAGCCAGTCGACGGATACTGACACAACAGGAGCTGGACGCATACCAATATTAATGTGCAATTTGCAGGAATTTGTGGACAATTCAGCCACCGCTATTTTGGCAGTGGCCAGTGAAGTTACCGTCTACTGCGTCACAAGCTGTCACCTACACTGACCCAACATCTCAACCCTTTGCCCTGAGAAGCAACTGCACCAATTACATGGATATTCTGTGCTCAATTTGTTTGTTTAAAGTGCCCACCATCTTTGAGCATCACCACATATCTTCACACAAGACATCATTGCTCAAACACACTGAAACGACCCAAAACACATGCAGGAGGAGAAATGAGCTGCATTTTCACAAACGCTGCAGATTCAAAAACACAAGCAGAAGAGAAAACACACACAAACCCCAAAACACACGCAGAAGCAGAAACACACACAAACCCCAAAACACACGCAGAAGCAAAAACACACACAAAAATCCCAAAACACACGCAGAAGTAAAAACACATACAAACCCCAAAACACACGCAGAAGGAGAAATGAGCTGCATGTTCACAAACGCTGCAGATTGAAAAACACAAACTAAAACACAAGCAGAAGCGAAAACACCAGCATATTCAATAACGGAAGTGGGTCTGTGGGAGCACTCGTTTTCGTGCAGCTCTACAACCAGCCGTAATTCTCACTTTATTAAAAGACCTTTATTAAGAGGTTTTCCTCCTGTAACAATGCAGTTTTTATGATCAAGTCGACAGTAGTTTGCTCTGGGCGTAGAAAAGTATGCTTTTATTACATCTCAAAGTTGATAATATTTTACTTTATTAACATTTTACACAATAGACAACCACCCGTAGCTATTAGCTAACATGAAACGTCAACATAAACATAGCAAAGCAGCTTGTTTTCATTTAAATTCACAAAGAACCGCTGCAAAGAGCAGGAGGAGGAAACTCCTGCCGTTTTGAGTAACATCACGACTGACGAGTTACCATCCAGCTCGGGCGCCCTCTCCCCATCAACTCCTCCCGTAGTAACCACCCCCTCACTCCAGCAAGGCAAGTCCAAAGATATAATTCCATTTCTGTCTTTTTGTGTATTGAACGTTCAAAAGAGATAAATGAAGTTAGGCTTACTGCCAAGGCGTCTGTCTTTGTCTGCTTCAGCACTGAGCTGTGGACAGCGACACAAGACTGAGCCGCTGTCCTCAGTGCCACACAAAAGCACTGAAACAGAGATGAAGGGGAACTTGGTTTTTCAGGCTTATTTTTAACTTATTTTAAATTGTTTGCAATATTGTTAATATTTGTCTATTTATTCATTGAATATCAATTTCACTTTTATTTGCTTTATTTTTATTTGATTTATTTTTTCTTTTATTCCAGTCTCCAGTGTTTTTCCTCATGGCTGACTGAATAAATTAATGAATGATCCATATTAGCGTTTCCTCACTTTCTCATTTCATGTTTCATGTTTCATGTTTGATAATTGTTCATCTTATGTGTTTGGGTTTAGATTTTATGAATCATTTTATGAAAGGTTCTCCCATATGTAAATAAAGTTGGATTGAGTTTTGTATCGTGTGTCTTGATGTAGACCAGAATATTGTTGGACCAGTTGCTTGTGCTTGGAAAACAAAAACTAGCCACATCGATATATGACAGTGATCAACCCACAACAACAACAACAACAACAACAACAACAGCAGCAGCAGCAGCAGCAGCAGCAGCAGCACAGACATTCTGTTCAAAAAACAAATCATTTGTCATGTCCACGTTCATCTACAACATTGTCTGTGTGGGAGTTCCACGAGAAAGTGGCAAGAAAGGACTCTTCATCAACATCAACAGCAGCAGCATCATCATCACTGTCAGCAGCAGTGACTACAGGGGCGTTACACCACTGTCTAGGGCCCAACGCTGAGAGGAGGGGGCCCCTGATAACAGCTGAGTGCCTTCATAAACGTTGCTTTCATTTCATTCAATTTGTCTGAAATCATCAAGAAGGTTTTTAAAAAAGATGTAAAATAGGTCAGCAGCACTCAGACCCCCTGCTGGACCACATGGTAATTACTTCAGTGGTCTGATGGGCTTCTAGGTCAGGATGTCACGATTACTATATTTCACATTTAATCGCGGTATTAAACGCTACGGTATATTCATCGTAACATTTCCTCAATACCGTCAGAAAAGATTATATCATTTGTAATTAATTGTGTACAACACATGTTCGACTCAGTGGAACATGACGTGTTAAACGGCGTTCACTTAACGTTACGTTATACGTAATGTGAGTCTGTTTCATTTATTACAAATGTATTTGTGTCATTGTAATAATAGATATGTTTTATATCTGGCCACATACAAATAGATACATTATTAAAACGATTAAAATAAACTTAAACATTTAGTATAGATGACAATTGATGACTTAAATCATTCAAACATTTCCTCTGGGGGATGAATAATTGTTGCTATATAATAGTTAAGTGTATTTTCTACATTATTTTGTTATGTTGGCTTTAAAAGATATAAATAAATAAAACCTTTAGACCTATAAGCAGTGTTCATGTGATTTTACACATTCATAGTGTTGTGAAATCAATGAACGCATAATAATCGCGATAATCGGAATATCGCGATTCATTCTCTGACAATAATCGCACTAAGAAAATCTTTAATCGTGACATTGTATTTTTTGAATTGACTGCAGGATTTTAAAGTGGGATAGCCCCTAACCCACATGTTGAAGATTCTCACGTGAATGAAAAACTGTTTTCATGAAAATGTCCTTTACCGTTTAACGACACATTAATGCAGGAAAAGCACCTTTATTTTCAGTATAGTGTATGTAACCAGTCTAAACGACCACTCACACCGTCAGTGTGCAGCTGACTCTGTCACAGTATCAGAAACACCTATTCTAATCCCACTCTATAAACACTCTATGGCTCCATGGATGCATGTTTCCAATGTCAACTTTATGATGCTCCAACGATAGAAGAACCCCCCCGCCCCGCCCCCCCGTCTCCCACGCATGTGAAACAGTCTAACTGCAGAGACTGCTGACAGTGATCTCTCTCTCTCTCTCTCTGCTGATGGAGATTCTCCCACGCATCACGGGTGGGCTCCGTTCCACATGCACAGTGTATGGCGTGTGCTCCTGCATGTGTCTATACACTTGAATTTGTTACCAATTGAGGACGTTTTTTGGAGACCAAACACCTTGTCCTAATTTAAGCAGAACCTCCTCTCTGGAGGAGCTGGTTATGGTTAATGGTGGTCAGGTTAAAGTCAGGGTTAGGTGTTATTAACTGGTTATGGTTATGGTTTTATATTTTAATAGATGAATGGAAGTCAAGTGTAGAGTCCTGAGAAGAGGAGCTAGAACAGTAAATAACCTGACTTCAAAGACTCTCTGTGTGTGTGTGTGTTGTTTTGCAGCACATTTTAACAACACACACCTGAAGTCACGTTGCTGTTATTGTGTTGACACACACACACAAACAACAGCAGAGACGAGAGTGTAAACAGCTGAAGGTTACATACATGACGACATTATCACACTTGTTTGACCATGGCACAGTCAGTCACTGTACCTGCTGCTGATGATGCTGCTGCTGCTGCTGACACTCTGCTGCTCCACAGCAGCCACATCCACAGCACCGCGGGCACGATGACCGAGCAGGCGGCCGGTGGCATGACGAGAGTAGCGGGTCCACCGGGGAGAGAGAACCGCAGCTCCTGGCGCGCGCGAGAGTGTGTTTGTGTTTGTGTGTGTGTGTGGGTGAGTGAGAGTGAGAGAGTGAGGCTGATCTGTGGTCAGTCAGTCAGTGAGTCTCGTGGAGCGCGGTAAACGTCGTGGTTGCGGTTTAGAGATCTCGGTGCGCACGTGAGAGCGACATCCTCCTCCTGACTGAGTGTAACGCGCAGCTCCTGCCTCTGACTCCGCGCTGTCCTCCTTCTCTCCTCCGCGGACTCATTTGCTCTCTCTCTCTCTCTCTCTCACTCTCTCACACACACACACTTACTCGCTCCCACCCACTCCCTCCACATACAACCTGACCTTTATGATAATGATAACATTTACAGGGGCGTTGCAATGGAAAGGCAATTGCATGATTCCTACAATGAGACCCCCCCCCACACACACACACACACACACACACACACAAACCTGGCTTCACATGTACTCAGAACTCAGAATTCCAAGGTCACGCCCCTGAACTCGGATTCCCAACTCTTCAACTCAAAGCAAGTTCTTCTTAGAAAACTAAATACACGTTTACGTACGTTACCATAGAAAGTAAAATCCATGTTTTATGTAATCTCTTGTTTTATTAGTTATTCTTGTGAAATAAAAGACATGTTTTTATGTAATCTCTTGTTTTATTAGTTATTGTTGTGAAATAAAAGACATGTTTTTATGTTGTCCTTGGTTCAGTGCAACAGTCATATTGTGCAGCTCAAAACAAAACTCAGAGGAACTTAAACGTTGGCTTTTTAAAAACTTCTAAAATAAACACCATCATGCTTAACAATAAAAATAATATATAATCAGTATCTTGTAAAATAAAACACACCTTTTTATGATGTGTTTAATTCTACTAGTTAACTTTATACAATTATTTTGTTAATGTTAATGTTATAGGTACAATTTGTAGTATTTCTGGGGCTACATTAGCAAACATCAAATGTACTGTCCATAAAAAGGACCCCTGTGTTGTATAATCGCTGTATAATAATTAATGTATGATTTCCGTGCAACTTTAAGATACTGAATACCCGATGAAATAAGATGGAACAGCTCCAAGCATTAGTGGGATAGTCCCACATTATAGTGTTTCCAAGTATTTTTTATTTTTAATGTAGTTTTTTAATTAAGTTTTCAATTTACCACTTAATAAATTATAATAATCTCTCGCTCTCTTCCTGTCTAGTCGAGCCAGGCTGTTGAGGTATATATAATATATATATATATATACATATACATGTATATACGTATATATATAAACTACTGAATGGACAATGTTGTTTAAAATTGATGAAAGGCTTTTATTTACTTGTTGTTTTACAGTATATTCCCCTATAAGTATGAACCTTGACATATTCTTTTAATTCAAGGAGTCAAACAATGGCAGGAGGCAGAAAAGAAGACAGAGAATGAGACAGAGAATGAGACAGAGTTAGTTCTGTGCAGGGTCACCTCAGGTCCCTTTCGCCTCAGGCTACCAAAGTTCTTTGAAAGGCCACTAGGTATAATAACTTTGCAGAGACAGAGACACAGAGACACAGAGAGACGGAGAGAGGGAGTCTCAGGGTGACTGTTGTGAGATCAGGGTACACTTATATAAGAGAGAGAGAGAATAATATTGTCTCATGTGGTGCAGATTTACTGGATGGATGATGCGTTATCCTTATCCTGAATGCTGGAGGAGGGTGGGATGTGGGGGGGGGGGGGGGGGGGGGGGGGTTGACTTACGATCCATCTCATCCCGAGTTGGTAATCTCTCTAAGTAGTTGTATTTCACTGTAGCAATCTACTGCAAACTGTGGCTTTACTGAAACTGAACATGCCTCAGACTCACTGATAAATGCTGACCACTGCAGGTCTTTATCTACGTATAATGTACTTTAACATCATTTACAATACAGTGTACGCTGCATTAAACCACTGTTGGTTTAACTCTATCTATCTATCTATCTAAGCTTGTGTATAATTCATGACACACGGTCATTAATGATTCAGTGATATGGTTCTAAAAACAAGCTCTGCAGTGAGACAGAGACATGGACAAGAAACCAGAAGGAAAGAAGTAACAGAGACACATGTCAGTAAACTCCGACCTCAGCGGCTGCGTCTTACTACTCAACTGCAAGATTTGTTTTCCCTTTAAGAGGTAAATAAATCTCCTCTTCCTCTTCTGAGGCAAACTTCACCCCATTTCCTGATTTGGGATAAAAGGAGGGCAGGCTCCGGTACCGGTATCTGACACTGAGCTCCAGCCAGCGGCGTAGGCAGGAAATAATCCACAGATGAATCGATTATGAAAATAATCGTTAGTTGCAGCTCTAGCTTTGTTGGTCTCCTGTGTCCAGAGGGCTAAAAAATAAAACACCAGGGGGCAGCACCACTGGTTGCAGAAATTTGAATGTGAAAATGTTTGTATTTCTGTTATTCCTGGATTGTGCAACTGTGTTTATACGTGACTTCTCTTTCACTCGCTGCCCAACTAACTGAAACCAAACTGAAGCCAAACAATCTAGTGTTGGTGTCAGCGGAGAACGACGAGTGGAGGAGAGAATCAGGCGTTCCAGGGACTGTCATCTGTTAAATCTGCTGTTCTGCTGCTGCGGCTCCATTAGCTTCAACTGTGGCAGCGACAGAGCGAATCTCATCAATAAAACAAGTATTGTTTAACAACGAGTCAAGTCTGCTCACGGTAACGCAGCTGACATGAACGCCCATTTACCCCGGCATCACCCGGGCATCTGTGTGGCAGGAACGAGGAGGAAAGAGCTGAAAGAAACAAGTTCATTTCCCCACAAATTCAGACAAACACAAAGCTGTTCATAGACAAAGACTGAATATGTTTAGCAGAGTTGAATTTGCATTTACTTTTAAGCGTTTAAAAGACGCTTTTATCCAAAGTGACTTACATAAGACTACTGACGGAGGGTGAGAGTGGTTTTACAGCAAGTAAAGCCACTAAACACATCATTATTATTATTATTATTATTAATATTATCTCTGTAATAAGTGATGACATGACATCTTCCTTGTATTATCCCGAGACTCAGCACGGGAGCATCATCCACATGAATGAACTGCTTTCCTCTGCTGAGACAGGCAGCATGGCGTGCTAGCTGAGTGGTTGTCGGCCAACATGGCTGCTCGCCGTCTCTTCCATCATCAACCGAAGAATAAAATGAGGAAGAAGAGTCATCATTATTTCTGTGAGAGATCAGCAACACCATCCACCCCCTACCACGCTCGCTGTCATCAGTCCTCATCCTGCCTCAGTGTCCCTCTGTCTAATCCCCCCATTCCATCTTTACCCACAATCTCATCTCTTTTATCTCTTTTCTTTCCTGCCGTCAGTGGTGGTTTCTTCCCAGATAAATGCGAGGGGAGATAAGCGTCCGCAGCGCGCCGGGCTCAGTGACAACCCGCTGCACGTTGCTGCATCTCTACTTCACACGGCACAGCTGAGGTGCAGAGGTCACACTCAACCGTGAGCCATGTTAGAAAAGTGCTGTTTAAAGGGGGAAAAACAAAGGAGAGCAGCGAATACAGAGGTGGATGAAGGAGGAAAGATAAACCAACCTCAGTTGAAAAAGAAGAATCGTTCCATCGTTTATCAGTGTAAATGAGAAAATGATGCTGATGAATGTTTGTGCTCATAAGAGCTTAAATCGTCAGTTTGTGTTCAGACACTCACAGCAATGCAGAACAGTGGGGCTGAACCATTGATTGTTTTTAAATTCACAATGCAATTTGATTCTTTTATTTTCAATTTTATTAATAAATTAACACTTAAAATACATTATAGCGATAGCAAAGTTTACAGTAGGTGTGTTTAATTTACATAAAATATTTGATACAATTGTTCACTCATTACGTCTAAAGAAATGTGAACATTGGTTAAAAAGTTATTTAAATAACAGATTTCAATATGTCCAAAAGAATGATATTAAATCATGTTTGAGAAGAGTAACCTGTGGAGAGCCACAGGGTTCAGCATCAGGACCTAAGTTATTTATTCTTTATTTAAATGACATGTGCACAGGATCAGAGTTTGTGAAGTTTGTGGATGATACTGATTTATTTTGTTCTGGCCGTAACATAAAGCAGTTAATTTCATCAGTAGAAGATTAGTTATATAATTGGAAATTTGGTTTGACTACACCATGTGATCATTAAATGAATGCAAAACATAATGGATGATTGTTGGTGGCACTAGGACCAATTTTGACATAAAGTTGAATTTAAGGGATGTTGAAATTGAAGGAGTTTATGAAACAAAGTTTTTGGGAGTCATTATAGACCACAGACTTTGTTGGAAACCAGACACAGAACACATTAAACGTAAACTGTCCCCATCTATTGCTATTCTTTATAAAACAAAGCATTTACTGAATAAAAACTGCCATAGGATATTATATTGTTCACTTGTAATGCCCTATATGTCATACTGTGTCCAAATTTGGGGAAACAGGTATAAAACAAACCTAGATCCTATAATTAAACTTCAGAAAAGAGCAAATAGGAATCCACTAATCAGTGGATAACATTTTAGACATTTTATTTTTTAAAACATTAGAGATCAACTTTTGTGTGGTGAATAAAACTCTTTTCTTCGTTCTTCTTCCTGTTTGCATTCTTTTCTAGTCTTGATGACCATCCGATGCTGCTTTACACTACAGTTTTGCCATTCACCTATTCACACTGTGCAGCACATCGTTCACACCCATTCACACACAAGGACACATTGGCATGTGGAGTATCGTAACACCCCCACCGCTGCCTTTGGCGTGACATCTGCAGGTGTAAACAAACCCAGGTGGCATACTTTCATTTAACTGCAGATTGCCACGTCTCAGTTAGGTTTAGAAAGTCCCACGTACGGTCCTCCAGGATGTCGTGGAGTAGAGGACCGTTGTTGGTCAAAGAGTGGACATAAAGCAGGGGCTGCACACAGCACAGGCAGCACAGGCAGCACAGAACATGTGTTATATTTAATTCAACCACACTTTAGTAGAATACAGTATTACAATTCAGATGCTTTTCAGTGTGCCTGTGCCTATATAAGCTGCCCTGCGGTGTTTGGAGATCCTCTACAGTTCCTAACAAGCCGCCTGTGGCAGTTAGATAACACACTACAGAGTGTCTGTTCACTACTGCTGTGTAAAAAGGATGGATTAAATGCAAAGGTCGGATTTACGATCACTAATTGCTGTGTGCAAATAAATCTGATTCTAAATTCCATGGCCAACACGAGTGTACTTTATACAAGCAACAGCTCGCTGATCTGTGATCATATACTGTGGAGGATGCATCAATTATTAACTGCTCAATTTGAATTTTATTTGCCCTCCTTCATTCAACAGAAGAGGATTTATCTCAAACTGGTTGGACTGCTGACAGTATCCTCAATCGCAGGAGTCAATATCTGAGTGAAGCAGCAGATGAGTGGATCAGTGCTCATATAAATCAAACAATGATGCAACAGTGAGCAGCAGATAAAAAGAAGAAGAAGTGTGGTGGCAGCAGAGATGTAATCACAGGGAAAGATCTCTGACTGATGTGGAATCACTCACGTGCATGGAACCGCTCTTACATTTTCTCTGCCTTGTGTTCATTGAAATGAAGACCACGGTGCAATTCTTGGGTTTCTCAGTCTGTATTATTACACAAAAAAACATGCAGTCATTCATCTGCTGCCATCTGTGATCAGATTCCACCTCCAGCCATGTTGACACGATTCTGGCTAATTAATCAATTAAAATGATATTACACACATTAATATGAGGTTTTTTTTAGCTCTTAACTCACTCACATTTTAATAAAACAATCCATTAAACACATTCATTATAATGAAAGTGCATCTCCATGCCTGTATTATTACACAAAAAAACATGCAGTCATTCGTCATCATTTAAAAAAAAAAAAAAAAAATCTCTCATCCGCGTGCACACATACGTACGAGCGCGCGCGCGCGCGGCTAGCGTTAGCGGCTAGTTTGAAGCTAATAGCTCTCACATTCACGTTCCTTGCCGACCCAAACTCTCACACGCACACAATGCTCACCCCGCGACTCAGCAAACTTATAGTTTAGTTTTATAATAATTATGACAGTTTAAAGGTGTTTACAACAAAATGAGACACTTTACAAAACTTAGCGCACTGAGCAGCGGGAAAAACACTTACCTTCAGCCATGTTGAAACGACGCACGTACGTACGCGATGACGTCACGGTCCTATCACGGCCACACACACGCGCGCAAAGACTGCGCTACAATACAGAATGGAGATGACGTTACAGAACATATTAATACAAACACAAAAAGGGATGTTGGTGTAATTCAAAGGCTTTATCATAACAACCCTGTTACATGCAGATGTTCTCCAAGTCCTAATGCTCAGTGCTCAGTGTTCGTGGCTTTAATATCTAAAGATTACATGCATGCTCACACGAGTCAGCTTTAAAATAAAGATATAACGGCAAATTCTACATCGACACCTTCAGATTACACGGAAATGCGTTCGTTGGAAGTGGTTTTCACATGGTATGACCCATATGTCAGTGACCTCCACAACTGCACTCATCAAAATAACCTTATGTATCATTGAGGGTTTGTTTTTCCTGCATATTTCTTTTACTATTATGAATCCATACATTTAGATTTACCAATTGACCTAATCCCCACATCTGCATGTTTTTGGTCTGTGGGAGGAAACTGAGGAACCCAAAGAAAACCCATAAATGATGACATAGCACATCTATGTGCAGCACATTAAGTGTCTTCTCCCGTAGTGATGTGACGTCTGCAGAGTCCACTTACTTATACTCATGTGTACGTTTCAACATTATTTGATCATCAATCGACACATTTACACAGATCCTGTTCACATAATACAATCACACCACGTTACAGCAAACACTAACAGACTGATGCATATGACTTATTTTTTGCCTCATCAATAAAACACAAAATATCCCAGAAAATCACTAAGATGAAAAATCATAGTACTTTGCCTTCTAACGCTTTATTTTCAAACTTCAATTTTCTTCACTGAGTTGGGTTTATTGGAAATGTGGCCAGTGTGTCATTACACTACACTTTTGTTTAGTTTTATTTAAAACAAGGTGAAGCATTTGAGCTGTCAATACAATATATTGTTCATTTATATAATGTTTTTGCAAAGAACCTGTTGGTGTTTGTGCCTCATATTAATCTAAGTGCACTCCTAAATTTGTGGGCTACTCAAATGAGATGTCCCATAGCATGTTTGGGTTTGGTTTTTATGATCTAGTGTAATAAAATAAGGAGGAGAAATGTTGCCAGTTGTGCTATAATTTAAAAAATATAATAAAAATCATTTTAAAAAGGTGACAAGAAGCCACGGAGCATAATTATTTCTTCCATTTCACTTGAGCTGAAAGGCGAGAAAGTGAGAAACTGGCCAAAAATAAATGTACCTGCAGGGAAAAGGGTAAAATGAGTGTACAATGAGTCCTTCAAGTGTCTGGAAATCGCAGTGGAGCCTCCTGGAGTATATGAACGTGTGAACGTGATCGTTAATGTGACATCTGGCCTACAACAGAGCAATCACAACTCTGAGATTAAATCAAACTCTTGTGTTTGCTTTGAATCAATGTGAATCTCACATTCTCGGGGGGTCTGCACTCCAGAGGAGCCACTCAAGATAATTAGGTCAAGACGAGAGTAAACATGATGAATTCATCACTTCATTTGGAGGTGTTGAAGTGGGTCGACGAGCGGAGATTGATGCACGAGTTAAAGTAGAAAAAAAATTTCCCAAATTGCGCTCTACAAAGTCGGGAGTCGTTGTTTTGATAGAGATTTGAAGCTGTAGACGCTCAGCTGGAGCATCCACACACAGGTTCCTCAGAGTTATGGGCTCTAAATAAAGGAAAGAGCAGAAAAGGACGTGACGACCCTATAGATGCTTATTTCTAAGCCCTACTGTTTATGCCAGTGTGTGTATGCTTGTTGTGGGGATGACCATGGTGCAAACTACGGGGGAGCCAGAGACATGAGCTCCCCTGGAAACATGATTTGTGAGATTTTGGGGGCGGGGTCTTTGAAATATTGGCAAAATATTGTTTTTTGATTGATTTGATTCAGAGTTGATGCGTGTGTGGCTGTATGTGCTGACTTAAGGCAAGTAGACGTACAGGCTTGTAATAATGGATGTTATTACATGTTATTACAATAACCGATGCTGCATGGATAAAACAAGGTTCAGGGGGAGGTATGAAGATGACCCAGTGTCCCACTGCTGCTCTATCACCAAGACATGTTCTGGTATAAAAGGAGCCAAAGCTCAGTGAGGGGAGTTGCCTGATAATCCTGCATCAAACACTTTGTCGAGCAGAGATGCTCAGCAGGTGGCCACACTTGACGGCAGCAGTTCTGAGTGTAAATGAGTGAATGAACACTGAATCGTTTCATCCTGTTGTGCAAAAGAGAAATGAAATCTATGATGTTTTGTTTGTCTGCAGACGTGAACGGCATCGTTGTTGCCAGAGAGCGTTACCGTGGCTGCGTGATGTCAGCTACAGTGCTGGAGCATTTTTGATTTGAACTGGCACAGCTTATCTAACCATTAGACTTCCAGAAACAACACTCAGTCAATCACATTTGTGAATTGGGGCCAGATTGGATGCATGAGAAAGTGTCTGTATCGCAGAGCGTGCTGCGTTTCCTTTCAGTACAGCCACAGGTGTGTCTCAATAGAGCTTTTTTTTCTTCCCTTTGAGATTAAAGCTCTTGTCAGTTTTTAGCACAAGCCACAGCAAAAATAGACAGAGAAAAGAATCTTTCCCCCACAGTTTCAGCATCTATATCTGTCGCATGTACTACAAACACGTTCTGCTCCCTGTTCCCATTTCAAAACAAAAGCATGCTGTCATTCAATAATAGTAAATAATAGTGTTTAGTTGAGTACAAAGGATCCATATTTGTTGTATAGGCCTGTTTTATTTATTTTTGTCCTTGTTCAATGTCAAAAGTAATGAAATATATTATTATACTTAATTTGATTTCAGATTAGCTAAATACACAGGTGCCTCCCCTCTCCATGGACGATTACAACACACTAAGATGCACAGGTTAGAACTATGCTGCCTAAAGTTATGTGGTGGTCTTGGACGTAGGGGAGTGTGCCTATGTTCCCACATGTCAAAGAGTTTTTTTCACAATTAGGGCCCATGTTCATCTGAACCAGAGCAAGCGGAAGGTCCAAGCTCTTGGATCTTATTTTCTCGATTAATTGTTTGGTGTTCAGTGTCCCAGAAAACCTTAAAAAATGTTGATCGGTGTTCGTCAAACCTGGAAATGTTTTGTTTTGTCCACAAACCAAAATGATTCACTTGTGATGATTTCTTTGTTCTCCAGAGCAAAGAAATGAAGAAAATATTCACATTTAAGAAGCTTAAAGAATCAGAAATCTTGTTTTAATCATGAAAAAAGCTTCAAACCGATTATTCGATTATCAAAATAGCTCAAGCCCATCAGTCTGTGGTTGCTGTTGTTTAAATATCTTTGCACTTGTGTCACTCTGAGCCACTGTTGCACAACCCTCACCACCTCCACCATCAGTCATTAACCACCTGCTCACTCCACTCAGTGAGATCCCGTCCTTTCCTGTTACGTCTGCCTACAGAGGTTATGTTTGTCCGTGCTCTTCCGACGAGACAAAGAAAAACAGTCAACACTCATTTCCATAAAATTAGGAGTGGGGGAACAACCCACAGAAGAACCCATTAACTTGTGTAGCAGTTGAGAGGATAGATGACACAGGGTCTTTCTTTCACTTTGTGAAATAGGACATAGGACATTTAAAGTGCTCTCAGTAGCCTGGCATCTCAATCTCATGTGAGATTCAGAGATTCAGTGCAGAAAAGGCTGTTTTTACCTACATAGATGACATAGATGAAAACCTCATGCATAATGAAGACTCTTCACATTGACCACAAAGATGGAATAATCATCAAAATATGTGTGTGTGTGTGTGTGTGTTACTAACCTCAATAAAGCAGTTCTAAGACTCCCAGCTCTCTGCAGACGCGATGCACATACTAGGATTTGATGCTTTGAGCTGTTTCGCTTGAACAGGTCCGACAAGTTAACAAATTCTGATTAATCTAGATCATACAGAGCAGGATGAAATCCGGCTGGGAAACAGTTCCAGATACTCTGATGTACTGATACACACTAATATGAAAGACAACACTAGTCTACAGCAGCGCTGCTTCTAAAGTGCAAGTGAAAGTAGCACAGCTGAAAATATTTTTGTAAACACATATTTAAACATGTTACTTGTTCATTATTCTGTATATTTTCTTACTTAACTAACATGTATTTAAAACTGTAGTGCAATACAAAAAGAATGTGGTGGTAAAATGAATCATCAGTGCCACTTCTGAAGATTTGGTTTGTTTTAGGGAAGAAAATGTGTCAAAGAATTAAAGAAGTCAAAGACATTCACAAAACGTTCTTTTTTTATTATTATTTTTCTTCATTAACAGTGATTGTCTGACAATACAGGTGATTGAGTGCATGTGGAGTGAACATGTGTATTTTCAGCTGGATTTAAAGTTGACATGGAGTCAAAGGAAACATCCTTGAAGTATTCCCTTCAGTCTTGATTGCAGCAGCTCCTGACATTGTCCTTCTGTCCCTCTGTCTTCCTGTGAAGCTCACTGTCAAATGTGGACACAAAGACTCTGACAGGAGAGAGGAAAAAACAAACAAAGCGAGAATGGTGAGAATAGAAAAGAAGGACGTGAGAGACGGGGATGGTATTGCTGTGTGTGAATGTGCCGCCACATAATACAGGTATGGGCCTGAGTTTATCAAGCACTTCAAAATCACTGCACTGAAAGTTGACTTGGAACTAAAAACAGCACAGATGATTATGAATCTTTCTGAATCGACTCTCAAAGAACAACAATGCTCATTCTAATTTAGGTGGCTTTTGTTGTTGATGTTATTATCGTGCTTGTGTTTGGGTAACATTATTTGGATGCTGTGTTCTTAACTGGAAAACTGAGCTTTTTTATGTGTGTTAAACATCAACAAATGTCCGTTACATTCAACACAACTCACAGCTGTGGCAGGACGTGAGGATAATTGGACACCTTGAGGGCGAACACACACAGTAGTTACTTCTGAGGTGACGACATGACGCCAGTGATGAAAAGAAAGCACTCTGAACTCTTATTAACCTTCTATCTCCTTATGGGGTGAGTTTTCATTAACGTTGTTAATCTACGTGACGTTAGTGTTCATTCGAAGTCACACAGGGTAATAATAATAATAATTATTATTATTATTTTTGTGCATTAACATTAACTACATTCATTCCTTTCTCTTCATAGAACCCTCGGGGTCCCTAGACCTGCTACTGATAACCATCGCTCACACTACTTCAATAGTTTCTGTCCTGTGGGCTAACAGATATCAGATGTCACTGACAGCTTAGACCAGGAGGGGGTTGGACTATGTAAATGTGATGCAAATGCAAACTACTGTCTTGGCTCCCCAAGTAGGTCAAAATCTTTCAGACTGAATTTGTCCCGAAACCAGTTTGAGGAGTGCTAGGTGATCTAGAAGAAATCATATAGAAATCACACTTCCATAATCTGTAATTAACGCAAAATGTCCCTGTTTCCACGGCTGAGCACATATACAAATAATGTCACATCGTTTCTGTTCACAAAAAACAAACAAAGGCGAAATAATAACAACAATAACAACAACAATAATGATGAAAACAAATGTGTACAATTTGAAACCATTGAATACTGACGTGGTCTTAACACAGACCACTGTGTATACACACCTGAGACCTGAGCTCATCGACTTCAGTCAATCTCCTTCTTCAGGTACCTCTTCATGACTGATGCCACATCTCCCCCCTCACTCCCTTCTGCCTCCAGTCTCTCTCCCTCTGGCCTCTGAAGCCGTTGCCTAGTCCAGCCGGTCTGGGAGCTTCCTCCTGATCCACCTGAGCTGGAGGACTCGGTTTCAGAGCCTTTCCTGCTGCGCGTCGAGGGAGGCAGCTCTCCAAAGTGGACGCTCAGCGTTCTCCTGCCACCTCTGACGGACCCAGCCAGGCTGCTGGTGGACTGAGCTCTCCGGATGGCGGGCAAGATGTCGGACGGCGCGTCGTCGTCATCCCCGGTCAGACGTCGATTTTGGAAGACCATGGGTTCTGAACCCAGAGAGGCTTCACCGCCGTCTTCTGTTGCGAGACTCTCCAGCATGCACCGCCTCAGTGGCTGTGGGGAGCGCTTGATGGGGGTCGTCACAGAGCGGCGGGGCTCCTCGGGGTCCTCCTCTGGGATGGATAGGGAGGGAGGGGGATGGCGAGCGGAGAGAGAGGGACCCAGTGAGGAGAGGCGAGGCAACGAGGGAAGGGAACAGAGCGAATCACTGGAGTTGAAGCGAGAGAGTTTGGCTGCAGCTGTGGAGTTACCGACAGCTGTATGAGAGTCGGTGATGGAGCGAGTGCTGGCAGCACGTGGCAGGAGAGGGGACGGGGGTTTGAGGATGCTGGGTCCAGGTCTGGGCTCCTGGACATCATCTGGACTGAGTGAGAGGGCTGAAGTTCTCCGTCTTAGAGCGGCGGCTCCGGTTGTTTGATATATCGGTAAGGAGATGGTGCTGCCTGCTCCGTCTCCTTTCTCAGGACCAGTTCTGCGCTTTCGAAGTCCATCCAGCAGTTCAGAAAGGGCGGAGGAGGACGGGGCTCGGCCGAGACCTCTGGAACCAACTCCTCCAGCCTCAGAACCTTCTTCTACAGGATCCACACAAGAACTTTTGGAGGATAAAAGAGACACTTTCAATGTAAGTCCATCTTAGTAGCTCTGATGAATTGTTTGGGGGAAACTAAACTATTACTGACTGAAATCATTTTTATTATTTGTTAGAGCTGTGTGCATTAATTTAGATTCATTCTGTCATTTAGATTCTTTATTTTACCAACAGTCCTTAAATATTTACATGACAGCAAATTCTAGAACTAGAGTTTTTCTTCACTGTTTACAAATTCTCTTCTGATCAACTGAAAGATGAATTGGCCATTTGTTGTAGCTCCTTTAAACGTTTATATTGTGGATTATCAGCGGTGTATCATCCTGGAAAACGATAGTTTCCTCGGTTGAGATCAAGAGGTGTTAGTGTTAGATAGACAGATAGTCAGGAGCTAATCTCTACCCACAAACCTTAGAGATTCAGGAAGCTGCTCAGTCAACATTAAAGTGCAACCACCAATGGCCAACCTTGGATTTACTGGCTTTTTATCTGTTTTGGTGCCTTATGTATTGTCATTTTCACTTTCAACTTTCTTTTGATGGTCAGTGTGGACAAGATGGTGCGTATCAGGTACTTGCCGTGCTGATATCGTAGTTACTTTTATAAATTTACATTACTCCGGATATTGGTCTCACCGGAAGCTGTAGGTGCTCATGGTGTCGGCAAGAGAGTGGCGGCTGCTGTAGGGAGAGCCACCGCCCCGGGCACCTCCCCTTGGACCTCCCAACCAGTGACGAATGCCCTCTCCAACATCCTCGGTTCCAACACTGGACGCAGAGTCACTGCAGAAACAAAGTAGCTCATCAGACAAAGTTAGAACAGAACTTTATAGCGAGCAACATTCTCCAACAGCTGCAATGATTCATTAGACTTTCCTGCTTTCCACAGAAGTCGTTTTTGATTATTATTTGTAAAGGGACACGTGGAAGTGTGTTTGTATGAGGCTGCTGTCACAGGAACCCTGTCTGAGAGGCTCACCCTTCCTGAAGACATGGCAGCCAATTGGAGGACACAAGGAAAAACAGACTCGCCAAATAAGTCTATGATATTTAAGAAATATATGCTTTTATCTCAGACAATGATGTTTGTTTCATTGCTGCACTCTCTGTCATGGAAACATCTGCAGAGAAGAAACCTCCATCACATGATGAGGACACAACTTGGCAAGTTTCACCGTTTACTTCGGGAGCTCCGTGCGAATGAGAACTGCTTCCAGCGATGCTTTGAAATGACGAGCAGACGCTCCACAGGTGGGACCAAATGCCTGTAGTTGGCATCAGTGCGGGAAATCCTGGTGTGGTCTCTATACGAGCTATGATTGTCAAATTAGCTGCTCGTCATGCAAAGTATGGCTGCAAGTGATAAAACTCGCCAAGTTGTGTCCAAAGTGTCTTCAAGTGTTCATGTTTCAGATCCGTTTGGTTTATATTTGATATTTGCTGCTTAAAAAACGAGGTGAATCTTCAAGAATGACCTCTGTACGATTTTTTCCTCCACTGATAGCAGCACAATATGGCAGCATTGTGTCATATTTTTGCATGGAACAGTCGACATATATCTTCCATCTGTATACAGTAGGATTTAGAGACATGTTTATATACGTTAAATTGTTTGGATTAAGTCTTCAATCACGTGTTCAACTGCTGATGGAAAAGCAGGAAAGATGCAAATGATGACACCAAGTTATACGAGTGGCAGTGGACTATAAGCAGCCATGCAGACATCACGTTCAATAACAGCCACTTTCACAACATTTCAGCCACTAAGTTTATGGCTGACATCTGGAGATCAGGTCAGAAATGTGCAGTCAGATGATCAGAGAGACTGTTCACCTTCTTTGAATGAGAAACTGGGATCTATAATAATAATAATAATCTAATCTATATTAATCTATAATCATTCTTTTTACTAAACAGTTCTTACTTGAACTCTGTGCTCTAGCAGTTAGAGCTGTGTGCATTAAACCTCATACTGAGAGACCAGTGTTATATGGCACCAACGTTTTTTTTTAAAAAGGACCAAAGATTGGGACCTAATTCATTCTAATTCTAATTAAAGCTTAACACATTTTCTGTACATGAAGCAGCCAGTTCTATGATATACGACATCACAATTTCTTTTTGTGCATGTTCTAAGTGACTGTGCAAGAATCCCCACTTGAAAATGATTCATTCTAACCCAAAGTAGAACTGGATTCCACTTTATGATCCTCCTTTATTTTTATTCCAGTCAATGGCCGATAGAGTTAAGCATTAATCATTGATTTAATCCTATCAACCAGTTTTCTTTTTAATCTCTTGACATTATTACTTGTTTTAACTCAAAAAAAATAATTTTATCAAATTTAAAACCATTTTTTGTATTTTTTTTAAGTATTTTAACTCATTTTAATCCACCAACATGATGTGTGTATTTATGATAACTAATCCCAGTGTCAGGCACCACTTGTGACTATCTAATCCCATCTTAAATAATAAATGTTTAATTTCATTGATTTCAAAACCAAATGCACAGTGACTCAAACATGAGCAACATAAATAATTATATGTGTTTACGGATTCATAGATAATCAACTTTACACAGATTATGGATTCCTCAAAACTGCTCACCACTACTGTGTAAAAGTTTGGAGACGCATTAATGCAGTTAATGCTGAAGCCGTCTCCTTCCTGTTTGTTTTTCTTTGTCCTCTGACATATGAACCATAAAAAAAACTTTCATTTTAAACTATGTTTCCTTTACAATCTAGTGTTTATTTATTTGCTTAATAAAGTGAATAATAAGTGTCATTGAAAATAAATATTAAATTGAACTTTTTAAATTTGCTGCAAATCATGGCCAAAACCTCCAGTTTGATTTGACACATACACACGTACAATGATTTATAAATAATATCCTTTTGTTTATGTGGTGATTTTTCTCAGCAACATCCATTTTATTAAGGACGAGTTAAAAAACCTTGAATCATCCAGAATAATCTGCTTCCAGGATGAAATCATGGGCCTGAATGTTGACTGTAATATTCATTACATCAAATATAGGCCACACACTCTTCCTATATAAGGAGTAATATCAGCATTAGAGTGAGGGGAAAGTGATTCATCAGAATAAAGCAAGTCTGATCATCTGATGATCCTGAAATACTTTGTTGCCACATCTCAGGAAAAGTACAACATTATGATTAGTGATGGAAATAATGAGCAACCCCCAAAAAGAGCAACAAAAACTATAAAAAAATCCACCAAAAAAATGGTTTTCCTTCATTTTTTAGTAAGCGTTACTCTGCTGTGATGTGTAATGATGCCATTTGAGTTCTATGATGATGCTTCCACACCAATACAGTGTAATACTATCAGGATCACACACACACACACACACATCCATGTGGTTCTTACAGGTCTTTCTTTCGAGTGAGGGAATCCACAGCCGTGTGAACGCTGGAGTGAAGGGCACAGTGGTTAAAGATGGAGTTTCAGTGGTGGTCAGAGCCTTGACTTCAGTAAAAGTGCTTAAATGACACTGTTAAAATACTTCATGCTTGAGTAAAGTGACAATTCAGGTTTTATTAACTGTGAATGTATGAGGTGCTAAAGTTGACAATGAAATGCAAGTCTGGAAGAATTCTACCAGTTAACAAAGGCTCAACTAATAAATAATACATCTAGATCAGTATTTTTGACAGGAAGCTGAAGTTTTTTCCCTCCTCTGCACCAAGTCCTTAGAGAAAAATCCCAATTTTCACTTCACTGACACCGGAGCTGCTGGTCTGCTGCTGCCATGTTTGTTCAGTATGTTATTAGATAAATGCTAAATAAGGATTTCATATTATTATTATTATTATTCATGGCAGCAGCAGTGGATCATCCGCTCCTGTGTGCTGTGATGTAAAATGTCTCATTTCGTCCATAGAGGACATTCATAGTGACTAAAATCAGCGTTTCTTTGTGTCACAGCTCAGGCAGAGCCGACTCTATGTCAGTAGCTCAAAGAACCACAATTGAGAAAACCTGAACCATCACACTTCCACAAAGTTCTTACTCCTAAGGTCTTCATTGTGTTGTGTAAATCTTTAAGATAGATGAGTCATGAAGTATAACAGATCATATGGTGGACTAGAAATAAACTGTCGTGAAAAGAAACGACTCAGTCAAGTTCAACACCCTCCAATCTGTGCTTGAGTGCAGTGTTTCAGTAAAGGTTGACTGTCAAATACCTTTCACTGTCACTCTCGTCGCTCGACTCCACCTCCTCCAGGGCAGCCTGCAGATCCACGATGCGGCGGATGGACGTCTCGAGGTCGGCCTGTAGTGTCTGCCTGACAGCAGTCAGCTCCTCCACCTGCATTTCCTGTAAACAAACGTCGTACGACGTCAAACCCAGTCACCTTCACGTGGGCATTTTCATTCCCCCCGACAACACGCGTAAGGACCCCGAGGCCCAATCCTCCACAGCAATTACCCCCACGCACGCTCGCTCACAAATATTACCTCATCAGTCAAACACTGACCGTCCGGTGTCTTGTGAAACAGCCTGTGGTGCTGATGTTTGTGCCAACTCTGCCCCAGTCATTTAGAGGGGAATTGTGACAGACGCACAGTGACACTGGGAGAATGCAGTGGTTTATTCATTCATCTTGTCTCTTGAGCATCTTCTCATGTACACACACACACACACACAGAGTCTGGTTTCCAGCACATTACAGTGACTTACATTCTAGAGCTGCAACTAACGAATATTTTCATAATCGATTAATCTGTCGATTATTTCCTCGATTAATCGTTTGGTGTTCAGAATATCAGAAAACCTTAAAAAATGTTGATCGGTGTTCGTCAAACTTTGAAATGATGATGTTCTCAAATGTCTTGTTTTGTCCACAAACCAAAATCATTGACTTTTAATGATTTCTTTGTTATCCAGAGCAAAGAAATGAAGAAAATACTCACATTTAAGAAGCTTAAACAATCGGAAATATTGTTTTAATCATGAAAAAAACGATTATTCGATGATCAAATAGTTGTCGAATAATTTAGTAATCGATTAATAATCGATCCATCGATTAATCGTTTCAGCTATATTACATTCATTTCCTGGAGACTGACTCTGGTCTAACCCTAACCTCATCCCAGAAATACATGTCTTCACCTTTAATTTAATCTGTCTCCACAGTCACATTGTCTTCCTTATGGGGACTCAAATCAAGTCCCCATAATGTGACTGTGTAGACAGATTTAGGTCCCCACAACACAGGTAACACCTGGAGCATACACAAACTGAGGTCAAATAATGCATTATGTTCTAGTTCTTTTAACCATAAGCTACAAAAACAAACTCTCAAAAAGCTCTTTAAATTTGCAAGGACCATCCAAAATGTCCTCACAAGGTCAAAATGTCCTCACAGAACGGTTTTGATGCAAAACGTGTCCTCGCAGTCTATTACAAACACACACTTCAGCTTCTAGGCTTTCAAAGTTGTTGGTTAAGGCTTTGAGGAGACGGGTGAGGGAGCGGTGGTTGTCATAGTGACACACACTGTAAGCATGTGTGTGTGTGTGTGTGTGTCTGTGCCCATAACCTTGAGGAGACAATGAGGATTAATCACAGTCAGAGTGAGAGAAAGCAGGATGAGAGAGAGATGATGTTAAGAACGTGGGGGAGGTGGGTCGAGGTGGACTGTGCAGTGTGTGTGTGCGCACGTTGTCGGTTGGTAGGTTGTTAAAGGGCATCCACATGTGTGTGTGTGTGTGTGTGTTACTTTGTGCTAATAAGTGAATAATTATTGAAGCTCCGTCTTTTGTCCTCAGCTCAGAGGTCACAACAGAAGTGTGCACTGAGCGAGAACACGGCATCTTCCTTCTTCATTACACACAAAGGCAACGTGAACAAGAGCAGACACAAACGTCACATCGGTCACACCCAGGAGGAGATGTAGAAAAGTATTTGAACTTGTGTTCACGATAAGCCAATCAGCAGTGAGAGATTCTTCCAGCATCCCGATGTACCAGAAATGGAGGTCAGTTTTGCACCATGTGTTTGACACAGAGAGAGAGAGAGGGAAAGACACAAGAGAGTGTTCTGAGAAGTTCTCCTCCCTTTGAAAAAGAGTTTTAACTATTAGAAATGTTGATATTGTGGAGGTAGCTGCAAATACATTAATAAATGAATGTATGAGTGCTGATGAGGTCAGTTGAGGAGGCAGTCTCTAAATGTGGACAAATGCTCCTACACATAACCTGACTGCAAATCTCCCTGTGCAACAACAAAAACAAAGGTTTCATCTTTTCTTTATCACAGTTTGAGAGTGCTTCTCTCATTATGTCAAAACAAATCACTCATCTTTCACACTGCAGGCACAGCCGTCAGGAGCAACGTGGTGTTAAGGACACATCGGCGTGTAGACTAGCGGAGCTGGGAATCAAACCACAACCTTTGAGTTGAAAGACGACTCACTCTACCACTGAGCTACCATCCCCCGATGGTAAATCTGCTACCATTTGGTTTGTTGGGCAATAATCCAAACTTATTTTTCCATCGTTCACAGTTGAATTTACGGGATGATACTTTATGTCAACATGCTTTACAGATTATTTACTAGCGCTATTGCACTTTGGTTATCCTCATAAACCTTTGGTGCTGTTTACTGATAATCGTTGAATTATAGACATACAGTCTCTTTTGTGGCTGCAGCTAATGCCATATAATGCTTCACAAGTAGAGAGTGTGACAGTGGACTTACACAATAACCAGTCGTACGACGCTGCCTGGCCAAAACAAAAGTCTTCAGAGAAGAGAGGCAGATGAAGTGATGCACCAGTCTACTGTACAAGCCTGTGGGAGCAGTGCTAGGATCTGGGTTTGCTGCAGTGGGTCAGGTGTGAGGTCAGCTGACTACCTGAATATACTGGATGACCAGATTATTCCATCAATGGTTTTTTTTCTTCCCCGATGGTACGGACATATTCCAAGATGACAATGCCAGGATTCATCAGGCTCAAGAGTGGATCAGGGAGCATGAGACATCATTTTCACACATGGATTGAGAAAGCTGTGCGCAGTGGTCCGACTCTCCCGTCATCAATACGAGATCTTGGTGAAAAATTAATGCAACACTGGACGTAAATAACACTGCACTGCAGAAGCACTGCAGAAGCACTGCAGAAGCTTATCGACACAATGCCTCATGGAACCACAGCTTTAAAAAAAACGAACTATCCCTTTAACACGTATCAGAACTATAACCATATTAAAGAAAAGAAGTCTACTTGTGTGTTTACGATCCAACCTCCTCCTGCTGCTAATGCTACCATGATAAAAGGAAATGTGATCAGTAGTGAAAGTGATGTTTTTGCATTGACACCATATGTTGTTTGTGCTAATGAGAACTGCAGTAAAAGTGACTGTTGTGGAAGTACCGCGTAGTTTTAATCATAGCCTGGAGGAAGAGTCGTATTTTTCTCACAGCACACAAATAAATAATGCCATTTGAGGTTTATATTTAGCAGCGTTAGTGATTGTGTTTTGCCGAAGATTAACTGTTCTGTTCCTGCAATTATCTCCACAGACTTTGGCATCTCTCACATCGCCCTTGACTGGTTCCACTCATATATCTCAGTTCATCAGTCTTTCAGATCCCACCTCTAATCCCGTCACATCGGGGGTGCCCCAGGGCTCAGTCCTGGGCCCTCTTCCTCTCATCACCTACCTTTTTCCCCTTGGCAATATTTTCAGTAAATTCAACATTCCATTTCCACTGCACCTTCACCATCACCTGTCTGAAATAATTCTGTCTAAACAATTCCGAACTTCCTTAAACTCATCAATGACAAAACTGAAATCCTCCTCATTGGAACCAAAACTGCATTATTCAGTTGACAGCTCCCCAGTTTCCCCCCCCCCCCCAGGTTAACAGTCTTAGTGTCATCCTTGATAGCTCATTATCATTCCACTCTCACATCAACAATATTACCCCGTCTGCTTATTTCCATCTATGTAACATTAATCGTCTCTGTCACCCCCTCACCCCCCACATCACTTCTATTCTTATTCATAGTCTCGTCCCAAACCCCCGTCTAGATTATTGCAATTCCCTCCTCGATGGACTCCCTCACAAATGGTCTGATCTCCTCCACACAGCCGCTTGATTTAAAATGCATTTAGAGAAAGCATCCAATATTTTCTAGAAATGGGATATATATATATATATATATATATATATATATATATACACAAAAGTATATATGGACAAAAGTATTTGCACACCTGACCATTACACCAACATGGACTGTAATGAAGTATACAGTCATTTAATATGGAGTTGGTCCCACTTTGGCAGCTATAACAGCTTCCAGCTACTTTTCTCAAGATTCTGAAGCGTTTCTATCAGAATTTGTGTGGAGCATTTATGAGGTCAGGCACTGGTGTTGGAAGAGAAGGCCTGGCTCGAGTTCTTCCACACCAAACTCATCAAACCATGTCTTTATTATAGTGCTTGCTTTGTGCACTGGGGCACAGTCATGTTGGAATAGAGAAGGGCATTCCTCAAACTGTTGGAAGCACAGCATTGTCCAAAATGTCTTGGTATGATGTTCTAAGATTGTCCAGGTTCATGACTTAGACTTCCAATATGTGTGGCCAAATACCTGTTGTCCATATGGTACGTGTGAAGGACAGAGTGAAGGACACTGTTGTGAGCAGAGCAGTGGTTTGTGTGTGTGATTTACCATCTCCATGCGTCTGCGGCTGCTGTCTTGCTCTCTCTGGGTCAGCTCATCCATCTCCAGCCTCATGTCCTGCAGGCGCTGCAGGTAGTAGCGAGCGTTCTCTCTCTCCCGAGCCTCAGCCTGGGCGCTCTGCTCCAGCTCCTCTCCCAGACGAACCACGCTGTCCCTTAAACGCAACACCAGCACCTGCGCGACACACATCGCAGAAGTGGGGAAAGCTTGAGACGAGGCCGCGCAGGAGAACAGAGCGCGATACAATTTGTTATTCTCTGCAAAAGCCATAATTATCAAATTCCCTCACCTCAAACCTCTTGACCTGGCCTCTCTGAAACTCCAGTTTATTTTCCAGGTCACAGACACGTGCCTCTTGTTTACTGACAATGCTACGCCCCACAGTGGAGGACTCCAGGAACTGCACCCTTGACACCGACTGCTGGAGCTGTTGTATGACAAGGTGAAGAGAGAGAGAGAGAGAGAGAGAGAAGTGAGCCACAAACAGAATGTCAGTTCTCCACCTGAAGCTTGGCTTAAGCCCTCATGCCCCACAAACGAACCCTGTTGCACTATAGGCCACTTTTATGCTGGTTTTTATGCCATTTGACAGTTTTATGTGTGTGGCACACGTTCAAAGAAAATGTTTTGTGAGGATGGACAATAAAGTTTTCTGATTATGAGCCTAAGACACGCCCCCTCATGGTGAAGAAAAAGGTTGCATTGGCCTACGCTGCTGACACGCTACATGACTTTACTTACCAGCAGGTGGCAGCAATCTGGGGAACTAACCCGAGAGTCTGATTCAGTGGAAACTGTATCATTTGTGTATTTTGTCACTCAGTCATCACTCAGACTGATCGACTCATGATAGTCTAGTGGCTTCAAGGTGAAAATGACCCTGCTGTTCTCAACTATTGGTGTTTTGCTTGTGGTACAAGTATAAAGTCATTGCTTCTCGTCGTCCAACTGGCTGGAGTGAAATAGCCAGTCACAGTGATTCTGATCTTCAAGGGACAACATTGCTTATACAATCCCTTTACATGACTAAGAGACATCCATGACGATCTGATATTATCCTGGTCCAACAGGAGATTTAATCACTAAACCATTGCATTTTCTTTGTAACTGTCCGACAAACCTCTTCCTGCAGAGAGTGTCTATGTTTCTTCATCTCCTCCAGTTCGGCTTGTAGCTCTCTGATCTGAGAGATGTCATTGGAGGACTAATGAGAAATAAGAGTGTGAGAGAGAGAGAGAGATCAATCAGTGATTGACACAAGCAGAGACACACACTGTGAATGTTGTCCTGATGCGCAACCTGTGCAATGAGCGCTTTGTGCTTCTTCATGAGTTCATTGAGGTCCTCCTGGTCCTCCTCCAGCCTCTTCAGCAGGTCCACCTTCTCATGCTGCAGTAGGGCTAACTGCTCATCCACCTGAGCACACACACACACACACACACACACATGATGAAGATATAAATCCATCACTTTCACAACTTCAGTTTGACCAAACATAAAAAGTTGTTGAGATGGTTGTCTACATCCATTTGGGGAGACCGAAGTAGGTTTTTCATATTCAGGATCATCAATTGTAGTTGCGTTACTCACTAATATATCTGCATACACTGTGGGCTCCTCCCCTTCCTCCTCTCTCCCTCCCACCCTCCCTGAGTAACACTATTCTATAGTAAAATATAAAATAAAATATATATATATACACACACACACACACACACACTGTATGAAATAACAGCCGTGTCTTTACTTATTAAACACAATTTAACAAGTAGCCCTACTTTTATAATTGCTGTGTGTGTTATGATCTCCAATAAAAATGATTTATATAAAATAAATAAATAAGAAAACCTTGCCTATGCTAGGTGCTTAGTCTTTGCTGTCAATATAAAGTCACTCTATCATTCTGTGTATTTCTGTATCCGTCGCTGTTGCTTGAACAGAAACAGACTTCCCATCTTTCACATCCTTGGCAGATCTGTCAGGAACATCAGTGTTGACTAAACCGCTGCCTGTTGTGCAGCATATATATATATATACTGTATACACTGGGCATGAGGATGTCCACCTAAACATGAAAAATTCACAATCTTGATTTAAACTACTCAGAAGCTACAGGCTCAACTTACTCCAGAGCTACTATATTGACTTGTGCGGCCCCCGTGCTTCCATGTCTTATAGATCCCCCAACTGATGAATAAAACAAATAAAATAGTCTATTTTTGGTCTAAACATAATTCTTGTGAAGATTATGATTGACTTAACTCACTTTCATGAGTGAAACCTTTTTTTTGGACATTAATGTCTTTCCACTTTACCCATGGGGCTCTTACCTTCACAGACTACGTGAAATGATGTCTTCCTCCTAAATATTTGCTCTTTTTCTATGGTTTCCTAGCAACACGGGATGGCTCCACTTACCCCAGTCTCCTCTATTCCAGTAAAGTATACACCTCGGGGAGCTGAGATTTCAAAAAGCATTAAAGTCAAACATCATTACCCAAGATTTATTAGTTTCATCTCAAATGTTATAAAAAAAAAATTCCAATATAATCAGTAGAATTTATATAAACGCTGTTCAACTCCTTGCAGTAGGCCTTGGAGTCTGTGATGAGTTAAGTGGAAGTAAATGTATTTGAATATTCTTAGCCCAGGGACACATGGTCAAGTAGTGGCTAGTATTGTTGCCTTGCAGCGAAACGACTCTGGTTTGTGTTTCCTGTACGGAGCGTCTAGATTGATCATAGGTGTGAATGGTTGTTTGTCTCTGTGTGTTGGCCCGGCGATGGCCTGGTGACCTGTCCACTGAGTACACCACCTTTCCTATGTCAGCTGGGATTGGCTCATGCTCCGTGTAACCCTCATGTGGAGGATAAAGTGGTAGAAAGTGGTAGAAAATGGATGGATGGTTGAATACTTGGGAGAACAGAGGTACCATGAAGTTATGTATGTACGCAGCCTGACGCTACCTCAAAATCTGAAGATCAATCCTCAAGATGACACACACTGTACAACCATCTGTCTAATGGGCTTTGACATCCATAAATCCATCCATTATCCAGCACTTTATCCTCCGGGGGGGTGCTGTGCCAATCTCAGCTGACATCGGGTGATAGACGGGGTTACACCCCGGACAGTTTGCCAGTCCATCATAGGGCCACAGGGCCACAGGGCCACAGGCCCCCCCCCCCCCCCCCCCCCCCACACACACACACACGGTCAATTTAGAGTGACCAATTTAAATAAATAAATAAATATATAAATCTAACAGATTTGGCTAAAAGCTCATTTCCTCATTTGGAAAATTTGCTTTTTTGGCCAATTTCAGAATCTCCAAAAAAGGAACCAATAACAAATGTGTTTTTTTCCCCAGGTGCAGGGTGGGCTTAATATAATATGATGTGATGTGATGTGATGTGATGTGATGTGATGTGATATAATATAATATAATATAATATAATATAATATAATATAATATAATATAATATAATATAATATAATATAATATAATATAATATAATATAATATGATGTGATGTGATGTGATGTGATATGATATAATATAATATAATATAATATAATATAATATAATATAATTTAATAACCACAGAGAGGCAACCTCTGAGCAGCTTTTGTATGAATCTAGTCGGAGCAGAAGTCGTTAGATGCCATTACTAAATAGCCATCACTCCTACAAAACTACAACAAGCACATTTGTCGAGGAGTTTTCAGTCCCTTTGCATACGTCATCTGGATCATTGGTCACAGGTCTGTCCAACTGCATACAGAGGCATTTTGTTCTACGTGCTAATTTATGACTAAAGCTAAATTTCTGTTGTAAAATATAAACCTACAAGGCTATGAATACATGTACACTATAAAAATGTAACACTGAATATGTTCATGTTTTATTTAATTTGGGGGAAAGAGAGGCAGAGATAAATGGGTCACGTCCTCACTCACCACACTCCTCTGTTTGCAGATGTTTTCCAGTTCAATCTGAGTGTTCTCCAGCCCCTGGGAGAGGGCCTCCTGAATGCTCTCAGCCTCCAGACGCCTCGCTTCACTCTCCTCCAGCTAATTGGAGACAGAGCGAGTGCACCGGTGTTTATTACAGGAAAGAAAGTGAGCCGGCGAACCTGTGGTATAAACTATTTGGGTGTACCTGACAGTGTAGGCGCTCTATCTGCTCCTTACTGCCGTTGGGCACATTCCGTCCCGAGCTGTCAACGGTGGCAAGGAGCAGCTGGGCGTCGGCGAGCAGAGCATGAGTCCTCTTCAGGTCTCGCCTCAGTTTCTTCTCCACGTCAAAGTCTCTGTGTCCCACCTGCAGGATGAGAGAGCTCACGCTAATTCCTGCACGAAACACACGTCCATCTATACATCTATGGAAATCCCGTGTTAGGTTTTTGATATCGCTTTCTATCATGATGCAGTGTGATGATCTGTTATTTGCTCTTATCAGCCATCACCTGACCCTAACTCTGCACAGTTGACCTGCCTCTCACGTGACAAACAACCATTACTAACTCACACTTATGGGTCATTTTAGATTCTCCGGTTAAAGGGATACTTTGGGCACAGATGTTAAAAGGAAAATAACATTTAAACCTTCAGTATTTGATTGAGGTGCCTGTCAGACATATGGCCTAAGGGGCCCTATAAACTCATCACATAATAACTAGTGTTATTTGGCTGAGGGGGTCCCTTTCAGATATGTTTAACATAAACCATCGTATATTGATTGAATGACAGGGGGCTTATTAAGATATATCACATAACATAACCGGTTAGAGCTGCAACTAACAATTATTTCCATCATCTATTAATCTGTCGATTATTTTCTCAAATAATCGTTTGGTCTACAAAATATCAGAAAACCTTAAAAAATGTCGATTGGTGTTCGTCAAACCTGGTAATGATGATGTTCTCAAATGTCTTGTTTTGTCCACAAACCAAAATGATTCACTTTGAATGATTTCTTTGTTCTCCAGAGCAAAGAAATGAAGAAAATAGTCACATTTAAGAAGCTTAAACAATCAGAAATCTTGTTTTAATCATGAAAAAAAGCTAAAAAACCGATAAATTTGTTGATAAATTTAGTAATCGATTAATAATGTGTGTGTCCATCGCAGGGCCACACACATAGAGACACACAACCATTCACTCTCACATTCACACCTATGGTCAATTTAGAGTGACCAATTTACCTAATCCCCATATTGCATGTTTTGGGAGTGTGGGAGGATACCGTGGAAACCCGGAGAAAACCCACGCACACACGGGGAGAACATGCTGTATTGTGTAAAATTTAAATCTAAACAAATGTCTGTTACATTCCAACATTGCCAAAAGAGTTCACACAACGCTATCAGCTCCACAAGACTGTGTTTCTCAGTATTCAGGTGTCGTTTGAACCGTGCTGCACACAGATGTATTTTAAAATGCCAGCAGTTCTTCCCTTAACAACCGATCTGCCTGTGTCAGCACCTCTGCACGTCACAGCTCTAAGTCTCCTGGATGCAGTCTGGACAAGTAATGAGATGATAAGAACTCTCAACTGTTTCTGTTACTCTCTTTCTCTCTCGTTGTGTGGAGTTAGGATTAGGATTAAGGTTTGTGTCTTTTGGGGAGAAAAACCAGGTCAAATCAGAACCGGAGTGTTGTGGTTACGACTCAGGGGGCGATAGAGGTTCCACACTCTACATATAAACAGTCACTTTGAAGCTTTCCACTTCAGTTTACCATATATCAAAGAGATTGTGAATCAAATATGAGACAGGAAATGAAAAGAAAAGATTCAGAGTCAAATGAAATGATCTACAGCAGCCATGACCAAACTGAAGAGTGCCGGGGGCTAACTCTGAAATGTGGAAATCCTCAGAGGTCCACCCAAATCTTCAATCGATCACGTTCTGACAGAATGGACTCAGAAATGCAGAGTCTTGGGAAGAGAGTTCTCAAAACTGTTTATTCAGTCCAAAGGCCAAAACCAGAAAACTCAACAGACAGAGGAATCAAATCGTTCAACAAAAATAAAAAAACAGGAATTCAAGCAGAAAATCTCACAGGAACACACAACTGACAGAAGGGCAGAGCAGTGTTGCCAACTCCTCAGGAAAGTCGCAAAATGATGTCATCGCCTAATTTACATAATTGACCATGTGTATATAATTGTAATGGACGCTGTAGGAGAGAGGAATAACTTTGTGGAATCGACAAAAACACCCTAAATATGTTTAGAACTACAAATGAACTTTCTTCTGTCGATTCTTGGTTGTTTTTACAGAATGTCGCTAATGACGTAAAGTCGACGGACGAGAAAATGAGCCTCGTTACCTTGTTACGCATTAAGTATTTTCTGTGATCTCGAGATAACGGAATTAACACGACTGTGGTCATTCTCGGCTTCAGCAGTGAGGTTTGTGTGCGTCTGTTGTCTTGAATTTGTTGCCTTTCAGGACCTTTTCTGGTATGAACACTGTGCAAGGACCAGTAGTCCTCATGGAGACCAAAACCTGGCCTAAATGAGACACAACCTCTTTTCTGAGGAACTGGTTAAGTTAAGTTAGGGGCATAAATTTGAATTGTGGTTAAATGGTTACAGCTAAGATTTGGGATAATGCTTTATTTAGGCTCTGCAAACAAACTGTGTGTGTGTGTGTGTGTGTGTGTGTGTGTGTGTGTGTGTGTGTGTGTGTGTGTGTGTGTGTACCTGGTCGCACAGAGTCGCAATGAGTCCCTCCAAGTCGTGCTTCTCATGAATCACCATCTGCTTCTCTTCATACTCCTGCTCTAACTGCATCTCCAGCTGCCTCAGCTGCACACACACACACACACACACACACACACACACACACACGTACAACAACATCAACAACAATAAAACAAAAGATGAACGAGCAGTAGAATGTGTTTTCATTGTCACTGACAGGAAACCTTCCCTGCAGCTCTGTGCATAATGACAGGCATTAACACAGCACCTGTGGAAGAGTGTAAAAGTAACAGACCTGCAAACATAACTAATCAACCACAGTTTGGTGATTTTAAACTTTGTACTCTGTCCAGGAGACTAAAGACACTCCAGTGTCAAATGCTTTGTCAGCTTCAGTGTGTTTTGGGTTGTGGGAGATTGTTGTTGGGTTGTTTTTGTGTCCCCCAACAAATCTGCAGAAATCTTCCAACCTGGCAACGTGTGTTTACCATATATAATTGAAAATAATGATGAAATTGAAAGGATTACTCGCACAGTGTATGGTGTGTGTACCTGGTTGTGTTCACTGTTGGTTAATGACATTCTGTGTATAATATATAAGTCTCTAAGCCACGGACGCCTGTGGTAACGATGTGCTTTTGGTCGTCAGGTGACGTGGAGCTGCTCTCTCCGTGCAGATCCTCCCTGAGTCCATCATGTCTTTATAGAGCATGTACACAAACTGCTTTTTACAGCACATTTGTGCACGTCAAACTAGTTTGAAACAAGACGATACTCGCCTCGGTTCCTACTTTATGAAGAACGATGACATATCACATATGTCAGAACCTTTTTTATCACCAGCCGCCACTGGATTTAGGTCTGTATATTTTTAAATGTTTAAATTACATGCTTGAAATTAACTCTTGGAACTGATTTTCAGATCAATATGATATTAGGTCAAATGCCTTTTCTCTGTCTGAAAATAAAATAAAAATTTGATCACAAAAAAAAAAGATATTAGGTGTTACAGATTTAAAGGGGTAGATCGTGTAGTACCATTGATAAGAATGAACTGTTAACAGTAACTACTGTAAATGTGTTGTTAATGTTACAGGAACCTTAACTTTGGGTTATCACCAGTGCCCTGTGCTGAGATCAGTTATGAACGGTTGGATATGCTGAACCCACCCGCCTCTGAGACGACTTGTGCACATCCTCTAACTCCTCGTCTTTGTCTTCCAGCTCCTTCTGATGCATCTGCTTCATCCTCTCCATCTCCACCTCAAACCTCATGTGGATCTAGCAGAGATGAGGGAAATGAGGTGAGAAAGGCGGTGCTGGGTGATGTAATGTGATGTGTCTGGATGAGTGTGTGGACAGTGTTTGGCACCTGGTGCTGCTGCTGTATCTTGGCGGAGAGCTGGGTGATCTCCTCCGCCCTCTCACTGGCCTGGCTCTCCAGGAGTCTGAGCTGTTTCTTGAGGTCAGGGAGCGACTCCGAGGCCAGATCCACGGGCAGGCTGAGGTCCCGGATCTGGGCGCACAGCTCCTCCTTCTGCTTCTGCAGGCGAGACACCTCCGACTGGCTCTCCTGCTCACACCCACCCACACACACACAACACAGTGTGTTAGTGGTATCTAAACATTTTACCAGCCTCAAACTAATAAATCCTCTTTTCTTTCATAAATAACAAACCGAAAAGACAGAAAATCTCCATACACAAGAAGAAGAATAAGATGACGACAATGAAGATAAGCAACAGCGAATGACAAAGTGTTTCCGTGTGGATAAAACACAGAAAAAAAAATTCTGTCATCAGTAATATTGATGAACAACAATATTTCAAGCTTCTTTAACACTAAAATTAGCAGGGATTAGCCATTTTTAAGCCCAGGTGAAACTAAATCAGCTAAATCATTCTCATTTCAAGTGATTTTTAACAACACAATGGAGCTCAGTGTCCTTTACTTGAGTTCCTCATTCAAAAACAACAGTGAATGAATGATCATGAAGTCACTAAAACAGTCAAATGAAATAACTGTGGTGTAGCATGGCACTGCAAATTATAGATCGCTGCCAAAAATGAGGAAATGAGTGAGTCGGGGGGGTCTTGCTGCAGCTGATTAAAAACCTGCTCCCCTTGCAGTCTTTTGACCAAGGAGAAAAATCCATTTCAGCCCAAGGTTAAATGTGTTTCCAATGGGATTGCGGTATCAGTGAATCAATACAGAGGATCACCCAATATCACTTTTTTCATGTCCAATACCGATATCACAACCTATACTGATGTCAGTCCAATACAGTCATTTTACAACTTTTAAACTACAGTTTTTTAACACCAATGACCTGATTATCCAACAGTGTAACAAATATTCCTCCCTCATGAAGAATAAATAAGAAGCCTCCGCTAAAATTCTTTGCTGATTCTATATGCAGCGTATTTTCTATCACACATCTTTGACACCTGTTCACACGCTGCTGCCACAGCCGTCAGGAGCAACGTGGGCTTAAGTGTCTTGCCCAAGGACACATTGTCATGTAGACTTATGGAGCCAGGAACCAAACCCACAACCCACAGCCAGAGTCATGAAGCTCCATTGTGAAGCATGGGATTTTTAGATTGTATCGGATCTTACATTTTTATTAGGGATGTCCGATAATATCGGCCTATTATGGTAATATCGGTTTGCATCGGTATCAGGAAAACGTGCGAGTAAGTGCTTTGAGGATAACAGGAGATACATGATGTCACCTAAAATTAGTTTTGTGTGAAAAAAGCCTGTATATGTCGGTATCGGTTGATATTGGAATCTGAATTTAAGTGTTGGAAAATATCGGCATATCGGTAAAAAAGCCACTATCGGCTATCCCTAATTTTTATCCGTCTACTATCCAATCCAGCAGTTTTCAACCAGTATCAGACTGATACCGATACCTAGTGTCGCATGGGGATACAGATCGATACAAACAAACCTGCAGGTTGCGGCGCAGAGTGTATATCTCAGACCCCAGAGAAGCGTTTTCCTGGAAGGCTTTGTCCTTTTGCTCTCGCTCATTATCAGCTTCCTCCAGAGCCCGAGTCAACTCGCTGTCAAACCTGAACAAACACAGCAAAGAGAGAAGCAGCAGAAGCAGCAGGAATAAATATGGCAGCACATGGAAGAGGAAAAGCACAACAGAACTGGTGGATCTTGACCAGGCACTCGCACTGTGATGCTGAAGTGTCAGCTGGGGTTTCAACTCTCAACCTCACGATGATCCTGTTGCGCTACACAGGTGAAGTCACCAGTTACCAGCGGATATGATTTCAGCTGTTGTTTTGTTTATTATTTCTTATTATTATTTAGCAAGGATTTACAGTTGATATTTAAAGTCACACACATTGTGTCTCTGCTTTGTTTAAATGTATTAATAATGTAATGTAATATACATTTCAGTTTCAGTTTATTACATGACTATAATATGACTAATAAACAATCTCTTGGGCCGGGCAAATAAAATTTCCGAGAGCAAAGCTTAGCTCCAAAGAGGTCGTGTGCATCCCTGTCATCATAAACAGGATAATGCCATGAGAGCGGGAGAGTGGAGGACAAAATGTATTGGTAGAAGATAAAACAAGCGCCACCCAAAATGAATGCAGGGGAAACATTACATTACATTACATGTCATTTAGCAGACGCTTTTATCCAAAGCGACTTACAATGGAATCAAGTACAATTAGCCAGGGGTGGAATCGAACTTGCGACCATGATGTCTTTGGTACACAAGGTAGGGTCTTAACCACTGAGCCACTCCACCCCACAACACACATTTCTCTCCTGCATTCATCTCAGCATTCAATCAGTTCACCTGCTCCCAATCCCTTCATCAGACACCTCCCTTTATTTCCTGGTTCTCCATCTCAGACCTCTGTGTGGTAAATGTCACGACTCTCTTGAAGATATCTTGGTTCTCTAGTGCTTCGTTATTCGCTTGTACTCTGCTTGTGTTAACTCCTGTTAAGTCAGAACCTCCTCTCCTCGTGCATGCTGCCAGTGACGCCTGGATCACATCTCCTCCTTCACCTCCAGGTTCCTGCATTGTTCATCTCATCTGTTAATCTATTCATGAATAAACAGCCTACAGTCTTTCGCCCGCCTGTTCTTGGGTCCAGAAACACCTCGCCCTAAAAAGACCTATACTGAAGCTGTCAATGACACTGATGTCCACCCATATGTGCTATTATTTTATAATCTATTTTCCAGTAAATCGGAATAAAATTTACAAAAGTGACATCACGCCCTCTTTAGGAATATACTGTATATATATACACATCATATATTATTATTAGTAGTAGTATTTAGCCCCTTGTGGCTAAGTACGATTTCCATCCTTCTGCTTTCTTCCCTTTTCCTATTATTAAATACAATCTATGGAAACACTGTGTCCTCACACAGCTACATTGTTTATATTGTAATATGGTATTTTTGTCATGTAAATATAATGGTAATATTTTCCTGAATAATGTGTTACGGCACAGCCATCGTGTTTTCAGAGAGTGGTGAAAGTAAAATAGATCAGATAACGAACTGTAAAGTGTCAGCGTTTAGACAACATATTCCACACCAATCACTTCTGCTGCGTTGAGTTTCATATGATTTGTGGCGAGCTGTAATATTTGTGCCGCTAAGCTCCTTATTTCAAAGGTCCTTCACTTGCTCTGTAGTCAAAACACACGATTTTGTCCTCACTGTGAGGACGTGTGAGCTGAAGGACAGGAGGACGTCAGGTGGACACACACACACACACACACACACCTCCTCTGTTTGCGCTCCAGCTCATGCATGCGGCTCTGCAGGCTGTCGGCGAGGACTCGTGCGTCCTGAAGGTCAGAGGTCACCCGGCGACAATGACGCTTCAGCTCTGTCGTGCTCCTCCTGGACTGTTCCAGCTGGGCCTGCAGCGTCGCCACCTCCACACACACACACACACACACACACCGACGAGGTCATTATCTTCAGACATTTAATCTCCTGCCCCACGTTGCCGTACACGTCACAGTGTCCTGTCTCACCTTGGTGTCGAGCTGTTGTCGCGTCTGTCTCTCCGTCTCCAGTTTTTCCTCCATCTGCTTGAGACGTCTGCGGACAAACTCGACCTCGGTCTGGCAGCACTCCAGCTGCATGGCCAGCTCACTGTCTGTGTGGGGAGTGACGGGACTTTGTCAGAGGTGATGGCTGAGGTCACAGCAAAACTAGCTCTGTTGTATATGTATCTTTATATTGGTGTTTTTGTTACAAAGAAGGAGTTGAGGTGTTTTGGGAGTCTCTTCTTTTCAGTCCTTTTGTACCTTTACCTGTCCCTGCTGCTCGGTGACTCTCGGCCGTCTTCGCTCTCTGTTTCTCCTCCTCCAGCTGCTTCTCCAGTGTTTCCATGGTGACTTTACACTGGTCTAAACGAGCCTGATGTTTGAAGAGAAAGAGATGTTTGTTTGACAGTGAAGAGGATGCGATGGTTTCATCACAGTCAAAACAAACAAGCTGTGCGATGAGTCACCAGCTCCCACAAGGTCAAAGAGAAGTGTGGCACACCCAGGGAGAGAGTTCTGTCTACCTGCAGGTCTTTGTTCTCCCGGCTGAGTCGAAGTCTCTCTGCTCTCTCCACGTCCAGAGCCTGTCCCACTGCATCACCACGGAAACGCTCATCACTTAGCTCAGATGTCACGGCTGTAACCTACACACGTGGATCACGCAGCATAAACGTGGTTAGGTTAAGAGTCATGGTTAAAGGATGAGGAGACACAGGGATTTGAGCTGGAAGGACGTGAAATGCATTACATAGAAAAAAAGGTAGAGAGGAAAATGTAAAATGTAAATGTAAATACACTTTGACAAACAGAGGTTAGGGTTAGACAATTATGGTTAAGGTTAAAGTAAGTCTCTGGGAACTGATTGTAAGTCAATGTAATGTCCTCTCAGGTGATGGAAACCAGTGTGTGTACTTGTGAACCAGTAGAAGAGGGGACTTTGGTGTCGTTTCACACTCACAAACAGGGGACTCCACATTGAACCGGGGACATTTTTCAAGTCACCTGTTAGACATGCTTTAAATCAAGATAAAATCACGTCTCAGTAATAATATGGTAAAATCATAATAATAAAAAGAATTCTATGCGATTTTTTTTATTTAATATGACCAGAAACCCAAGTCCCCTGTTAGTCAGTGAAGAATGACAGTCCTGTTAGCGTTGTGTGTGTGTGTGTGTCACAGACCTTGGTCTCCAGGACGTCTGCAGTCTGCCTCAGCTCGTTCCTCTCTTTCTCTGATTTCTCCAGCCGTCGTCTCAGACCTGAAACCTCGTCCTGACAAATGTGTGAAAAGATCGTGTCACAGCAATGGAGGCATATTCCAAAATGATATTTCTCAATTATTTGCTCCACGAATTGTTTGTTAACAGTATTCACCATCGAATCGTGTGCTGTTCACAGTATGTACTTTTCTGGCATAAACACTGACCTTGTCAGGAGCACGACCAGTACTACTCATGGAGACCAAAACCTGTACCTAATGAGGCACTGAGTAAAGTTACCGAGTAAAGTTCAAGACTATGGTTTGAACTGTAGTTATGTAAAGGTTTGGGTTAAATAATGAATGGTCTGTATTTATACAGCATTCACACACTGCCGGCACGGGCATCAGGAGCAGCGGGGGGTGAAGTGAAGAGTCTTGCCCAAGGACACATGGGCATGTGTGTGTGTGTGTGTGTGTGTGTGTGTGTGTGTGTGTACCTCTTTGATCCTGAGCCTCTCGTTGTCCATGTTGACATCGAGCATAGGACGAACTCGACAGAAAAGTTTCCACCAGCTCCACTTGGCCACACCCCTTAGAGCCCGCAGGTTCCTCTGCAGACAGCTGATGGCCATCTGCTGCACCTGGAGAGAGAGAGAGAGAGAGAGACAGACAGACAGAGTGTGTGTGTGTGAGAGAGAGAGAGACAGACAGAGTGTGTGTGTGTGTGTGTGTGTGTGTGTGTGTGAGAGAGAGAGAGAGAGAGAAATCAAAAGCTGTGCAGTATCAAATGCAGTATCTGGTGTTTGACAAGTGAGGCAGTAGATCCGCTGATTTGTATTATTTTATTTTTTTATGATTTTTCAAAACTTAGTGTGCAGAATTGCACCTGGATCCGCAAATAACATTAACTAGATACACATGTACACTGGTTTACACCTGAAAAAGGTAGCAGTAAAGTTGCAGTCCTCTGCGGAGCATGCAGAGCCACACTAACCTTGAGTCTGCGGTACCTCTGACGGGCCAAGTGTCCGTTGCAGGAGGCCTGCAGATACAACAACCAGCTGGTGACCTGCTGGTCCCTCTGCTCCTCCAGAAAACGCAGCACACCTCGCTTCATGAACACCTGAGACACAGCAGGGAGAAGATCCGTGAGTTCATGAGCGGCAGTCTTCATCAGAAGTGTTGAAGCATGTCCTCACCCTGCTGGCCCCGACAACGATGCCCTTTTTATCCAGATCCAACTCAACCAGCAACTCCTCCACAGCCTGAGACAAAGTCAGAGAGCAATTTATCATTTATTTATTTTTGAGGAGAAGATCACAGACCTAGTGTTTGTGTGAGGTCTCCAGCTGTCATGAGGTGCATCTGACCTTTCTCTCGTCATGACTGACAAACATCGACGCATAACGTTTCATAATTGGAGGAGACAAGGCCTGGAAATGACAGCGGAAGTCACTCAGAGTCATGTGGTCTGGAAAACCTGGGAACAAGAAGCAGAAGCAGGCTTTAGAGCCAAATTCTATTTTCTATTCATGTGAAAAATGTCCTAAAACTTTAGTTTTTGACCAAGCAAAGATGGCTACCAGCAGGGACACAAGAAAAGGGTTATTTAGCCACCTAACCAAAGGCTTACCTAATAAAACCTACAATGTTTACTACTTTCTGCCTTTTTTTAAACGGCCTTATCTACTGCACCACAAGTCCATAGAGAACAGCAGTGTTTTTAGCTCACAGGGAAACAAAAGCTGCAAAAAAAGAGCCAATTATGTAAAACAGAACAAAATATTTCAAACACACAAGTCAAGAATATCAGAAGACACAATAACACATTTGACTTTACTAATGTTTCCCTGCGAGCTAAAAATATACATTTTCTTTATAGAATTTGGTGCAAAGTAACAGAAACTTCCATCTTTCTAGTTGAAAAAGTCTCTTTCACGGTAACATAAAGCATGATCACATTCTCCCGATATTTGAGACTTAAGCAGGTGTAGATTTTATGAGGTGAACCAAAAACAAAAGTTTGACTTTTAAGTGACACAACACCCTGAGATTAGTGATAAATTCACAAACACACAAACATTTTATGCTGAGACACTATTTAGAATAGAATAGAATATACTTTATTCATCCCTTGCGGGAAATTCTTTCGTCACAGCGCTCCAGTGTACAAAGGTAACGAATTTTGTAGCAGCAAACAAATCTTATAGCAGCAATTTTTTTTGAAAATTACAAAGTTAAAAACTATAAGAATAAGTACGAATAAAGCTAAGAATAAATTTACAAAGTTAAAAATTTCCAGAATATACTTCAAAACGTGTACCTCCCCCTCCCCCCATATTAACAATATATAATTTGTTTAATTTGTCAATATAATATTTAATTTCAAACCATTTGTCGATTTCAATAGGCGTGCAAACCGAGTGTGCATGTGCTGACCTGTGCGATAGAGCTGCAGGGCCTGCAGGATGTGTGTGGAGTGCAGCTGGACTCTCAGAGACGGCACATCAAAATTCCCACTGTCTGCCTTTGCGCTGACGCACTGCAGGAACACTGGCCGAGCTCGACGAATCAGGTTAAGTAGAGCATCCTACAGGGTTTGGACAATAAGGTGAGGGAAATAAAACAGTTCCCAGTATGTTACAGTTTTAATAAAGTATGTGCTGGTGCACTTACTGCCTGTAGTTTCACTGCTATGCACTGGGAGTGCCTGCGTACGGCTGCCATTCCCCCGCTGAATGTCTTTCGAATCATGCCATTCCTCTGCAGAGAACGCTGACTGCCGCCCTCCAACCCCCCCAAACCCCGACACAGAGGGGGCACGGAGATTCGGGGTGTAAACATGGCTTTCACCGCACCACTGTGGGGGGGAAAAAAAATGAACAGTGTAAATGTGGAGTGTCGTGAGAACTTCCCAGGACAAAAAAGCCCGAGTCTGAGTCTCTGCACAAACTGACATGGTGGAGTTCTGCAGCAAACAGATGGCATTGAGAGCAGATGGATTGTTCTGGATCAGACCAAACCATCCAGTGAGGTCGTAGCGAACCGGGTCACAGCCCATCATGTGGTTCACCTCACACTGCAGTGGCTGCTCACACTGGCGCACTGTGGGGACATACATATTCATGATAGTCAATGATAATTACATCATTCACACACACACACACACACACACACACTGGGATAGATACTGCACTTGTGCATTTATTTATTTATTTATTTACCAGAATTGCTGTAATACTGGCTGACTCTCTCCAAGGCTCTGTTCTCACTGGAGGCAGGGGTCACCATCTCCTCATCCAGAACCCATAACAGACCTCTGGGGTCTCCATCTGCTGCCCGAACCTTAAATGCAAGCATACACACACGTCCAAAAATGTTAAAAGTTTGACATAGTACACTGTACATAGATATAATAGTATATATATATATATATGTGTTGTGTCGTGTACCTGTGGAGGAGCCTGATCGATGGAGGACACCACCTCAGCAGGACTAGTCTCCGGACACTCAAAATCCACAGGGATCTGCTCCTGTAACAGGCAACAGGAAATACAGTTAAGAACAGTAGATAAATAACTGTCAGCTGATGATCTGTTGACATGATACTGAATTAAGTTGAGACTTAAACCTTAACCTTCTTCCTCACAGGCAGCAGCACATAATAATATATATTTATAACTGGGTTACAGACAAACACAATTATAAATAACTGCAAAATCTACAAAACAAAAGTAAAAGAAAGTGAGAAAAGAAACTAAGTTCAGGTCTGAACACTTTCAATCCATCCTGAATCAGATCACAGAAAGCACATTTGGAGATGGTTTGAGGACATGTGCGTCCACATGTATGCCCTCTGTATCACCTCTGACACCAGCTCAGCTCACATCCACTTCCACAGTGGGTTTATTTTTAGCCCACGTCACAATATCAACACAAGATTTCTTCTTCTACTGCTTAAAATATCATGTTTCATGCTACAGCAGCATATGCGTAAAATGATATGAAATATTGTCTGGTTGGGGGTCCCCAGCTGTGTCTCTAACGTTATTTTATGAGTGCACACTTCACGTCACCTGTGTGTATCTCTCCAGAGTGTGTCTAAAGGTGTGTGTGTGGTATTGCTGCAGCAGCCTCTCCTGCAGGTAGTTGTGGCAGAACTCAGACCAGCTGGCCGCTCGCTCCTCTGCCGAGTGTCGCGGGTTCCTCGTGCCTGGTGTGTCCACCACCATCACGGAGGCTAATGTCAGCTGCTGACCACTCAGAGCCCTGTGGGCAACAACAACAACAACAACAACAACAACAACAACAACACGGATCATGTCATATGTACTGTAAACCCTGCATGTTAACATGTTGTATAGTATGTTGACCATTTAAATAAATAGACAAAGAAGCCTAACTGCTGCATCATTGTCACATGTTTGAAAGACACTTTGTTTTCTTAAATTAGTGTTTAAATGTGTGAAGCTTTCTTCACTCTACTGGCCTTTAAAAGTCCTCTAATGTTTACCTGTTGATGAGTGAGACTATAGCAGTGAAGAGTTCCTCATAGAGCCCTGCAGCCATTCCTTCAACACACTGAAGAGCCGTCAACCTGGGACCTGCAGAGACCAAAAACATGGTTTTAATAGTATTTCATTGGCATTAAACATGATGATGGACAGTTGAGGTGAGCAGATTTCACACAACATCATCATTAACGATTTTAGATCTACGAAGGCCAGATGTGTTAAATTAAGTTCTGTGTGCAATTGGATTTGTTGTATGGCGTTCACTGTTTTCTTGCACCATGCAGTGTTAATGCAGCCATTGTCTCCAGTGGTTCAGTGGTTCAGTGGTTTTAGCGTCAGCTCTCTGAAGGACTCACTTGACCTGTCGCTTCTGTCTCCCACAGATCACCTCTCACCTCTCGTGAACGCGTGTCTCACCTTCATCCTCAGCAGGGCTCTTCTCTCTGCTGCCCCCAGTGGTTGCTCTCTGCAGCAGCTGGCGAAGGTGATGTTTGAACACAGCTGTGTGCAGGTCTTCTCCTTCACATCCCAGAACGCTGCTGGCGGTCTGAGCGCTGTCGAAATTCACAAACTGTCTCCTGCCCACTGTGACGAGGACACACACAGAGGACACACACAGAGGACACACACAGAGGACACACAGTGAGACCTGAACTGCTAGTGTGAAGGTCGGTTCACTAACAGGACTTAAGGGATCAAATGTGTCCCTTTATAAAAATATGTCATGACCCTTTTGGTTAATTTTATTCTATGGACTAAAAAAACTGCTGATGCATTTTTATTTCAAGCCCTTGTTTAATGTAAACTCACCGGCCAGCAGCTCTTTCTTTCCTGCTCAGTGTGTGGCTGTTTGGTTACTTTGGTTCTATTCCTAATGGAAACCGTTCCACTCGATGGAAACGCAGGTTAAACGGCATGCATGAAGGCATGAAGGACTATCTTATCAATACCTCATTCAGTCACACTTCATGAAAACCGAAAGATAAATGTAGATGTTTTTTGGGGGCAGGGTTAGACTTTCTGTGTTTCTGGCAGGATCACTAAGACTGTGAATGACGATGATGTCGATGATTATGATGATGACAACTATGAATGAATGAATGATACCTCTGCAGGACCCGGCAGCTCCCAGGTGATAAATAGCAGCCAGAACGTGCCATATGGCTTTCTGCTCGCTGGCTGTGAAGCCCAGTGTTTCCATGGCAGTTAGCAGCTTAGTGAAGGCAACGGACGCCCGCTGTTTCTCCTCCACCTGAGTAGAGACAGGAAGAGGAAGCGGGAGTTAGTCGATCTGTGAAAGCAATGGAGTAAGAGCTGTGTCACGTCTCTGTGAGACTGTGGAGACTAATCGTGTGTCACATCACCTCCTCCAGAGTTCTGTTTCCCTCTCTTCAGGGTTTGTAAACACAACTTTATTTGTGTTTTATTTGTTTGCTTGATCTGTTATTATTTAAACTTATTTAAATGTGACAAATGTACATTGTGGCTCATGCTAGTTTGTTTGTTTTTTTAATTAAACATCATTTTTTTGGAATTAGGATGTTCAAATATTCAAATAAAACAATTTTACTACATTTATCTTGTTATACAGAATTGATTTTTTTTAAATGGAATTTGGTGCAGGAGAGTGAGGAGTTTTTAAAATGACACAAACTTCATTTTCCAGTTTGAAAAAGCTGTCAGTGTGCCCCAGGTCCTGGATTCCCAAAGACTGGGTCGAGACCCACAGAGAGATTTCTCTCCCCAAACTATGTTGAAGAATTTTCTAGTACCCAAACGAAGCAGTAATACAATCATTCTTGCAAGTTTAGGATTTGCAAACTTTCTTTTTCTTCTTCATACACACACGCGCACACACACACACACACACACACCTCGCACTTACTGTACCTTGGTGGGATTTACAATGCAGAAGGAGTTGACTTCTGGGAGCTGGTGCAGCTGCAGTTCTGTCCTAATGAAGGAATGTAACAGCACAGTTAACTCAGGTGAAGCACACTAAAGTTCTTCTGCTACAAAATACTGAATAACTGTCAGTGGACAAAAATCTGTACATTTAGCAGTAAACGGTATTATGTGATCGATCTCTTTTTATCTGACTTTATCAAATACTCTTCTCTCTCTCGCTCTCTACACTGCAAAATAGATTTTTAAAAAGTTATTCTGGGAAATTGTTCTTATTTTTTAGCATAAAAAGAAAAATAATCTCAGCAAGCAAGCTTTGCACTCAAAAAATAATGATTGAAAAATATGATTTCAGTTCCACTGGTAGTTTGTTTAAACTCTGGGCTCGACTATCTGACCTGAGTCAGTGTAAAGAATGCTCTTTTTGGCGAAGTCTGTTACAATAGTCAAGCCTACTGGAGATGAAAGCATGACTGACAGGTGTCATCCTCTGTTGCCAAAAACAATGAATTCATTGAAGAAAATCTGGTTCATCTAAATATTGACTTCCTCTAAAGAAGGAAAAAATGACTCTATTGGACTTCAGTCATCTGGGGACAGCGCCAGATATATCTGCGTGTCATCTGCATAACTGCGACAGTCAGTGTTAGATTTCTGCACAATTTGACCCAAAGGCAGAATATTTAAGCTACACAGAAGGGGTCCAGATGATCTTCCTTTTAGGGACTCAGGGTCTTTCAAGAGTGGGGCAAATCTTGGGTCTTATAGTCTTGGGTCAGTTTGCTTTTACTCAGTCCACAGCTGTTTTCTACTCAGTATTGGGGTTATAGAGACACTCCTGTGCAATAGCAGTACAGGCCAACCAGTCTTATCACTAAACCGTCTTCCCATATCTGACTTCTATTTACATGATTTCTACCACTCTACTGATTATAGGTTATAGGTTGACCAGAAAAGCCCAATACTAAAAAGCGTAAAGGGGTCACATCACCACCCACCGGAGCAGAGTTGGACAAACTTAATTCAATAAATCCATTCATACTTGCAGCAACTTTTTGAGTTTTTTCAAAGCACCTGATTCTTTAGTGCCTGTATACGGTGAAAAAGACAGTAATCCAATTACTATACATGACGTACAACTATGGAAGTGAAGATCTCAACAAATAACATTAAAAAAATGTTTCGGAAACAAATTACGGATAAATGTGGTGGAGTTAAAGGGGCATTAACCAACATTCTTATTTACTGTCCTCCCCCACTAGATTTAACTGTAGAACTTTTGTGAAAAGTCAGCTCAACCTTCAATAATGATATTCATATATTCCTACTGTAAAATACTCATTAAAAAATCCTTAATAGGTGATAAAAAAAAAATTGACCTTTCCCAAATACTTAAGGTTTGAGCTATTTTAAAGTAGAAACTTTGAGGAAATTGAAAGTTAATTAAGCTCAGTAGTTAATCCTGATATCTAGTTTCCCCACAGTGGAAAATATTACTTTAGTACAAGTAAATGTACTTTTACCACAGAGAATTACCTCATCTCTGTGCTGAGTCCTGCCAGCATCTGAGAGAAGACCAGGAAGTTGCTCTCTCCTGCAGTTTTCTGACACACTCGCCATTTGTCCAGCATCATGGTCTGATGGAGACACACGGGAGAGTGAGGTGTGTGTGTGTGTGTGTGTGTGTATACTTGTATTTGTTACATCTTTAGGACTTTTCTGGTATAATATACATGTGTAGTACAATACATGCATAATGCATTTGCAATACACACGTGTAATCCTATTTATACTGTAAACATCAAGCTCACACTGTATATTCTGTAAATGTAAGTCTATAATGTATTCTATTTGACCTTTTTTATAGTTTTATTGTCAATATTTTTCTGTTACTGTTTGTTATGGATACTGTTTTACTATATCACTGTGTTCTTGTCTTTTGAAGTGGGATCTAACTTTTGACCTGTCTTTAATGTCCACCTCTGTCCTATGTGTTATATGGACTGGATTATAATGCCAGATTAAAGTGAGGCTTTTATTCCTTGTAGCAATACACTGTATTTGCCATAACGAATAGCCCTGGGTTATGGTTAGTGTGTGTGTTGCTTGCCTGCAGGTGTCCAGCAGCGACCTGTCCAGCATGATTAAAGTCCAGTGAGAAGACCATGGCAAATCGGGATGAAGCATCACTGTGCTGCGAGCTCACGCAGCCAAATGACCTCATGACGGTGAACATGGCCTGCACACGCTCCACTGAGAGAGAAGAAAAGAAAAGAAAAAACCATGAGAGTGAATGAACCACCTGCAGAGTCCAGACATGAATCATCCTCTTTCTTCTCTGCTCTGCTCACCACTGATGTTCTCTCCAGTTGTCCCGGCCTGTTTGAGGAGAGCATGTGTGAAGGCTTGGCATGCCGTAGTCTTGCCAGTCCCACTGCGTCCCAGCGCGCACACACTGTGGTCTCTGCGGGTGCCCACCATGGACACGTACACTCGTTTGACCAACGCAGCCAGAGCAGGAGGAGCATCCCACACTGACTCTCCTCGCCGAGACTTTGGGGTCTGACAGAGAAAAGGACAGGATGTTTTTAGAGATGTCACAACTTAGATGGAACATACTTCATCACTGTTAACAGATTATCTTTGAGTGTTTAAATTAGTGCTCGGAGAAAAACAGAAAGAAAGGTGAGAAAATGGCGTTTGTTATGGCAGCAGATCCAGATCCATGGGTTTCATTTTGACCACATGCATAAAGGGAGGCTTGTCTGGAAGTACACACTCTCGTAAGTCTGTCATTTTTTGCTCTGCAGACATTGAATGCAATTTCCTGCATGTGGTGCATCCGGATATTACTGCGCGGGCCGCTCTGTTCACTCCTGGAGTCCAGTATCTTTGCCTGACCTTTGAAATGAACTGATTTCTTCCACAGTGAGCGTTGTGATGATGGACACGCTGTAACATCAGCTCTGTGACGTGGTGTTCTTTATGCAGCGCAACCAGACATATGGCCTTTACTGCCATGGCTGCTTCGTTCAAACCGACCACCCACTTTGATGATACCGTCTTGCAGAACAGGATCTAATCTGTAGAGCTGACTTGACTTCCTAACCTGGGAATCCTTACCATGGAGTCAAGCCAAATCCTCAGATTACATCTCTCCTTGACTATAGCGTATCAGCACAACTTCTTGATGAGAGTGGCGAACTTCATACCACGCTCCTGCCTCTCCTCTACCTCTTTCTTCACCTTCTTCACCTCCTCTGTCCTCTCCTTCTCCTCAGCCTGTGGCATCTTCCTGTTATTCTTCATACCACGTGAATCTGCAGGATTAAGTGACCTATTCATGTATCTCCACTGAGATGGTGAAGTAGCTTCCCAGATGACTGCAACCCGATTGGCCACAAAGGTCTTGTGAGGCATCATTCTCTATGTACCTAAGCATAGTCAGACGGTCTGTCCAAAAACAGAGGTGCTACTGTAGATTTAGCCATAATCAATATGTGGCACTACTGTCCCTCTTAGTTGGTGCACAGAATGTACGACGCTGTGCTGTAACCAATCTCATTTCAGTCGAGAAATGGTGTATGTGAGCTTTCAGTGCGGGGAAAAAGTAATCAAGCTTGATTCATTGGGTTTTGAAAGCTGCTGACGTCCTCTTTGTGTATGCTTTTCACCAATACCCTCAACTCAGCTCAATCTCTTTTGGTAAAGTTCTCTCAAAATCAGTTTGGCTGGGAGGATACATGGAGCGATTCTGTACACCGCTGAACACAGCTTACAGAGGAGATAGCGCCAAAGACGTGTACAGTCATTCTCTACTCTTCAAGTTCTCCGTTTATGTCTCCGTCTGGCCACCAGAGGACATTTTGGAAGTCAGAGTCTCTGGAGGGTAAAGTTCCAGGTGAAACATGGCCTCTATATCGGCCAATGTAACCAGCTCCTCTCTAAACCTCATCATAACGCCAAACAAAGTATTTGTGAATTCAGGGCACTGAAAGGGCAAAATCTTCCTGCCTCTTAGGTTCAGTGTTCTCACTACGTTCTCGGTACCAAACGTTGCCGAAATGCCAGGGTCAATGAAGACTTCAGCTTTACTGGAACAACGGCCAAATCTTGGCTGTAGATCTGAGCCATTTTCAATCTTCTTTGGCCAATAAGCCCAAAAAGAGCTTCTCTTCAAGTGCCTTTTGTGCGTACTTGGGCTCCCTCTTGTGGCCAAGTACATGCAGTGTATCACCTGCTGCACCAGGCTCATCTGCCATCTGGCAATGTCAAAGCAGTAATTCCAAACAAACACAAGAAGCTTCTGTAACTCAATAAACTTAAGTGTTCTTCAATAATCTTCCCTAGTAGCTTCACAAATGTAACTGCCATATTCAGGCAGTATCTACACGAGTTTGCTCCTTACAGCTCCGTTAGCTCCGTTAGCTCCACTATTAGCATGTTAGCTTACAGTGCAAGTATCCTCTATCCATAAAAAAACACAATTGTTTAAATCGCTCAGTTCTCGTCACTCTCTCTAAGTTGTGTTACTGTAATTGTTTCTCAATTCTCAACATGACACTTTGTAGATTAATCAATGAACTGATTAATCTAAAACGTCATCGGCAGATTGATCCAGATGACGGTGTGATCTCACCTTGCTATGAGCTTGTAACGGAGGCCAGAAGTTGACCAGGTTGGGTCCAGCATGTGTGAGTGGCATGTTGCCTTTAGCTCGACTGATCAGTGTGTGGAGGACGCCACACTCGTTCACACTGTGCAGGTCACTCAGGTCCTCACACAGGTCCAGCTCTGAAGGGTTACACTGTGAAGCCAAGGAGACGGAGACATGGGAAGTCATTAGAGCTGTTATTAGAGGGCCACCACATGGAATCATTTGGTAAAAAGTGAAAAAAAATGAGATTTATATTCATATTTCATTTTATTTTTCTCAGGGAACCCTCTTGATAACCATTGTTCAAACTACTACAATAGCTTCTGTCCTGTGGACTAACAGATATCACATTTGTAAATGTGATGATACTGTCTCTTGGCTCCCAGAAGGTGTAAATCTTTGAGGCTAAAATTCTCAGTTTGAGGAGAGCCTACATTTAAATGGCCACGCCTTCTTCAAATATCATATTTCATCAAACTTCCATGTGTTAGACATTAATGGAAAGTTTAGAAATCACACTTTCACAATCTGTAAACAATTCAAAATGCCCCTCAGCCTACTTCTTCCTCTTTTTTCCATGGCTGGGCACATATTAGGAAACAGATACTACATTATAAAGATTACTGATGTGAGTAGAATAGAATAGAATAGAATAGAATAGAATAGAATAGAATAGAATAAGAAAGCCAATGGCAAAATTAATTTGAAAGCACTAGCTGGTGTTTGACCAGAGAGGCAGTAAACGCAACATGGATCATTTCAATACTTTAAAGTAAACAGTGCAGATTTGCTCCTGGATCAATAAATACATTTACTCTACACCCGCCTGGTTTACACCTGGAAAAAAGTGGTTTAGTTACAATATAAGCATAGAAGTAGAAGGAAGAGACTGGAGTTATTTACCTTCTCTATTTCATACTGTGACACATCATGCAATGACGCGTCTGTCTGCAGACGGACCCTCACTCGGCCTTCTGGGAGTTCAGGTGTGCCTTCATCTGGCTTCAACTGAGTGGCTGAAATGAAAGAACAATGATCAGACTCACTGCCCTGAGCGTGAGTGTAGTTCACAGCTGTGTTTACATGCCACTTATGCTGATCTATATGCTGATCCCTGCATATTTAATGGCACATACAGTAGTCTGCAGTTACTGTGGTAATCAACCTCTAACATGATATAAAAGGTAATATAACCAACTAACAGATGACTAGAGATTGTGTGAGGATTAGTTAATCCTCTACTAATCAGTCCACTTAATCATAGAGACTACACTTTTACACAAGCGTTCATACCACAGCTGTATCACTTTGCCATTAAAACCAATATTATATTCAGCTTTTGATCATCAAAGCTCAAATCATAACATAAATGATCTCAAAGGAATTCACACCTATGGTTAATGAGCATCTGTTGTTTTGACACTAGGAGGAAACTGAAATACTGAAATACATACAGTACTTTAATATGGAGTTTTCTGCTCAGTTTGTGGCTTTTTTAACAAGATATCAAGCTTTGTATGAGAATAGACTTCTGCTGTTGAAGAAACGCTAGGGAGTGACGCTTTTCTGTTGCCCAATCAGCTGATTGTTATGGGTCACCCATACCTACCATTACTCTGGTTCCCCCAAAGGAAGGGTACCAAAAAATGATTTGGTACCCTTCCTAATGGAAACGCAAATAAAGAAATGTACCATACCGTACTGAAGCATTCCACTCAGTGGCAACACCAAAACCTGGTCATAATGAGGCAGAACCTCCTTTATGAGGAACTGGTTAAGTGTAAGATTTGTGGTTAGGTTAAGGTTAGGGATAAGGTATTTTTTTAGGCCAAGGTCTCTCAATTCTAGGCTTGGGGACCCAATGCCCTGCATGTTTTAGATGTTTATCTGCTCCAACATCCCTGATTCAAGTGGTCAGCTCAGAAGCCTCATAACGATGGTGTTGTTTTCAAATCTCACCCAGGGTGAATCCATCTTTTTGGACACACCACACAGTTCCAGCTTCATACCACACGTCCCTCACCTGAGACCAAGACACAGCAGAGGGGCAAAGATGAAGAAGAAAATACTGCAAATACTGACTTATACTTCATCAGTTATACCTATACGGTGAAAACGTCTGTAATTATTCCACAGAGGTTTCATGATTATTATGATAACAGAACACACAGAACTTACCTCTCTCTTATGTTCTGTTCCAGCTGTGTCTGCTTGCTGTCCCTCTGGCTCCTGCCTCTCCTCTACCTCCTCCACCTCTTTCTTCACCTTCTTCACCTCCTCTGTCCTCTCCTTGTGCTCAGCCTGTGGCATCTTCCTGTTCTTCTTCTCCTCTGACCTCCTGTCCTGCTGCTTTGGAAGCGCCAGCATCACTTCCTCTCCGGCTTGCTGTGTGCCGTCAGTGAAGATCAACCTGTGGGAAGAGGACCTGCCATCTGATGGTGCAGAGTTATTTTCTTGCCTGCTGTTGCTGGTGAACAGTTCAGCTCTGAGGGCCATCTCAGCCTCCAAGATTGGAGGAGTCTGATCTGGGTTGAGGAACTGCTGCACGAGGTTGTCGCTCAGTTTGCTCGGCTGCAAAAGATAAGAATCAGTATGAGAGGAATGGTGATGGGTCCACTGTGCACTAACAATAGGATGTTACAACCAGCAGATGCTTAGCTTAGCTTTGCAGTTGTTTACATTGAAATCTTAATTTTATTATTCTATTCTTTTAATTCTTATAATAAAAATTTATTTATAATTATACAATAATACTTTTTAATTGTTTGGGCTGACCGGGTTCTGTAGAGACTGGAATTTCGTGTTCTAATGTGTGTTAGAATGACAATAAAGAATCTTGAATCTTGAAAGAGGGAAACAACAAATTCTACAAGCAACTAGCAACTAGGTTTATTCTATTCTATTATTTATTAACAGGAGCATTTGAATTGACTAAGGTATAAAGGACCTGGTGTGGTTCCCAACAACAAACTGACCAAACATTGTACCATTGTAAACCAAATTAATTAAAATGACCCTGACCCTGAAGCTACAGCCACTTTAGAGGACAATGAGTCAAGGAAGACAAGATGTTAGCAGTATACTTACACTCTATAAGACAAGCATTTACCTACACCTTTATTCTCTAAATAACAATATACATACTAGAGCTGCAACTAACGATTATTTTCATAATCGATGAATCTGTTGATTATTTTCTCGATTAATCGATGAATCGCTTGGTTTATAAAATATCAGAAAACCTTAAAAAATATTGATCGGTGTTCGTCAAACCTGTAAATGATGATGTTCTCAAATGTCTTGTTTTGTCCACAAACCAAAATGATTCATTTTTAATGATTTCTTTGTTATTCAGAGCAAAGAAATGAAGAAAATATTCACATTTAAGAAGCTTAAACAATCAGAAATCTTCTTTTAACTAGAAAAAAAAATTCAAACCGATTATCGATGATCAAAATAGTTGTCGATTAATTTAGTAATCGATTAATTGTTTCAGCTCTAATACATACATACTATGGGAAATTAAAAAAAAAGGGCGATCCTAAAATTTGTGCTGAAGAAAAATATGGGTGCACCTAGATAAAAAAAGGTCCTGCTCATTAGCAGTCGCCTTGATACTGGCTTTTTAAATGTATTGTTTCAAATCTTTCCTATCACGTCCAAACACCAGACTCTTTATAGCCTACCATTCTCTTCAATCTGTAATAAATCATTTTGACTTCATTAGTTGCTCCTGATTGGACCATCTGTAAGAATCTGAGGTGAGACCTGGAGAAGAAACAAAGCACTCACAGCTCTGTCCTCTTTGACCTCTGGTTCTTTGTGCTTGGTCTCCTTCTCCGACTCTCTGACCAGCTGTTTGAGGAAGCCGCCCGGCACTGCTGACAGTGGAGGAGGAGGAGGAGCCACTGCTTCGGCCACCGGCTTCTTCTCCTCTTTGATCTGTTGTTGTTTTTTTAATGGCGTGGTGAAAGGAGGCAGAATTAGACAGAAAGAACAAGTCATTGATCACAGTACAGTACATTTGTGAGTACAGCAAACACAGTGAATATCAGACATTCTAACCCAGACAGACACTAAAATAAAACGTGTTTCCACCCACACTATAGGACAAAAGTATTTGGCCACACCTGTTAACACTTGAATTCAGGTGTTTCAATCTGGCGCTTCAACATACCAAGACATTTTGGACAAAGCTATGCTTCCAACTTTGTGGCAACAGTCTGAGAAAGTCGCTTTTCTATTCCAACATGACAAGTAGAGCTGAAACGATTAAGCCATGATTAATCAATTACTAAATGAATCGACAACTATTTTGATAATCGAATAATCGGTTTGAAGATTTTTTCATGATTAAAACAAGATTTCCGATTGTTTAAGCTTCTTCAATGTGAATATTTTCTTCATTTCTTTGCTCTGGATAACAACGAAATCATTTAAAGTGAATCATTTTGGTTTGAGAACATCATCATTCCCAGGTTTGACGAACACAGATCAACATTTTTGAAGGTTTTCTGATATTCTGAACACCAAACGATTAATCGATTATGAAAATAATCGTTAGTTGCAGCTCTAATGACAAGTAAGGACTATAACGACACGGGAACAGAGATTGTGAGTCAGAGCCTAACGTCATTAATGCTCTGCAGAATGAAAGGACACAAATTCCTTTAGAAACACTTGAAAATGTTTAGGAAAGTCTTCCAAGAAGTGTGGAAGCTGTTATAGCTGCAAAAGCAGGAGCGTCCAAATACTTTTGTCCATATAGTGTAGCTCTGAGGGACTGTTGCTTTTATGTTAAACTCTTAAAACAGTTAAATATTCAGACTCAAGCTGTATGCAGCACTGCTATAGCTCTTTAGTTTGTATAAAAAAAATGAATTAACTTCATTTAAACTGAATTTAACACGTTATGTATTCACATCATAACAAATTAAATCACACTAGCAGGAAAAGTGTTGAAATAATTAAGACATGCATTTTCAAACATTATCTGGATGATAAATGATTATATTATATTATATTATATTATATCATGACAGCTTTACTGTGCCACAATAATGTTCTTGCAAGAAGAAAATATATTTCCAGGCTGTGATTTAACACCGGTAGAAAAGGTTGTCGAACAATGACATAAAGATGCAACCATAAGATTTTGTAGATTTAATTTTACAAGGTGAGACTAGTGATGAGGCTAAAATCTGTTTTTCCTTGTGTCGCGACTTGCAGCCGTGTGTTCAGTGAGAGCAAGTGTCCATGTCTCTGGCTTGTTCCCAGTTCTGCCAGCGTGCTGGTGGCACACACACAGTGCAGTCAGTGCTAATTATGTGTCATTATCTCATACAACCACCCACTGAGTGTCTGCAGTTATAGGTTATATAGTCTATTATAGGTCACCTGAGGTATGAATTTGACTGTTCAAGTCTTCAAGAGCAAAGGAAAGTCAAATCACCTCAGTGATGTGTTTAAGTCTTTTCTGTCATAAACACTGACACTGTCAGGACCAGTAACCCTCATGGAGCCCAGAACCTGATCCTAGTGAGACTTTGTTTAGGCAATGTCGTTTCTGAACACTCCTCTATTGTCTGAATGATGATGATGATGATGATGATGTGTGTGTGTGTGTGTGTGGTGACTCAGTAGAGGTGTGTTTAGCTGGAGATGTGCGCAGACGCCTGACATTTCACTTTGAACACAATAGGGAGCATCATTAAGGTCAGCGGGACAGCTGTTTGACATTCTTTGACGAGCTGTAAGATCCAATCATGGGACGTCACATAATATTATATATATATATATATATATAATATAAAGTGCTGTGACGCAGACATGAGAAGACACTGAGCTCAACCTGCTGTATTCACTATTTAAGATGAAGGAGAAATATAAACATATTTAAAGTAACATTTGAGTTTTTGTCTCAATGAGCAAAAACAGGCCAAAAAAAGTAAAACTGTTCAGGTGTTGTTGTTTTTTGTAAAATGATTCATTCACTTTTGTTCTTGGCACAATTGATATTTAGATTTGGATTTTGCCACATTTAAGAAGAAGTGATTCTCCATGTAACGTTTGGGAAACACTGTTCTAACACACCACTAAACACTAAACACTAAACACACACAGCAGACAGTGACGTGTCACGATGAGTCAGGGTTAGAGTCCAAACACAAACTCACGACACGCGCGTGCAGTCAGGATTAACAGCATGCAGCAGGAGTGCACCTCCCTTCTGCTCCCACAGTTTTAATCGTGAAGACAATGCCATGGCTGGACAGCAGGAGGTGTGTGTGTGTGTGTGTGCAGGGGGTGGATGAGGGTCACACAGGTGTCAGCCAGATGATGTGATCTCAGAGTGACAGCAGCGGCGTGTGTGTGTGTGTGTGTGTGTGCACACGGAGACAGACACACAACCTGCCGACAAAGGAGAGAAACAGTGAGTAACAGTCACAGAAGTCTGTCTCTTATTTGACGTACGGTGTGTGGACCAGAAACGGCCCACAGGAGGGTCCGATCCGGCCCGCAGGATGCATTTGTTAAAATTTCACACGCTATGATTAGAATCTAATCATTATGTAAAATACTATATTTTTCAGATTTTCCAGATACCTGCGACTAAAGTGCATGTCTGTATAGATCCACTATGATCTGCACATGTGTAAATGTAAACTTAGGCATAATATGGTGAAAATTGTACTTATTCTTCTAAAGAAATAAGAAATGTCATGTTTTGTATAAAAAAAAAAGATACTTCATTGAATGGAAAACAAAGAAAAAAAACAAAAAGGTCAAAGGTTTAAAAATGTGCTGTACGGTACGGTTATGCTGTACACAGAATAACAATAATAAATAAAACCATAAAAGACATAAAACACAGTGCGCAGAGAAGATATGACATGTCACCCATAAAATGCAGAACACCAGACTCAGAGAGGGAGGGCGGAGCAAGACCATTAAGACATTTATACACAAATGAAAGTATTTTAAAATCTATCCTGTAACGCACTGGGAGCCAATGGAGGGAGGCCAGAATGGGGGAGGTGTACTCACGTCTGTGTGCCCATTCTGGACGAGCTGAAGGCGTGAAAGTGAGGCCTGGCTAACCACAACATACAGGACTTTACATTAGTCCAGACGATCGCGATAAAACCATGAACAAGCCTTTGAAACAAGTCCCCACCAGACAGAACGGACCTCATTTTAGACATTTGCCTCATCTGCTAAAAGCTGACGGAGCCAAAGAGATTAATAAGCCCGGTGTCAGGAGCAGCACTCAGACAGAACAATACATTTACTCGGCCAAGAAATCAGAAAAAAGTCATTTACAATATTTAGGTGGTCGACGCAAGGTACCGCGTTAGAGCGGCGGTCGCTTCATATTCTCCTGAACCAAAATCCATAGAGAAAATCTGTGTTAATCTGGGTTAATCTGAACAAAGCATTTCAAAATAACACATTTGAACTGGCTGATCGACAACTCCTCTATGACCTCATGTAAAACCGCTCATTTTCTCGATGGGCTTTGGAATGGGAGTGTAAGTGACATCCTGGCAGCTGTGTTTTCAGGGAGAACTAGAACCTGGTTCTGGCATTGGCTACATGTCAGTGCCTCATACAAGCACACTTTAAAACACCTGGGGCTTATCAACTGACAGTCTGTTGCACCAAAGTCAGGATGAGGATGAGACGTCAGGTGTAATTTATCCTGCTAAGTGTGCGTTCATGTCTCTGTCTGTGAAGTAGACCATAAGGTCCATCACAGATTCCTCACCAAGAGTCATTTAAACCCGAAGGTCCCCCAGTTGGGGACTGACAGAGTCTGCGCAGCGAAGAAAGTGAATTTGAATTTTGAGAGAATATTTTGAAGCTGGGCATCAAATAAACAGCGAAATCTGGGCTACAGGGCTATTTTAAATGTGACACAGCTCAAATAACACCTAAATGAATAACTACGTATCAAACTGTTGAGCATTTGCTGCATTTCCGGAGCTAACACTCCACCATTTTGTCCAAAACACACAGGCTACAGCTCAAATGAAAGTTGAGACGACAAAGCTTTACGGAGATAAAAGCCAAAGAATACAGACAACAAAAAGTCATTGTTCGCTGTTAAATTGCTTTACCGTGAAAAATGAATCTTTCACCGCCAACAAAGCTCTCTCCGGTTAGACTAACGTCCTGTGTTACATTCAAAAGCCTCCGGGTGTCTCTAGGTGACGTCATCACGTTTTGAGAAGAATTACTCTACCCTAAGGCAGCCGCCGCGTGATCTGTTGCTTCTCATTGGCTAACAAAGCTATCAATCAATTCGGAGACCTTCTATTGGCTGTAAGGAAGCCAATGAGATATCGCCATTCATGTAGACCATTCCCTCACTGAGATACAGGCCAGCAGAGAGAGACAAGTCTCAATGGCCCCATCTGGTGTTTGTTTTTGGAATGGAAAACATAATAAAGTCTGCAGGAAGTTTGAAACCAAGCCATAAATTGTTTTATTGCACATTAATAGTTATATATATAAGTGAATAAAGTAGTTTAATACATGGTTTGAATACAAATGGCACAGATGTTTACAAAATGTTCCAAATGAGTCTTCGTCTGTAATTTTTGCACTAAAATCTCTCTAATTTTGTTCTGCTTCACTTGATCAAAGTCAAACTTTGCAGAGATTATGTTCACAGGTTGTACTTTGATTTGAGTGTTTCGAGCTGATTCTCCATCATTCCAGAGATTATTCATCCTTATTTAATTTTTTTCCAGGCGAAGCTGAATTATTTTAATTTTTTGGTGTCTTCATTTACTCAACAGTAACACTTACATATATACATATATACGTATATATATATACATATATGTATATATATATACATATATGTACCCATTTCATGAAATTTTTGAGTAGAGACCTAAAAAATAGGCTTAGGGCTATACATATAATTAGTTTCTTGTTTTGAGGCCTAAAAAGGTTCATCAATTGATTGTTTTTAGTCATTATTTGCTCCCATATATGTTCTTGTCAACTATTTATTATGCATCTGTTATTATTATTATTATTCATCCAATAGTAGATCACACTTTACTGTAAGCACCACATTAGGTCAAACCTCCAGCCCTGTAAACCAGCACTTCTCAAATTCCCTCAGTGGTCACAACACACTCTGTGTGTGAGTGTGTGTTAGTGTGTGTAACAAATTTAAAAGGATACATTTATTTAATAATCTGAAATAATTTCTAGATTACTTTTGTAATCTAAGAATTTGGTGTCAATTTATTTCATATGAAAAACACATTTTTTTTTGTTCTTGGCCTGAAACAAACAAACAACCTCAGCTGTAAACGACTCAACAACAAAATTGCTCTAATCTCTAAATCTAAATGAATCCAGGATTTCTTCTTTCCTAGGTTTAAATCCAAGTGAAAGCCTAAACCCTGAATCTTTCCACTGCAGTTGGAAAAAATATTTATGACTCGTGAGAAAATTCCCTTCGACTCTTCACAATGAAAATGGACTCGACGATAAACTGCTGTTATTCAGTCTGAAGCAGCGTCCTCAGGCCCAGTGAGGTCCAGCGAGGACAGCGAGGCCCAGGGAGGACCAGCGAGGCCCAGTGAGGCCCAGCGAAGACCAGCGAGGCCCAGCGAGGTCCGTCTTTAAATAAAACCTGCAGACTGTGGTTGTTACTCATCTCTAGAGCAGACGACACACAGACTTACCTTTGAAATGGTAAAGAAACGGCTGAACGATCCAGATCAGGTAAATCCTGTGAGGTCAACAAAGAGACCCACTGTCACACACACACACTCACGCTCACACTGAGACTGAGACTGAGACTGAGGGGCAGCTATAGAGTCAGAAATAGAGTCTCACACACACACACACACACAGTGATAAGCAGCAGGACAGGGTTGACAGACGGTTCCTCTATAAATATCTGCAGGAACAGTCACAGGGGGAAGGGGACGACGGCCCAGTTTGGACACTCGGGGACTGAAGACGAGGACGAGTGAGACACACAGAAGAGACGGAGGACAGACTTCATTACTCAGGTGGAGCTGAACTATATCACTGCTGTTTAAAGGTGTGTGACTGTGTGTGACTGTGTGTGTGTGTGTGTGTGTGGGAGGGTGATAACAGACACCGGCTGCTCCTGCCAGAGGCCACCGGTGCACATCAGCTGTCCAGTTTGATCGACAGCTCCAGCTGAGGCTGAGGGGAGGAGGGGGAGGAGGAGGAGGAGCCTCTTGGTTTCTGTGTGAGGAGGAGGAGGAGGAGGAAGAATAAACGTGTTTACAGATGGAAAACATCTCTGCAGTTTGAATGCACACTCCATGATGACCAACGTAGTGCTGCGTTCCATTTGTGTTTGTAACTCGGAATTTCCAAGTTCAGACGGGCGTTCCTGACTCGGGAAAGCCCCCGGCCTCCAGTTTTGCCAACGTAGTGACTTTGTCGCTATATTAAGCAAAGATTCAGATTCCTCTGGTGACTATTTCTAAAAAAACACGACTCTTTCCAGGGTTATTAGAGCTTTTTCTCTCTGACATGAAAGCAGGACCCCCCCCCCCCCCCCCCCCGTCCTGTCCCCCCGTCATAAGCAGTCACAGGTGGCCCAGGCCTCGCGTCGCACAGCTGCAGTCAGAGCAGGAGAGGCTCTTAAATGTCTGGCTGATCCATAAACGTTAAGTTTTCTTTGTCTAAAATAATAAATCAGTGCCTTTGACTCACACAGCCTCAGTCACTCTGTGCGTGATTCTGTCACATCGGGGATCGGGTGCCTTGCTCAAGGGCAACCCAGACCCTCTGGTAACGCCCAGTTAATCTGATCAGAAATAAAGGTGTTTTACATGTTATTCATGATCTTTATAGATTAGTTTTATTAACCTGCATTCAAATATTATAGTGATTCATTTGAATTCTGATTAGTCTTTTTTGTATGATCATTATTATTTTGCAAACAGCATTCTCTTATATCCACATGGACAAGTGGAACATTTAAATAAAGACATGATTTATATCAGAAGTGAATGTGATAAAGTCAGTGATCGTGTATCTGGGATTTCTCTGCATTTCAAAATACATGAAACTTTATCTTTCATTGGGCAGCTTTTAACGCAGGTAACGTCGCAGCTTATTTCACATATAATCCCATTCTCTTACAGCTGTTGTGTGATTGGTCACATGACTGAACACAGATCCACATCACACGTCCTGCAGGACAAACATGCAGGAGATTCTTGAGACGTAACTCTTTAAACTGTGAATATGATGATTTCTGTACCGACCAGGAGGGGGCAGTGCTGCACTAAAAGACAGAATGTTCAATCTTGTGCAGAAAATGCTCACACACACACACACACACACACACAGTTAAAGAGCAAATGGTCTGTATGTTATTAATTGAGTTGTCTAGTATTTGGTTAATTCACTCTTTCACAATCTAATGGATGATATTTTCTTCTCCTGATCTTTGGGAAAAGCAACATCATCATTAACAAAAAACCCTCAATAACATCAGCTACAGTCTATGATCTGTTCAGAGTGATGTTTGCTGCTTTCTCTTGTAGTTAGATTCAGACTTTAATCACAGGAAACTGAACTGGAACGCCCTCTGCTGGTCCACCGCTGCCTCGTGTGGTCAGTTTGTGTCACTGAGCTAAATCTGAGTGAAGGACACAGAAGTCACAGAGTCACAAGTTTAGACTCACAGACGCAGCGTATTTGTCTCCATCAGTAAGTTTAAACGTGTTTTTGTGTCACGTCAGTGTTCAGATTGACCTCAGTGACACAAAGTGACCACACGAGGCAGCGGTGGACCAGCAGCTCCAGTAAAAATCACTCGTTTTCTCTATGGACTTTGGTGTGGGAGAGTGAGTGGTTTACACACGCTTAAGATATTTGTCTTTTTACTGAACTGTCGTGTGACTCATCATTTCTCAGGTGGAAACATGTAAACTTTAATCAGTAAAAGGTTTCATGTGATCGTCGTGACGACATTTTAATGAAAGAACAGTTTGTCAGAAACACAACAAACGTGAGCGACAGGAGGCAACACGGAAAAAGGATTTTTATTCATGAACTGTTTTTACAAGCAGTCCAACACGCAACACTGTCCTACCTGTTGCACACAAAAAAAATCTTTGAAATAAAATAAATTTACTAATCATCGTCGAATAATATCATCAATTATATATCAGCATTATCATAACCTCGATGGTGATAATAACCCAAAGCCAGTAGTATTTGTGTTTGTCTGCGGCATATGAAAAAAAAACAGAAGAGAGAAGAGTTTCTGACGGTGTCACTCAGAGGAGTTTAGCTCCCACACGAGAGGAAGAGGAGGAGGAGGAGGAGGAGAGACGGAGCGAGAGAGAGACAGAGAGAAAGAGAGACAGCACTCCCCACATGCGCAATAAATATGAAAGAGCAAAGAGTCCGTTATTTAAACAAAAATAGTCATCTGGATCTCGCAGGTACAATATCTAAAGTCTTTATGTGCAAGTTTCGAGCTGAAGTCTTCACCACAAAGAATTATACTCACATCGAAAATAACAGAAAAACAAAAAAACAAAAAAAGAAAGAAGCCCCGACCTCCCCGAACAATTTCATTTTGTTTTCTACATTAAATCTTTTAAATAAACCTAAAGCATTTTCTCATTTCATATACACATATATTTATATATACTTTGATTTGATTTTTTTTTCCTCCTATATGCCGACCTTTATAAGCTGAGAATCTGTGTATGAGCAAAACAAGAACAGGATGAGGTGTGCTCACACACACGCGCACACACACGCACACACACACACACACACTCACAGGACATACACACAGCGTGAAAGAAGAAGAAGAAGAAAAGTCTTAAGTTGGGAGTGGAGATGGAGTGCATGTGTGAAAGTCAGAATCACACAGAAAAAAAACACCACACACACACACCAGAAAATGTTTGGTCACAGTTTTGTACCCTTCAAAAACTTCCACCGCAAAGTGTGTGTGTGTGTGCGCACGTGTGTGTGCGTGTGTGTGTGTTTTAGCATGGATGTAGAGTGAAGTCGGCTTCCCATTGGTTCCACTCAATCAGCAACAGTTATTTGGCACATTGAACAGCTATTAAGTAACACATTGGGCTAAAAAGGTGCAACGACATACATCTCAATGAAAACAATAAAAACCATTTTGGTTTACAAAAATAAAAGACACCTTCAGAGGTGACGACATTTCTCTATAAGATGATAATATCTCCCCCCCCACAGGTAAAGGCTAGAAAGAAAAGAATCATTTAGTCATCACAATAAACCCCTTAAATCAGAAACCCCTTTTCCTTCTGCAGGTCACACATCACAGCTGTGGAAATGCATGGACATCACAGACGAGGACACTGTACTGCATGACGTAAGAGAACCAAAGAAAAACCCTGAAAGTTATGAACGAGTCCAACAACGCGCTGGTTCCCCCGGTTCCCCCGGTTCCCCCGGTTCCCCCGCTCCCTCTCCTTCAACACGAGTGTGCACGGTTCTGCTCTTTAATGCTGTCAAACAAAACTCAACTGCGTCACATTCAAGCACAAAAAAAATAAGACTAAAAACAAGACTCCGCCCTGAAACACTGCTGACGGCATGTGTGTGTGTGTGTGTGTGTGTGTCCTGCACTGAGTCACAAACTTCACTGACTGAATAAATGTTTTTGACATTAAAAGGACAAAAAAAAAACATTGTTTACATTGTTTTGTATATTCAATGTTTCCACCGTGATTAAACAGAGAACCCACACACACACACACACACAAGCATCAACTAAACCCCACCCTATTCTGATGCCTGATTTAAAAAAAAACAAACAAAATGCCAAGAAGTGAGCCGAGAGCTGTGGGAGGGGGAGTGCAGGCCGCAGATCAGACACGAGAGCGCGTCAGTGACGCCGTCGCAACGTTGTTTTTTTATTTAACGTTGTTTTGAAAATGTGTGAAAATCTTAAAACTTAACCTTTTCCTGTCAGCTGACCACTGTCTAACCAGAGGGAGGCAGCACATGTGCCGGATCCTTTTTTAATGCAAGCGTGTGTGTGTGTGTGTGTGTGTGTGTGTGTGTGTGATACTCCTTCACAAAGCTCTTGAATCAGTTGGTGAAGGAGACGATAGAATTTCTCGGTTTTTATTACTGTGCTCTTCAATATTGATATTCTCAAATGCCACTTTATTATTCCTCATTTATTTAGTTTCTATGATGACGTTTTCACGAAAGATAACCTCATGTTTATTAACGCGTGTTAATTAATGTCGACAATAAAAATCTAATCAATCTTTGTTTGGATTTCCTGTGAACGGCCACACACACACACACACACACACACACACACACACACACACACAGCTGCTTAGATGAAGACAATTACGCAAAGTTAACAGTTTTTTTAGGCCTTCAGATTCTTAATGGTGAATGTTCGACACCGTCTTTGTGACATGAGTTGTGTGTGTGTATATTTGAACCATAGTTTGATGTAAACAGGTTTGCGGTCGGTGAAATATAAACGATTGATTCTTCATTGAGACACAAGCTCGACGTCTCTGCTGTGACCGTGCAGAACGACAATAAACACTAAACTCAAGCGTCTATGTTTACACAGACTGAAGAAAACAAAAAAATAAAAGCCCATTTAAGTTGTGTTTGGTGGATTTGAAGGTGGATTTTTTTTTTCCTTTCATGAGTTTAATCAGCTTGTCTTTGTTCATGTTCCCGCCTCCTCAGCAGCAGACTGTCTGCGCTCGTCTGCGTTAATGCGGGCCACGCCGGGCGTTTTTTGGAACCTTGAGCAGCTCTCATCCTTCCCCGTTTTCAAAAACAAACAGTCTGACTGAGGTAACGCAGCGCCTCCCTCTCCTCCCTCCCTCCCTCCCTCCCCCTCCCTTCCCTTAAAAAGCCAGGACAGATTCACAAACAGGCAGACAGAGAAAAGTCCCCGCTAATGCAAACACGTTGGACTGAAACACTGGCGATGCACAGAGACAGGGTTTGTGTATGTACAGAGTCACAGAGTCACGTCCTCGCTCCCTCCCCTCTGCCATCATCTTCTTTTTTTTTTATCTGCAAGTGTAGCCGTAATACACACTAGTTACACCGTTGTCCGTGGTTACCAGTCTCCCTGGTATAGACCAGTCTTCAGGGTTCCCGTGGCAACCAGCTGCACTTTTCGACAGCCAATGAAATATCAGTCTCTATGGTAACCCCGGCTGTACAGGAGCCTATCTGGAAGAGTCCGTGGCTCCTTGTACTTCCGCTTTTCTGCAGTGTGGAATGATCAATCACCTCCCTCCCCGACCCACCACCACCCCCACAACCAAGACCGCCACCGCCCCCACCGCGTACACACTCCCTCCTCTGTGTATCCGTGTGTGTGGAGGGAGGGAGAGAGAGAGAGGGAGGGAGGGAGGGAGGGAGGGGCAACATCTGCCGCCAGAGCAGGTCGTTCCAGATGCTCAGGTGACTCAAGTAAATATTGACGTTGGCACTTTACACACTTAATATAATAACGGGGGAGGACAGGTGAGAGGGAGGGATGAGAGGAACCACTGGAGCAGCCTTTTCTCTCTCGCTCTCTCTCTCACTGAGTAAACACAGCGGCTCAGAGTCTGTGCGGCTGCTGCAGATCCTGGTTCTGGATTCACCTGATTCAAGCGGGGGGGGGGGACGGAAACCAGAGGGACAAGGACACGTCCTCGTCACGGCGTCTCCTCGCCTCACGTCCCTCCGTCCTCTCAGGTCCCGTGGCAGAGAAAAAATAAAAACTAAAACAAAAGAATCAATCGCTCTTGTGACTGGTCTTCGTGATGAGTGAGTGTGTGTGTGTGTGTGTGTGTGTGTGTCACATGGTGGCTGGTGGTCATGCTCCGTTCACACACACACACACACGCGCGCGCACACACGCACACACCTCACGGTGGGAAACGTGTCAGAGCAAATGTCCTGTGGCTGATGAGGAGGGGAGGGGGGTGCAGTGTGTGTATGCGTGTGTGTGTGCGTGCGTGTGTGTGTGTATATATCTGTGTGTGTGTGTGTGTGTGTGTGTATTCACAGGCCGTTGCTATTGCGGTGTGTGAGTGGAGGTTTGGAGAGCTCCACCACTCCGGCCCGCCCCTTCCCGATGACTTTGGGAGCACGACGCAGCAGCTTCTGGGCTTCTGTGAACGCCTCGGTCAGCTCTTTCTTCCACTGCACAAACTCCGGGTCGCTCTGCACACAGAACACAAACCAGAGTCACCTCTCCTCTCTCCTCTCTCCTGTCTCACATCACGTCGACACAGCTGGACGAATGAGAGCGGCCCTACCTCGCACTGCAGCACAAACTGTTTCCCGCCTTTGATGCGCAGCAGGATGCACTTCTTGTCTTTAATCTGCGTTTCCTCCACCGACACGATCTGCTCCATCGTCAACAGGTTTTGCTGTGAAGGAAAGGTGAAGGTGAAGCTTACACACACACACACACACACAAAGGAAGCACGAGGGCTGAAGTGGAGAGACTAACACACCCGTCCTGTCAACTACAGCCACTGCAGAGCTTTGGATTGGAAGCTTCACACTAAACACAGCTTTACACCTGAGTGAAAGGAGCAACCACACTGTGTCTGCACAAAAAACATTACCTTTTTTCTCATTTCAAAACAGGTTTAAACTTATTACACTGAGCTCTTAATAAAGAAAAACACCGTGAGGTGGTTTCACCTCCACAGATGTCACAGACGCTGAGTTACGAAGAACACGAACAGTGATAGTCACAAGTTTAAAGGGTTAATACAGAGGCCCGGCACCTAAACGCCTCTCGGGGTGTCTCTCCTTTTTAAATACAGCTACTAGCAGCAGTTTGAAGTGACACTACATGGCGTGAAGCAGGGAGGATGGAAGGCTGGCTTTACTTAAAGAGAGCAGGGGACACGAGGACACCGCAGGGACCTGGACCTGGTTTACAACACTCACCCCGTCTCTGCGCTTTTTAAAGTGTTTAAGCCACGTCTCCTTCAGTGTGGAGTCAGGACAAAGACAGACAGACAAAACATAAGCAGCAGCAGCAGCAGCAGCAGCAGCAGCAGCAGCAGCAGCAGCAGCAGCAGCAGCAGCAGCAGCAGCAGCAGCCCTCTCGCTTCAGGATAAATGGACTTCTAAAGATACACTTTCTTTGGTGTGATTATAAACAGGAAATCTATTTAATCGCCCACCAAACAACCCTGATCTACAGCTACCATCTGTTTCCTTGTGTCATGACGATGCAGAACATTTGCAGATTAGACCTTTAACTTGTGACACACACGACTGTAACACAGTGTCTGGTGCAAAGTTAAAACCAGGTGGTTTCCAACTGCTCAAAAGCACAAGAACTCCTGAGATGACACGGTTGTCATGACAACGCCGGCTGTGAGGAACTAACACATGCACGCCGTCACAGTAAAAGGATAAGAAACCCTCTCAGTTTGACCCAGTGATACATCTTTAGGTCGTGTCGTCTTATTCTTTCAGAGAGACGGAGGTGAACTCACCCTGGACTCGCCCTCCCCCCTCCACTCCACACGGTTGGGGAAGAGATAGAAGTATCGACGCTGCCACTGGGTCAGGAAGGGGTTCCCCAGCTTCAGCATGTAGCCGTGCATTATGCAGTCCTTACCCAGTGCATAGTCTGAGAGACAGAGAGACAGAGAGACAGAGAGAGACAGAGAGACAGGGTCAGAGACGTCTTTAGTGTTTAGATTGTGTAGATCGTGTCCTCCCGGCGGTGCGTCATTACCCTCCTCGTGGCCCAGCTGCTTGTTCTTGGCCCTCTTGCGCGCCTCGCTCTTGTCCGTGTCCGAGTTGACCGCCTCGTACACCGTCTCTGCCACTTCCTGCTGCCAGCGCTCCGATATCACCAGAGGAAAGTTCTTGTACAGCTCCTGGTCACTGTCGAGCAGCTGAGGACAGAGAGCAGGACGTTTAGTTCTGCCTGGTAACACATGGACCTCTCGTATCTAAACGTCAATAAGTTCTGTTTTCTTTGTTCTTCTACAAAATAACTTCGATCGACATCGTCTTGACGTTTTTCTCTGTTTAAAAAGACTGCAGCAGTAAAGCTCTGATGGGATCATCACCAGGGGAGCAGAGCTGAACACTCTCCTCCCTCCATCTTGATGTTCTCACAACTGTACAGCCATTATTTCCCGCAGCACTCGCGTGTTAATGACTGCTGCCCAGGGAAACATCAGCAAACACGTCCGCCCTTTATTTCAGCAGATGACTTACTGCTGCTTCAGCCACATTAGTGTTAATGTGTCGGAGGAAACGACCGCGGAACATGTTGTTGTTGTTGTTGTTGTTGTTGTTCAACTGCTTTATTTCCTGCTCTGAAATGATCAGGAGTGATCGCCGTTCCTTGTGGTATGAGCGCGACAGGAGACGAGTCCACCGCTCAACATTTCCTTCCCTTCCTCTCTGATGTTCACACATGCAGAGGGTGAGGAAACATACGAGAGTGAACATGCTGTCTGAGACAGCATGTGAACACAGTTAAACACTCCTGGGTTTCACTGTGTTTGAGAATGTATTACAAATGCCAAGAAGTGGACTGAGAGCAGGGGGGCGTGGTCTGACATCGAGTTGCAGCTGTGCAAGGTGCTCAGTGGGAGGAGCCTGTCAATTGCTCACAGTGCACTTCAAAAGGTCAAGAAGCAACAAGTGCAGCTTTTATATAAGGGGGAGGAGTCTGGGACAATAAGTAGGAAGTGGATACTACAGGCTACATTTGTGTAGTGATGTAACGCAGCAGCAGCTGCTGTTAGTGAGTTTTTTTTTTTCTTTAACTTCCACCACCGATGCTCCACGCGGGCTCCCGTAGTTAAGATAAGAGGTCGGGACATGATATGGCAGCAGAAAGCTCACAGAAAAGTTAGATTGTTTGCCTGCTATCTTATAAACAGTATATGCTTGTTTTTAAGGCTTGTATTTTGTTGCACATTAACCCTAAGGGATCTTTTTGGGCCCACGTAGAAATTTAGTGTGTGAAAAAGTGACCAATACTGTGAACTATGACAAAAAAAAGAAGGTTTTACATGCTTCTTTGTATCTGGATATTTTTGTACGAGTGTGTGTGTGTGTTTTTACCTTGATGCCTTTGGTGTCCTCCTCATCAAATGAGCCGATGTCAAAAGCATCCGCGGCGTTCACCTCTCCTCTGGGCGGGATCAGTGGAGGAGAGTACTGAAGAGACGGTCAGAGGAGAGGAGAGGAGAGGGTGAGCGACACAAGCAGACACTTCCACAGCAGTGGATGGTGTAACCATGACAACTGTAACTGTGACTCGTGAAACATGGCACACATGATTCACTGTCTTACAGGAAAGTTGGCAGTGTTATCGTATGATTAGTTCAAGGGTTGGGGCATAAAATGAAATGAATGAATGAATAAAAAAGAGAAAAAAGAACAATGTTTAGTTTTCAGTGGCTGATACTAATTTAAAAACCTTTGATACCAGTGGTTTGACATGTTTGAGTCCATGATACACAGTGCTTCATCCATTAGTTTGTGTTCTAGTAAAGCTCAGATCTCATCACTATGGAGACCAGCAGCAGCAGAGAGGGTGAACTGTTGGTTAAATGTTCTCGGGGTTATTACAAAACTACAGAGAGTACCTGTTGCTTCATTTATTGTTAGTCTGTTTTTATTTAAATACATAAACTGTGGCACTCCCCTTGATCCCTGTGACATAAATCTTTGATCAATACAACGCAGTGAAATGTGGAAAAAGGTTTCACAGTATGAAGGTGACAGTCATGGAGAGCCAGTCAAAATGAAATCAATAAATAAAAACAGACATAAATAAATACACCCCTGAAATAAATAAATAAATAAATAAATAAAAGTATTCTTTTCAGGGGACTTTTGTTTCTTTTATTTTATTTCGGTCTGGATCTATGATTAACCACGCCTCCTCATTTGCATACAAGGATTGGAAATGGAAAAAAGGCATCAGAAATAAATGTGGCGCACTGAGATGGCTCTCCATAAGCCAGAGCTCATGTGAATTATAGCGTTATTATTTCAATATCTGTATAAAATGAAAGGTCCAGTATGTAAACGTTTGGTGAGGTGGTTTTCATTTGGCAAAAAAAATAAAATAAAGGATTTATATTATATTATATTTATATCAGGGGGTGGGTCAGCTCTATGTAGCAAAACTGCACCTTCAAAATAAAAGACTTGGGCACAGTTTGGATTTAATGCAGCACAAACATGACAATAACATTAATTAGGAAAACAAAGCTCACTCACCTTCTGGAGATAAACCTGCTGCCAGTCGATGCCTTTGAAGAACTGATGCTCCTTCACCTCTGGGGCTCTGCATGTGTGTGTGTGTGTGTGTGTGTGTTGGAGAGACACAGAGAGAGGCAGAGTGAACACTGCTCTTATATACATTTGTACACTGGGTGGCAGTGTTTACCAGATTACACCCTCATAATCCTGCCATTTAACCCGATGCCCGGTGCAGACAGTGATCCATCGCTGCGGTTTAGTCCTGAGCTGATGAGAAATGACGGCGCCGATGAAATCACTCATGAATTCGACTTCCATCGGATCATTTCACCTCCATCTCTGTCCGACTCCACTGAGCCGCAGACCACGCCACCTACTGTTTTCAGCCTTAATGAGCACATCCAGCAAAATCTGTCTGATTGATGAATTCAACCAAACGCCCGAGGACATGGGCGCGAAGACGGGAACTTTACCCTGTGTGTGTGTGTGTGTGTGTGTGTGTGTAGTAGGCTGTGAGGACACATTTTGACTCAAATCTAGCTTTGTGAGGATATTTTTGGCTGGTCCTCACAACTTTAAGTGTCTTTTTGAGAGTTAAGGGATAGAGTAAGGGGAAGTGCAGTGTGTCCTCACAGTACAAGAGTGTGTGTGTGTGTGTGTGTGTGTGTGTGTGTGTGTGTGTGTGTCTGTAGTAGGCTGTGTCCTCAGGGTTACTTGTAACCATGAGGCGTTTATGTCTGTCAGTAGTAATAGTAAATAATTACACACTAAATTAAGAACCACAAGATGTTAGTGATGTTCACGACATATATTCACTTCAATATTAAGTCAGAGTAAAGTAAAGTAAAGAAGCAGACAGCACCGGACGACTTCAAGCACTGGGGTTAGGATTAGGCATAGAGTTGAGATGGTTAAAGTTAGAGTTAGGGGATAAGAAATACATAGACATCATGCATTTCCTATCCCCTTACCCTCACATCACAACTTAATGCCTCACAGTAACCCATAACCTAACCTTTACATAAACCCAACTCTAACCCTAACCCTTAAACCAAGCCTTAACCCAACAAAATATCTTTTAAGTCGTTTTCACACTTCAAATCTTTTGAATAACGCGTTCCCCTCCTCGCCTGAGGGCGGCGCTGCATCGAGCATTACTGAAGGAGAAGACGAGACAACAACGAAGAAGAAGAAAACCGGCTCATCTGTTGGTTCATGCAGGACGTCTGTTTCCTCCACATCAGAGCAAATACGATGGTTTCATGTTAACATACGACACATGTACGATGCAACCACACGTTTCTCCCGGCTAGCGTTCTACACGCCGCATATGTTCTGGTTGCGTTTACCCACAATGCCCTGCGTTGTAGTCCGCTTCTTGCATATGGTTCACTTGAAGTGAGCCGAGACCTAGATTTAAGGCGGACCAGAGTTCGCTTCTTTGGTGCAGATCAGAGTCCGGTTGCGCGTTCACACCAACACTAACGAACCAGACTTTTTGAGCAAGTGAACTAGGATTCGATTTAGAAGAGCTGGTGTGAATACAACATTCATTTGTGAAGACCCGTGTGTGTGTGTGTGTCGTACCCTCGGCCCTGGCAGCCAAGCCTCTTGGCCACATCCCTCTGCAGCAGCCCCTCCAGCAGATCTTTGAGCTCTGTGGTGAAAGAGTCTGGCAGTTCCACATTCTACAAGAGGAAGAGGGAGAGAGGGGAAGTCAGATTATTACTATGGAGAGCAGGAAGTTATCACCATCTACCATCAGGCTTAAAACCTCCATGTAAGGAGAGGAAAAGAATCATGAATGATGAGGATTACACTCAGAAAAATCTTAATCTGCAATTTAGGATATAGACAATATACTGAACTTTAATCTCAATGATTGTATGCGTTCATGTCATTGTCATTTGTTGTTATTTGTTTACAGAAATGTCCTATTTACTTTCAAGCTGGACGTATTTCAACACTTTCTCTGATGCATAAGGCAAGATGAGTTCACCTTCATATTTGGATGATTTCTCTATCACCTATTTTACTTCCACTGCTGTTTTATGATTTTATTTGTGATTAGATCATCTCTTTCTGTTTCGTTTAGTTGTCGGTCACTGCTTTGATGGTCAATATTGGACATGACGGCCATGTTTTTGAGCCTAAAATTATATTATATTTTATATTATATTATATAATATTTTCCACCCTCCGCATTGCTGCTGTTGTTGTGAAAAAGGAAAAAAAAGGCAGACAATTCGCCAAACATTTGACACGTGGGTCTCGACAATCAACTCTCAAAATGCCGTGTTGTTTCCATCCCTGCTGCTGACCTACTGCTCTTTTCTCTATGGTCTCTATGGTTTACTGAGAATGGTCTGAAACGATACAGCAGTTTTCTGGGAGAAAAGACTCGCTGATACCCGAGGTGAGAAGAGAATGATCAGACTGGTTCAAGATGAAAGAAAGGCAAGAAAGTAACTTCAAATAATCTGAACACACAACGCAAAAGAGCCTCTCCTGCCACTTGTGTACCTAACAAACTAGTAGTATCTCCACCTTTGGCCTCGATCAGTGTTATAGGGTGTGATAGAGTGTCCACTCCTCAGTGATCCCCTGGGAACATGGAAGGCACAGTTGTCTCTAACTTTTTTTTATAATTGCTTTATTCTTTCCTTCCGTTTTTGTTGACAGGTGTAAAGTCGCTGCTTTGGTGGTGAGTTCAGAGGAGAGCCATAGATCAGGAAGCCGCTCCGTCGCTCCCCCTATCCATCTCTTCCTGTCCTGGCTGCTCAGCCTTTTTTCGCTGCCGTCTGTTTCTATCGTGTTTATGTTATGAGGCCGTTCATCATGTTTAATAAATAAAGAGCAGTATTTTTAGCCTGCTCTGGCCCCTGTTGCAGCCTCTCTCACACACACACACACACACACACACACACACACACACACACATGCACAAACCAGGCAGGCGAGGATTACGCAGACAAATCAGTAAGTAAGTGACTGGATTAAAATTCTAATCTGGATTTGTTGTGATGTGGACGATCCTACTTTCTCTGTTTAGACGTCCCGTGTACTTTGGGACACAGGCTGTGGACGATGAGTGATGAGGAGAGAGGTGAAGAGTCAGTGATCTGATCGTGAACATGTGACCTTTGACTTTGGTGTGAAGAGGTGGAGGTGGGAGCAGATCGGTCTAATCATCTGAAGCTCAACCAACGACAACACGAGGCTCAGTGACGAGCAGCATGTGCTCCAATACAGTCTCTTCACACTAAACCCAGGGTTTGGGTGAAACGTACCAATTCATGGTTGTTCTGCCCTTTCCCCCCCTCCTGCCTCACCCGTATATATACACAGTAACACAAGCTTATATCGTTTCCTTCCATCCCTCATTCAAATTCTGTGTTCGGTGAACTATTTCAAGTTGCTAATAAAAGGAAATATAGTGAAGTAACAAGAAATGTGAATAAAGAGTGCTGTTCTAAGTTGTAAAAAGTATGGTTTACTAGAAACATTCATTAAAATTGTGTCGAGATTAGCATCGCTGCCAAAATGATCCAGAAGAAAAAAGACGATCATTTCATCCGGGAGTGAATACAGATGAAACATATTCACTGGTCGAAACCTGGTTTAAGACATTCAGCATCGCGGCGCGTTCCATTTGTAGTTTGAATTCCTTACAAAGCAACACTGCAACCTCTCACCAACCCCGACATGGGCTTCTAAGACGGCTGTCACCAAACAACATTAAAAGTAAAAGGGCGGGAGTTCATTGTAACCAATTAGTTAATGCATTGTCACAAATAATGAAAAATGTCCGTCAGCTGTGGAGCAGAAACACCTGTAAAAACACCATCCGATCACCTGCCCCCCTCCCTCCTATGCACGTACCCCTCTTCATGCACTAGCAACATGTGTTGGTTGCAAACAAAGGAGAGTTTTTGGGAAAGCTTACTGCCAAGAAAATGGCTGACGCAGAGCGATCCGAGACCAGAGTGAACATCGTTCGTACTGGACCAGCAAGTATCCAAAAAACTTCACAGAGAAGTACTGAAAGTTACCTTTAACAGCCCTTCTGTCAAGTGTGTTGCACTTGAACCAATCACACACAAAGTACTGTTTAATTCTTACCGCTAAGCATGATGCTACACTGTGTGCCTAAAATACCATGTAGAGCGTAGCTATCCGCTGATATGGCTAACAATGACTAACCCAGGATATGTTTCCGACTTGCATTTCAAGTTTCTCTGTTCTGACATAGATAAACACTTTCATTTCTTCTTATTAGTCATGTCCTCAGGAAGGTTTTCTGGCCCTGATCATAGTCTGATTAATATGAATACCTTATTTAAATGTTAAGTATGCAAATGATTTGAATGTTGATTAAACAGTATGTTCATGAGCTTCTTCAGTCACTGGACTGGAATACAGTGGCAGAGTCTGTGATGCCGCACACCGCTCACGATCAGCAGCGCCGTCCCTAAATACACCAGAATCCTCTGTTAAAAATAGAGATTTCCCTGGTACTTGTTGGAGATTAACCCACGTTTTTAAGATTGTTAAGTAGCTGATCTACTGACCTTCGGCACTGTTCGGCTAAAATAATATAATAAATATACGCCATAAGTCTATGAGAAGATGAGTGTAGAGAAAATAGCAGGTGGGATTATTGAACTCATGTGAACCTGCCAAAAAGGCAATTAACACAAATCCCATGGTCAGTGGTCGCTTTGCTCTGTGGTGTGAATATAAAACACAGGAAGATGAAATTAAAAAAAAAAGTCAACACAGTACCAAGTTGTAAAAAGTATGATTTGCTAAAAACATTCATGGATAACAGCTGGAGGGTGAATGGATGTCTCACTGTTGCACCAAAAATGACCCCAGAATGAATCACTGCCAAAAATAAAGCGGACAGCAGAAGAAATGAGTGCGTTAATGCTGACTAAATGCAGATTAAACACATTTCCACTGCTCAAAAACCCAAGCAAAACTCTAATTAAATTGGGGGATTTGACCAGTGTGAATGAGGCATAGTTTTCATTTGATTTATAAAATGAGTTTATAGTTAATGGTCTTTATCACTAGTTTAAGGTCTTTTTCAAATTCAAATTATGATCCCATTTAAAGTCAAATAGAGCGTAAAGCAGTGCTGGTGGGTGTGGATACTTGACGCATTCCAATGAAAGCGCAGTAAATAAATTTTTTTTTTAAAAAAAGTCATTCGGCAAGCTTTTGAAACGATGCTGAGGCCACAGATGTGACAGGCTGAGCAAACCTGTGCGGGGTGTACTTAAGCTTCACTGTCCCCGTTTATCTAAGCCGAGTTTCTGTCATATGCTTGGTCTCCTGTGTCTTCCCATGACACAGCAGAGTAAACAGACGGCTGCGTGTTGAACGGTCGCAGGCAGATACTCGAAAAGGGACGACGCCAAAAAAAAAAAAGTTACACAACGGAGACATTCATCTCTGTCCCAGGGACATGCGGGAGAAGCGGCGGCAGAACACGGCTCACGCGGATTGGCGTGCATCGGGGATCCTTAGCGTGTTTGTTCACACACACAGTGAAGTATGCACAGGGATATTAACATCTGTGTGCATTTGGTATTACTGTAAGGCAAACACGGGCCAAGCCCATATGTTCAAGCTTAAGACTCCTATGTGTTTACTCAGAGACTCCCATCATGTGCACCTCTGTCGGTGCTGAGCCACCGACACTCAGGACGACGCGTAGCGTGTAGACGGGGTCTTACCATGGTGAGTGTCATGCGGTCGATCTCGTGTTTGTCTTTGGTCTTGTGCTGTCTGAAGGGACTGTGCCTGAGCGGGAGACAGAGAGAGAGACAGAGACACTGACACATGAGTTTCCAGTCCAGATGAGGAGAGGGGATGAGTAACAGACACACAGGACAGAAGAGCACACGACGCGCTCTCGACACTCCTGGTGAAAAAAGTGAAGCAGCGTCTCATACTCCAGCAGCGCACTCCGTTAAATTAGCCACCTGCAGCTTCAAGTGCTAAGCAGCAGATTAAAGGCTGTTTCAGAGCGTTAATGTTGTAATTCACAGCCCCCTCATTTTATACAGACAGTGAACACTGCTCACCAGGGGCCGGCAATAGAAGCTTAAACGTATGTAGTGTACGAGTGGATCTCAATACTGTGGGAAATTACAGCAATAAAGATATTCATGACATTATTAAAAACTGAACAATCTTTTATTGATGATTTCAGGTGGAAGCGTTTATTAGTGCATTCAAGTTCATGAGTGTTGTTCTTCTGTATAAAAAATGAAGCATTAACACTGAAGACATTTGGAAACACAGGTGAACAATTTCTGAGCTTTTTTGGACCCAACGATCACTCAATTTATTATAATTCAACAAACGTTCAAGAAAGTCATGTAAATCACATGATCTGAGTGAGTTAAGCTTCACCACTGCTGCGTCCATGTCTGCTCCCCGTCTATAAAATGTATAGACAGAGAACAGACATGAACACAACAGATGATGGAAATATACACTACACTAGTTTAAGGACAAGAAATTATAACAGAATAAGCCACACCCCCTTCCCATATATCTATACAAGTTATTTCACTTCAAATGTTAAGAGGTTATTATGTCCAGTTGTTTATGTATTGTTCTGTGTAGCAGTGTAGCTCACAAAATAGTATCTGTGCTCCTGTTTCTGTGATGAGAAGTAGCTCATACAGAGAGGTGTGGTTTCACTGACAGCTTAGACCAGGAGGGGGTTGGACTATGTAAATGTCATGATTCTGTCTCTTGGCTCCCAGAAGGTGAAAATCTTTGAGGCTAAAATTCTCCCTAAAGCAGTTTGAGGAGTGCCTACATTCAAATGGCCACATCTTCCTCAAAGATTTTCGGATTTCCACGTGTTAGACATCGATGGAAAGCTTAGAAATCACACTTTCAGAATCTGTAAATAACTCAGAATGTCCCTTGGCCCACTTGTTGCTGGTTTTGCCATGGCTGGGCACAAATGTGTTTCTGTCCTCATAGAAACACCAAAGTGTTCAAACACACTCATCCAAACATCAATGGACAGACAAGCCTCAAACACACACTTCCCTTTTACCTGATTTCTGACCTACTGGGCCTAGACCTCTGGCATTTACACATTTGAGATCAAACACACACACACCCACCATCAATCAAACACACACACACACACCATCAAACATAGTGAGCAGGCAAAAGATGGAGTGCAGATTCAAAGAGGTCTTCGCAGAGAGGCAGAGGTTTGAAAGCAGTACAGAGCACAGAGGAGAAAAAAAGGTGAAGCGGAAGTAGTCGTAGTAATAGTAGTAGTAGAAGAAAAGGATAAGATGGAGCACTTACCCTCGGAGGAGTTTGAAGAGCATGCAGCCTAAGGAGAACCAGTCGGCGCTGCTGTCATACGCTGTTCCTTTCTGGAGGACCTCTGGAGCCATGTAACCATGAGTACCGCTGCAGCAAAACACACCACAGACTCACGTCAAACACACAACTGTCAGAGCACAATGACAAACTGCAGACCCATTGGGACATGGTTCATATACGAAGAGGAGGAGGAGGATAAAAGGTCTTCTTCTGGCTGTGACTCGCTGCAGGAAACCATGTGGTGCAGGGGTTGATGGTACTTTGTAAAGGCATTATTACACTGTTGCACGTGTACAAAGATATAAAAATAAATAATAAAAAAAACAAACACCCAATGTCATGGAAAGTGACTAGCAACTGATTATGATGTCAAATGAAGGTACTTGTTGGCCGTGATGAGATGTTCCCACAGTGGCCATGCAGGTCACAGTCACAGAAAGCATCATGTGACTTAAGTGTTATCTGCTTAACACAATCAAATCATAAATCCTGAAGAGCACAGCACACAGCTGGTTTTAAAGAGGAGCGCACTAGCGGTTCTACAGATGCCGCCAGCAACTGCCCGAGCAAAAAAAATCTGTCTTCATAAACAAACCATTATTATCTATAATTATGAACCAAAAGCGGTAAACAGTCATTTACCCATTGTACATCCTCTCCCCTGAGTGTCCATCTGTTGTGACAGCAATTATTTTTAGTCAGGCAAAGTTGAGGGATCTTCTAACATCACAAATGTAGTTTGGTTTGATACAGTACGGTACTGTTTTTCATGTGTGTTTCCATTAGGAATAGTATAGTATAATAATAGTAGTGTGTATATATATATATATGTGTGTGTGTGTGTATGTATAGACACTGTATAAATACTGTATATGCCTTTGTTTATTTTGGATGCAGTAGCTTGAGCATCACCTTAATGCAAATGAATGCTGTTGTTTTCATAGACAATGACTGCGTGCACAGCGTTCCCCTTCGATGCCTGACAACATCTGATGTGTTAAAGTTCTCTGGTGGTGATGCAATAGTCGTGTGTGTGTGTGTGTGTGTGTGTGTGTGTGTGTGTGTGTGTGTGTGTGTGTGTGTGTGTCTGTGTGTGTGTGTGTGTCTGTGTGTGGTGTTCAGAGACGTGCACTCACACACTGGCGTGGGGTTTCCTCTTGGAGAAGTCGCACGCCAAACCCAGGTCGGAGATACGAACGTGACCGTGTTCATCCAGCAGGATATTGGCTGGCTGAGGTCGGAAAACACACACACACACACACACGAGTAAAGAGGGTGACAATTTTGGAAAAACATTTTAGTAGTAGAGCAGGCAGGATTTGTTTTTGTGTTACTCCTCCATAATTCCATAATAACCTTTCAGCATAATGAAAATCAAGAGACATCTGTGCTGGTTCACAGCCTGAGCCAATTATGTCCCGTCATAGGAGACTTTCACCAATCACAGGATAGTTCAGAGAGAGGGAGAGGGCTCAGACTGGCTGCTCTAATGTGTTCATCAATACGTTTGTTCCATAAAATGACAGAACATTGTGAAAAATGTCAGACAGTGTTTCCCTAAGCTAAAAATAAGGACATCCTCAAATCTTCTCTGTTCTGCTGCTGTGATCCCTACAGATGATAATCAACTGTGTTCTCAGTGATCCTCTGTACTGCATCAGACGGACAGCGGGCAGTGGCACAGAGAAACAAAGTCTTGTGTTAAGGTGGGAAACAACGTTGGAAACATCGCTGATACCCGCTCACACACTCTGTGTGTGTGTCTGTGAGTCAGAATATTATCTGCATTGTTCTGCAGTGTTTATTAAAGCCCTAAAACTGCTCCCTGACTTCCAGCAAAATATATCTATTATTATGGCAGCCAGTCCAAACAGGGGTGAATGGAGGAAAAACAGAGAACGACACAAAACATGGCTGATATCAATCTGTGGCTGTGAAACAGCATCTGCGGGGGTGTTATGATTATCAGGATTTCACCCTGTCACTCTACTGAACAACACAAACATCAATCCTTTTTATAATTGGAACAGGACATTAAATAGCATCTCTAACTTTGAACACAGGAAAAATAAGACAATGATTTTGTCTGTTTCAAAGTTATAGAACACAAACAAATAAATCAAGGAATGAAAAAACTATATATTTTATTTTAAATGATGTTATTGTCACAGTTTATAAAATCAAAAGAAATGCAGTAACAATTTAGAACAAACTGCAGTTCATGGCTGCAACTACCAATTATTTTCATAATGAATAAAGCTGATTTAGATTAGTAGTTAAAATGTGTAGTTAAAAGGAATCAATATGCCGTATTGATTCCTTTTTTATATGTACTCCATTGCCTCGTGTGAGCTTCTCTGTCTTTATACTTATTCATTATTCTTTACATCACTTTGGTCCACTGTGTTTGTTTTGAAGTGCTTTACAAATAAAGTTGGATTGGATCATTTCAAAATAAAAGTGCTTGTTTTAATATGCAACAATATTCACAATAAAAAAAAACAATTTATGATGCAAAATTAACTCGTTACAACTTGATATTGTTTGTTTGTTTGGCCACATGTGGCCCCCGGGCCGCAACTTTGAGACCACTGCTCTAAAGCCCTTCGAGGCAAATCGTGTTTGTGACGTTGTGACTATATAAATAAAATTGCCTTGACTTCCAAATGTCTATGTAAATGGAAACACAGCATTAAACCACAAGCAGAGAGGACCGCCTCTTTCTGGATTTCTGGCTCGTGATTGGACACTGGAAAAGTTCCACAGTCACTGAGCAAACACGCTGGATTAGTGAGGGTTGTCTAGATATTAGGAATAACTTTGACAGCAGATTAACTGACTGTAAACATAAGAAAATAAGATAAAAAATAACAAATGTTCATTTAACATGGGAGGGTGAATTTAATCGGGACTGCTCCCAGAGGTGGATTCACCCACATGCGGTGTTACAGTGAGCTTTTGTGGTGGGAGAACAGAGTGAGTGAGTGAGTGAGTGAGTGAAGTACGTTTTTCATGGTGATGTGGGAACATGTCACCCCACAGAATCACAGTGACTCACTCGTGTGTTTATTAGTCGTTGGAAACAGTGAAGCCATGGATTAAGAAAAATGTTTCAGGAATATGTCATGGAGGATGAGAGAGAGAGGGAGAGAGGGAGAGAGAGGGAGAGAGGGAGAGAGAGGGAGAGAGGGAGAGAGGGAGAGAGGGAGAGAGGGAGAGAGGGAGAGTGAAGGCTCTACCTTCAGGTCTCGGTAGACAACGAAGCGGTTGTGCATGTGTTCCAGACCCAGGATGATTTCAGCCGCATAGAAACGCATCTCTTTCTCACTGAACACGCCATGTTGAGACAGGTGGTAGTGCAGGTCACCCCCTAAACACACACACACACACACACAGAGGAGAGAGAGAATCACAAAATGCGTCAGAATGACCTCACATGACAACTCACGCCTCAATCAATATCTGTCAATAAAGTTGTGGTAATCCTCTCAAGGGGAGAAATTGAGAATCGATGAAAAACCTTCTATGCCTCATCCTCCACCCCAACTGTGTCAGCCTTCATGTCTGGAGTAGTGTGCATCTTGAGCCCCACTGAGGCTCACTATACGACGATGATGATGACGGTGGTTGTGTGTGGTGCCGACATTAAACGGTGACTCAGGCTTTGACTGAGAATGCCGAGTGCAGCCTCTGATCGCTCTCAGAGACCGCCTGTTTGCCGCCACGGCTCCTTCAGAGGAAAATACCAACATGGAGGTGTGACTTTGGGGAAGTTCGGCTTTAGATGTTAGGAGGGTGAACACGGGCAGGTTGCTGGGGTGGGAAGCATTATTATTATTATTATTATTATTATTATTATTATTATTATCTGTGGAGGTTCTCAGTCATCCAGATCATCTTCCTCGTCTCTAACTTTTTCAGATGAGAGGTGAATAGTCGTCAAGCTGCCTGCATTTATGCTTTTCACCAACTCTCATTCACTGTTCCTCTTCATAGTCCACAACAAATTGGGAAATGAATTGGGCTTGTAACCAGAGGGTTGCCAGTTCAAACCCTAGTGCGGGTCAGAACTTGAGCAAGGCACCTAATCCAAACCATTGCTCCCAGGGCATCTGGCTGGTTTGCTACTGGTGTAATGAGGACGGGTTAAATGCAGAGGTCAAATTCAGCATCACTAATAGGTGTGTGTGTGTGCAAAAATAACAACTCAACTAAATAAGTAAAAATAACAAGTTTTTTTTAAAAAATAAAAGAAACAAGGAAAGGAAAAAAAGAACACAGGTACGTACATATAGGTTCTCCCACTCACACTGAAGCTGTGGCCTTTAAAACAACACCTCAACTGAAAGGTGTGGATAGAGTTCACACCAGTTATGAACCACTTGTAAGCGGTGCAAGACCATCTCTCTGTTTGGTCCCCATCAGAGGTCTCAGACCACGTTCACACCGATCCAAATGAAATGTACTCGGGGGGTAAAACGCACCAGAGTTGGAATAAACAGCACTAAACCAGGCTGGTGTGAACGCACCGTTAGAAAACTGTTAGTCTGAAGTCTTTTAAAATCTCTGCCAAACTGTAATCATCTGTGCAAGTGTCTGTGTTGTTGAAGAAAGGTTTAGCGAACAACCTTGAGATCTCGTCTGGTTTTCTAAGGTTGCACAATGTCCTTTAATTGCACAATATGCTGCATTCTCACAATGCTTAACTTGTACTTGCTCTGTTGCCGTTTCATAAGATTTCTGAAGGCTTGACCTTAATTTGCCCTCAATCCTGTGTAAGTCTCTACGTGCTTGTTTGAAAATGGAAAGCCAGCTCAGAGCTTGGTGTTATTTTATCTTATCTTTTGTCTGCTAGTTCAGTTTGTTTTGCTTCTCTTCTCTGATTCTATGCACTTATATATGAAATATGAAATAATACAGCAAATATAAGTACAGTATACCTTGTCACAGTCTCACACAACAATAGGAGATGTTCTGGGTCCAATATTTAGATTTAGTATAGTAAATAAAGCTTGGTTGTTACATACGTGATGAAATCCATATTAATTAACAGTCATGCATTTAGTGTTACCGGTTCTTTAACGTTTACTAAACAAAATCTCCCCTCATCTTTAAGGACTTTAGTTGGTGTCTACATACCAAGATCAATACTTTTTTTGTAATCGTTTCTATTTCCATCCCTTCATTTTAGTTACTTCCTCACAGTTTTGTCAGCTCCATAGCTCTGTTAGAACTGTTAACACGTTCACATGTTTTTATTTGACCTTCCCTTAACTGTTGTGTCTACATTTGTGTGTCTCTGTAAGTGTGTATGCCTCTTTTTGTGAGGGGGTGGGGCTGATCGTATTGTGTAAAGCACTTTACTGTGCTACAACTGATACTATGTAAATAAAGCCTGACTGATTGGTTGGCTGGACGACCGAGAACCTTCACAGATTAAGAATGAAAGATTGGATCAGGTCGACATGTTTGGAAAGGATTCCCTTGGACAACGGCAGAAATAGAAGATGGCTTAAGAGTAAATTTGCAAATTAGATTAACCCTTTTCAAGCCTTTACTGGACAGGGACAGTAAAGATAGATGGGGAAATACGGGGAATAATATACAAGTGCCATTTCTGGTCAAACCAGAGCACCTGTGGCAGTGTCAAAGCCTCTCCAATTATTCCCAGGGCCGCTGTTAAACAACTGCAGGTGAGCTTGTTGGTGCTGTTGGAAATAACGGCGCCATCTTACCGTTCATGAGGTCCAAGATGAAGCAGAGCTTGTCTGGAGTGTGGAAGGCATATGTCATACACACAATGAATGGACAGTCCTACAGAGAAGGGGAGAAAAGACAATCAGACACTGTCTCTTTCTTTATGCACTTCTCAGCATACGACAAATAATCAGCATGTTACATACAGCTGGGAAATTAAGAAAGATATTTCTATCTATCTATCTATCTATCTATCTATCTATCTATCTATCTATCTATCTATCTATCTATTCATACATACATATAAACATTTATAAACCATTCACTCTGCACACCAAAGCTGAAATTAGTATTTCCTAAAGTTTTTTTCCACTGAGCTTGTACCTGCAGATTGCAGTCAGCTGTGTGTCACTGACTCATAGAACTTAGAGTAAAATGCCAATATTACAATGTTAAATGCTTACTTAAAAAAAAAAAAAAAAAATGCATTTCTAGTAAAAAAAAAAAAAATGCAATTTAAGTATATTCAACAATATTATTTGTCGAATATACTAAACTCCAGCACACGAGAGCTAGTGAAAGTAATTCTGGGTTCACAGGGTGATGCGCTAACAAGATGCATTCAAAGACCCTGGCAAATTTCCTCATTTCTGTGGGAAGCATGTTGAACTTAGAGGAGCAGAATGGCAAAAACCTTCTGCAAACACAAATACAATCAAATACAAATACAATCATTGATAAAAACTTTTGTTTAGTATCATTTCAACATACAGTCACGGATTGGTTCCTTATTATTATATTTCAGTTGCAACAAATATTTCACAAGATTCACAGCTTTTTTTGAAGGTACAATAATTCTGTGGTGTGCTGTGAAATGAAAGTGGTCCAGGAAGAAAGTCCACACTGAGGTGGATCACTCACCCCTGTGCTGACTAACGACAGCATAATTCTCTCATTGAGAGCAAGAGTCTCCCCCTGCTTCATCTTGATCCTCTTCTTGTCCAAACATTTCATGGCATACCTGATATCACAGCAAAAAAAAACAGCCTCAACATGATTATGCAAAGCTTTATTCCACTCAAATTCCTCTGCTGCACGTGTGATTAATCTTACATCTTCCCCGTGTCGGCCTTCCTGCAGCCATAAACCTCTCCGAAGCCGCCCCGGCCGATGATCCGATGCACACTGAAGTCATTCATGGTCAGCTGCAGGAGGAGACAGTGAATATGCATCGTTTAGACCACGAGCAGCTGCTAAATGCGTCCATATGAAAAGGTGTGATCTTAGGAAGCACTTCCAAAACACCGGGTCAGGGCCACCAGATGGGCCACGGGAGAATTTTTTGTGGGCCCCCAAACAAATCTGCCGAATTTTCCCAAACCTTCAGTTGAGATTTATGTGTTGTTGTTTTTTTAAACAATACATTTATGCAGGACACTCCCTCATTCACTCACTGTGGATTATCAGCTGTGTTTTAACATGGGCAGATTGTTAGTGGAGAGCAGCCACTGGCATCTTTATTTCCTGATCAATTATTTCCTGCCAACCTTGGGAGGAGCAGTTATAAACCTTCACCTCAGAGAACCAGATATTCTAACCTGGATGACATTTAGGGTCTGGAAGTTCAAATCACACTGACCCACCTTAGAGCCTGATAATGATAATAACCAAATACCTAGTTTTTGGTTGATTTTTTTCTCTTTTTAGAAAAACATTGGAGTTGTGAAAACAAACTGGCCTTTAAAGGGTTACATTTTCAAAAATGTTCTTAATATTTGATAAGTATATTTCAGGCTGAAGTAGCTTTAAAAGAATGACAAAAATATTAATATTAAATATTATTTTTCCCATTTTCCAGCCATTTAGCCTCATTTAAGAAACTGAAATGAATATCTGCCGAAAAATTTGAGCCATATTCATTCAACACAGCCACAATGGCTTAACAATGAAAAAGGGAATGGCAGGAAATGTCCCTAGGAACTCTTAATAAGGGTTAAAAAAGTAAGTCAAAATCTCCCAGTTTTACCACTGTTTCCTTCATGTCTGTTTTCATTGTTTCAGTGACAGTGGTACTTATGTGCAGCACCCGTCTTTGTGACTGTGGCTCACAGTCACAAAGATGGAAAAGCTCTTAAACTCTTTCATCATTTAATTGTGTTGAATTCTTGACTTTTTTGGCAGATTTTTATGTTAAACGGTTTGTTACACTTGGTTTGAATGAAAGGGACAATAAAATACAGTTCAACTGATTGATTGAAAACATAAATATACATAGAAATTTAAGCTGCAAGCAGTGTGGACAGGGGCCGAATAGTGTCCCTTTACATTTATTTGCAATGGGGGAAAGTTGCTTTTGCTGTTGTGGCCCCTAAACTTTATTTTCTCTTTATTTATGTGTAGTTTAACATGGAAAAACTCCATCAGGAGAGAGCCGGTCATTTAGTGTGGGATGCACCGTGATGCTACAACTATAACAACTTGTGTAGTGTGAATTGGGCGACATGAATCCAAGTGTGATGGAGGTGTAAAAGTGGCCGTAAGAACAAAGAGCTGGTACTCACATGGATGTTGAGCTCCACGTTCTTCCACTGGCAAAACCGGGTAAATTTGTCACTGAGGAGGGGAAAGAAAAGAGTAGATGGTGAGAAGATGGTGAACACACTGTGACGGTGCAGTGAGAAGCAACAGTTCCTCCTCCACCTCTGACATCACCGTCTCACCTCTCTATGAACTTCTGGAAGATGTTCCCTCTCAGGCTGTCACAGATCTCCACTATGTATGGCTGCAGACACAAACAGTAAACATAGGTGTAGATATTATTGTGATGAAAGATTTGCTTGATTTTCAAACATCACAGATAAGATAATTTGTTTGTGGGGTATATTTTACTAATAAAAATACTCTGTAATAAATTAATCTTTGTTATATGCACTGATATGTATGAGTGTGTGTTCAATCACACATTTTAAATGATACTATATCGACAACAACAAGCAGAATGTTACTTTTTTACTTTTTTGTATTTGAAAAATGACTCATCTACTATTCATCCACTTGAGCTTGATATTTATTTATATTTATTTGGGTTCTAGTACATTTCCTTTATTTATTTTATGTTTTTTTTTTAACTAACTTTGGTCCATAAAATTTTGAAAAATGTTTAACTGGAAACAATGTTGTCCACAAACCAAAACGATTCAGTTTTAATATTTGATTTGTTATATAGTGCAAAGACAGCAGATAATATTAATATTGAAAGAAGCTGAAAAATATTATTTTCATTCATAATTATGAAAAAAAACACTCAAGTCGATGATTAATTCAATAATTAATTCAGCCCTCATATTTTTAAAGTAGTTTGGTTTTTACTTTATTGTATTTCACTGGTTTTTGACTCTATTTTACACATGTACAGTGCTTTGAGTGACAGTGATTGTTTTAAAATGTGTCAATATTGACCTTATACAAACTTGGGTTGGGTATCGCTGAATCTACACAGGAACCCCAACAGCACCTTCATCAGGATTTAACTCTATTTTAATATCATGTGAAAATAAGTCAAAACTTTGCAGTTTCACCTCAGTTTCCCTCACACCCTTTGTTTGTGTGATAATAATAATAGATATAATCTTAAGTTAACATCCAGTGTTTGCTACATTTAATGTGTGAAAAGGACTATAACAATGAAGTTACCTTGACAGATTGAAAACATAAATACATATTTGAAATGACAGCATTGACCGGGTACAAAAACACAGGTGCTGTCCTTTTCCATTAATGTTGCAGCCCTCTTAATCTTGTTGACATTATTTCATTATTTGTATTTGTTTTTAATGTATGGCTGTTGATGTTTTATGAATTTTGACTTATTTCATTGTTTTTATATCAACTTTAGTTTCTTTCATTGGTAATTGTGTACAGCACTTTGGTTCCCTGTGGTTGTTTTAAAGTGCTTTACAAATAAAGACGGATTTGGATTAGATGTTTCTAAAAACAAAGTTGAATATAATGTATTCATTTTTGGGGGCAAAGTTACATGAGTTTCCATATGTGTTCATCGTTTGAGTGGGAGGAGAGAACAACAACAATAATAATAACAATAATAATAATAATAATAATCAGAAGGAAAAACAATAACTTGTCAGAAGCCAATCACATCACAGCGACATAACACACACACACCCTCAGCTGTGGTGCAAGTATTAAAATATAGCTGAACAGAAGCAGCAGAAATGAGGAAACAACAACAATCAGAGCTGCTGGGGTAAATGAGGCAACATGTTTGTGGTGGAGAAATAGTTGAGCGACTTGGAGCTCCATTCAGACACAATGTGGACACGACAGGGTCACATGAGGACATGACTCTTTCCATGTTGGACTTTGTATTCCACTTCAGCCTGTTTTTCAGCCACTGGTCTTATTCCACTTGTTGAAAAGTAATTTTAGGTCTCATTGAATGTCTCTAGATTCATTTATTTACCTTGGAAAATACCCCATCGCATTGTTTTATTTTTCCAATACTGATTTTTTATTTTTTTTTTAAATCATCCAGAACTGACATAAATATAGTGTTTTGAGAAACTGCAGTGGTGTAAAAACAAGTGCATGTGTCTGTAATTGAATAAAAGCATTATTTGCATTAGTCAGTGTCACACGGACCATTTACTGTGCTGAGTTTACCTTCAGTGCTGTGCACTATCGTTTTGAAATTAAAATGCTTTGTGTGATGTTTCATCACAGCAACAGCTCAGGTATAAATAACCACGAGTGCTGTGGTTTATTGCTGGGAAAAGACCGTTTGTTTTTGTCCAATATCGTGAACAAATGAGTGGTTTCTGGATCAGAAACATAACAGAAACATGTACTGTATGTCGGGCTGGGTTATAAACAGTATCTGCATACGTTTAGGTTGTATCCTGGACATATGAGACATATGGGGATATTAGGGATGTATGGACGAGGGACACCAAGTATCAATATTTTTTGAGCATTTAATTATTTAAATTAAAAATTAAAATATAATAATTACACTTTTTAACACGTTACAAATAAACTTTAAAGTTTGAAGACGTGAAATAGCATTTCAGTCCACTAGAAGGTGCCAAGTGTTCATTTTCAGTCAAACTGTCGAGTATATTTGAATAATCGCGCTTCCCTCCCTCAGTTTCCCATGAGTCGAGAAATATCCTCTGTTAGGTGAAAGGTCCTCCGATGATCGCGGTACTGTGTCCATAAAGAGACTGTCGATGCTCAGGATGAGCTGTAGCAACTTGTTTTTATTCAAATTCATTTTGGTTGTGGTTTGTTTCCGAGCCCTTAGTGTTGCTCCATTAGAGTTTCATTAGAGACAAAGTGATCTCTATTGACTGACGAATGATTTCTATTGTGTCGTATAGCAACAACAAAATCAATAACTATCCAGCCTCCTTCCACAAGGTTGTCGATTCCATGTATTTTTACTCAGTATATAATATTTTATTCATAATATTTAGTTTATTTCACTAATGTATTCAATATAATAAAAATGATGATTATCAATGCAACATTCTTTAAAACCAGGAAGTCATCACAGATAGCGTATGATGAAATCCAAACTCTAAGACCATATCTTGTCTCATGTCATGATATAGATATAATATCCACACAGTGTTTTACCTGGAAGAGAGTTGGGGGAACCTGTTTCTTAGCCAAGTGACTCTGAACATGGTCCACTGCTTTCTTAGAGAACGGCTGAAACAAAGAAGAACAGAAAAATAAAGGTCATTTTCTTTTGTCAATACTTTCACTTCTGATTTGTTTTGTTTCTTTCTGAATGTCATTGAATGCAGCACGGCCAGGACGGACATCTGTGTGTGCTCGAGTTCAATAACTTGCAAAACTGTTGCTCTGCAAAAGGACAAAAGCCGCTCTGTGGCGTTTTGTCCATGCTGAACTGGCATGGACGCGTTCCAGACCTGTCTGTCAGACGCCAAGAGGAAACAGAGGATTTTGTCCTAAAGCCTGGAGCGCTTCCCAAATCCCTGCTAGGATTTCCCATCATCATTCTTCTGTGTTCCTAACACTGTGATCCTTGTCTTTTGTCTTCTATAGAGTTCGTCAAGGGTGAGAGAAACCCATTTTCAATAAATATGGGTCCTGGATTACAAATTAGAAAAACAAATATTCCGATATGATCTCTACCTCCCGTGCTGCAAGAATCCATGTGAACCATGTGGACGAGAAGGAGAAGAAGAAAAGAGCAAGACAACAGAGCATAATTTGGTTTGTGGAAAAATGTAGATGAAAAGAAGCAGCAGCTTTTGAAGTGAGTCAGTTTAAATGCTATTCATTTCCTTAATAAATAAGTTAATTATATTTAATGAACATTAGTGACACAGTGACTGATCATGTTCACAGTGACAGGCATCTGCTTGTTACAAAGATTTTTAAATGAATGGATGTTTTGGTCTCAGACAGAATAAACAAGATCAAGGATCATCTTTACATCTTTGCACTCTCCTGTCAATCATCTCAGCCACCCTGACCGCCCCGCCTTCCTCATCCACACTACATGTGTTTACAGTAAATGACCCAGAATGCATCAGTGATGCGGCGGCGTCCTCACGTGTGAACAGGACAGGAGCTCCTTCATGATGTAGCCGTCGTAAATCTGCCGGCTGCGGCTCAACCGCTCCTCCTCCGAGTCCAGCTTCTCGTAGTCCTTAATCTGAAACCGACACACAGAGTTCTCCTGAAACGCTGCAACAATCGCTTCCTGGGAGGCCTTAATCTGAAATCAATGGGATTACAGGCCTAATCTCTGGCTCATCCCATGATGCTGTATGAATGTATACACACACTGGCGAGACTTACTTCTTCATAGAACTTGAGCTGTGGCACTGCCTCGTCGATCTCGTTCAGACAGAAGTCCTTGAACAGTAGAAAGCCTGGAAGACACAAGAGAAACCAGTGAGGCAAACGGTACTATAGATTATTTTACTGCTTCATAAAACACTTCCTGCTGATCACATTCACTCTCATTTCTACCAGTGATGATATCAGAGTGATATAAGACATTTGTGATGATGCATTTACCACCAAACTAAAACCAACCATTTCAAAAACAAGGTGATTCAAATACTTGGCAGAAACTCACATGCTGGTCACATAACATACAGCCTGTTGTCTGTGTTTTGTGAAGGCAAAAGGACGAAGAAGAAGAAGAAGAGGAGGACGACAAAGAACAACAAGAAGACGAGGTAGAAGGAAAGGACGAAGAAGATGAATAAGAAAAAGAAGGAGACGAGGAAGGTCTACGAAGAAGGAGGAGGAGACAAAGAAGAAATCGAAGAAGACAACAAAGGAGGGGGAGGAGATAAGGAGAAGGAAATAAAGAGGAGGAAGAAGACGGCAAAGAAGACAAAGGGTAAGGACAAGAGGGAGGTGTGACAATGACAATGAAGACGTGGAAAACAAAGAAAAAGACATCAAAAGAAGAAGAAGGAGATGACAAAGGAAACAAAGGAGATGAAAAAAGAAGGAAGATGACAAAGAGGAAGATGAAGAAGACATAGAAGATGAAGACGGGCACAGTGGACTGACGGCAGCGAAAGCAGCTGTTGCAACAAATAAACCAAGACTGGTGTGTGGAAATATTTGGCTTTCAATGCAAATTATCAGTGACAAGTTTTTATTTAAGACAAACATGACAAAAAGGGTTTGTACAAATAAGTGTTCAGTTTTGAACACGCTGGCCAGACACGTGCAGCATCATTTTAAATAGTAATAAGGAAAAAACAGTAACCATGGCACCAGTTGTGGGTAAGGTTCAGTTAGTAGTCTGTAAAGTCGACCAAATATTCATAAAATCTGAGACAGTGTGAGTGGAAATGAACTTACAGTGCATATGACACTAATGCCATGGGGGAATAAAGGATTCGCACAATGTCATGTGACTTGAATGTGAGGTAAGAATGCATATTTGCTGTATTACAGTGATCACGTTAGTATCTGACTGATATTATATTGAATAAGTCGAATTGGGTTAGCATTCCTGGGTCATTATGGTACATATTATGGTTTATTTAGCTTCAGGATGGTATTTTATGTGTTCAACACGCACACCCGGAGCACACACCAAATAAAAACAGACAACACATGTAATACCAAAAAGAGCAGCTCCATTTACTGTATTTGTCTATTAATGGTTAATGGTTGTCTTGTTCTTATTAGGGTTGTTACCGATGGCTTCACACAGACACACACAATAACACAAAATGGCCCCAGGCATCATTGGCTGAAAATGACACCCTGTGTTGCACTCTAACACACCAAACAAAGGATCAAAATCTCACAATGTGTCATCAGATCCATGTTCAATGAAACATTATCTGAGGAAGGAAGGGACGGGCAGCGGGGAATCAAAACGCAGCCACGTCGCTTGCAGAGATGAGGCACGCTGTTGCCATGGTAATAGCCTTTTATGACTCGCAGCTATACACTGCAGGCCAGGAGGCGACCTCCTGACTCCTGATTCAATGTCTGCAGCATTTTCAATTCAGAGATCAAGGACAGAGACAAGAGACACATGTACAAGCTGTGGACACTCTCTGGGACTTTATCCCACTTTGCTTCAGGTATTAGCAAGAAATAGAAAGCTAACAGGCTTTCAGTCTTGATACAGATCCCGGGTGTCAGCGCTGATGTTCCTGACGGCTCCGGGTGGATTTGACAGAGATGTTGGAAGGTGTGAGACGGTGAAAATATGTAGTACCGAGAAAGAGATGCTCAGAATTGTCACTTTGCATCTTGCGTGAGCTCGTACTGCTTGAGAGATTTTGTGGTATACGAAATATTCATGTCATGAAAAAACAAAGTCGTACGCTTCTGTAGGAGCCACAATGTCAAGGTGACAGTACCCACAATTCTCAAGTGTAGATCTGTCGTGTTCCAGTTACTGATACTGATATCAGTCCATCCGAGGTTCGAGTAAGAATCCTAGTGCAGTCGTGCAGTCGTTGTCAGTCACTCACAGGCTTCTGTCAACATGTTTATCTCATGTATGTAAATTATACTCTTTACATGGAAAACTGCATTGTTTGTGATTGAGATAATAATATGTGTGTAAGTACTGCAGGTCAGAGAGAAAGGGAAAGGTAAAAGGGTTTGTCTGTGTGCTTTAAACACTCTCAGAACATCACCTGCTCTCTCTCTCTGTCTCTCTCTCTGTGTGTGTCTCTCTGTGTCTCTCTCTCTCTCTCCTCCAGCGATATTTCTGCTCAGCTGTGATGCGTTCACTGATGCTCATAAAATCCGCTCGTTCACAGAATTAGTGCACACACTGCCATGTCTCTAAGGGACAATCTGGATTTGTCCAACTATGTATATACGGTACATAATGTCCATACATAACATCCAGAATCCCTGGATGTTATGTATATTTCTGCAAAATGACTTCATCTGCTCCTTGTCCATTCTATAATATCGGAATCATTCCGAACAGAATTGACATCATGTCACCAGTTTCTTTCAACTCAAGTTCACTTTCATGTCCACTCGCAAATTCCTGCTCGTCACCTTCTTTCCAGGAAATTTAGACAAACTATGCTCAGAATAGGAAGTGGGAACAGGCAGACTGAGTTAATATGTCTGGAGCCTGTCATCTCAATCGACCTGAACTCCATCACAATCCTGTATCTAGATTTTAACACGACAAATTCCAGCAGAAGTTATTTAAGAAGTTAAGAAGGTTATTTTTTTTTTTTATGTCATCAAATGTGTTCATAAAACAAGGACATTACAAGTTACCGTCTCTGCAGCTGATATAAACAAAGGCCTCTGCAGCGCTGACAATTACTGAACATTACGTTGCACAACAAGCAGAAAATGAGCCCCTTAGCTTGGAAAAGAAGTGGATTTTGTTTCAACTTGGTGCTCACTAATTTGGTTAAAAGCACGGAAGCCATTTGTTTAGGTCCTCACGCCTGCTATCGTCCATTCTCACTTCTTCCCCTTTGTGTTTTATCTCTCCTCCAGACGTGATGCATCATTTCCCCCGTCACTGCTCCACAGACGTGAGGCTGGTACAAAGAAATAGGCTCACATGCAAGCACACATGGTGTATGTACACATGGTCAAGTGCACAGGGTATCCTTGTTTGTAGAATGGGTGCCACTGACCGCCCCCTCCTCCCAAAACACACACACACACACACACACACACACACACACACACGTAGGTTCTGAACAGCAATGACTAAACGTGTGAGTGAGGTATTAAGAGAGGGACATATCAGAAAAAAACACAGTTCTTACATCACCGAGGCTCGAGGATTAATCTTAATCACTGAGCACTTCAACACTGCCCAGCTAATTCAACAAATGGCCTCTTCCAGAGAAGAGAGAGAGACACACACACACACACACACACACACACTCACTCACTCACAGACATACACACACATTTACACACAAATCAGACATGGGTTCTTCTGAGCTTTGTCTCATTAGCAAGTTCAACTTAACTGCCTATAAATATCAGACTGGCTTTAGTCCTGATGACTCGCTCTGTCTGGAAAAAATCACAGGCAGCAGCAGCAGCAGCAGCAGCAGCAGCAGCAGCAGCAGCAGCAGCAGCAGCAGCAGCAGCAGCAGCAGCAGCAGAACGATTGAGAATCGAACAGAATCCTTAATATCAACAATTACAACCGTTAATATCAACAATTAATATCAACAATTACAACCGTCTTTGTCTTTTTGTAATTTACCATATACATTCATACATTTGTAAATGACTCTGAGCAACAATGTGGTGGAGGTAAATGTTTGTCTTTAGGACACGCACACACACAAACACACACGCACACGCGCACACACACACACACACACACACACACACACGCACACACACACACAAACACACACGCACACAAGCACAAAAAAATATCTGCCTTAAACCAGGTTTCCAGGTTTGGGAAACACTGGAAACCAACATTTTTCAGCTTTTTCTGACATTTAATTGACAAATGATTAATCGGTTGTTCAAGAAAGAAATCACCAGATCAATCAATTGTGAATAATCCTTAGCTGCAGCCCTACTAGCATTATAATGTATAAAGTATAAAGAAGTTCATATTGCAATATCGTTCAGAAAAATTGCAATTTTCCTTTTTCAGACAGACGGTGACTCCAAGCCTGTGACGACTTCCGGTCTATTGAGCCGTCACTCAAAAACTCCCAGCCAATCAGCAGGCAGCTTCCTAAGGCCCGCCCACAAGCAAAAAAAAACACGGCACAAAGAACAAATCACGGAGCAAGTGTATTTTCAAACAATAAAATACAATGTTTTTCACTGATTACATCGCTTTTTTTTTTTTTTGCTTCTTAAAAAGTGTCGTTAGAAAATCTAATTCCATACTAAAGCAGCTTTGAGTTGTCATGGAGACTAGAAAAGCACGTTGTAAATACAAACCACTCAAGTGAAGCACTGTAAAAGAGTGTGAACCACCGTCGCCGTCACTCATCGTCAGACAGCAGGCGGCGTGTTGGTGTCGATCACGATAAATTTACACTTTGTTTAGGATTATAAGCTCTATGGTTCAAAGTCATTTACAAAGAAAATGACATGCAAAACACCGTGACGGATCTTTTCTTTCTTTATTGGACCAGTGTGAAGCTTCAGTGCCCCGGGTCTGTTTGCAAAACTTAAAACAAATTTCAAGGCGGATGTCTCGTCCTGGAACAACGTTGACTGTTTACAAAGACTGTGCCGATGTGAATTATGTGAAATGAGACCACAGCTCTCAGCTGAATGAAATGAACGCAAACAACCTGCAATCGCATTAGAGACGTCTTCAGGCGGCAAATCCGGGGCTTTGTTTCTCACTAAACCAAGACGACAAAGTCTGAGGCTCTGAAACTAATTGGCTGGACGGACAGACAGACAGACAGACGGGTCAGGGAAGTAAAGAGGTTTGAGAGTCGGTGCACACTGGATGGACGTGACAAACGACAGATGGTGCAAATGTCAGTCGTTTTCATAATTGTCAGAGACAAAGAGTAGCCAAAAATACTATTTCAGGGCACAAAGACTGTGTGTGTGTGTCCTAGGAGTAGGACACACGCACGCATGCACGCGCACACGCGTGACCTAAACCCAAACCAAGTATAAAACCTCAAACAGCCCTTAAACGTTGTGAGCATCAACCAAAGTGTCCTCACAAAGACAGGATTCATTTCAAATGTGACCTCACAGGCTACAGAAAGTTAGGTTTACATGAATTTAGAGGACATTACACTGACTTACATTCATTTTCCTCGAGACTTACTCTAACCTTAACCATAACTATGACTAAACCTGGACCCTGACCTCATCCTAACCATACAGCATGGTATTTTTATCTTACAATGTAATCATTTACGTTATGGTGACTATGGTGAAAGACAACCATAATGTGTGATAATGCGATTTAAGTCCCTAGATCAGGGGTGTCAAACTCAAATGACCTGGGGGCCAATGAGCATCTAGTCTGGTCAAGCGGGGGCCGACAGAGGAAAAAAAGTGGAAAAAACAACTATTTAGTAGCCGGTGGGCAATATAAGATATTCATTATGATTTTAGGCAGAATTGCAAAGTAAAAGTGCTTGTTTTGATATAAAATGACTCACAATAAAAACATATTTATGATGTACAACCAAATTGTCTTATTGCTATTATAAAAATATTGCCGGCAAATACATTTAGTCTTATATTCTGTCTCTATGCCATCACCTTGCATGATGGCATCGCATCGGGCCACAGTTTGACACATGTGCCCTAGAACATGAGTAATACCTGGAACACACACACACATATCTGACCAATGCCCAATTTTAACCCTAAAACCAAAATGTTCTCATAAAGTCAAAATGTCCCCTCACACACACACACACACACACAGAGATGGAGAGAACAGTGTGGTCCAGAAGAAAGCAAAGCAGTAACCAGAGAGAAAAGCCAGCATCTGTCTCTCAAGACGGGACCAACCCTTTACCACGTGTGAACCAGCCTGGAGGACATTAAAGGGATAGTACAGGTTTTTCAGGTGTGTGCTCATATGAAGCACTGACCTTTACACCTGGCATTAAAACACATCTTCTGTCATCAGATACAATCACATGTAAGTACAGGTGTAAACACACCCAAAGACGGATTGTTATTCCACCTGCCAAAAACCACTTCAGGAGGTTGTCTGAGACGTATTCTGACCAGATTGAGCAGATGTTCTCTGTTTTCGTCAGTTTTACGTCAAGAAAATCTGCATTTATAGCTCACAGTGACACAAGAGTTGTTGGTCTAAAGATGCCTTCTATGGTAAGTTTGTGATACTTGGGGGATGCTAAGTAGTTTACAAAGCAATTGAAGGATCTGAAATGTCACATTACAGAAAAACTCCTCTTCCTTTTCTTGCCTTTGATTTCTCTCTCTTTAAAATCTCTAAAAAAGAAAACCTGTCCTTTATAATACCATCTCATTCACAATGAACGTGAGTGTAAATAATGAATTAAACATAAACGCTGGAGTGAGTATGCCACATTCCAAAAATGTGAAAGTTTGTGCCGTCTCTGGTGGAGCTGCTGTGTAAATGTCAGAGTCACAGGATTCCACGTCCGCAGAGTGTTGCTTTGCACTTCAGCACGTGTGCAGAAACCCACTGTTTTCCATTCATACTAAAAGACAGGTCGGCGTCAACAGGAAATCAGCCTCATTTGCATGTCCTTGTATTCTTTCAGCTCTGCGTTGTACACGTGTGGGTACAGGCAGACTTCCTCTGGTACCCTCCTATCATGTTCCCATGGTTACCATCTTCTTCATTGCGCACACACAAACTAGTGCTCTAGTGGATCTCTGTGCACATGCAGAAAGTACGATCATCTAGGATGCTAATTCCCCTGCAATAATTGGTACATTAATCAATTAATCATAAACAAAAATTTAACATGCAACCATTTTGATTGTGGATTACTAATCCATTTCAATCCATTATCAACACTGACTTATAACTTTCCCAGTTTGTCTGCATCACAGGGCATGAGGGAGCATGTTGTTATTGTTAACTGTGATGTATAATTATTAATTATTGCTCATATTTTTTATTAGGGCCCAAGCACTGTGCGAGAAGTGCGAGGAACCTATTTTCCCTGTTGAGACTATTATTATTTTTCTTTGACCTCGCACTCATTTTTGAGGGGGCTAAAGTGAATAAAAACTCATAACCTCAACAACTTCATAGCCCCAGAGCTCTATAGCGCCCCCAGAAGTCGGGTCACGGTCAGACAGAAATGTGAGTGAGTGTCGGGCTTACTCCAAAGTTCAACCAAACTTGGTACAGTTGTTGCTCTCATGATTCCAAACAAATTTCTAACGTATTTCCTTTAGCTCCGCCCACCCAGAAGTTGGCCATTGTGGAACGGCTAGTCTATGCATTTGAACTAACTCGTCCTAGCACGTTTGAGCTAGCCGCATCAAACTCGGTCAATCTGTTCTCGACAAGTTAATGATTACAAGTTTAGTTGATTTTCTCTACGTCAAAAGGCGTGGCCTCGGCTCTCCGACAAATTGGCGTTAAAACGGCAGGAAAAGTACTTTAAAATTCCACTTTTTGAAAGCTTTAATGTAAACAGAACAACAGTACTACATTACATACTGTGTATTGTGTCACATGCGGCATCTTTTGTCTTTCAGTGGAGAAGCACATACAGTGCTCTGCCATATTATGTATGTATATGCATCAACACGGCTCCAAAATGAATGTGAATCAGCTTTTTGGAATGCACCGCGCACTTTCAGGACATCTTCAGAGAGAAGCAGGTCAAACTTTGAAATAACCTCCATCATCCAGATGAAGCTCCTGATGCATAAGGGAATGAGACGATGCTGAGTGAAAAGCGGCTCTGGTAATTCTGATTTCTTTTATTTCTTTTTAGTTTAATGCATACATTCACTGAGGCTGCAGCAGCTTCACTTATCTCTGTAGCTCCGAGGTTTGCGACAGAAGCACAGCCCTACAAATGACTTACAGAAATATGTGGCTTCCTTTCAAGTATTTTCAAGTGTTTATGGACGATGCATGTGAACAGCCGTTTACAGGGCTTTCTATTTAGGTGTTATATTTTTACACCTCTCTTTAATGGCTGCACTGGTTCTCATCAGAAAACAACTGACATGTCAGTGTGTCGCTGTGAGTGAGTCCAAGATCCAGTTTCCTTCACATCCTTGGTAAACAGTAGTGAGCATGTTTTGATATGAATGGAGTGGAGTCTAACATGTTATGATATAAACTGTAGTCCAGAGACTGAGTGGAGACGTCATCTGACTGAACGTCGCTGAGAACAGTCCAAACAATACTCTGCACGGTCTCGCCAAGCGTCTCTTTTTGTCTGAAGACACAATTATCTCTGGACTCATCAGTGTGTGATAATCAGTGGGACAAACATTACAGCAGAGAAAATGTTTGAACAACTCTTTTGCACTGATGTGTGACCTACAGGTGTGTGCTTTAATTGGTGCTGTCAAAAACGGACACATTAATTGTTGTGGTTGTCTTCAAATATTGAGTGCCTAATAATAGACTTCGCATAATTAAAAAACAGCTGAGTTTTGTTTGTCTCTGACCACAAACAAAACTATTTTAAGAGGACAATTTGCTCTATGAATAAGGCTAAAGATGGCCGTGAACAATAAGGGAGTTCACAAGTGCACAATCTCTCTTTTAAAGAGTTGTTGGATGGATCCAACTTGCGATAATAAGCACCGTTTGCAAAGCAATTTTTATTTCCACAGTGGTGCTTTGTCATTAAAGTGGCACCTCAATGCAAAACACAGGGCCAGGCTGTTGAAAACACACGAAAACTGTTGCATGTTACCATTTCATTTCACTTTGACTCGATGCTTTATTAGCATGCAGTGGTAGTAAAGTGCTAGAGTCGAGAGTTTTGAGCCCAGCCCACTCTTACCCAGTCAGTATGGGTGTAATTACCTACAAAAACAGCGCAGGAACAATTAATTTTATGATTTTACTAGTTTTCTAAAGAAAATGACCAATATCTGCACCTTTTATTTGCAAAAGTGCAGGATCTGTCAAAAAAAACAAACATTTATTGGCGGGTACACAGAAATCCTGGCTCTTTTGTAGTCAGCATACAACGTACACCTGCACTTTGTGTATACTGCACCACTATTGCAACACTATTGTTGCAGCTATGTTTTGCTTACTCCGTCTGGCGGTGGAACCTTTAACCAAGAACGCCACCACACTAGGGGCTTCACAATCTCGACTGTAAATCCAATATCGATCGGAACGACATCACAATCTCGGCCTTTGAATGCAACGGTGGAATCGAGGACGTTGTAGCCATCGTAGCACGACTACATGTTAGCTCCTCTCGCTAACCCAAAGCTGCTGCCAGCTGTTGATTTGGGTGCAATTTCTCTGAAATCACTGGTGTGGAAAAACGTTGCGTTCCCCGTGAGCTTTGTCAACAATGTTTGTGTTGTCGAACAACAAAAGTGCGTAAGCTATGTTGTGCGCGTGTAGCAAAGCACAGGACATCGCTGTATGCGTCATAAGGACATAGAACGACTATGAAAACAACTCTTTTAACACAGGCAACTCTTCTGTCCCCTAAAGTGAGAACTAGCCTCTAGACATGTTTGTAGCATCAGACATGTGACCTTATTCAGTGGTGGAAAACCCTGGATTTAAACATTTTCTGGTTAGTGCTACATTCATATTGTTATTAGATTATTTAAATTTGGCAATAAGGCTTTAGTTGGGTACATTGCAAATACATGATGGGACATTGTATCACTCATGACACCATGTACACAATTGAAATGGGAACGAGTTCTCATGACATAAAAACCAATGATTCTAGACTTAACTAAAAAAAAAGTCTACAAATGACATCAGTGCAAAAAGCGAGAGAGAAAAAGATAGAAAATCGAATCATGATTTTAAAATAGAAAATCAAATTGAATCAAGGATTTGTCTCCAAATTAGTATTTTTGCAAACAATGGACAGAGAGAAATGATTAAAATACCAAGAGACGCATCTTAAACTCAGGAGGAACTACTGTGTCACAAATACACATATGAAGATGATGGTGATGGAGATAACACAGTTCAGAGCTCTCGTTTCCGCAGAGTGAAACAGTTCAGTTTATTACAGCACTGTACGCACAACCGTCAGCAGAAAAATGTAAATATCCCACGGAAGTCGAGGCAAAAGTCAAGGCCCACAGTCTATTCTCATACAAAGACTGACGTCAACAACGCCATGCTACGTGGGCTAAGTCACCTTTTACAGTATTACTTGTGTAAAAGTCTTAAAGTACCTGACATTTACTGTGCTTAAGTACATTTTATATCAGAAAATTACTTTTGATAAACAGCGTAAAAGTAAAAACAGAGAGTCAAGTGAAGCCGATAGACTCAGTCACTTAAATGTCCGTCACGGTTTCGCCGTCAGGTCTTTTGACAGCGCATCACAAGACGGAAGCGACGCCGGTAAGTTATTAACCCCGCGCATGTGAATTATCTCTCCCATCGCAAGTCACTCCCGACATTCAGTTGGCCACCATGAAACCGTGTGGCCTGTGTGTCCTGTTGCCAGGATACCAGACTAATCATGGCGCGACCGCTGAACAAATAATAAACAATGTTACAGGCATGTAGCGTGTCAGTGTATACTAGTTCATCTGTAATTTTAAAGAGAATATTAAACTTAAGGATCATATGAAACTATATATAATATCTGAATTTAAACATGCTTTCTTTGTGTAAATTCTACATTCATTCTATTATTTTACTGTTAAAACACCAGTTATTACAAGCTTCAGTATTAAAAGTAAAGAGATGGGATCGGCCACAGCAAATGACTGGATTCATTTGTTGCTAACCGTTGTTGACATGACGACTGCAGTTTCTTTGACTTCAGCACGTGTTGAGTGAATAAAAGAATGGAACATTTTTCTGTGACACATGAGACGATAGTGTCAGTCATGATGGATGAATCAACAGACAGCTGTGAGAAGGACTGGAGGCGTGGGCAAGCTGTTGACATACACATCCCGACTTCTGGAAGAAATGCTGCATTCTGGGAAAAACAAAAAAGGAGAGATGGTTCTCGGGTTCTCTCCGTTTACATCGCGCCCACTGTAAAGCGGTCCTCTCCGTTTCCTCCTCTCCACTTCTCATCACCCATTTTATTCCTCCTTTAATCAATTTCATTTCTCCCAGTCGACAAGCAAATGCAGCAGTTCTGGCCAGGTTCCCATGGCAACCGCAGTTGCTAGGCAACACACGACTCTCCATCATCCATTCCAGAAGTCTGACAGATGGAGAGGGAGAATGCCAAGGCAAAGAGTGAGACAGAGAGAGAAACAGAGGGTGGGGAGGGACACGAGGAAAGAATGAAGAAGAAGAAAAGTAGAGGAAGAGCTGCATGAGCAGCACAGAGGCAGGGAGCAATTAAACTACTGCTTCAATAATCCGGTCAATGATTCTTTCTTTTTATGATTCCTTCTCCACTTCCACCAACCCTCCGTTAGTCCAGGTTTTCTATTTTCCTCTGCTCCTGCTTATGAACTCAATCGCTTCACAAACAAACAGCCACAGGTAAATGGTCTATGATACGATATCATACACCTTTATTGTCCCACAGCAACATGGGGTTAAGCGTCTTGCCCGTCCGCATGTGCAGAGCCAAGAATCGCACCCACCACCTTTCAGTTGAAAGATGACTTGCTCTACTTCAAACAGATTCAGGGTTTTTTCCCTTTAATAAATGCTACCTCTGCTGCCGTGTACTGGTTCATACCAAAACGCCCTATTTATTTTTTTGCTTATATGAATTGTTCAGGGCCACACGGTCGGTGTAGTGGTGAGCGATTTTGCCTTTGCAGCAAGAAGACCGGGGTTCCAGCCCCGGTCAGAACAAGGAACAAGACTGCTGCACAACTGAAATGCATGCTAAGGGCTAAGCTTAAGAAGTAGCTGAAAATGGTAGACATGAATCCCTGAGAAAAGAATGTTTGACAGATAAATCGATTAAGAAAATAGGCATTAGTTGCAGCCCTACTTGTTATTTAAACATTGTGAGTGATTTATCAGAACACGATGTGGTGCTTTAACCTGGTTACACAGAGGCCAATTAACATTTTTATATATTATGGGTGCCATTTTCATATTTTCCTTTTTTTTTATATAATTAATCTTTTACACCTAAATTAGCAACAACAAAAAAAAGACCAATGCTTCTTTCCTGTCGAGTGTGGTTTGACTTTGAGTTTTTTTTCCTCCGTCAACTTCACAATCACTTTGTACGAGTGCGCAATAAACAACTGGAGAAAGTGGTTGAACCAGGTGTCGCGTTTACCTCACTTTGCAAACAGAAGCCAGACAATAACAGATGACCAGAGGAACAGTGGTGGTGCTGTGTTCACTGTCCACAGAAATGTTTATGGTGTTTGCCTCATTCAGGAAGAAACTATCTTCAATATTGATAAATCAGTAAATTATTGTATCTATTGTGTGTCTATTGCTATACCTGTGTGTGTGTGTGTGTGTGTGCTCCTGGCAGTGACTTCTCCTTGACCTTGGTTTTCATGTCTGTCAACAACTACTCTTGAGCTCAGTGAAAGAGTATGTTGCAAGCAAACTCTTTACTGTTTAACTGTTGAGAGAAATCCACTCTCTCTTTTATAAAGGAGATATAAAAAAAACAAAAACCTGAAAGTCAACTGAACACGACTGAAAGAGTTTGTGCATGAGCGGTTTTTCAAAGACATGCTAACATGCTCGTCTGCTATCAGGGAGACATTCTGAAATCATGTACATTATAGCCTTTTTCTATTTTTCATATTTTTCATTCATTGCCCCAATAAAGGCAACATTCCCAACTGCATTGCCTTCAGGAAATGTACATTTTTGACTTCACATGAAATCGTCAGTGTTGGTGTGTCACAGCTTTGTCTCAAATAAACCTTCTTAGATGCACTGTATCATATATCAACCATTCATCAGCGACCAGCTTCATTTATGTACATTTTCAGACAGTGCTAGGTTTACAGGTTTGGGGGTGTGGTTAGGGAAACACGGCTGTGTGTTTGTTGGTGTTAGCGGTTAGCTGTGACTGTTACTGGCACATTCAAATTCATTCAAATGTGTACAGCACGGAGGCTCTCGGTCACAAGTGTGTAAATTGAATTAGTTTGACTAATACCAGACTTTTAAAATACATGTAAACACTGGAATAGTGCTAAATTGAATTTCCGAAAGTCAAGTCCGAATATTTACTTTCAGTAAGACCAGAGTCGTACTCAAGCGGCCACACATCCCATCCCTCCAGGACTTAAAGAAACCTGGATATGAGCATATTTCTTAATCCATCCATCACACTGATCAGTAGTAAGACAACATCCTGACACAGGAATTAAGACGACTCCTGCTCATTGCTCAGCAGCTCTCAAGTCTCCGGAGCAGTGACACAGTGACTGACCTGCTAACAATGTTTTCAACGATGAGTTAATGAGACCTGAGACTTGAACTAATGACCAGCAGCGACAAGGGAGCAGGCTCCAGCAGTCAGGGACAGCAAAGGTGTGACCACAGAAAACAACGATTCAGCCTCGTGTTCAAACTCAAACAAACTAGTTGTTTCGGAGTTGATACTTCATTCAGTATTTATTTACAATTCAATGAATGACAGGATGATTTGATGATTGCAGCTGTACATCACTCACATTCACGCCTCACTTAACTGTTTGATGGAGGTTAGTTCCTGGTGATGGGGGCAGAGCAGTGTGTCTGTCAACATGTGCTAATGTTGCTAAAGCACTGTAGGGTCAGAAACACTAGCATCAGGAAGGATGGTGTGATGATATTAAGCACACACCTAAATTATGACAATTTTGTTGCATTAGGACAAAATCATTGGTGATGCAGTGGCTAGCATTGTTGCCTCATAGCGAGAAGGTCACCGGGTTGTGCATGGGCCTCTCTGTGTGAAACAACAACAGCTGAAACAATGTGCTGTACAACAGAGATACATAAGATAAAGAAAATATAAGAAATGACATCATAGGCCTAGACAACAAACAATAAAACATACAAGAAACTATAAAATAATGTAGAAAGTATTAACAGAACAGAACACACACCTCAAATGAGAGCAGAGACTCCAGAGACAAAGCACTTAACACCAAAGCATCAGACAGACAAAAGCCAAAGAACAACAACAGAAATCACTTTGCCAAACCAGTGATTGGCCAGAGACGTCCGACACAGAAATCTGTAGATCAGTTTAAACTACTTAGCATTCCTAAAAAGTTGGGTTAATCTCCAACAACTACCAAGGAAATGTCTAAAATGTCAATATTTACCAGAGGAGTCTGGTGTATTTAGCGACAGCACTGCTGATCATGACCGTTGAGCTGCATCACATACCCTGTCGCTGTATTTCAGTCCAGTGACTGTGTTAGACGGAGTCTGTGCTCCGGTCATGGAGGAAGGACTGAACAAATATTTTTAATTAATTTGAACGATTCAGTTACACTGAAAACAACTGCTTTACAAGTCATAAGTCACTCGTTTGTGTGTGTGTGTGTGTGTGTGTGAGACGCGTGTCAAACGAAGTCACCGCAGTTTCATGCAGCCGTGCAGTGATGACTCCGGTACTTTTTTTGTAGTGGAGATGCGACCTTAACCGTGCCGTGTCGCGCCAAGGTGAGGCGAGCGGGGACCACAGTAGAAAAGGACCATTATACTGAAGTGTACTGATATTACTACGACACCAAATGCATTCAAATAGATCTTGTGTTGCAGAGATACAGTATGCTCATTTCATCATGAGTATGAGACCTAAATAATAGGCTTAGGGCTCAAAGGGTTGTGTTCAGTGAGCAAAAGCAGCCTGTGGATGTTTCTGGTGACAACAACTGGGGATTAACGATTCAACAAAACATTTTCTCACAGATACTGCAGCTGCGATTGGATTTGCAATATTTCTCTGAAGTTGAGCTCTATTTGAATATTCACGGCACAAAAGATTTAAAACAAAAAATGTAGAGTTTTCACAATATTCCAATAAAGTTCACAAATAAGAGGTTAAAGGTGCGACGATTATGATGTGGAAATGTTTTACTGTTCAGCCTCTGACAATCGTGGCCATTATCGTGTTGCGATCATCAATTCTGATGCATGCACGGCGGCTGTGTTTGCTTTGAGACAACACTAACCTGTCGGAATTCACACACTCCGACGACGCCAGTGACTATACTGTGTGCACTGTGCACTAAATGAACTCAGAGGTCAGTGTACTTCACTCCTATGATTTAGTGCAGATCTGCAGCCGCAACGTTGTTTATGAATCAAAAGGAAACGAGGAAACAAAACAGCTGACGTGGATGGAAGGTGACGGGTGGGCGAGCGATTAGATATCGAACGTGGCGACCGTTGTTTGGAGCTGTGAGGGACAGACGGGGAGGGAGAGAGAGAGATGGAGTGTTGCCTCTTGTGAGATATCATCGCTCTTCATAAATTAGGAACTGTGGCGAGTATCGTGTTGTTTCAGATGAGTTTGACGTGCACAAATGTGCTGTAAAGAAGTTTGTGTACATGCATGACCCAGTAGTGAACAGAGAAAGATGTTTACATGTCTGAGCCTTCAGGGTAATACTGGTATGACACAGATATTTTATTGGGGTTATTCATTGGCGGAATAAGGGCTTACTGTGCGTAATGCTTACAGGTCTGAGTCACAGGTCACAGGCGAGCGTTACCAGAACACAGAGGGAGTGATTTTGAATGACAGCCCTGACGCCGTTGTTTGATTGGCCAGGGACGCAGGGAGCCGCGTCCCTGGGAGGACCTGGGAGAATCCAATGGGAGAGCAGCTCCAGGTCACCTGACTACCAAAAGCACATGTGCAAACACTTACCACCGGTGTCCGTGCCTTAAAGACTTATATATTTACACAGAGAGTAATCAACTACACCATTAACCAACAGTGAACACAACCAGGTACACACCACGCACTGTGCGAGTAATAATTTCATCATTATTTTGAACTATATATGGTTAACACAAGTCACCTTCTTTTGTCTGGTCAGACAGACAGACAGACAGACAGACAGACAGACAGACAGACAGACAGACAGACTGTCAGAACGCCAGTGTGATTAAAAACCTTCAGCAGATTCACATAGACTTGTTTTCATGTGGGCAGTCCCTTATTTTTCCTTCCATAACTCATTTGTTTCCTTACTGGTAACAAAAGTATGTGTGTGTATATAGTGCTTTTCTAGACTTGGTGACCACTCATAGCTGCTTTACACTAGTCATCAGGAGCAAGTACACATGGGCAAGTAGACTGGCGGAGCTGGGAACCAAACCCACAACCTTCCGGTTGAAAGATGACTCGCGCTACCACTGAGCTACTGTCGCCCTGGGCATCTTTAAAAAAAAAAAAAAGTGAGATGTGATAAAAATGAAAAAAAAAAAAGTGAAGCAACAAGTGTAACAGAGGGAGAGTTGAAGATGAAGAAGAGGAGGAGGGAGAATTAACACAGTCTATTCTCACAGGGGGCTGAGACCTAGAACAGTAAGTAAAACAAGCAAAAGCCTGCAGGGCGGCTGGGGTCCCTCGGTACGCCACAACTTCTGGCACAGCGCCCGTCTGCTCAGAATGGAAACACTCTGAGGAGCCGGCACAGAGCTACCGCTGGCGTCTGGAGGGCAGGAGGAAGCAGGAGACACGATGCTCAGCTCTGAGCCACCGCATCCACAGTGCTAACACGGAAACAGCCAGGAGGTCCGTGTAGCCAGCGTCAGCAGCAGGTAGTAGTGTATGAACTGACATCCTGACACATGCAGCCGCATCAAAGAAATAGAGTCATACCGAGTCATGAGCAGCCTTCGCCTGCTTCAGTCACACTGAATGCAACTCTTCACACGCGCCGCCCCAACATCATTTACAAGAGGTCAGACATCATGCCACGGACGTGAATCTCAACACTGAATGGTTTTCTTGTCATTGTATGACCAAAGACTTCATTTTTCTACTGCAAAATTCAGTTTTAATGATTTACTATTTTAAAGAAACCAGAAAATATTCAAATCAGAGAGCTTGTTTTAATTATAAATTTAAAAAAACTGAAACTGATGAATCAAATATTAAAATAGCTGATAATCCAGTAATAATCGATTCAAATAATCGAATAAATTGAATGAATTATGAGTACAGATGTCAGGATGTGACAGTCCACACCACGTTCACTGAAGCTGCATCCATACTGTTATTTTAATTTAACCACAGCACTTCAAATGCAGTCATCTGCATTCATACTACCGCACGGAAACACAAATGTCATGTGACTATTCTGGTACACTGAGCATACGTGAGCCGGTGTGAACAGGAAGTGGATCGTCTCCTCTGCAGCTGCATGCTTAGTTTCTGAAAGTACACTTTCATTCATGGAGGATTAGTTCACTTGTGACTAACAAGAATCCAGGAATCTTTTTCAAGTGTTTTCCCCTCTGTTGCATATATAAATCAAGCAATAATGTCAGTCAACTAGTCTCTCCACCAGCTGTTCATCATAAAACTGAAGATGGTGGATAGATTTTGTGCCAAGAGAGTCGTAGATGGGCTGACGGGAGAAAATTTAACCAGATCCCCGCAGATCTAGAGAGACAGCAGGAGTAAATCACTCTCCACTGGTTTACAAACTCGTAAAAAGCATGCTGGGGGGGATTATAAGGATCAGATATATTCAGTCTGTCAAGTTGTGCGATATGTTGGTCGATCTCCGTGGATTTAAAGTGCAAAGTCAACTCTGACTCTGGTCATTTTCGCTGCATCTTAAGCTACCAACATGGTGGTTCATAGAAACCGGTTCACATGAGCTTTATAACTCACATTCGGGCCAAAACCAGCAACTCACAGAACACACAGGCACTTTTTACCTGATGAAATGGACGCCCAAACAAAAAGTTAGTCATGATGTCTGTTACAGTCTGTAGCCTGTAATCCAGTCCAGAGCATGGAGCACATGCATCCAATACATCATTTTATTTGCTGGCTTTGAATATACAGTTCATTTTTTAACTAAATAAATGCTGTTGTGGAAGAATAATACAATAATCCTGACATGAAGAGCCACAACAAGCTACTTCTGCCATCATGAGATACTGTCAGATAACAAGAAGTGAAAAAACAGAGATATCAAGTGTAGGTCACATCGTTCAATCCTAATACAGACTGTACTGTATAGCAACAACAACAACACACACTACATCCTGAGCCACAGCCAAATATAGCTCAGGACATATTTCACAAAGATGGCACAAAATGAACAGTCAGAGGATGAAAAACATAAATAAGTTTCATTTTCTGATCTCTTCTGATTCATACCAGAACTAAGTCCACTCTGAAAGAGGCCAGGAAAGGACTGTGGCTTTTTCTTTTACGTGAATTGAATGTGATCCTACGTAAATGAATCAAATCCCAACAGGCTTCTATTTAATGTGATTTTTGGGGATGCTCCTTTAAGGTGAGGAGAACACTGCAACTTACCAATTTTCTGGTTGAAGATTTTGTCGAATGTCAGTTCGTCTCTCTCCTCCAGGTACTTCTGCATCACGCTGCGAATACTGTGAACACAAGGCAGCGGGGGTTAATCATCACTGTCGTCATTACACGTGTCACACCATGCAACAAATGAGTGAATCTCAGAGAGGTCAGTCCGCTTCCTTCTGTGTGATCCCAGCCACGGTTTGGGACTCTCCCTGCCACCTGTCCCCTGACGGTGGCAATGGCAGGCAGGGAGGGAAGGGGGGGGGGACACATGGGAGGCTGCAGGGGTGGGGGGGGAGACCTGGAGAGAGACATGCTACCCAGGGAACAAGTGATAATGAGAATGAGAGCAGGGACAACGAATCAATTAGCACCCCCTCCACGGGCCCATTAACACTACACCAGCACCCTGCACACATGAGAGGAGAGCGGCCAGGCTTCAGCTACCAACACCTCACTGAGCATGTGCAAAGAGGAGCTCTGGCCCCACTCTGTTGTGTGCGTACGGTGGTTTTCTGTTCCACCTGGAGACACACAACTTAGGTAAGGGTTAAAGGTCCAGTTTGTAACACTGGGGAGGGAGTAAATCAGTCAAGTGTTTGCTTTGTCATGGAATCCTCAACTTGAATTTGATTTTCCATTTTAAGGTCACGATAACGGTATATTACACGCTTTTTTTTCTCCCTTTTAGCGCAGGCATGTCCTTCTCGTAAACTATTTAGGTTTATGACAGAAAGTCAGTAGATTCATCGCTAGTTGTGTTTTTTTCAGTCAAATATTCACACAGAAACTTTCTTTCCCCCGGCTCGATTCATTCAGTCTACGTTATTATTATTATTATTATTATTATTATTATTATTATTAATAACCGTCGTTGGTGTAACGTTACAGCGCCACTTGGCATCCTGGCATATGTACTACAGAGCTTGGAGTCACTGAGACAGAAGTATTTCCTGAAACGATAGTGTGTTGTTGTGCATTGTCCTTACTCACCGCCGTCCTATTTTTAAAGGACGCACAAGTCACATTATCTGGGGAATATCTGATCTGCCCGCTTCCACGTCAATGCAAATCCACGATCAGATTCGTATCCGTTTCCACATACGAATGAGGCCTGAACACTGACGATAGTTGATGATATCTGCGTGTGATTTTTGCATGTCTACGCTGTCATGTCACCGTCACATCCGACATGTGCCACATGGGAGGAAAAGATCAGAATTGGGTCACTTGCAGCCTAACACTACCAACCTTCTGCTGTCACGACCCAGCCTGTGAAAGTAGAGAAGCATCTCCAGAAAATGGCGGACATGACTGCACTGAGTGAGCATTCGCTTCACAATCAAATTAATGCTCAGTGGCCTTGAGGTGGACTGGCTGAGTTATAGATGCAGTGGGAGTGAATGGGAACACTTCTGCATTAGGCCTTAATGCACAACAGCTAATAACACTGCACATGTCATAACAACACACTTATAGTCCATCAGTGCACAATACAGAGCAGTTTTAGATCTAAACGCCATTCCATCCTTTACAACGAGCCTCGATGGACAACCATAGATTTTGATGCACCATAAAATTAAGTACGCTTCCGCCATAGAAGTTTATATAACGAGGCGACCGGTGTGCAATACAGGGCTTTTACTTTACACGGTGCATGAGAAGTAAATACAATGGAGGCTTTGACACAAATGTTAACACAGACATCTTAAAAATGACACATGACCTTATATTTGGAATTCAGCACGACAGTGCGCCTGCTGTGGCGGCTTATGTGACATCTGTGACAGAGTGTGAGAACGTCGATGACGAAAAATGTCCAGCAACAGCGAAAACGAGACGGTGAGTGGATATAAATAAAAAAGTTGATGTGACTGAGAAGCTGCAGACACTTCGCCAACGAATAGAAACTAGACTAAAATGTTAGGGCAAGACAAACTGGGGAGAGAACCAATCAGAAGAGAGGAATAATAAAATCTCTTTGTGAGGTACGGCGGTTAGGCTGATCTACCCACAGAGAGTCAACACAGAGGAAAGTGGCAGAAATGACAGTGTTAAGAAGAAAGAGATTTCACGTACGATGTTGCTACGAAAAGACAAAACTCTTTGTCTAACAAGTGGAGACAAACTCAAAGGACAAAGGCGAGTCATGCAGAAATCCAAGCAAAGGTTCAGTATAGACACACTAATGCTATGTTATCAGCTCAGCTGTTGAACTATCGCTACATTTAAAAAGTGGTTCAAACTGAAACAAACCACTAACGCTGATAATTATGGATTTTAAATACAAATGTCACTCGACATATGGAAGATAATGAGTCCAAGTGTAATGTTTCACTGTCTTCAAACTGAAACAAACGTGTCATTAAGAAGAATTGTATAATAAAATAAAAACGTTTCATATCAAAACAGTTGAATATGAATATATTTAGTTGACTAAAACCTCTCAGATGACTAAAATATGACTAAATGGTATTTTTTTGTCATAAGACTGTAACTAAAAGTCAATCAAGAGTAGACGCAACTCTTATGCAGCTACAGGAAGAAGAGCCTAGGAAGTAAACACTTCCTCATTTAGTCAGCAGAGGCCTGTTTGTGTGCTCCACTGAGTCATTAGCTGCTGACTCTGAAACCTCACCACTTTTGATGCTGCATTAAGACCACTGCCAATATTTACCATCGAAGATAAGATAAGTTAATCCTTTATTAGTCCCACAATGGGGAATTTACAGAAGTCATGCTTCGTAACAATGCATGGTTTTACGTAAGGTGAGCGTGAGATGTTTGCTGTGCTGATACTGGTGGTATGTCACAATGACGACTGTCTTTTGCACTTTAATGACTTTCTGAAAGAGCTAAAGTACGGTAATGCTGGCTCTTCTAGGTCTCCAGAACACTCACATGCCAAATGTATGCCGGCAAGTGGAAATGAAGACACTGCTAAAAAAGCAAAAACAATTTCCACGGCTTTCTTTTCAGGAAACTGAGCTTTTTTAAGTAGCGGGAGACCAAGTAGGGGCCAGATTTAAACAGCCTGTAACAACAGCTGAGGCAAGACTTCATCTTCTCGTAGTACACTTTAATAACTGGTCTCTCTCTCACACTCGATGTGGTAGAGGACACATTTCAAATAACTCATAACTGCCAGGCGGTTATATTGATTTTCATTGTTAGAAGAACGTTTAACAAAATCTTTATTATAAACGATAAGTTGTGGGAATGACTGGAATGATCCAGGCTCCTCCTTGAAGCACTTTTGTCTGCATTTTCAAAGTGATGAGTGAAACATTAATGATTTCCTGCAATTACCATTATCTTGAAATTCACCACACGTCATTAGTGTGAGTACTTCTTATAGCATCGCACGATTAAAGAATCTTGACGTCACATCAGACGCAGATGAAATTCAGTTTTTGTCTGAATGAATCAGCAAAATAGTTGAGACATGACGTGTTTGACCTAACTGACCTTATTAACAATGCATGTCCCTGTGATGTGACGACAATGGTGTACAAATGAGCCCTAAACGGAGGGAAATGTTTGTGCCGTCCAAAGCAGTGGAAGACGTCTTAAAACCTAACCTCACCAGTTCCTCTGACAGATCTGACAGACGCACAGACCTCGTCACGAGTTAGTAACGACGGCAGCTTTGTACAGCTGCATCAGCTAACGGGAGCAAATGACCGCAGCACGACACAGAACAAAGAGGCTCCTGCTGTGACAATGCAGTGTGAGTGACAGAATAGCTGCTGGCACACGCTGGTAAATAAGGCAACATTATCTCCAGGGGTTTGCCATGACGCTGACAGATCAGGAGCGGCGGGCGGGGCTGTCGCAAAGTGTACATGTGAATGACGCTGCGCCTCAATGGCTGCTGTACATTTGTCTCCGTGGGAACGATTAAAGTGCAGTGTGACGTCCAGATGTTGAGGGGTGAGAACATTTAGTCAGAGAACACCTAAAACTATGGGATGCTGAATAAACAGTATGCTATATAATGTTCTACTTTGTGATGTTGTGTAGACAAAACAACTAAAAGGTCCAAAAAGGTAACATCCATATATTTATACTGTCCATATTATTATACTGTACTCAGTTGGTCAGATGAAGCTGACAATAGGGATGGGAATCGGTATCAGTCAGTATCAGTGTCAGTCCGATACTGGTCAGAATCACTGGACCGGACAGATAAAAGCACTTACTCACTTCTAGCTCTTGTTTATAAGTCGCTTTGGATAAAAGCGTCTACCAAATGACATGTAATGTAATAAAAACATAATATCCTATATAACCCAAAAAAACCTGTGCACAGACTGTAAACATGCGAATACAAATCAGCAAAGGCATTGGTATCGGACACAAAAAAAGTGGTATCGTCCCATCCCTAGCTGCTAACACACGATACCTGTTCCTCTAGCACAGGCATAGTGTGTTTTAATATATATTCTATGGATAAGTCATTTTTCAGAACTTACAAGAGTCGGTTCTCTTGTTTATCCGAGAAAGGGACTGCTAGCCCTGAAGACGATGTTGTAAGGCAGCATCAGGCGCCACGTTCCAGCTGATAGGAAGGAAGTAGCGCTGCAAGGCCAGTGCTAAAGAGAAGGCTAGGCTAAACATTTTTTAACCATCGATCCCCACAATGCTGATGGGTAATGTTAACGTCAAGCTGTCTGCGCTCAAATGCCAGCGGATTTATGTCGAGAGCAGCTTGTGTTTCTCTTCACAGAGATGTTGCCAACCAGTTGCACATTGGATGCTGAAATGGATTTGCCAGGTTTCACCTCAGTGAAAACTGGCAGAGACACTAAAGCTTGCAGGAAAAGCAGAGGTGGGGGACTCGTTTATATTAACAGATGGTGTAACCCAGGACTTTCTGTGAAGGAGATCTTGTGTTGCCGAGATACAGGACTGTTAGCCTTTAGCCCCAGGCCATACTAGCTCTTAAATTTACTGGGGAACTTCCCAAAGAAATGAATACAGTGTCTGCATAATCTAATCTAATCTAATCTATCAATGTCTTCAAACGACTTGATCTCAACTACAGCGGGTGTGAAGGTTTTCTGCTTTAGCTCTCGGTTCGGGGAGGTTGTTTTTCCAAGGCTAAAGAGCTGCTTTAGGCCAACACCCTTACTTTTTACTGGCAGATGATGAACAAGCAGACACTTGACTTGATCTGGAGGATTTCTTCCCACTGGCACAGACCATTAAACATAAGTGCCTTACTTTGTCTCCGCTAAAGTTAACTAAGCACTGTTTCTTACGCTCCACAAAAAAACCTGCATTGCACGCACTCAGTATGCACCAACAAATATACACACACACACCAAAAACATGGCCCTGAAAGAAGGCGTGTCTCAGGACCCACACAACCCTCATTTAGTTGATGACAAGATGACTTAAAACTCAACTAGTGGCCCGCGGGCCAGATACGGCCCTTTTTAATTTTCCTACGACACACAAACTCTCTGTAAATAAAGCCGACTTTATGATAAATCTCACATACGAGCTATTTTAACAAGAGCAACTGAGTCTCGGCGTCTCTCACCTGATTTGGGTACGTCTATAGATTATAGGTGTGTTTAATGTGCAATGACTGCATTTCTGTGCTAAAAGGGTGCATTAACTTAAAGAGGCACAAGTCAAATCGTGGCTCTTTACTTATTTTTTATAACTCCAGGTACTGCATCATTTCAACACTGTCAAGTGACGTCATGTCAATCACTGTGTAATTTCTCTGACTCAAAATAGCTGATGTTTTGAAATGCCTCATGTTCTTGTCTGTTGATGTGGGATTTTACTTTTTTTGTGAATTCACCATAATTGGGACTAGGGCAGTGACGAATAGTGGACACTGTCGGCAATAAAATGAGTCGAATGAGACCAATCAAATTGTCGGTTCTGTCACATGAACAATATACAGTTTTTAGTTGGAGTGAGACATCTCACGTTCCACCCATCTCTGCTGGGAGTCGCACATGCAGTGAACAGCAGAACGATGGCAGTTGTTGCTGATCTAACACCTTCTCGCCTGAAAATATCAAACGGTATGGGAGCATTTCACTCTGAACCAATAATCAGGTGTAAAATTTGCAAAGCAAAGTTCGCAAATCGCAGGAGTCATCATGTAGTTGGAGCAGGCGCTGTAGTGTACACAAACTATCCATGACTTTTATCTAAGGGTGGGAGATCATTTTCTATTTCTATTTTCATTCCATCTCCACACCCCGATTCTAACCAATTTATTAACGCACGTCACAAAAATGATAATGAGGAACAAAATATGCGTTAGTCGCTGTCCTAGGACACAGAAAAAGGTAGAGAAATAACTAGCAACTATGTCTTCAGTGATCGAGGGAATAAGCACGAAGACAAACATTTAAGTGTCCTTGACAAATGTACTTGACATGTTGTTCTGACCAGTTAGATGCGGTAACAAGGTTTTACAACAACACCTCCTTTTGACTGTAGTTACACAATTTTTCATCCACTTTGTGAGTTCCAGCATGAGCCAGCTGTTAGCGCTGTATGATCATAACATGCTTACCTCACCAAACAAAATGACCAGTATTATATTGAAGCGAATGCTACTGAACGCCTCCTCCACCCTCCTGCCTCTGCCTCCTAGGTTGACCTTCCTTCAACAAGTTTCTGCTGCGATAACAGAGCAGAATGGGACCATAACAGTGTTATCTGACCTAATACCATGCACCCAGAACCAGGTTTTCTGCTAGCAGGGCGTCCTGGGTACTGTACTGAAAATAATGAGAAATTAGACACCCTACTTTTAGGCAGGACGCCCTACAGACGCCCTATTTTTTCCTCGGTTACTTCGCTGAATGTGATAAAAATTTGCCAATTCAAGCCTTCCGAGCAGTCACATTACATTGGTGGATTTTCCGTGACACGGTGTGAACGGGCGCTGTTATTGGTGGAATATTTGATGCCTCTGTGACCTTTGTTGTGGGAAGAAAACGCAGGTAAGTTTGAAATTTTCAACTATCTTTACAAAAAATGACAGAAAGCCTGATAACTATAGGAGTATTTTGGAGTTTTTTGGCGTCTTTGGTGGCAATAACTGTCAGTGAACCGGGGGGAAAACAACAACAAAAACATCAGCATGATGCGACCGGCAAGAACTGTAGTGGGGAGGGGGGCACATGACCAATCTGAAGAAAATGTCAAAACGGAGATCAAAATTTTTATGGTTCCTTTGAATAATAGGGAGCCTTAACTTTTAAAAAGGTGGATAAATGGATAAGAATGTGGAGAACAGTGTGCTCAATTCCCACTATTGACAGATTTAAAGTTGATAATGTCCTTTATAATATGAAAGCTATATAAGAAAATAAGTAACTTTGTGTCTTGCTTCACTTTTGTGAAAAATCAGAAAAGAAGGCAGTAATCTCCAGCTTCTTTCAGAAGAGTTATCATGTAAGAATAGTATTCTTGTGTGAATGTTCAAAGGTGTGAAAGGTCAGAAAACCATCATAAACACATAGCTAATACAACTGTATGCATAAATATATGAAAGATTAACACAATTGAACAAGTAGACAATAAAGCTGGTAGTCAGGGAAGAGGGAAAAAGTAGTTTCTAAACTGTAAAAAGTCTCTGTAAAAATATAACAAACATCTGATGCAATGCATCACAATAGTATTTGTATATAGTCATAAAAGTGCGTAATATATAGCCCACATGTGCTGTTATTTTGTATAGCATGGATCTGACTTGAGTCACTGTGTGGTACACGCTATGTAAAAGGATCCAAACAAGGTTAAATGATCATTTTGTCCCATCGCCTTCTGATTATTTCTTTTAAATCCATTAGGAAGAACATTACACTTCAAAGCAGCAGTACCAGGAAGTATAAATGATCTTGTGTCCAGATTTCATTGGCTGCTGATCATGTTCACAACTCACTCTGTCAGCAGTTGTTGTGTTAGTGATCCTTGCTATAGCAAGAATGCAGATGTGTAAATATTTAACACATGAGGAGGAAGTCACTGGCATTTCTGAAGCTGGGTCCGTGGGCACCTACTTCCACTGCTGATAACGCACCACGTGGTGCTGTGGGCTCGTGCTATGACCTGTTAAATTTATTTATATAACTCAACTTTAGACCCTGTCATTGACCACGGTATATTTACTCTTACTCTTCCCAGTTTATCCCTGATGATAAAAACAAGAGACAAAGCAGTGCAGAGAGAAACACTTTTTTCACCTCATTCAAGTCTTTAGACGTGTAATTACTGTATTTACCAGGAAGACTAGTTAGACTTTGGAACCTGTTTTTCTGGCTACTGTTCCACTGCAACATGTGCAGCACTTGGTGGGTGTGAAAAGGAGCCACGCACAAGACAAATTTTCAGACACGCAATGGTTTCCTGTGAAGCCACTGGGGGATTGAACTCATTCTAACTTTGTTAAGTTGCATAAAATGTTTTGGTCGTCAAAACTTTTATAAACGATAAAACATTGGCTGAAAAGCAGCAGTAATGGAAGTACCGTAGTAGTACAGCTTTACTTTCAGGATTGGGCACCTTGTGTAGTTGGAGCACAATAATGGCATTCATGTCTATTGTAAAACACACACAGTAGTAATCAGTGACCATCCTCGTTCACACCTCAAATGTGCAGACGTCTCTTTATCCATCTGCTTTTTATCAGATTCTTAGATCACTCCGTTCACTCCAGGTGTGAATCTTTCAGAATCTCACAGTTTTGACAGCTTAAGTGACGAACGCTTACCGAAAAGTCTTATTGAAAGTCATTATTTCGATTCAAAATGGATTCAGTACATTAGAGCTGCTAACTTAAGGGCTCTGCTCTGCTGCTGTCTCCTAAAAGGTTATGTCGTCCTGAAAATCTTGAGTGTTTGCCTTTTTAAAAATATAAAAGCTACATAATCTTGCAAAGTAAACACAAGCAGATCCAAGAAAAATATGTACATGTTAATACATTTAAACCCGCACGGTATTCTGGAAGTAACCTGAAAGGTTATATGAGGGTATGACAAACCTAATCATTTAAATGAAGGCGTCATTTTCTTGCTCACTGTTGTTTTTCTTTTTAATATTATAATTTCTTATCCATCTATAACATCTACGTCTGCTGTTTCTGCATTTTCAGCATGAGAAATGATGGTGGTGACATGGCATTTCCTCGGCTTCTCTGCTAAGTTTCTATTGAGATGTGCGAGTGTCATTTATCTTGATGCGTACATGTGCGATCGGATGGGGATGTTTTTACGTGAAAGCACTTAGTGTTGCATTTTATATGTATGAAAAGTGCTGAATAAATAGAGACTGATTTATTGTTGCCATTACGCCTTTGCTCTTCAGGTGAAATGTAATTAAAAAGAGCTGATGAACTGATGTTCCATTTCTAAAGCAGGTACAATTTGATCACAAGATAACGTCCTGAAAACCGCAATAGCAATAATACAGCTCGTCTTCCACTCGCAGCTGAGATCTGCAGAAATGTGGCAAAAGGACAAAATAAGACAGTGTGAGACAACTGCAAAATGGAATACTTATAAATGATTATAAACACGTTCTCTCAAATGTAGATATTTTCTGATTTCTTTGCTCCATACAACAAAGAAATCAATAGAACAGATTCATTCTGGTTTGTGGACAAAACAAGACATTTAAGAACGTCACCGATCCACATTTTTTCGCATCTTCCGACATTTTATAGACCATGAAATTAATCCACTACAGGGCTGTAAATAATGTTTATATGTTCATAATCGATTCCTCTTTCTCCCATTAATCGAGTACTTCCAAGATCGTTTATTTTTGTCTCATCAGGACATCAGACAGCAGGGGGTGTAGTTGTCCCCTGCTGTCTGACAAAGCTGTATAAAACAGGAAGCAAGACACATCACATGTAGCATCACATGACCCTTATGAGGAAGACCACAGGAAGTGGTTAAAACATGTCACGGTAATCCAAAAACCTAATTTCCATGTCTGACTGAACGAAACTTAAGCTCAAGTACACTACATACAGTATGTCAAAGTTTGACTGACGCATTTGCATAACATGGTCGGAAAATGATCTGTATCATTCTCTCACACTTTCATACAGCGCATCTATGTGCAGCACAGGAATCCGGAAGTTGATTTCAATACCTTTTTCAAAATATTTTAAGACCTTATCGCCACTTCAAGCTGTAATCAGCAACACTACCTTAAATGTAATTTACAAAACAAGTTTGTTTGCAATTAAATCTATAGAGCACCACCATAAAAAAAAGGAACAAAGCTAAGCTGGAAACAGCGCTGATGCCCATCGAGGCTACGGTTATCTTCTTTCTGCAATATATACAAAAAGCCTCCCGGTTGTTCTCAGCAACAGGCTTCAGCCATTGCTGAAATTCAGGGATCTCCAACCAGGAGTCCGCAAACTTACATTTTCCCATGTCTGATGTTTTTGGAGTTTATTTTGTGCAATTTCGGACATTATTTTGCGCCATGAGGAGCGTGTTCACTGCCGCAAGATGCGCAATGTCACGTGTACGCGCAGCCCCAAGCAAACAAACGCTGGGAAGGAATATTCATGCACACTTTTTGCAGTCAACGTCTATGGGCAAAATTTAATAACTCATGAAATAGCGATTAAGACTTTTTAATACTCTTTAAGGGCCTTAATTTTCCCTGCTATCACTCATCTTTCATACTCATTCACATGCTGCCAGCACAGGCGCTTGACACATCTCCGGGCCGGGAATCGGACCCACAACCTTCGAGTTGAAAGGCAACTTGCTCTACCACTGAGCTACTCAGCCCCCCACATGACAAAATCAGGACATTTTTACACCAACAAGCAGTCCGACTGTCTGCTCTGTCATCTTATGCTGTGTTTCCATCATCGTGTGGGCTGTGCCCGAATGCCGTGTAGCATGTCGAACAGGTACTGGTGCTATTCCTACTGGAAACGCAGAATAATTCACCGTACTGTACTGAATAGAGATGCCAAACAGAAAGTGATAATCCGTCACCCCCGCTGAGAGCACAGTGCTATGTGTTCCTGCTGCTAAAACAAGCGAGGCTGCTGAAATTTCACACTGATATCATTTATACCAACAGGCTCAGAGTTTCCTGCTCCATTCATTTCGGTTCAGCTGCGTGTTTGTGGTGCATTTCTCTGTCCTCTCTTCCTGCTTCATCTCTCTCACACACATGCACACGGAGAGCAGATGAGGTGGAATGAATGCTAAACAGGTAAATGGTTTGGTAAAGTTTTCTCAAAACTAAAGAAGGACCAGAACCTGGTAACACTGCTGTTGTGGGGACACACTCCAGGTACTACCGCCACTACTTCTGTCGAGTTGAGTGGGACTCCAGACCATGAAATTAGCAAAGTAACCTGAGACATGTCCTGGGTCATGTTAAAAGCACAGTTAACCTCCTCCTCAGCTGATGTACTCTGGGAATCTCAGCAGACATAGGGCGATAAGCGGGGTCACACCCTGGACAGTTCACCAAACACACATTCACTCTCACACCTACGGTCAATTTAGAGTGACCAATTTAATCCCCCATATTCATTTTGGACTGTGGGAGGAAACCAGAGAACTCGGAGAAAGGGGTGTCATGATTCTCCCAATCCTCGATTCGATTGAATGTTCGATTAGATTGGATCCTCCATCTTTTTTCTCTCTTTTAATGTAGATGGGTCTGCCATTTTATGTTCTTAAATTGTTACTGCGACCACAACTCCTGCACTTTATGTTTGTCTAGTTGTACTCATGTACTTCAGTGTTTGTATTGTAGTTGCTGCCTTCCTGTTTTTTATTTAACTATGATGTGTGCTGCTGCCTTTCTTGGCCAGGTCACCCTTGTGAAAGAGATCTTGATCTCAATGGGTCTTTTATCTGGTTAAATAAAGGTTAAATACATTTTTAGACTTTTCATTTAACCTTAATTCCCATTTAGATTGTCTACATAGAGGTGTAAGATGTAGATTGTCATGAGTAGAGGTGTAAAAGTGTGTGTATTCGTCCTGAACTGTTTGGTACAGGACGTTTGCAATGAACGCATGCGTGTACCGGAAATGTGTTTGTTACACGCCTGTATTTATAACAGAGAAAGACGAGTGAAGACGACATGACATCACTGTTAGGCTGAAATGGGCTGAGCCACTGGTAATAGCTCAAACGTAACTCATTTGAAATGTGGATATCAATGGTACAAGGAATAAAACGGCGCAAAATCTGTGCAAATGCAGATAAAGCTGACATTTAAGCAGTGTTGATTAAGTATTTGGATAATTCTCCTCTCTTATGGCTTCCCTTTCATATTTAACAAAGAAAGAGAATGTGCTCTGAAAATGGAATGAATCGGAGCACAAGCTGGGACTGTTAGACGAGCTGAATGTGAAGATGAAAATCTTTCCTACACGCGGCACTAGAATTATTATTACACTGACTTATTTATTCATTTGAAAACTTTTACATTCACCTGTTGTGAAGTTTTGTTCGTCGTAGATGCAGCAATATTGAGAATCCAATCACCATCCCCCATACCCCTCATCTTAACTGCCTCCAGTGTTGCTGTAAAAAAGTCTCACCTCTCTGCCGGAGGACGAAGCCTTGGCCCGCTGAGAATGTGGCAACACCACACCATCTCTAAAATACCACATTTAACTGCCCCCCCCACCCACACACACACACACGCTTGAACCAACACAAGCATGTGGCTGAAAGCTTTACACACAAAAATGCCACTGCTACATCTGTGCATACATAAAAACGTTTACACAACCCCTTCAGTCCTATAGAAAAGTTCTGCTATTCTCAGTAAGTTAATTTTATAAACAACATCCGCCGCTCCGAGTGGAGGCCACACCCAATGCAAATCGAGTTTTGTATGAAAAGGCATACATTAGGCCAAATGGCCCAAAATGCCCCAAAAACAGAGAAGACTAAAGACGTCACCAGTTCCATTTGCGTTTAAATGTAAACGAAAACAGAGGCTGTTTTGTTACCTAACACTTTTAGGTTCACCTCGTTTCTCTGTCTGATAAAAGTAATGCTTACTTCTTACCGTCACTAGGGATTGGGCATTCCAAGCAAAAACACTATTCAAAAGTCAGTCAAATAAAAGTGATTAAAAAAAAAATCCCTCTACTAAAGTGAATTCAAACATAAGCTTCCGTTTACGCTAACTTTGTCAGGCTCTGTAGCAGCACCTTCTCATGGGGAACGCACAAAATTTCCACACCGATGATTTCAGAGTAGCGGGAGAGGTTTGAATTCAGCCGATGCAGTTGCCGTGGTTACTATTAGTTGGCAGCAGCAGGTAGGAGGTAATGTGTAGTCGTGCTACGATGGCTACGTCTGCAGGACGTCAAACTGGGGGCGTGGTTAAATCCTTTTTTTCCACCTTTGCCTTCGAAGGTCGAGATTGTGACGCCGTTTCGATCAATATTAGATTTACAATCGAGATCGTGGCGCCCCGAATAATTGATCTTTATTTTATTATTATACTTAGTCATTTAAATCAGTAGATAAAAAGGATGTCATATTTTTTCACATTTCTTTCTGTGAATTTCACATACCACTTCACCAGATATAAAAAAATGTTGCACTCTAAATTGGATGGAGGCAGAATACTTTGCAGGATAACATTGCTGAAATACTTGAAATGAAAATATGGTAGCATGGATGTAGTTCCTAGAGCACACAGGTGACACGAGAGAGAAGACTGTATTGAAATAACATAATGTGACCATTTCATCCAGTTATGTCGGATGCTTTACTTTAATAATAAAGACATAACTGACATGACTCGAGTACCTCGTTCTATTACTGCACATCTTGTTTTGCAGACTGATTTACTCAGCAGCAGTGTAATAATGCTTTTACAAGTCCATTAGCTGAGGCTTTTATCACTAATACATAGGTACACTCCAACATAAGAACCACACAATTGCACAGAACAATACTCGATGCCAATTTGGGTGCGTTCATAAAGAAAGGTCCTCTGCCTGATGCTGATGACTATATATATATGCAAGTTTGCATTTACACCCGGGGTGACCTCACTGCCTACAGCTTCCTCTTTGGCTGATAATGTGTTAATCAGTCAAATGACCTGGTGCCGTGTTTAGCCTCAGCGACACGCGGTTGCCAATCCTCAGATTAACTCTGAGCGCCGATGTTTCGCAACGTGAATATCTGACTAAACATGTAATGAGGAGCACTGAACTCAATTACTGTGGCGTACAGTCGCTCTGTCAAATAAGCTCATCCTGATTAGGTTCTCGGTGGCTGTAAACACTCACTCTGAACTTAGTCCCAACAACTCCACAGTGCATATGAAGAGGAGCCACTTCAGTAGCACCACGTCGTACAGCCATACAACTGATCGATACTAATCAATATGAAGTACACAATCACCCGGGGTGTGGGCTTTCAGAAAGATTTATAGATTTAATGGAAGTAACGGAAGTAGCTCACATTGTGGGAACACTTAAGAGACTGACCGCTCAACTGTTTTCCCAACCAATGTCGAACTTTCAAACTGTAATATATGATGTGCACATTTTTTTGTTTTCCTCCCGTCTAATAAATACATATTTATTGAGAACAGTTTCTCTCCGGTCTGCATTTATAATATAATAAATGAAACGTGTAATCAAAACAATTTTACTCCATCAAATAAACTTTTGGATTATTAATTGATTACTAAACTAATCAATTTTTTAATGATTAAAACAAGATTGATGTTTTTTTGGCTCCTTAGATGTGAATATTTTCTGTTTCGTTGTTCCATATAACAAATTAATCATTTTTGGTTTGTAGACAAAACATTACATTGGACCAAACAATTACTCAAGTAATCAAGAAAATAATAGAGCGATTAATCGATTAGGAGAAAAAATGTTAGTTGCAGTACATAACCATGTAGAATGTGTACTTTTTCCAATTAACATTCTTTAAAAAAAAATGACTAATTGATTGGTGTACCAATCAATTCACCAGATAATTCAATCAAACTGGGGCCTTCGACGTGAATGTTTGAGCACAGAGGTCCTCCACTCGTCTATGTTTGGAACACAAGTGATTTACCGAGCACTCACACATAAGTGACGCTTTAATACTTGACAGTGAGTGTGGCCTGATGCATCAGGCCAAGAAATAATACCCCGTCAGAGCAGGTACTAAATAAAGTACCAGGTACTATCACTGATGGAAAAGCAAAAAACAAAAAAACATGCCGAGTCGTGCCGCAACTGTGTAGTGGAAAAGTGCCATCTATGTTTAAGTGGCATCAACAGCTGCAAGATTCAGTCTCTCTCTCCAAGTATTAAAGGTTGATACCATAAAAATACCACTCTGTCTAAATACTTCAAGTTTTAAAGGTTCAATCCACCCAAATCGGCAGCAAGAAGCAGGCACGATCAAAATTTTGCCACAAAATGTTCTAGTTCTTATTATAATGTAATCATTTTCATGTCCTAAAAAAACACTTTTGAAACCTTACAAACACATGCTAGTGCAGCTACAGGTGTTTTGGAGGGAAACTGTTTGCAAGATGTGACAGATGTTTCAGAAACGTGTCTTGACAGTGGAGTGTTTTTGAAAGTTACAGGGGGGCGTTAAGTGACCATGTTTGTCCTTATTTAGAACAAATTTGTTTGAATAGACAAGCCACCACAGCAGTAGAACTCACTGGTGGGCCAAGAAAACTCTGATTGACTCTGGTCAAAGCCCCACTCCTCTAATTTAGCACATGTGCCTGTGCTGACAGCTGCAGAGCTGTAACCCAACTTTGAACAAATAATAAATGTGATCTTGGCGTGCTCAAGAATGGTTTTAGTTTCTACAGGCTTATTTTAATATCATGCAAACATGAACCCGATACCAAAACATGCCTTAAGGTGGGGGAAAACAGTTGTCGTTGCTGTTGTGGTGCGTTAGTGTTGTGTCAAAGCAAACATGACAGAGTCTCAGTGCTAGAATGTTAGGCATCACCTGTCAAACGTGCATCATTTATAAAATAATTACTTTAGAGCTGGGCAATATATCAATATTTTATCTATATTGTCACATGAGATATTCTCTTAGATTTAAAGGCTGTTGCATTGATAATAATCATATTTAGTTTATCAAATACATTTGTGAAATACACAAATTATAATAAATCAAATATTACATGTTGATTTAAAAAACATGGAATCTTTTTTTAAGTCACAATTTGAAAAACAAATATTGATTTGATTCATATTGTGATATTTATCAATATCAAATGATGTGAAAAGTACATCATGATAAAAAAAAAATCCATCTCTAAATCACATTATTGATGAGTGAGCAATTAACCTGTTTGTAAGTCGTGACAGTTAAGAAAAATAATCACTTGTTCTCACCCACTGAGAACAAGTGATTCATTACAAAGTTCATTACAAACCCCAGGAGCCTTTTTACTTGTGTACTGGAAGTGAAAATGCTCCCATGAGGACTCAGCATTCTCACTTTATATGACGGATCAATGGAGTGTAGAGGGAGACGGGCGACTTTATATCTTTCTCTTTGAGGAGTGACAGTTGATCTAGCCAAGCTTATTTTATAAATAATGTAGAATAGCCTTTAATTAACTCATTTGAGATCAACAAGCCTTCTGTGTTGATAACTATACATGCAGCACTGTCTGGATCGTTGCTTCGTCCTAATCTGCCTGGACGAGTCATTAAGTAACTGAATTAGCTGAACTCCCCTAAAGATCATCGTTTTAAATAAAAAGCTGTTTAACTCATGAAATCAGTGTGTACAGCCAACGCATTTCCATGAGTGTGCATGTGATAATAATTTATAATTCCCATGTGAAAACAAAAACCATCTCAATTAAAAAAAAATTAAGCACTTCCTCTCTAATCTAGTTGGCCTGCCACATGTCTGAAAACCCCGTCTGAAGAGACGTCAAGTATATGACAAGCTGCAACAGCAGGGACAGCAGGATGTGCAATTTCGCACAGCGGCTGAAACGGTGGGTTTCTGAAGGGGGGGGTATGCAGTGAAAATTAGCTTGTGGTCTGATCTGGTAACCTCTTCATGTCGGGCGCCTGCAAGAAGCATGTAGGAGCTTGAGGTTCCGGATTGAGTGCTGCACACACTGAGAGTGAAACTGCATTAAAAGGGCCTACAGCATACACACGGCACCACAGATGAGACTGAGTGGCCTCAAATGTGTGGCACATGCCGCACGCGGCACATTTACGGTTACACCGTCCGCCGTGCGAGGCCTGGCAGCAAGTGAAGGGTGACATGAGTGTTTCTGGCACCGAGAGAATCACAGAGAGGACGGTGTTGATGCATGGTGGTGTTTGAAGAAATGGAAAACACCATGACAAATGTTCTGCATGCAGCTGCGTCACATACTGCTGCAGCCTCTAGCTGAGATCAGGGGTCACATTTAAGGGTTACGTATAGATATAAATGTTGTAGGTAAACGTGTAGATGAAGTAGGTGTAGCAACAGATAAAAGGTGTAGTAGGTACAAGTATATGGTGGGTAGACACAGCTATACATACAAGTATAGTCGTAAACATAACAGCTTTAGGTGTGGTTCTATAAGGTATAGGTGTAAATACAGTGGGTATAATAAGTATAGTAGGTTTAGGAGTAGCTATATCAGCTATAGTAGTAGAAAAGTACACATACAGGTACAGTGTAGTAGGTTAAGGTATACATATATACACACACACGTATACATGTGATACTAGACAAAGTATACAGGTAGAATAGGTGTAGAAGCAGCTATACTAGTTAATATTATGGATGTTAGATATAGGCATACATATAGTTAAAGAACATAATAACAAAGCTATAGTTAAAGTCAATTCAGCTATTGTGGGTATAAATATAGTAACAGTAGGTATAGGTATATATCTACTGATACTAGACATTAATAAGTAGATATAAGTGCAGATATAGTTGGTATGGGTAACCATACAGATATAATAAGTTATTATTATTTTATATAGGTATACTGCAATTCCATTATATGGCTGTACATTATACAGTGATTGTAAAGTAGGTACAAGTACAGATATAGTTAGTATCCGTAGAAATACAGATATATAATAAGTATGGCTATGGTAATAGTAGTATATTTAGTCATTATTAGTTGTTAGAGTGGTATACATGAAGAGATATAATGCAATGTCATTATATGGCTGTTCATACAATGACAATATAGTTCTTATCTCATAGATATAGCGATGGTAGATATAGAAATAGTAAGTTTAGATACAGTGATAGGGGCTGGGTGTAGCTCTAGGTATAGTAGGTGTATGTGAAGGTGAGGCTTGAAGATGGCGTGTTAATTAGGTCAGTGCATGGTTATGTTGGGGGTATTTTGAAGCCAGCGGGTCTCTAACATCTCATTTCACTCCACAGTAGCAGGTTTGAGAGGAAGTACGCCTTCGTCTCCATACATGGCTGCAAAGCATACACAAAAAAAACCATCCATCCATTTGACAGACAAAGCAACACAAGCTCGGGCCACCGCAGCACAAAGCAAAGCTCTCACACGACACTGAATGTGTTTACCTGGGCTCGGGCAGGATGATTTTCTTGCTCGCCCGGGCCGCCGGTGTTGACTTGCTCTTCTCCATCGCCATCAAATAGCTGACATCGGCGAGCACCGCTTCGAGGTCCGCCATCTTTCGACCCTGTGACGACCACGACCAATAAAACAACCGGGCTGGGGGGTAGGTTCTGTTTCAGGGAATTAAAAAACACTGTCCCGAGCCAGATGTGACCAACATCAAGGGGGCAAGGTGCGTGTGGGGACCCGACAGAGCGGACACTGTCGCTGTCTGTGGCTGCAGTCTGTTCACTTGGCCTCACGCTGCCATCGTTGTAAAAGGAAAGGGGAAATTCAGGAGCGAAGACATTGGGTGGCAGGTTAGCAGAGAAATGACAGGCCGCTTGATCAGCGTCCTTGTAATCCCATTTAGTGCGAGATAAAGACAAATATATATTTAAAAAAAAAAAAAAAAAAAAGAGGACTGGGCCGGGTTCTTCCTAGGGCGCGTTTGAGGAAGACTAGGAGCGATGAGGCCAGCACCTCCTCGCTTTACGGTACCGTGCAGCCTGTCACAGAGGTGCCGGGTCTGAGGACAGCTGTCAGATCCCTGGAGACTCCTCTGCTGCTCCTGATGGTAATGTGTCCAAACGCCTGGACTGACTCCAGTGCGGCATGTGTATGGGATTTAAGGGATGTTCCCTTAAGATGTAAACAAAAAAAGACGCGCACACAAGAAAAAAAAACAGCGGGAGTTGGCTTCTTTGTGTCCAGACAACGAAAAAATACAAACTCTCCGTTTCACACAAGAATCGGCGAGTGTGAAAATGAAGGGGGGATGAGGAGAGAGGACACTGGGCGACAGGTTGGAGAGTCGACCATTGGTGTGCTGTCGCTGCTGCAGCTGCTTCTTCTTCTTTGTGTTCAACCTCTCTCGACTGGAGCGCGCACACAATTCTCAAAAAGGTCTCTCGGGGACGTTTTGGCACAAACAAAAATCACGCAAGCCCCGCGAACAGAAGACCCGAGATGTGCTGTAAAAAAAAAAAAGTCCACACGCTGCTGCTGCTGGGCTCGCTTGGTGTGTAGCCTGAACCTTCCTTCTTATCGCCTCACCACTCTCTCTCTCTCATATTAACACACACGCACACACACACACAGATGGTAATTCTGTTTTTGAACACTTTGAGTTGTTTAGCACAAATTCCAACCCAGGCGGGAGGGCGTACTCGGTTAATTGCGAGCCAAACTCGCTACGCCCGAAAGCTAACTCGCTTTAGCCCGCTGGCGATATCGATACTAGGGTTCGTGTGCTAGTTAGCTACCGCGCTAGCTAGCAAAAATAACACTATACCTGCTAGCCAGTAGGCTAACTAACAAACATCGTACAGTGTGGTTCAGTAAGCTGTGCATCCAATGTGGATCGTTTCAGCATTCAAATGCCCCTGCTGCCCGTAGCACAGTGAGCAGATGGCACTAACAGTTACCACTGGCTCGGATTCACACAGCGATGTGCAAGCTAGCGACTGCCCGTAGACTGGCTGCAAGTACGGGGGAAGTCACAGTCCTCGATAGTCCAGCTGAGTCACAAGTAGTATAAGAACCGCACAAAATAATCCATAGCGGCTTGCCGAGCTACCCCGAGCACCAGAGGGGGTCCTCCTCGCCTGGACACCCAGCACAGAAATACTAGCTGTGGACTGATGGTGACGCTGATGGAGGAGAAGGGGGCGGAGGAAGCGCTGCTGGCTGATTGAAAACGACTGGCCAGCGGGAGTCGTGCTGCTTGTGCGCCGATAATGTTTTCCCTCCCCGCCGTAAACAAGTGCAGTGACAGCGATTAATGGGGGAAGTCGTCTCAAACACGGCTTCACCAAACGTGGAGAAGCCCCAGAACGAGGACCACCGCTGCTGCTGCTGTTGCTGGTGGTGGTAGTAGTAGTAGTGGTGGTGGTGGTGGTGGAGGTCCCTCCGCACGCAAGTGGATCTCGAACACAGCAGAGCTCGTCGAGCTCCGACCAAACCAGCCGCGAGAGGCTCCTTCCTACCAGGCTGTCCGCGTAGAGAGAGACCGTGCCAGGCTAAAACTTAAAGACGGCGTCCGTCGGCTTCATTGATGCGAATCTGTTGTTTTCTCCGCTCTAGAATGGCACATGATAGAGTGAAGCCCCGCTTCGCTTATTTGTTTCAGTATTTTTTCTCTTAGCACAGTGGCAGTGATCGCTTTGTGGCTCAACTTCCTCCCACTGCGGCGGGAAGAGGCATGTAAAACACGGAGCAGCTCAGTGATGACTGGGCCTGGACCAAACTGGGTGTTGACACAGGAAAACACACACACATATATATATATATATATATATATATATATATATATATATATATATATATATATATATACATATATATACATATATATATATATATATAACGTATATATATATATAAACGTATATATATATATACATACACATATATATATATATATATATATATATACATATATGTATACATATATGTATATATATTCCTCTATTCCACATTATTTGCTCAAACAGGCTGGTGGGATTATAATCTTGCTCTGTTAATGTTGCAGTCACACTTTCATGATGAGGATCTTTTCATATTTGCACCATTTCTGTCATGACATCTGTGTGTTTACATGGATTTTCCTGAAGATGTGGGGGCTCTGAAAGATAAACGACACAGCACGTGAATTGTATGAGTGCTGTAGCCTCACTGCAGCACATTTAGCACACAGACATGCTGTAATAATGACCTGATCACCCTCCAGCCTGGTCTGTGGGTGAGTATTAAATAAGCATCTGACTGGTCACGAAGCAGCAACAGCCTCTGACAATTAATATCACAGCACAGTAAGTGCTTTTCGTGAAGATGTCTCAGTGGGCTCCTGGCTCCTGTGTTGGTCTGGTGGAAACGCAGTGCCATTTTCTGGTCACCAATGGTAATGCTCCTAAAGCACTGCAGTGGACAGGCCTGTAGGCCCGTAAGTCAGACTTGTGCTACATGGGACTTGTTTAGACCAAATCAGATTTTTAAGCTCTTGTCTAGTTTGATAGTTTTGTCAGTGTGGACCGCTAAAGAACACATGAGATCGGATTTTTCCAAAGTGGATATACCACATGTTATATCATTCACTCCTCATAAGCCCTCAAATGGGCCCTGAAGCCAAATAACAGGTTATTATGTAGCCTCTTAGGCTATTTTATCCACCCCTGATATCTTGACAGGGCCCTCAGTCAAATAAGGAAGGGTAAGTTATGTGATATGTCCCCTCATGGGCCCCTCACTCGTATTAGTATCAAAAAGCACATAATGTTTGGGTCAATACAGTATAACAGTACATATTTATTTATGACATGTTAGAGGAAGGAGGGCTTGTACCTCATACAACCACACTGAAATAAAAGCTGAACTCTAAGTATTTCAGAACAGTGTTTCCCTGAATGTTTGAAAGATGTCAAACTATCAAAAATTGTGACAAGAGCAACTTTGACTCATTTATCGCCACATCTGTAACACCTAATATCATCTTGATTTGGTAAACAAATCAAATCCAAGGGATGTAAAGTGACTTAAACTTCATTTTATGCACATACATCTGAGCTAAAAAGGAAAAACTGCTCTCATGACCCGTCTCATCTGTGGGTCCAGACCCAGTTTTATGCCCAGAACTCTTCAAATTGTGTCTGTTATAGCTACAATAATAATAATACCTATAGGCAGGTAAAGTTTTGTACAGAAGTTCCACTGAATCCAGATCAAATAAGCTCTGCTATCTCGTTGTTATATTTTCATACACAAACAGAAGCGAGCTTATCTGCTGCCTGACATAACACTGACGTCTCAAGAGGTCTGACGTTCACAGAGGCTGTCGCTAAAGACGTTTAAATCCACAATTGACTTTCATTTTCTGACGTTTATCTTCATAATTATTAAGAAAATATTGAAAATTTGGCGATATTGTAATGACCGTTTAAGCAACATGTCACAGGCTCTGTTTTACAGTGATGGGAATAACTGCTGTGTTACTTTAAATATTATTATTATATATAGTTGAAACATAGAGAGAGAGAGAGTTTGAGATGTTTGTGATTTTTTTTATCTTAATCATTGTGTCTGTCTGTCTGTCGATATAATGATGACACATACATTGGTGGAGGTCTTGAAGAAAGACAGTTTTTATTCAGCACTGGGAAGCAGCAGGGATCAAAGATGAAGGGGGGGGAGGGGCTGGTACAAGCAAGTTGTTACTGCTGAATGCGGCGGATGGACTGGATCTGAGGGGTCTGGCAGTGGGAGCCAAACTCCCTGAAGTGTTTGTACTCGCCACAGTGACGATCGCACTCCATGATGTACTGGTATCCACGGTAACCAGGGTACTGGTAGCACACGAATCTGTCGAAAGCAAAAAGGGAGCACACATGAGATGTTTCTTCTCCTACCAGCTCAGAGAGGGAGTCGTCGGGTAAGAAATGACAGAAATGGGAAAAGGAAGGATGGGTGTAGTAACAGCTGAAGGTCACTCACGCTCCAGACTGGACTCTGAAAGAGCCAACTTCATTGTTGCACCACCCCATGGCCTGGAGGGAGGGGTAATCGTCGCTGAGCTCACCCTTACGGCCCAGGAAGTTCTCACGCTCGTAGATAGTCATACGACACTCTCTGTGGTTCTGGGGGGGGGCAAAAAAAAGAAAACAGAGATGAAGAACAAACACCACATGTGAGATGTTTCTCCAGTCAGTCAAGTCTTCAGTGATCACCTGACAGAGAGGAAAGTGAGAGCAAAGGGAGAGTAATGACATTTGGTCCACTCACAGCACAGGCGATAGGTCTGAAGGAGGTCAGTCTCTCGATGTGGTAGGCGTTGCTGCCGCCGAAAGCGTCGCACTGGGGGTACTCTCCCCTCTCCAGGACGAACTGCTGCCCCTGGTAGGAGCCGTGCTCGTAACCCACCCAGCTGCAGGAGAGAGGAGCAACGAAGTCAACTTTAAAACAAAAAGGATGGAAGCACGCAGTGAAATCAAAGAGTCGGATTGGGACCAAATTCACGACGGACAAGTGTTAAATTGAACACCTGATCCTCCTGTGGTGAACCTGAGTCATGTAATGTTTCCTCTTGGCAAAGTCATGATGCCACACAATATTTCTTCAGACCTGATGATCCTAGAAGCCTGACAGAACAACACAATCCCCCACACTCCAGCAGACCCTGTCTTCTTCATTCATTCTATCTTCCCTTATCATGACTCTTTACACTGACAGTCATTATTATTTTACACTTGTAAACCTTCGCCCTTAACTACTTTGTTTATTTTAATGTTCTATTGTTGTCAATATTGTACTTGTATTCCTCGTTTGTTTCCTGTCCACTGTCTTGTTACTGAGTACTTTTACTATTTATTTACTAAATAATCTCTTGACGGCGCTTCTCAATCATAAACCGTGGGTTATGTGATTCACCCTGAGGCCTTAACATCAAATAATGAAGGTGAGGTTATGGGATATGTCTAAAAGCATATTAATATTATTATTACAATTATTACTATCATTATTGTTATTACTCATTTAGCTGGTGGGATTAGAAGAATCTGTGAGAAAATTAACTCCTGTCTGTAAAATTAGGTCCAGACACTTTCTGAAATTTGCTGTGAACTCATGAAGAACACGGCAACAGATGATCTGGGTCAGAAAAGACCTGGTGACCTTCAAACACTTTGTGGAAAAGGTGTGGACTTCGGTGCATGACAGCAGGACAGCAGGATCCTGTCTAACTGACCGATCTTCATATCTTTATAATATCAATATCCTCATAATCCGTCCCAATCTGACTACAAACATAAAGGCGTCTCCTCTGTGCACTCACGCTCCGCTCTCCACTCTGAGGGAGCGCACGGTCTCAAAGCCAAACTCCATCACATTGCAGCACTCGGAGGTGAACTCATGGCGACGGCCCTGGAAGCACTCCTCGTCGAAGACAATGATCTGAGAGAGAAACACAGAGTTATGCAGTTTAATAGAGCTTTAAATGCTATGCTAAAGACAAGCACAGGTTAAAGCAGATCACTGTGCATGTAAATATGAAAATACTCTGTTGTGTAGAAATATAACTGTGTGTATTTCTGTGTCTCGACACAGTTGAGGTTTATTGTTTTTCCAGCCGCTGATAAATTGCGTGGCATTTGATCGCAGACGTTTTATGAGGACAGCAGACGGTATGTGTAGGTTGAAAGGACCTTCAGTTAAGTTGATGTATGAATATGTTCCACCGTCTGCAGACTCACCTTCCAGTGGCCAGAAAACTTGGTGCAATGGTGAGTCATCTTGTCTGACAGGGGGAAAACAACAACAACAACAACAACAACAACAACAAAAACACAAGATACATTAGTTGAAAGGGAAGTAGAACACAACAAGAGCAAATATGCAAATATAACCTTTCTAAGTCGACAAAGTATGGCTGAAAATTTCAAATCAAAACACAAACCATGCATCTATCAATCACATCATACAAGCTGCAACTGTATGTGTTTAAAGGTTTCTATGCAGTTTAGTATATGAGCTGCAGGAGCTTCTTGCTGCTGCCTCACAGCAAACCATCATTGTGAGGAAAAATACAGAAGAAAGCAGCCTGGAAACGAGCACCGGTGTCTCTTTCTTTAACTGGTGAAATGAGCCTGAATGCATCGTTCCTGAAGTGAAGCTGAAACAGTCAGAGGCCCCGTCCATACTAACGTTTTATTCATCCTAACATTAGCACTCAGCAGTGACAGCCACTGAGAAGCTCCGACGGATCAGGCTTTACAGGTACAGGTGCACCCCGGCTGTGCTGCTCTGGGGCGAGGGACAGAAACTCACCTTGCTCTGGTGCCCTTGGGATGTCCTGGCGTGAGAGTGAGAGGAACCACGAGCCCCCCACCCTTTTAAAGCCTCCCCTGGCAAGAGGCCATGCTGAAAGCCCGAGCTCAGCAGCAGGGAGGAGCCTGTCTTTGTCCCCCAACTGACAAAAGCGTGGTTAATCTGTGGATGGAGCAGAAGTGCAGACACCACACTATCAGCCTGACGTGTGGACATCCACGCACCAGAGACACCAGAGACACCAGAGACATCAGAGACATCAGAGACATCAGACAATACTAAATGCCACAAAGAGGCCGGAGGATGGAGGGAGAAGATGCAGCTAATCGTTATTTTCATTTTCGATGAATCCATACGGTCATTTTCTGGAGTTCATGTTCTCTGTATCCAACCAAAAACAAACCAAACCAAACCACACTATAGTGTCACTATAATGACACAGAAAAGCCTCCACTCTCTACATCCCAGATGTTGTCAGTGTTCTTCTGTCAGTCAGTTGACAGATGAAATAATAATGTTCCCGTCTTGTTTGTTTTATCTTCTGTCTCACCTGCTAAACATGGTGAAGTGAAGTCAGTTAAAGACTCCGTCACGTGTCCATGGTGTTGATTTAATGGCTTTCCTTTTAATCTACAGTATGTCAGTGTGTGTGCACGATCACCACAGCATGTTCTCCACTTCTCTGGCTGCAAACTTACTTCTTTGTTGCTTTTTAAACCAAAATCCATGGAGGAAATCGACAATTTTACATTAGTTGTTAAACTATGACGTTGGTGTCAAAATTCCCACCTTTAATTAAGATTTGGATTAATCTAAGCAACACAAATGAGTGTATGTTTGAAAAGAGTGAGTGATTAGGTGAGCCATTGTCTTCTTCTTTTCTTCCTGTCTGTCTGCTGCTGATTATAAGACAGTGACAAAGTATCAGTTCCTCAGCCTGAGCACACTTGGAAAACAAAAAGACAAAAGTGTACTGGCCCTTTAAGGAGATGTGCTTTCCTGTGCAGATAAGAGGCCGTTTATATAGCAGGACTGCGTGTGTACGAGCAGAACTATACACAGCAGAGAGGAAGTGATGCATCCAGACATTTGGTGCACAAATACTTCCGCTAACACTCCCTGTGATGACGCTCCGATAAGCTGCTGCTCTATACCTTCCACATCTTTGTGTTGTGCAGCAGCATATGAACAACAAGAGCTTGACCGAGAATATGTGGGATTATGAGATTAAAGACACAGTAAATGTCAGTAATGTTTAAACATATTTGGCCCAGAGGTTAAGAATATATAAACACTAATGTCTAGAGAGTGTGTGTATGTGTACTTGTATTTGTTACCTCTTCAGGACCGTTTCTCTCATAAACACTGACCTTGCCAGGACCAGTAGTCCTCATGGAGACCAAAACCTGGTCCTAATGAGGCAGAACCTCATTTCTGACAAACTGGTTATGTTTAGATGCTAAGATCGAGGTTAGGGTTAGTCATTAACTGGTTATGGTTAAGGTTAGTGATCAATCTGACATTAGGCCGCTGTGCAAATGAATGAATGTCAGTGAGAGTCCTTAAAAGGATAACTGTGCAAACCTGTGTGTGTGTGTGTGGTGGTGGTGGTGGTGGTGGTAGTGGGGGGGGGGGGGGGGGGGGGGGGCTAATTACATAATCAAACATTTGTAAATAAGGGAGCAGCTGTACTTTCTGAGCAAGAGCTTATTTCCTGCGAGAACAGAGGAATTCAAGCACACACGCTGTTTTTCACTCTGGGATGTAGTTTCAGTTTCAGGGGTGTTACAACAGAGAGGGCGAACCGGGTCATTTCCTGGGGCCCTTGAAAATGCATGATTACATTTTAATGGAACCTCACTCCCCACACTTTAAGGTCCAATACACAGTGTGTGCAGCAGCTATCATGTCTATTCTCACTGATCACTGGCAGAAAAAAGACAGAAAAGATGAAACAATGATGATACGTGGTATCATCCTGCATATCAATTAAGATCACAACAGCATTTTAGCGGAGTCATGTTGTGGGCACGTTTTTGTTACACAGAATAATTCTGTCTTTAGATGGTAAAAAATCCTGTTCAGCGAAGGATATGACTTCACTCACTTACACAGAAAAAACGGGATTCAAACCTTTGACCTTCTTGGTGTGAGGCAACTATTTGAGCCACTCCTTGTTGTGTGGCCTGTTGCTACGGTGGCCTGGAAGTGCAAACCATTATTCCACCTAAAAATATCACAAATCTAATCTGTCACCAGATTTTTTTGAAACTCAACTACAGTCATGAGAAGTGAGCTTTGATACCCGGCCCAACACAGATTACACAGCGGGATTAGTTCATATCTAATCTGCACGTACAGTATCAAACACCGTTTAATCCTGCTCCCAAACAGGATTTACCATAGTTGAGGTGACATAATCCAGGCATAATCCGTGCTGTAATCTAGAAATGATCATCATTCCCTTTCCAGGGAGGAGGGAGATGATCATATATGAATAGAGCTGATAATCAATGTTCACTTTTAACCACCAATGAAATCTATACATGCTTATATCTACAATATATTACCACCAATCCTAAAAACGTGGGTTAATCTCCAACATTTACCAGGGAAATGTCTAAAATCTCAATATTTAACAGAGGAGTCTGGTGTATTTAGTATCTACTGTATCTACTGATCGCGACCGGCATCACAGACCCTGCTGCTGTGACTGTGTCAGACGGAGTCTGTGCTCCGGTCATGGAGGCACCAAAAGGAGTGTTTGAAATCCTCGAGCCTCAGTGACACACACTCCTCCTGTGACTCTGTGAGCTCCAAACACACATTTTCTCTAAGGACTTTGGTGTAAGAGAGTAAGCACTTTAAAGTTCTGTTTCCAGTCAGAAAAGATTGTATAACAATGAACATATTCATACTCGTGTGGATTTTATGAGGTGAGCCTTTTGTTCAGTGTCTAAAATCCGCTTTTTGTTGAACTGTCCCTTTAAAGCTGCTGACAGCTCTGAGAGTCGATCTCACGCCTCTACACGTTTTCTCCTGCTCTGTGTGTCTCTGAACTGCCTGTGATCGGTCAGACACTCGTGTCATGTGACAGATTTCAGACGTCCACTTCTCTCTCATTAAAGCTGAGTCTGTGAGAATGTTATTAATCACACGTGTCACAAGTTGTTTTCACATCACAAAATGACTGCTGCTAAAAAAGGACCTGCAGTGTCTTCTGAAATAAGTACTCAATCCTTATATAGACATAAGAATAATCTAATCATTTAATAGATTTAAGTATGTGCCTTTTCTGCATTCAAATATCTAAAAGAAATTGTTGAGTAGTTAAAATTATCAATATTCAAGGTAACACCTGGTTTAATGTCTCACTGTCACACCAGGACAGGGACTTGGACCCAATTGCATGACTCGGGAGACAAAGTGGAAAATAAACAAACTTTTATTTTCAAAGTGCAACAAAAAAAACACTCTTAAGAGGGAAAAACTAACAAAAAACAAGGGCTTTTGACAAAGTAACAAACAAAAGTTCAAAAACCTGACGAGACAGTGGCACGGGAGTGACGCTGGTTCTCTGGTTCACAAGACAAGACGAACTGGCAACAGGCAGACCATAATATACACACGGTAATGGGCAACAGGTGGAAACAATCAGGGCGGGGCAGACAATCAGACTGGCAGGAAAACACAAGGGGAAGAAACAAGAAGAGAGAGAAATTTCAAAATAAAACAGGAAACCACAAGACAACAACTAAACACCACCATGACACTCTGCTTTAACTAGCTGCTAAACACATGCAGTGTGTGGAAGTGGAACCACAGTGGAACCACTTCATCCTCGGAGTCGTGGGGCCGCTGTTACTGGGGCGTAAGACGTAAGGTCGTGACCAACAATCCTTCACTCACACATTCACACATTCACAGTGTTCAATGGACGTCTGCATGTTCTTCTGGAGGAAACTGGAGAACCCAGAGCAAACACACACACAGCGAGAACATGTGAACTCCATGCAGAAAGACTCTGGTTCTGGTTCTGACCGGGTCATGAACCCAGTGCTCACCACTCATGAATACAACACTGTTTTTCTTCTCAGAGAGTCTTGGTTTTCATGCCAACTCACAAGCATCACAAGTGTCAACCTCGGCACAGTAGACACAATATGAACTTAGCTTGTTATGAGACTTCAAATAAGTCATCAAGAACATAAATACAATCTTTAATATAGAAAGTAATCATTTCCCCACAAGACTGAATGTGTTTGCTTCACTTAAGAGGAAACACAGTATCTTACTCATCTGTTGTAAAATAGTAACAGAGAAGTTACGCTGTTGTAAATATGCTACTATGTTTCCCTCTTGACCAAAGCTGTGTTGTGACATGATCTTTTGTTGTTCAGGTACAAAGCTGGAGAGTGTGTGTGTGTGTCTGTTTGGTGGATTAGCTCTTTGTGCCCTCTGAACCTTTGCATTCCTCCTCTCTACATACAGCTACGTTACAGCCCCACCAGGCCAACACGTCCAGAAACAAAAATGCCTTGCTCAGTGGTTTCCATTGATAGTAAAACGCTTACAGGCAGGCCAGTGGGGCTGGCGCTGGTTCTCGGCGGTGCAATGAGCGGCGGCTTTGGTGCAGGCCAACTGTGATGACGAGAGGCTTTCTTTTGTGCGCTGAGCCTGGATGTTTGGCCTTTGCCAGGGTATAAAAGCTTGGGTCAAGCAGTAAAGGCACCAGCACGAGCCAGCCTCCCTCACACAGCACTGCAAGCTAGACTGACGCAGGTAAGGACACACAGACACAGACATACACACCTGAGCGTCTACATGGGGAACAGCCACACGTCAACCAGAGCCAGGGCCACTCCCTGTCCACCGCACCCAGGCAAAGCACCCTCAGCGTGGGGAAAGACCCAATCACAAGTCCAGAGTCCAAATGAGAACTCCAAATACCCAAACACATAGTGCTTTCCATTTGTAGTCGTAACTCGGAGCAAGCTCCCCAACCCTGACTTTACCACCGCACAAACATAGCTACTTTACTGCTAAGAGCATTTCTGTCGCATTGGATTTGAACTGTAGACATGTTGCTATGTTGTGTGTGTGTGTGTGTGTGTGTGTAAAACACACTGATCACAACATAACAATCGACCCCCTCCTGACAAAGTTCCCACCTCAACTTAAGCTCACAGTGAACTTCACAATTCCCTTCCATTCACGCTGACAACTTTCCTTTAATTCCCTTGTCTTCTTCACCCAGAGTCTCCTGAAGCACCTCACCATGTCTCAGACCACCAAGTCTGCCTCCAGCCAGGGCACCGACGCCAAGGACAAGGGAGTTCCCGCTCCTCCTGCTTCAAGCAAGGCCACCAAGACCGGAGAGCCCGGCATGGGCTCGTTCAGAGTGAGTCCTTCTGTCGTCTTTTATTTGACGCTCTGATTCACTGTCACACACATGACAGTGAAAATCCATCTCTCTCAGTCTATCATGCAGATAGTGTTGGGATACACTGTAGCAGTGTTTCCCAAATGCTGGTTTGGGACCCATTGATGGGTCGCAGGATATATTTTTGGGGTCCCCAAACGAAGTTGTTTAATATTTATTTGTGTGTGTTTTAAATAACATGCATTCAATGGAGCTTTTGCTGTAAATGAAGCTCTGCATTCACACACTGTGTATTGGCTCTTATCTGGTGGATTTTGGTCACAATAGTTACGTAATGTCTGTTTCTACTGCTTTATCAGTGCTGCAGGGAAACTGTATCCTGTGTGTGAGAGTCTTAGTCCAACAGTGGTGCAGACAGATTTGTGTTTTGTATGAACAGAACCTTTAAAGGTTACATTGGGATTAGTTACCTTTTATTTAAATGAGTAATTAAAGCACATACATGCATTTATCCTTTGGTTAAATATTAGTCCAGTTGCAAAATCTCTAATGTAAACATGTGCTTCTATTTTGTTTTGAAGGTGTACACAGTAAAAAGTAGTTGTTTTGGTGCTTTGACACACACACACACACCATTTTAATCAGGTAGTGTGGTTTCTTTTCTTTCTTTTATTGTTTTATGGTACTATAAAATGGTAAGAATATCAAAAAGTTTAAAAATAACATGGATATGGATATGCATGTATAGAATTATTGTAGAATTATGTTTTTTATATATATATAGATTTATATTAGTGTATAGCATCGTATCAGAGTATGATATTTGACATGCATGTGGTCAAATATCATTGCTTTTCCAGTATCCACTCTTTTTTCAGGAGGAATTTGGGGACACATCCAGCTTACAGACTCTTTCTTGGAAATGTCAAAATAGCTCCAGGTTTTTACAGAAATAACAGTGAATAGAACTTTGTATTATGCACAAATTTGTTCTCTAATCACAATATTTGAAATCGGGAACCCCAGACCCTCTGAAGCACAGCCGGACATGATGAAAACATGATGAACACATGATGAACACATGATGAAAACATGATGGAAACATGAGGATTGCTGACGTGTGTCTCTGTACAGATGATGATGTTCGACCAGGAGAACTTCCAGGGCAGGATGATGGAGGTCCAGAACGAGTGCATGAATGTGTGTGACCGCGGCATGGACAGAGTGCGCAGTATCATTGTGGAGTGTGGCCCGTAAGTGGACACACACACACACACACACACACACACACACGCACAACACTGTCTGTCAAATGTATTCTCTTTTCCATCCTCTAATCCTGCTGTCCTGTCCTGCCCCCCGTGTCCCCCCCTCCTCGCGTCCCCTCCCGTCCCTGGTGTCCCCTTCTTCTCCAGCTTTGTTGCCTTTGAGCAGACTAACTTCCGTGGGGAGATGTTCATCCTGGAGAAGGGAGAGTATCCTCGCTGGGACACCTGGAGCAACTCATACCGCAGCGACTGCCTCATGTCCTTCAGGCCCATCCGCATGGTACGTGTGTTTGTACAGTATATATACATATATATACATATATACTGTGTATATATGTATAAATATGTAAACAATAGACAGACTTTATAATATTTGTGTTATAGCAGCGTCTCACAACTCATAAAATATGAATGACTGACAGATACGAGAGATGAGATGTAATAGAATATTAAAAACACAAATATGATGACACACATCACAGCTGTACAGATAATAAGGAATACAATAACAGAATGCAATAAATAAATAACGCAATGACGAAATTACGCAAAACATTTCAGCAGAAAGAGTAAGTCCAGACCAGAAACAACTAAAGACACAACTCTTATTATTTTTATTGAATTATATATCTATTGTATGTAATAATTATAAAATAATCTTTTTTTTTGTTGTATAATATGTGAGAAAAGGAAAAGCAACAAATATTTTGGTTTTTTTTTCAGACACTTTGATATGATTTTTTTTATCTCCAAAGAAAGATAAGATGAGATTAGATTTAAGACCTTTTATTTGGATTAAAAAGATCATTGCATTGAAAATCCATTGCAACTTGCCAAACGATGTTGAGATATATAATCCTGGACTTTATGTAGAGAGTTACACCACCACAACAAGAAAACAGGATAATGACAACATGATCTCCAGTTATTGAGAAATGAAGACTAACTCTTTCATGCTTTGTGCCTCGTTTCATCCCTGCAGGACAGCATGGAGCACAAGATCTGCCTCTACGAGCTCTCCGACTTCAAGGGCAACAAGATGGAGATCCAGGAGGATGACGTGCCCACCCTCTGGGCCCATGGCTTCTGTGACAGAGTGGGCAGCGTGAGGGTGCCAGGAGGAGCGTGAGTACAAACACAGACACACACTTTAGTTGCTTCAGCTGCCGGGCTTTAATATGAACGCTCTCAGTGGAGTTGAGGATGAGGAGTTGTAGGAAAGCCTGGGAGCAAACCTGTCTGCCTCTTTTTTCCATATGTAACTAAAGAGGACGCTCTGTACTGTAAATATTGTTTTAGACAGAGGTGCAGCCGCCGCAGGCTTCCAGCGTTAACAGAACACTGTACGTGTTCACAGAAACATCGTATGGCACGTCGTCACAAAGATTTGACACAAGTGTGACTGTGAGGGAATGAACCATGCAGCCGATACTGTAACCTGTAGTGAGAGTGGAGGACAGGTGGAGGACAGGTGGAGGACAGGTGGAGGACAGGTGGAGGACTGTCTGCAGAGAAGAGGAATGAAGCTTTAGTACGAGCACGACAGAATACCTGTGTGAGGAGAGGAGCAGAGTAAAGTGGACAGTGAACAAGAGAGGAGAAGAAGAGAGTGTAGGCAGGCTGGAGATAGTAGGAGACGAGTGTCAGGGCTGACGTGTGACGGAAGGACAGCAGTAGTGAGACCTTTTGGCTTGGAGACCAGGATGGACAGGACTAGAAATGAGCACATTTAAAGGACAGCTCAGGTTCAACGGTTTGGAGATAAAGAGAGTTGAGGTTGAGATGGTTTGGTCAAAAAGGGAGAAGCTGAAGGAGATCTCTGCAAGACTGTGAATCCTTCTACACCATTATCAGAAGGACCCTACAGAACCTACACAACCCACAGAACTTAAAGACCCTACACAACCTACACAACCTAAAGAACCTAAAGAACCTACACAACCTACACAACCTTAACAGCAGTGAAAATGGCAGTTGTTAAGGCAGCATCTAAAAACAGTGATTTTCTCTATAGACCTTTGGTGCAGCAGCAGCAGCTTTGGAACAGTTTAACTATCACTTAAAAGTTCACATAAACCAAGAGTTCACTCTCCTCTGTTTGCATGACTTTCTCAGGTGGGTGGGTTACCAGTATCCTGGATACAGAGGCTACCAGTACCTGTTTGAGTGCGGTGACTACAGACACTACAACGACTTCTGCGCCTACCAGCCCCAGATCCAGTCCATGCGTCGCATCAGGGACATGCAGTTCCACCAGAGAGGCTGCTTCACCTTCACCTCTGCCAGCAAGTGAACAACAGCTGCTGGTCGCCGGGCGCTGCCGTCGTAGTCACTGCAGCCCTCTCAGCTTTGCATTTCTGCACACAAGCCACGTTCTCTGTTCACCACCATCAACGCTCCATCCCAAAGGAAAGACCTCAGAATGGGAACAAATACACTGGACAACTTTAAATGACTTTTTATGGTGCTAAAAAATAAACGTGTAAAACCTGAAACCTCCTGGCTCACCTCCACTCATTCATTTTACTATGAATAAATCTGTCTTTTAATGAAATTTAAAGTTTCTTAAGATGAATTATCTGCCAGCTCTCATGGAGTCCACAGCGTTTCCAGAAAATCTATAATGCTGCTGGAACTCATGTCCCCCTACACAATATTGGCGCATTCCACTGGCTCTACTCGCCTCGCCACAGCATGGAACCACGGCACGGTTTAAGTAGCGTTTCCACTAGCAAAGTACCTGGTTATTACCTGGTTTTTACCTGTTTTTTACCTGGTTTTTACCTGGTACATAGAATTTATCCTCAGTAGATTTATTGTCATTATTATTGTTATTATTATTATAAGTATTATTAATGATAATAATAATGATAACAATACAAATAATAATAACAATACTACTAATAATAATATTATCATTATAATAATAATAATAACAATGATAATTACACACACAGTGCAGACATGGAGGTGCATTCGACAATATTCTGAGGTGTGTCATGTTTTTGTTGGTTAAACACCTTTCAAATCAGTGGATATTGATAATTATCGTGATATATACATTTTGAGTTCAAACCTTAGAATTAAGTTATTATGGAAGACTTTCTTGACAGTGAAGGCAGCAGAGTGCTTTAGTGAGACAGGACTATGTGATCAGTGTCAAACACATAAGCTTTCATTGTCAAAAGTACAACATAATAAATGATACATACCAACAAGCAGAGTGTGAGAGGGAGAGGAGCTGAGTCTTGATCAGGAAGTTTATTTCGTTTCTTAAAAGCTGATAAAACAGAGTTTAGTTCCCTTTTTATACATATTACTATTTTATTAGAGTACTTTGGCCCACACTCCAACACAGTAGGTGGCGGTAATGCACCTTAAAGCTGGTTGCCCCGTCTTAAAACCAAAGAAAGAAGAAGACGTAGAAAGTGTTTTGTAGTGTGTATATCTGTATATATATATATATATATATATATATATATATATATATAAATATATATATATATACATATACACACACTACAGAACACCTACATATATATATGAATATATATAGAGAGATATAGATATAGATATAATTATTAGTATTATATATATTTTTTTTTTTCTTGTTTATTTATTTTTCACTTTTAAGTAATAGTTCAATTGGATTAACATTTCGAACCACACTCCAGACCAGATGGTGGCATCTATATATATATACATATACACACTACAGAACACCTACATATATATATGAATATATATAGAGAGATATAGATATAGATATAATTATTAGTATTATATATTATTTTATTTTTTTTCTTGTTTATTTATTTTTCACTTTTAAGTAATAGTTCAATTGGATTAACATTTCGAACCACACTCCATACCAGATGGTGGCGGTAATGCACCAAACCGTTGTTTGCCAACCGCCATTAAACCTCAGAAAAGAAGAAGAAGAAGAAGAAGACGAAGAAGACGTAGAAGACGTAGAGGTAGAAGAGGAAGAAGAGGAAGAGTGTGGTTGAGGTTTTGGGTGTTTGTGCTGCAAACCGACAGGAAGGAACCATGGCTGCACTTTTCAAAGCACGGAGAGGTGAGAACATGCAGAGAGAATGGAATGAGGCTACTGAACATTAGCCTAGCTTGTTATTTAACACAACCGGCCGTCATGTGTCATAATAACTGAGGTTCTGCTCAAACACTGAGGTTCTGCTCAAACACTGCAACTGAGCTGCAGACAACACAACTCGTGTTTGTGTCACAGTGACGTCAAATGTCACAGTAGAAACGGAGTCACCGTGTTTGTTGACTGTTAGCTCTTTGGCTATAGTTAGCATGCATCGATAGAAGTGTTTGTGTGAGGACAGTGAGGGACAGCGACGACACATGCTTCATAAACATGCTTCATAAACATGCTTCATAAACATGCTTCCGCTGCTCTGGTTGTTGAAGAAGTTGTCTTTTTATAAACAATTAGACTGAAGTGAAGGTGACTGATGTCGATGACCTCTCACCTAAAAACATACTAGCTTTAGCTCCCACTGAGCCAGGTGCTGGTTCTATAATAACCACAGTCATTAGTAAGGCGCGCCGCCTGCTGGCTGCGTGCGCGTACAGCACCTGCGTAAAACAGGCATATTTAAAAGGAAAACACATTTAATCCATTTAACAGAAACGTCGTGTGTAATAAATGTACCACCTGCTCATGTCTATGATATTTTTCCAAATGTACTCAAGGTTGTAATGAATCATCTCACTTCTGCATCCACGAGATCCAGGTCACCAACGCGTTCGAATGTGTTCATTTGTGATATTGGTGTTTGCAATGTTATGTTATTATTTACTCAACTTTAGATTCCATTTTACTTCGGTCTGATTTTCATATCAATAAATGTATTTTGCATAATATGTGTTTTTATTGTCATTCCAAAAACAAACACGTTTACTTTCTGTGTTCTAAGTTCTGTGAACGATCATCATGTAAATATTTACTGCGATATCATGATGGAATATTGTGGTATAATCTTAAACTCTTATTGCCCACACTCTTACTGACAGTTGTTTTTTTCCTAATTGTTTCTCTCATTACTAACTTGGCCACAGTTGGAAATAACAACTTGTTCTTAATCTGTCCTGTCTGGTTAAATAAAGGCTAAATAAAAACGAAATAAACACTCATTGTCCCCAAAGGTATTTGAATTTGAGCCCCTGCGTTAAAGGAAGAAAAAGATCAAAAATACATGGATTACCAGTGGCACTTTTTCCCTTATCTTTTTCCCTTTGCCGTTTGATGCATGTGTTCAGAAAAAAAGGGAAAAAAAACCCTTTCCTCAGTGTTTGTGGACAGTGTCCCTGTCTTGTCTCATGTGTGTTCGAGCAGCAGGTGGAACATGACGCAGTCAGACAATGACTCTGTCGGCACCTCTGAATGGTCCCTTAAATCCTTATTAAACACACTTACAACCTAATTTAATCTAATAATAAAATAGATTTGTATCATGACACTTGTCAGGTCATGATGTGTGAGCTCACTGTCGCTCAGGTGCTACAGGTGTTTTTAAACTGCTGTGTAAAACAGCCGATATCATAATGACGGACACATGCTGAATCACTATCATGATGATGATGATGATGAACATGTCAACATGACCTTTTTATATTTCTCGCTCTGTCAGTGATCGGCTTGTGTCTCAGTGGACAGAGGAGAATGTCTCAGCTGGCAGAGTTACCGGAGACACATCAGTTACTGAGACAGACGTGCAGAGACTACGCTGACAGAGAACTGTTGCCCATCGCTGCCAGACTGGACAAAGAGCACAGTTACCCAGTCAAACAGGTACGTAGTCTGTGAACAAAGCTCCACACTCTAATGACTTTATTTAATCTTATGGATGTAAAAGAGCTACAGTATAGGTAAGAAATGCTAGCTGTGTTTGATTATGATTTATTATTTCAGTATGTATAAACTATCCTGTAGTGGCTCAAACATTATGCAACAAAATCATATTTTTCATTCATCTCTAGGCCTCCTCATGACACTTAATTCTTTTTCATTTTAGGCCATGTTGAGTTCTTCAGGGCTACGAAAACAACTTCTAAAAGACAATGGAATCACTTAATGTTACCTTAAAAAGTCCTGAATGTCAACTTAAAGAGCTACATTATTATTCTAATTATATTTTAGCAGAGCTTTTAATTGAAATTATAAAAAAAATTATAGATGGATATCTTACATATAGCAGCTTTAGTTTGATTGCAACTTTCATACATTTTATGTATATAGTGCTTAAAGGGTGCTCAAAGAGGCGTTACATACATTTAAAAAGTCATAAAACAAATAAAATAGACAAAGTGTCCAATATCAACTCAGTTTGAAAACACGAAAAAAGTTAAAATAAAGACAGCAGCTGTCATTATTGGAAGGCGATTCATCACTTACATCCCCAAGGGGGAAAATGGAAGTGATGAAAAGTAAAGCACTGAGCCCTGGGGACGTTGGAGGAGGTGCAGTTGTTGCAGCCTGAAAAATCCATGAATCATTCATTCATAGATTTCCAGTATAATGTGTTTAGAAAGAACATTTTACAGAGACTAACGTCAATGCTTCTGTTCTCGTCTAGATCCAAGAGCTTGGGGCGATGGGAGTGATGGCCATGGAGGTGCCAGAGGAGTTGGGTGGTGCTGGGATGGACTACCTGGCGTACAGTCTGGCTATGGAGGAGATCAGCAGGGGCTGTGCCAACACGGGAGTCATAGTCTCTGTGAACAATGTGGGTACAGCGTGAGGACGTCCTGTGGACTCCATGTGTCTGTGCAGACTCAGACAGATTCTGCTTCTCTTCTCAGTCTCTCTACATCGGACCAATTCTAAAGTTTGGTTCTGAGGAACAGAAGAAACAGTGGATCACACCGTTCACCACCGGAGAGATGGTGGGCTGTTTCGCCCTCAGTGAGCCAGGTACACACACACACACACACACACAGTGCCTAACCCTTAACCAGAATTCTATTCCTTTCCCTAAAACCTGGTCTTAACCCTATATACATTTTTACTGTGAATTGGAAACACACTGTATTTTCAACTTTTTGCTTGTTTGATAGTAAAAAAAAAAACACGTTTCTGTTTTTCTCCTATAGGCCACATTTCTGGTTAGAACCACATGTGCTCCTCACATCTCCTCCTGTTTGATTGATTGTGATGTGAACTGATTGCAGGTAACGGCAGTGACGCAGGAGCAGCCTCCACAATGGCTCATCAGGAGGGAGACGAGTGGGTGCTGAACGGAACCAAAGCCTGGATCACCAACAGCTGGGAGGCCTCTGCCACCGTGGTGTTTGCCACCACGGACAAGAAACTGAAACATAAGGCACGGCACGGAACCTTCTAACGCCCAGATCTAAGTGATGAAGAGTGGAGTGTTCACTGTTGTGTTGCTGCTTGTAGGGTATCAGTGCCTTCATGGTCCCCATGCCACACCCAGGCCTCACACTGGGGAAGAAGGAAGATAAGCTGGGCATCAGAGCCTCGTCCACTGCCAACATCATCCTGGAGGACTGCAGGATACCAAAGGGCAACTTGTTGGGTCCTCGTGGAGCAGGTTTTAAGATTGCCATGGTAATTTAAACAAATTTAACATGGAGTCTGTTATTCCACCAAAATACTTCTGTATTCACAGAAAGATGAAAAACATCCTGTGAAAATGATAATGAACAGAAATTAAACCACCAGTTAGTATTCAGTGCTATAGAAACGGTTATTCGTCTTGTAGTTGCCTGATACGGATGTGTTTTTCTGTGTCGTAGCAAACTCTGGACAGCGGACGCATCGGTATTGCATCTCAGGCTCTCGGTATCGCTCAGGCTTCTCTGGACTGTGCTGCGGACTATGCACAGAAGAGAACCGCGTTCGGAACCCCCATCGGCAAACTGCAGGCCATACAGGTAACAAAGTATCAAGAGTTTACAAACGACACTTTCCTGTGAGGGAAAACACCGGGAACATCGTGACATAAGAGAGAGAATCTCCTGATTTAATCTTTTACCAAATGATGTTTCAGTTTAAACTGGCTGACATGGCTGTTGCAGTGGAGAGTGCTCGTCTGCTCACCTGGAAGGCTGCGCTTCTTAAAGATTCAAATAAATCCTACACTAAGGTACACAGCAGCTGCCTGTAACATACTGTATGTAGGTCCCTGCAGTGGAACACAGTAAATGACCCTGTGCTCTGCCTCCTGCAGGAAGCAGCCATGGCTAAACTGGCAGCATCTGAAGCCGCCACCTTCTGCTCTCATCAGGTAAGAAACCAGACTCCCACGAGGAATGTACCAGACCAAATCCTCAGGACGACACTCTCGTCTCATTATTTGTCCGCACTTTTCAAATCAGGCCATCCAGGTTCTGGGCGGCATGGGCTACGTGACGGACATGCCGGCCGAGCGGCACTACAGAGACGCGCGCATCACCGAGATCTACGAGGGCACCAGCGAGATCCAGAGACTGGTCGTAGGCAGCCACGTACTGAAGGAATACCAGCTGTAAACACAACTGTCAGGAAGACAGGTCAGGACGTCAGTCCACAGAGTGTGAGATATTATGTACAAGTAATATACTGTAATTATCTTGTTATTCCAAGATTAGAGATGACACTTTAGGACTTTATAGAAGATTCAGATGATTTTTACCTGACCTTCCTTACCTCACTGAAGGTGCAAGGACATTCTGTTTATATGCACACACATACACATACACGTGTGTGTGTGTGTGTGTGTGTGAGTGCTGCCTTCCAGGAGACATCATTGTGTTTAAATGGTCAGTATATAAGAAAATACCAGTTTCTCACTGTGATATTGAGCCAGAGTAGAATCTGTTTTTACACGTGAGAAATCAACCTCTGCCTTTTAAAGGTCCAGTGTGTAACAACATCACCACCACCTCATGTCCAGGTTAGTAACAGATTGTAAAAGAATAATATGTATAATAAATATAGAGAGGGGCCACACGGTTAGTGTAGTGGTCAGCACTCTTGCCTTTGCAGCAAGGAGACTCCAGTTTGAGCCGCCGAACAAGGGCCTTTCTGCATGGAGGTCACATGTTCTCCCCGTGTGTGTGTGTGCGTGACACGGCGCGACCCTCCTGAGGATACAGCGGTAGAAAATGGATGCATAAAGCGAGGCCCTTATCTCAGCCTTATTCTAACTCTCTTTTTCCTTCGTTTGAAAGCAATAACACACTGATAGAAACATATTTATGGCTATAGTATGTTCAAATTCTGCCTTTAAACCCTCCTAAATGTTGCACACTGGATCTTGAATAGGATATTTCACGTTTTTTGTGTGCGTGTGCGACGTCACCATGTATGCCTCCAATGTGCTGACACACACACTCACACTGGCTCTCTTTTTCACCAACCAACCCAGAATGTTAGAGTCTGTTTTCCATCTAATCAGGGCCCGTTTCAGAAAGCAGGTTTAGTGAAAACTCTGAGTTAGTTAACCCTGAGATGAGGGAAACTCTGGTTTTTCGCTTTCACAAAGCCAGTTCAGCTTAACTCTTAGTCAGTTACCCCGGCAACATACTCTGTGAACCTATTTCCACTGGCCCTACCCGCCTCGGCACGGCACGACGCGGTTTATGTCGCATCTCCACTACACATCCATTATTACAAGCCTGTACGTCTACTTACCTCCACACACGCATCAAATCAACCAAAAAACCATATTTTAGAGACGCCCCCCAGGCTGATCATCACTGTAGACACTTTCTGTTACTGTAGACATTGTTGTGAATGTTCCTATCATAGATCACATCATGATGATGTGAATATTTTTGATGCAGCTGGAAACTTTAACTTCACTGTAGTTTAGAGGTGACTCTTTGAATCTAAGCTGGAGACAAAATCTTAATGTTTGACAGCATTTCAGTGACTGCGTTTATATTTACACGTCGAAATATAGTCATGAAAAATGTTTTCATGTAAAATAGAGTCAAAGATGGAGTACTTCAGTTGGACTTTATCATTATAGTAAGTATAAGTAAACTATGTTTTCTCAGTTTGATTCATATTCTCATCTTCAGTTTCTCTCTCGTCAGGTTACAGCTGAATAAATATCAAATCAAATGAAACATAATGTTAGGACTGCAGCATTTTAACATCCATTAATGAAATGATAGTCTGTTAAATGATGAATGAGTGGATTACACTGTATAAAATGAAATAGTGATCATATTGACTCCTCTTCACTCCTGTTTTTGAAGATAATGTGCTGTGCTCTTTGTTTACCTGTTGCCGTGGTGAATCGTAGTATCAGAGCTCCATTGATGATGGCTTTTTTCATTCCCAACACACACGCTTAACTCAGAGTTGATTGAAGTAATGCTGATCAGCAAAACTCAAGAGTTTGACAGCTCAGAGTTGGTCAACCTAGAGTTAAGGTTCTAACTCAGAGTTTGTTGAACCTGCTTCCTCAAACGGGCCCCTGCTGTTGATTGTATGATATTTATTTTGATGGACGCTCGTCACATATTTCAGTGAGAATGTTTGATCAGCAGGGGGCGACGCTGTGTCTCGTGTCGTCTCGTCAGTGAAATGGAAGCATGGCCTCACTCAGCTGTGGATGATGTGACCTCAGACTCAAAAGTGTTGACCCTGTGACCTCTCCAGTGTCATGACCTGTAATTACCTCACACACACACACATCTGCGGTGCCTCTGTGATCTGTACATTGTAAAATGACTGTAAATTATTGTCCAAATGATAATAAACGGCAGAATTTGGCATTTGTTACTGATGAGTCTATACGTCGAGTATGTTCTCTTTCTATGTTTCACTTTCTATGCTTTTTATTCCTCTGGAGCACAGAGTTGCCTGAAGTGTATGGAACAATGTATAAATTATGAATATTATGCATTCAATTGCATACACATTAATTGCTGTGCTTCTAACAGTTGGCATAATTTGTATTTACACTTAAATTTACTGTTAAACTAAAAAAAATCCTGAATTATGCTTCAACCCATCTTTAGCCATTAATAACAAAATTTTGCTGCATTTCACCTTAAAAGCCAATGAATAACTGGATCCCTGTTTTCACTGTCCGATGAAATCCAGAGGGTATTATGCTTATCTTATTATTATTATTATTATTATTATTATTACTATTAGTATTATTATTATTATTATTATTATTACTATTAGTATTATTATTATTACTATTAGTATTATTATTACTATTATTATTATTATTATTACTATTACTATTACTATTAGTATTATTATTATTATTATTATTATTATTATTATTATTATTATTATTACAAAATAGTCACAGACCGTTTACAGCTCACTTTCCCTCCGTGTGACTCGTTCTTGTGTCCTCTGCCACAGAGGAAGTCATGTCCTTGTGGACGGGCAACGATGTTGTGGACATGTTTGTTAGGTTTCATGAAACTTTATTGTCCAGTTTGTGGAGTATATTGTCTGAGGGCGCCACAGAAAACAATGTCTTATGATTACTTGTGAGTAATGGGCAATTAAATACAGTTGAACAGATAAGATCAGGAATTCAGAATTCAATGGAAAACGGGTGGTGAGTGGTTCTTTGTCTTCCAGCAGGGACACAAGAGGGACGACAAGGTTTGAGCCACGTAACAAAGGACCTACTTAACGATATTAACGTCTGCATAACACTATGATATCTTAATCTTAGACAGACTTTATCAAAAGGAAACTGAAGTTTGTAAAGCACTCACTCTCCCACACCAAAGTCCATAGAGGAAATCTGTGATTTTAGGCTGGTCTACTGCTGCCTCGTGTGGTCACTCTGTGTCACTGCGGTCAATCTGAACAAAGGATTTCAAACACTGAAGTGACAAAAAAAGACATTTTCCTGAAACCAGGGCCATTTCTCTCCCTCCTTCCCTCCCTCTGTTGTTGTTCCTGTGTGTGCACGCTCTTCTTTTTGTTTTTCCACATGAGGGCACTGATTACTCGGCTGTGGCCCAAATCTGGGGCCAAGCTTCCTGGAGCAGGAGTTGCACCCTGCGTTTCTAATTGTGCTGATCGTGATGATAATCGGCGCTCGGCGCTCCTGCACAGGTCGCTTAGCGCTCTGTCGAGCCAGGCTCTTGATTATGTTGACGTCACTTTCAGATTCTTGTTTGTTTCTTGTTTGTCCGTGTTTGTACCCTCAGGCTCCCGGACCGTGTCCTAAACTCAGCACAGAGAGACTTTGTACACTGAAAACACACCATCTGGGTCATGCACATGCATCTCAAGGCAATTAAGTATTGAAAATAGGTTGTACCTGCAGCTTTATGTGGAAGAAGGTTTTGAATAAAATGACCGTGTTTGTATTGAATGACGACACATTAGTCTTCATAAACTTCATAATCTTTTTCAGCACATGGATGAGGTTTACTGTAGAGCTGCAACTAACGATTCTTTTCATAATCGATTAATCTGTCGATTATTTCCTCGATTAATCGTTCAATGGTCTATAAAATAACTGAAGACCTTAAAAAATGTCGATCAGTGTTCGTCAAATCTGGTAATGATGTTCTCAAATGTCTCGTTTTATCCACAAACCAAAATGATTCACTTTTAATGATTTCTTTGTTAAGAAATGAAGAAAATACTCACATTTAAGAAGCTTAAACTATCGGAAATCTTGTTTTAATCATGAAAAAGGCTTCAAACTGATTAATCGATTATCTAAATAGTTGTAGATTGATTTACTAATCGATTAATCAATTAATCGATTAAATGTTTCAGCTCTAGTTTATTGTGATGCTAATTGTGATGACTTTACTACCCGTCAGTGCGACTGGTGAAATTTTATTCAGTTTTTTACATGGGCTGTATAACCACATTGTGCTGATATGCAGTTACCACATATCACCACCAGGACACGCCAAAGCACCATTCTCATGCCTGATACCATTATTTTAAAAGATTCACTTAAATGAGAATAAAAATACACAACAACATTTTTTTCAAATGTATGCAGAACTGATTCTGAAAGGGAAGTTGCACTTCCTCAAACGTGTGGTTATTACGGTAATTTCCAGCGAATCGGAGTCTTTGTTGCCAGAGAGGAGAGTTGGAAATACACCTGAACATCATTTTCATTTTTTTTGGCCTGTATTTGAACATTGAGATAAAAAACTCAAACAAATGTCACTTTAAATATCTTTTACACTGTTCAAATTCTAAATGTAACACTCACAATCTGGTGTTCATGTACAACTACAGTGTTTTTTTAATAAATCATTTTGGGGGTTTTTTCATTTTAAATTGTTAATACACTATTTTAACATGCAGTAAATTGTAAATAACTGCCAGATATTGAAAGTTATTCTGGACAAATTGGCAAAAAGCACTTAGTTACACGACATTTTCTGGCCCTTTTATGGTTAAAATAAGCAAAAACAAAAGTCCAGACGGACATTTTGAGGCTTGTGCCAGCAGGCCTGGTGTTTAACGTGATAACCAAAGAATGGACATAGATAACGAACGACAGTAAATGTTTTTATTAGGAAAAAAGTATCTATTCAAAAATGACACGATGCTCAGAACAGTGTTCATGTATTAAAATGCAAATTCCATGCTTTGATCAGAACCAGACTCAGAAAACACACTCGTCTGGTGTGAGAAACAACAACAAAAACAACAGTATTTTATATTACAACAACAAAGCTGTGCAGATCCGTGTGACACAGTGACAACACAAGTGATTTCAGCCTCAAACAAACTAAACTGCTCCTCGTTATCAAACCCTGAATTTGTTCATTAGCTGCTCATAATTTGGAACTGATGCATTTCAATAACAAGATATTGGAGGGACATCCTCATGTATTAGTTTCCCTGAGAGTAGTTTATTACAAAGTTTATTACAAAGAGAATTCAAAATAATTTTTGGGTAAAAAATTAAAAAAAATACATGCTTATATATCAACATGTGAATGGATGAATGTGGAGACTTATCATGTCTTCATATAAGCACCACTTCAGTGTCCCACACCAAAGCATGAACATGCCCTGTCAGACTTTAAAGGGACAGTTCAGGGTTCAGGTCTATGTAAGTCTTTGGTATCATAAGAATATATAAGGCAACCGTTCCTTTTTACAGCTGCTGCACCAAGGTCCACGGAGAACATTTTAACACGGTGGAGACACACATTATTTGACTTTTACAAGTTTGTGTCACGATGTTGTTGAAAATGGACTTTTACATTTCTCGGTGAAGAAGGAAGACACAGTAGAGTCTGCTTACGAGAGGAAACAAAGACAGAACTGTCCCTTTAACGGCGTCATAAAGTCCAAATCTTTGACTTTACACATAATGTTTCTTGTCAAAGTCTCCGTTGACTGTGATGGTCTTGGTGGGAGAGTATTTAATGGGGTACGAGCCTCGGACCACCTGAGAGAAGGAGCAGCACAGCAGGGTTCCGCCCAGCAGCAGCAGCGCCGTGGCCGCCCAGCCCACGTAGATCGCGGCCCCGATCTCCCGCTTCTTGGACGGAGGCACCTGCGGGTCGTGGAAGTCCACGATGATGTTGTTGGCCATCCAGCAGAGCGGCACCAGCACGAACAGGCCGCTGACGATGTAGATGACCCCGCCGGCGTTCACCACGCGCGCCTTCACCGTCTCCTCCTTCATGCAGTTGGTGCACTGCGCGCCGGCCACGGTCACCGCGAGGCCGATGATGCTCAGCACCGCGGAGATGACGCTGAGCGCGCGCGCCGTCTGCAGGTCGCGCGTCAGAGCCAGCAGCGAGTCGTGGACTTTGCACTGCATCTGCCCGGTGCTCTGCACCACGCAGGACATCCACAGGCCGTCCCAGATGGTCTGAGCCACCACGATGTTGGATTCGATGAAGGCGGTCACCTTCCACATGGGCAGCCCGCAGGCCACCATCACCAGCAGGGAGCCCGCGACGCACATCGCCAGGCCGAGACCCTCGAGACACGCAGCCAGCATGACTGTGCTGTGGATCAGCCTGATGGTCGTGAAGAGAGAGCTGAGGGAGCACGAGTGGGAGTGGATGTTCTCGCTTCTCTGTCTCTGCGCGGAGTGTCTGAGCTTTTCATTTATGTGACCAGTGAGTGACCACCACCACTCTGCTGCTGCTCCTCCTCCTCCTCCTGCTGCTGCTCCTCCTCCTCCTCCTGCTGCTGCTGCTCCTCACGCTGCTGCTGCTGATGCTGCTGCTGCAGCAAAACAAAACACACAAACTTTGAACCAATCAGAAGCCCAAAGCATCTTCAGCTCAACCAATGAGTCTCGTTTGCGCGCGCGCGCCGTTTTAACATTTAATAGCTAGACTGGATATGTATTACAGATATCTGTCATTGAATTCTTCCTAGTCTTAAAGAACATACCACAATTACATTATTCCTAGGACAAATGACGTCACTTTTGCCATTCGTGTGTATTGGGCTTTCACTTTGAGATATCCACAGTTGAATTCTTCCTAGTCAAAATGAACATTGTGGATATCCACAATTCATATTATGATTAGTAATAATGTCATTATGGATATCTACAATTCATATTATGATTAGTAATAATGTCATTATGGATATCTACAATTCATATTATGATTAGTAAAAATGCACTGTATATCATTTAAGTGAAAACAAGTGAGAACAGCGCTTACTTTGGCTGAAATATAAAAGGTGTAAGTGGTGAATGAAGAGCCGCTTGGAGGCGTCTCTTCGGTTCTCGGTTCTTACCTCCAGTGACCTCCAGCATTATTTATGCGGTGAAACATCATTCACGACAGCAGCTTTTGTCATTCACCCATTCACTCACACATTCATACAGCACATCTATGTGAATGGCATTTTCTATCAAATCATGGAAGTCCAGTACACATGTGGCATGTGGAGTGTTTGATTAGCTTCAGCTGAGCGAATTAAACCTTCTCAACAGACCCTGAAACATTACAGCATCATTCCACGCGTGGCTTCTCTCACATGTTTTTCCGTGATAGGAAATGCTCGTCGATGGCTGACGACAGATCATGTAGTGTCTGATTCACATCGCTGGTCACTCAATTACTGTGTGTTATCACGCTGTACTCATTTTCAGATTGTTTTCCCCTCCTGGCCTTGGACACACAGGAAGCCCTGTGTGCAGAGCACAGGGCGTCCATGTTGATTTGCTCCATTGTGCTCTGACCGTGTTGTTGAAAAGTGCCCTCAACTCCCCTTTTGTGTTTAAGTGGACTCACTACAAGGACATATGGCCACACTTGACCTAATATACACATCCTATACATCATGCTCAGTCAACAGAGAGATGACAGAAGCTCTGAAGAAGACAGTTACTGTTCCAAAACTTCAAAACTTTGTCTCTTATTATCTTCTTGATGAAAAATCAGTTTGAAAGCAGCAATCCTGTGCAGCTATTAGCATAGTAGTGTGTGATTGTGCTGGTGAGCAGTTGTATTTGTATTTAGTGCAAACACAGCGATGCGTGAAGATAAAGAGCTGGACCACACCTGCTGTAATTACTCTACTAACGTGGACGATACAATCTGAGTGTTTTCCGTTTTAGTCATGATGATGTTGCTGAGGGGCTGAGTCAGAGCACTCGTATCAGGGGCTGACTGACCCACTCAGATGCCACGGCAGATAAACAAGAACAGGGCGGAGGAAGAGCTGGCTGCCAAGATAAAGTTTAAAATAAGCTTAAATTATAAATATTTGTTCAGAGTGCAGTTTTCAAGCACGTGGAGTGCAGCGCAGCTGTGCTACATGAGCTTCCTCTGGTCGTACTTTGAGGAAAACCAGAAATACTGTAGGGTATGTGACCAGAGTACGTAAAATATGTACACATGACAAAAACAAAATTATAATAAATCAAATAATTTGAGAAAAGGAAGGTTTTGGTGTTCATATTCAGCTGTTTAGGCATTCAAGGAGTGTATTTATTTTATATATACTGAGATCTGTTATTTCAATGACACTCAGACAATGGAAGAATCACTAGTGCCAAAATAAAAACAATTTCCTTTAACATAAATGGTCTGCTGAACCCCCTTAAATGTAGCAACATTTTAATTGAAATGAATAAATAACAAGCACAAAAATTATACGTAGGAATAGAAAAGTGAAAAAGAATGGGATTCACAAGTGTTTTTTCCTCATCCTACTGTAGCCATGTGCTATATGTTTCTTTTAATTTTGTTTGTTTAAAAAAATGTAATTTTTTAAATAAAGAAATGTTAAAAATATTTGAATGCATAATGCCAATATGTCATTTATTTTTCGATGGCCTGAATTATTTTTATTTCAATATATTGATTTTTTGCGAACTGTTTTAAAAACGTGACCTCTGAACCGGAACCGAAGACGCACGCGCGGGAGAGAGCGAGAACGTAGAAGAAGAAGAAGGATAGCGCGGACGGCTAGTCCGAGCTTGATCTTTATTCCATCACATGGTTATTATCTTATTATCTTATTATCTTTGTCCAGGTTATAAAACAAGACTTGAGCTGATTAAAGTTGTCGGACAGATAACGACATTATCGGTGCTGTGTTGTTTGGACTGTAAAGAGACTCTTCACCAGCGTGAGTAGCCTTTCCGGCTACGTTAGCACAGAGTTCACGGGCGCGGCGGCGTTTCATTGTACTTCACGCACACGGACTGCGCCGAGACGCTGGAACAGACGCGAGTTTTGCCGTTCGTTTGGACAGAGAAGATGATTAACATCTGTACGAGCCCAGGTGTGTGTGTGTGTGTGTGTGTGACTCCACGCAGGCGTTCACAGACGGAGCTTCGTTCGCGTTCATCTCCTCCTTCCGGTCCTCCAACTCAGCAGGTAAACGGTGCACCATTTTATTTTGCTCACGAGCGAAGTGGCCGCTCAGTTTTTGGTTCCCACGCACCCAAGCGACGAACAGGCCTGCAACGAGTTCATTATTAGTAAATGCTGGCATATGACATTTGAGTTGTTCAATCAATAGCTGAAATGTTAGTTAGTTAGTTAGTTAGTTAGTTAGTAGTATTAGTTTTTTCCTCTCATTGGCTGCCATTGACTGCTATAGACGTCAATTCAGCCACTGCATTGGACTGTAAAAGTACAATTGGTAACGTATATATTTCATTCACTTTACAGTAAAATTTTTATTTTATAAAAAGGAAAGATTCTGTGATTTCATTCTACTTACCATAGTGGTGATCAGGGTACAGTAAGGGTTGTTAGGGTAAAAGAGTTCATTCACATAACACAAATCCTAACCAAACCATATAGGTTAATCACAATTGATCATTTTTAAGAGAGCTCAGGGAGCACCCCAAGTAGAATATAAGTGTATTTAACGTTTCATGCCTATTGTAGGGGCACTGGGGCGCTACACTATAAATCTGGACGTAGGAGAGGAGTCACTATTCTCCTGTCAGACAAACTACACTTTGAAAAAAACACTGAAATATATGATATGCAGGGGTGTTTAATTTTAATAAAGGGGAATATGTAGACAAACCCAGTAACTCTGGAGAATCGTTGATATGATGATAACAAAGACAGTGGGTTTTCTTATTTGTGCCCCCCCACTGGACTCAGAACCTCTAACCCCAGCGCGGTGCAGCAACAAAACTCATTTAAATCAGAGAGATTGTAGACAGAGATAGTAGGAAAATAACCTCACACTTGTGACTTAAGTTTCATACTTTAGATAATGAGGCGCCATCTTAATTTAACATGTTATCTGTATGTGGAAATGTCAGTGCTGACTTAAAGGCATAGAAGGCGGACATAGTGCGATATTATTGGTATTGTGGACCATGTATCGCATTGTATCCTGAGCTAACCTGTGGTTCCCACCCCTATAATGTACCCCTATTTCTGACAGTGTAGTTTGCTGCTGCATTGATAATAAGTGATAAAATGACAGGTAGCAGGTGTTGCTGCAGCATGGACGTCAACATGCTGACAAACAACATTCCTGCCACAAAACACAATCAGCTCCGAGCTGGAAAGCTCGTTATATCACAAGCACGCAGCCATGTGCGCGTGAAGGAGCATAATTATGTCACGTAGAAGGTGAGTGGAGCATAAACGGTGTTTTCCTGTTGGCTCAATAACACAAATGCACAGTCTTAATTACAGTGAGGGCTGTGGCCACTGCCAGCAGAATGAAGTGTGTGTGTGTGCAGCAGCCAGATGTTTCCTCCAATTTCCAAAGCTCAGTGTTTACTTCCAGCTAACTGTGAGAATCAAACAATAAACACAGATTAAAAAAAGTGAACATAACTTAAATCTGCAGTGCATAACTTTTGTTGTTATTATTCATCCCATGTTGTTTGTGAACAGAATTAAAGGAACATTGTTTTTTATGTTGCGTCTTTCATCTGAAAACAGGCTTTGTCAATCAATACTATCAGACATGACTGAGGAGCATTTGTGTGTGTATACAGCAGTAGCACACAAGTGCCACACAAATCTATCAAACTACTAAATGATGGGTTTTTGAGCAGAGGAATTCCTCTTTGAAACTTTTTGTTTTCAGACACAAAACAAATCTCTTCTGTGTGCAGCATGGGAATGTTTTTTAAACCACCAGCTTGTAGCTGGGGCGGGTTTCCATTTTAAATCCTGACAGGTCACAAGGGCTGTGATTACTTTGAGCAATGTTAAAAAATCTCTGCCAAACCAAAAACATGGATCGCTGAGTCAAGTAGGTGATCGACTGTGGCGACTGCTAGAGAAGGAGAAACTGAAATAAAAGAAAATACTTACACCAGATTGTTTTTTTTAATTAACCAGGCTTAAGGCAAGCATTCTCATTTAGCAATAACTCTCCTTACTGCCTTACTCAGATTTACAAACCCTGGTTTAACTAGTTCAGATTAGGGCCAAATCCTGGTGTCATGTAAACCCTGTTTCTGAAACCAGCTCAACATAATCTGACTGAGTAGTATCCCATATTCATAAATTCTGAACTTTTGAGGAGAAAACACGTCTGTATGCTTTGATCAACCGTCCTAATGACTGGACTGGGGCTGTTTTCTCGTCCTTTGTCTCCGCAGTTGCCTTTGTTTGTGGTGTCTTCCTGCTGCTGATGTCTGTGACGCTGACTGATGGACAGCTGCTGCCAGGTGACGTGTGGTCAGTGGGTGACGTGTGGTCAGTGGGGGGGCGGGGGGTGTGGTCCTGAGGTGCAGCAGTGTTAGGATATCCTGTCTCTTATCACTTCCATTGCACTCCATTGTTTCTGCAAGCCACCAGGAACTCTCTCCTCCTCCTTTTCCACATCAACTGCTTTTATTATCCACTTTGAAATATCACCTGCCATGACTGTGTGGCACTTGATCAAGACTGATGCCTTGGCATTTTGTTATGTAATGTCTGTTCAATATCACTACCTGGTGCATAATGTTAGCTTAATGTATTTTAATTAAATCCATTATTCATGACGTTAAAGTGATTATAATTGTATGATCTGGTTTATTACACTGTTCTGAAAATCATGTTCAAGGCTGATAAGAAGATATTACCTTTACAGAAATGAAATAAATTGAAATTAAAGTCTTTTATAACTTAAAGGAACAGATATGTTCAAAAACCACATTTAGGGAACGCTGTGTCACAGTTAAAGGTATAAATCTATGGAATAACTTTGCCTTGCAGCTGCAGGCACTAATGAATGTAAATGACACCACCATGTATCATAACGGCGCTAATTGAGATTCATTAGTTGACTCAGAGTGGGGAAAGCGTTATCAGCCTGTGACGTGAATGTCTTGTTGCTGCAGGGCTTTAACTCTGACTCCTCTTCCTCTGGTGACTCGTTCCACCTGCTCTAACAAACAGCGGACATGACGCACTCATTCGGTCTTCCTGTGTAAGTCCAGCTCCACACTTTGATCACAAGGCTACTTCTGCTTCTTTATGACTTTTTTAACGACTAATTGTTCAATTCGTTGGTCACTAACGTCCCACAATTAGGTCGGTAGTCGAAGCACTGTTTATTAACCACTCACAAGCTTAGCTTGTGTAGCATCACACTGCGTTATGTTTGTTTCATTGGCATGACACCTGTCACTGTGGTTCAAAGCCACAGCTGGAGAGGGAACAGGAAATGTAATAATCCACGAGGGTTCAGTGGCAGAGCAGGTCCACTTTCAACCGGAAGGCCATGGGTTCAATCCCCACTCCTTTTATGGCGTATTTCCACCGGCTCGGCACGTCACGGTTTAAGTAGCGTTTCCACTAGCATAGTACCAGGTACTATTTTTACTACCTGCTCCAGCGAGGTTCCAAAAGAGTGCTGAGTAGGTACTATGTGATGATTGGTCAGACTGCTGTCACAGGAAGAGACGTCCCATACACAAATAAAGCCGAACTGTAAATCACTTAAAATTACTTAACAACCCTAAAAACGTGGGTTAATCTCCAACAACTACCAGGAGTCTGGTGTTAAGTCGCTAGTCACTCATTTGTGTGTGTGTGTGATGCGTATAAAACGAAGTCACCGCAGTTTCGCGCAGCGGTGCAGTGAGGACGTAGGTATTACTTTTTTGCAGTGGCGATGCAACCTAAACCTTACCGGTTGTGCCCCTGAGCAAGACACTCAACCGAAATTTGACACACTGGACCTTTTAATACAATAATAAACTAAACCCATATAATGTAATAATACATACAAAGTACATTAAATACTCGACTTTTTATGTCTTCATTAAACATTTTCAGTGGACTATCTAAACCTGACCCACATCCTCCTCAGCTGTCCCTCAGCTGCATCGGAACGGACTTGTTTTGATTTCCGGAGTTAATTTTTCCGCCTTATCTCTGTCATCGGATCATTTCCTGTTTGTAACAGCCACAGTTTCCTGTCTCTGTGGAGCACATTCAGAGGGATAACACTTTGCCTGTCTCTGTGTGTCTCTCTCTCATCTACGGTGTCTTCACTCTCTTTATTCAGTCATATGTAACCATGAAGTTACTGTAGTTTAGCCACTTGGAGATGATTAAAGCTCGTTTTTGTTTATTCCTGCCACTCACACATACATCCTTCAGAGAAACCAGGGAGGCAGCGTAGCTTAAATCATGGAGCCATAATTCTTTTTTATTTTTGTTTCTTGTTGCTGCTGTGTCTTTCACAAAGTTTTGTGTTTTTTTTGAGCAGTAAAAACAAGCTTTTCCTCTGGCTTCCGTCTCACCCCTGCCCACCTCTGCTCCCATTGTTCCTCTGCCACTGACAGTGAGAGAGAGGGCTGCCCCAGAACAATGAGCACTTCCTCCTGTGAGGTGGTGTGCTCGACGGCCTGCAAGGAATCAACACCGAGCACATGTGATGGGCCATTGTGCGTCGCCAAGCTCCGGGTCTTCCTGCGTAAGCCTGTTTCCGAGCTGAAGTCACTGTGTGACCCTGAGCTACGTGTGTGCATGTGTGTGTGTGATATTATTACACACAGGTGTTCTCACATGGACGGACCACACACACACACGCAGGTTTCTCACATTCATGACCGTTGTGTCCACGAAAGACCAGACATTTTATTTTGGGGTATATCCTCATTGTGCACTTACCCGGGGTGTCGCCATCGTCAATCAAATATCATTCGAAGCGACGTCACAATCGCGACCTTCGAAAGCAAAGGTGGAATTGACGATTTAACCACGCCCCCAGTGTGACGTCCTGCAGGGCGTGTGTGTGGCCCACTATTATGTGTGGCGTAACCACACATTAATAGTGATTACATACGTACAACGTTCTCTACACCACGCCACTTTGAATAGAGCGCTCTCAAAGTGTTACCCAACTGCATTGTGGGTCTGTTGCTTCACTTTTGTGCGTCAGATGTTGATAAAACTGTCTACTTTCCAAGTATTTGTGCGAAAACCAGCCAGTGAATCAAAACACGCACCAACGTACTAACCCTAACCATAACCCCACCAATCAGACCAAGTTTAAATGCACAACTAACTAAATAAATAAATAAATAAAACCAGTCGTCACATGGGGCCACACGGTGGTGTAGTGGTTAGCACTCTCGCCTTGCAGCGAGAAGACCCGGGTTCAAACCCCGGTTGGAACAAGGGCCTTTCTGCATGGAGTTTGCATGTTCTCCCCGTGTGTGCGTGGGTTTTCTCCGGGTTCTCCGGCTTCCTCCCACAGTCCAAAAACATGCAATGTGGGGATAGGTAAATTGGACACTCCAAATTGACCATAGGAGTGAGTGTGAGAGTGAATGGTTGTTTGTCTCTATCTGTGTGTGGCCCTGCGATGGACTGGCGAACTGTCCAGGGTGTACCCCGCCTATCGCCCGATGTAGCTAAGATTGGCACAGCACCCCCCGCGACCCTCTGTTGGAGGATAAAGCGGTAGATGATGACTGACTGACTGACTGACAGTCGTCACATGTACGGCCCAGGGTCACTGTGATTGCAGAGGTCACAGTGACCCTGGGGCCCATGATGGTGGCAGGGGAGTTCACCCATTGTCCCCACCTTAGCAGGCCTGCAGCAGCACAGGAAACAGTCCGTTATGGCAGCCTGTTCCTACCTCCACTCCCACGCTCTTCTCATTGTTTCCCTGCTGTTGTCTCCTCCTCCTCCTCCTCCTCAGGTAGGTGTCAGAGCAATTCTCACCAAACCTCGATCACTAACTGTGATCAGATCCACTGGAGCGTTTCTCACTGTGACACCTGTGCCTCTAGTGGTGTAGACTCTTTGTGTGTTTGAGGTATTACTTATGTTGTTGGGACACAGTCACATTGTCACAGAGTTTTATAAATAAACAATAAACATCTCCCATCTTAATTAGTGCAGTAAACAGGTTATTTGTGACGTTCATTGACTGTTGTCTCCCTCTCTTCTCAGCTGCTCAACTGTTAATGGAGACAGCCATTTTGTGCCACCATGTTGCCTCAGCACTATACATGTGCACAACAACCAATACTACAGTTTGTCCTTTCTGGTCTGTGAAGGCCACCATAGAACCCTGAAGAGCATGGGAAAGGGAGAAGTGCTTTTCTTTTTACAATCTGTAATCTCACCACTAGATGGCCCTACTTCTTACACACGATCTGTAAAGGCTTAAGAATTAAAATCAATCAGTTGTCTTGATTCTTTAAGTGTGAAGTTTACTTTGTATACTAATAATAATAATTTTATTTCATTATTATTATTCATTTATAATATTATAATTCATTTATTATAACACTAATATTCGTCATTATTATTATTATTATTATTATTAATAATAATAATAATAATAATAATAATAATAATGAATAAACATCAGTTGACTTATTTACCTAATAACATTTACAAATTACCATATATACACATTTATATTTTATTCTTATTTTTTTGTCATGTTTCATCAGATATGTTTTTTATAGTCTTGTTCTATTGTAACACAATCTCATAGTTTCTGTCATTGGTGCTCAAAATGATTTGAAGTTGAAAAAAAACAATTTATTCAAATAAATAGAGAATTTAATGAAGATAAAATTAAAATAATTAAATAGGACTAAAATTCGGAATAATGTTTATTATATTATTATATTAAATGTTACTATTAGTAGCGGTAGTAGTACAAGACTATGACGTTGTTGCACAGACAGACCGACAGAGTAACACTGCCACCCTCTGGTGAATCGCATGTACTGCAGACACTTGTTTTGCTCACCAACAGGAGGATTACAGTGCGCGCGCATGACAACTCGGCGTGCGTCGTGTGCAATGATGGATGCAGTGAAATGTGTGTGTGCGTGATTTGGATTCAACTCTGTGGGTGGACGCGCATCCTTCAGCTGCACGTAAGAGTGTGTGTTGTTGCGTGGACATCTCACTCGCTCTCTCAGTGAAGATGACGGCTAACAGCAGGTACAGGAGTCGCGCGCAGCCCCGTGCAGGTGAGCATCATCAGTAACAGTTACCGCTTCATTGATTAATCATTGATGAATGATTGTGTTTTATCTTCTGGATGTCTCCTGCTCTGTCCTCCTGCCTGACCCTTGTCTCCTGGAATCTGTCTCCAGATGATGGAGAGGTGAGAGATTACACAGCAGCACTCTGTGTTTGTGTGTGTGTGTGTGTGTGTTGGTGTTACTGATGTTGTGGGGACCTAAATCTATTAACAATCACATTATGTGAACTTTTCTTCCTTATGGGGACTATTATTAAATTTATTAAATTAAATTTGCATAATGTACAGTGTTACATTTGAAGGTGAAGACATACAATAATTAGGTTAGAGTTAGTAGTAGTAGTTATGGTTAGTAGTAGACTAGTAGTAGTAGTAGATCTTTTCTGGCTCTTATCCCTCTTTATTGACTTTGGTGTTGGAGAGTGAGCAGTTTACACACTTTAGTTCCAACAAACAGTTTATTAATATGTCATAGACTTAAGCATGTGTGTATTATTTCCAGAGTAAAGTGTGTGTGAAGTACAAGGGGAAAAAAATACTCCAGTACAGTACAGATACAGCATTTAGTGAAGTAGTTCTACTTCGTTACTGTACATCTCTGATTATTTCAGATGTACCCTTTGTTCTGTGCACACATGATACATTTACCAAAAACTCAACAGAACAATGTATCTTTGCAACAGAATAGATTTTTAAGACCTCCACACATCCTCCTCTTTATTTTCAGATACGCTGCATAATCCCACATATCATATATTTATGTCACCATGGTGCTGCTTTCACAGTTTGCTGTTTTTCATGTGTTGTTGGACGGCAGAGCTGAAGCTGAGTCAGAGCTGTGAGATCCAGCAGTCTGGATCTGTGTTTCTACACAACACTGTACGTGTGTTTGTGTAGGTGTGACACGCACGCACACACACACACACACACACACACACACTGCATACAGCCACGTCTTTCATCCTAAGAATTCAAGATAATGCACTCTACAGTAGATATGGCATGGTGTAAAACTCTAATGCATGATAGGAGTTGTGTGTTTTTGGACGGTCTGTGTGACATCGTCATGTACCATCTGCCTTCTTCAAGGCTCTGTATTCTGTTCCCTTCATTAAAAGATACAGTGTGTAACATTTGGGACCCATATTTATGTTTGTATAAGTAGGGGTGTGCGATATTGATGAAAATCAATATCCTGATATTTTTTGGGATTTTGCAGATAACGATAATTGGCGTTATTTTGCAATCCTCAAAAAATGTGTTTGTAAAAGCATCGAAGGCCTGTTGTATCAGCTCACTCTTGTTAATAGTATATTAGATGTTAATGATAATATTAACAAAATACAAATACTTGTTCAAGAAAAACAGGTCTTATTTATTAACTTATGCTTACTTCCCGGCGCTGTTTGTTCACTCATGTTTAACTTCAGCCAAACATGCAGCTATGATAAGTGTAAGTTTTAAATAACACATTTTTAATTTCTGTAGCCTTAAAGTAAGATTTGTTTTATGTGCTTAGAAAGCGCAAGGGACTTGATTAAAGGAGGAGATTTGGTTTCTTAGTGTTTTCTACAGAAGCCTGAAGGGACAAATGCAGACATCTATGATGCAGATGAAGCAAAGGTGACCGTTGTTCACTGACACACGTTTGTAGTCGGAACTTGGAATTTCATACACCATACAAACACTGGCACTTTTACCATTAATTGCACTTCTGTCATATTTTTTTAACAATAACTCAGTTGTACACATTGTACTGTGTAATTCTTAATCATAGACATGTTGCTACGCTGTTTTTTTGTTTTTTTACCATGTAGAGTGTTGTTATCAACTGATATTGCTAACAGTGGCTAGTCTGGTTTTTTCTGACCTTCTTAAATACATGGTGTATTTGTCGGCACTCCCATTTCCCAGTTCTGATTTTACATTTTTTAAGATGTTGCAGACGAAACCCAAGTCACCAGCAACGTACGACTTTGTTGTAAAGTCTTTGAGAACGTGGAAGGTTTCCCCTACCTGGGAAGCTACTTGTCCAGCGATTGCACTGTGCAGAAAGACATTGACAACAGGATTTGTGCCGCACATGCAGCATTTGGGAGGCTCTCCAAACGTGTCTTCCTAAACCATGACCTCAATCTCCATACCAAAATCATGGTGTTCCAAGCCATCCTTCTTTCCACCCTCCTTTACGGTTCTGAGGTGTGGTTTTCTGTATAGGCGTGATGTAAAAAAGCTGGAGCATAAACTCTGTGCGATCCTGCAAACCCACGCACACACGGGGAGAACATGTGACCTCCTTTAATGGACAGATCATTTAAATAAATTCACCTTACTGGTGGAGGTTGGACAAGACAAAAAGAATAAAACCAACCACAAAGATATTCACAAAATCCACAATGAGATGCAAAATACCCAGAAATTTAAGAGGCAAAACATGGGGCGATAGGCGGGGTACACCCTGGACAGCTCGCCAGTCCATCGCAGGGCATATTAAGACTTTATTCAGATAATATTAAGACTTTATTCTGGAGAGCTAAACAGTGTTTGTCTTCCTCCTCTCTCCATGTAATCAAATGCTCTGTCTCCCCCTCCCCCTCCTCCAGTGCCAGTGGCTGTTTGTCACACTGCATCATGAATCTCCCATGTTCTCACCCTCCGTCACACTCTCTTTACCACTTCAATAAAACATGGAGTGAATCGTGGGAATGTCCTACTAACGCAGAGGGCCAGATGACACTGACACTGTGTTTCTGTTTCTGTTTCCAGGAAAAGGAGTATGTTGGTTTTGCGACACTGCCCAACCAGGTGCACAAGAAGTCTGTGAAAAAAGGATTTGACTTCACCCTCATGGTGGCAGGTGAGAGTGGAGTCAGCATCGTGTCAGCGCCTGAATTAAAAGTGCTTTACAGAGCCCTTTCTAGTCTTGATGACCACTCAAAGCTGCGTTACGTTACAGTTTTTTGCCATTTACACATTCATACAGCACATCTATGAGCGGGACACACTGACATGTAAACTATCAGAGCTGGGAATCAAACCCACAAACTTCAAGGTCAAACACGAGTTTGTTGTAAATTCCAACTACACATGGAATGCACCATTAGCCACCTACTTAAAGGAATACTTCACTGATATGCATTTAGCTTTGTATTACTAGAATAGGTGCAGTATTTTTGGAAAAATTGTGCTTCCCAACCTCAGTTCCCCTGAATTGAGAAATATCTTCATTCTTTTCTTTATTACGTGCCCACCAGTGACTTGGTCATGTTAGCGTAACTGTTTACATTCTTGGAATAAGGTCCCGTCCCCCTACGAGTGGGTCTAAAACGTGTGGACACCTGTTTGTGTTACAGGTGAGTCCGGTCTTGGTAAATCCACCCTGGTAAACAGCCTGTTCCTCACCAATCTGCACAAAGACCGAAAACTGCTCAATGCTGAAGGTGAGTCACTAACCAATCCGACGTCTCCATTGCTGCCTTCTTCTTTTTCTTTTTCTTTTTCTGTGAGGAGTGAGAGTGGAAAAGCGTGACTGACAGTTCTCTCCGTCTTTATTCTTTGGCATACTGATTGTATAGTTATATTAGTTGTTTGGGTTTGTAGTTTTCGTTTGTTTTTGTGTGTTGTGGGACGTTAAATGGAGCCAGAGACACAAAAAAGGGAACTGGCGTTTGAAACAGCAAGGTTGAAAAAAAAATCGATGTGTTATTTTTACAAGAAACGCACAGTGATGTGAGCATCGAGGCAGACTGGAATAAGGAGTTGGAGGGCCAGCTGGTTTTCAGTCACAACACCACACTCAGTGGTGTATAATCCTCATGTTGAAAAATGGATGGCTGACCTACAGTGGAGGATCATACATGGAGCTATAGCTACTAACGGATACAGAGCTCGCATGGATCTCAGCACTGGGGAGGGATGTTCCCTTTTGTGGGCCGACAGTGACTCTAGAGCACTTGGTGGTTTCATGTCCTCATTTGGCAGACTTGTTTAAGATTTTGCACAGGTAGGTAGAAGCTCTGGGAGAGGTTAACTGTTGACCGTTCACTGTTAAAAAAAAGACAGACAAGGGTTCTCATTAATTTCTTGTTGGCATCTGCTAAGCTTGCAATCTGGAAAAGCTGCAAGAAGCAGGCGTCAGGTGATGGCTGGACAGAGCCGGTGCTCAGTCTGAAGGCCCTGGTCTCAGCCAGACTCAGGATAGAGCACTCGTTCTACAGACTGACCTGTAACCTGGGAGCTTTTGAGGAAGTGTGGGGCATCAGGCAGGTTCTGTGTTCAGTAGTGGGGGATGCATCAATGCAGCTCAATGTCTAGTTGTGTGTGTGAGTAAGTGAATTGATGAATCACTATTATTCATGATGTGTTGTTGAAAAACTTTCCTAATTAAAGTCAAAGTCTTCTTCTTCTTCTGTCTTCAGAGTAGACTGTCGATTGTTAAATGTCTTTGCTGTTTCAGAACGGATCAGTCAGACAGTTGAGATCACAAAGCTCACCGTGGACATCGAGGAGAAGGGTGTAAAGCTGAAACTGACCGTTGTGGACACGGTGGGATTTGGAGACGCGGTCAACAACACTGAGTGGTAGGTGTTTACTCTCTATGCTGACATGCAGCTATAATCACAAGTATGAGATTTTATATGAAATTAGTTTCTAACCAGTTTCTGAAGAGTGCAGTTCTTTCTTTAGTTCTTCCTTATTTATGTTTTACAATGTACAAAAAATACAGGTTTTCAAAAATCAAAACAAGGCAATCGTGATGGAAGACTTCACCCCATTCACGCAACAAGCCTCTATCGGCCTCTGCTGGTCATTTTGGCAAGTGTGGAAACACAAACAGACAGACACACAGTCACTAAAAACAATACTTCACACCCACTCTGTGGGGTGAAGTAAGAAGTAGTGCAAACACTGTTTATAGTCCAGCTCAGGGACAATAACATGAAAACATACAGGGGGAAAAAGACAGTTAGTGGTTTCACTTTGGTAATTCATTTTTATATTGCTGTAAAATATGTATAATAGATTTTAAGAAATACTTACAAGGAATATAACAAAGCCGTGGTGTTTAAGTTATGTGTTATTTTTTGAAAAAGATGTGTAAGTCCCAGTGTCAGTCAACGTTTCAGCATTTGCACTTAAATTGTTATTTATGTTGACGTTTTTTTTATCCTTTACTGGTTGAAGGTTTTGGTGGCGCTCAGAGGACCCTGAGTGTGGGAAACCTGGTTCAGTGTGTCCTGACTCTGAGCTCAGGTTACTTTTCTTTCTGAAACAAGCTAGAGTTACTCTTACTCTGGTTTTATTTTCTTCCCTTTTTGAAACAGAAAACCCTGAGTTTTTCCTCTTTTCAGGATTTTCATTAAATCTGATTCCTGAAACAGAACCCAGGTATATGAAGCAGCTTTTGAATACCAGACAGTAAATCATATAAGGAGGGGGTGATCTGGTTGTAGTTAGTAATAAAATGAGCTCAAGGAATAATGGCTGATTCTGTCGTTCCTTAATTCACTTTTTTCTATAATTTCCTAATAGCATATTCTGAATAACTGCTCCTGTTTTCATAACTAGATCTGATGTCATAATGTGATGTTTTATGTTTGTGTTTGGTAGCTGGACGTCCGTCACAGACTATATCAACCAGCAGTTTGAACAGTACTTCAGAGACGAGAGTGGACTGAACAGAAAGAACATCCAGGACAGCAGGGTGCACTGCTGCCTCTATTTCATCCCTCCGTTTGGACACGGGTAATTAGCGCACTCTCACATGTACACGTGGTATTTCCTGTATATCTGTGCATACATGGAAATGTTCTGTAAACTTCATGGGCTCCCGCAGGCTTCGTCCAGTGGATGTAGAGTTCATGAAGGCCCTACAGGACAAGGTGAACGTGGTTCCTCTCATCTCAAAAGCAGACTGCCTCACTCCCACTGAGATAAAGAAACTTAAGGAGCAGGTAGGACAACATATGATTCTCACCTCTCTGTTGTCCAGACGTAGTAAAAACTACTAAAAAGAGTTGCTGCACTGAGCTAGCCTGAGTCAACTCAACTAAGTCTGCCAGTGACTTAATGCAATGACCACAGAGAAGCGACGTCTAGCAGCTTTGGTATACATCCAACACATGGAGTTGTATGTATCGAGACCAAGACTGAGACTTTTACGTGGTCTCTGTCTCGTCTTGGTCTCGATACCCTCTGGTCTCGGTCTTATGTTGGTCTGTGGTCTATGTTTGCCCTTTGAAAAAATGCATCCAACATCCAACATCCCAGTTACATTGACTAATAGTTTGAATAAAATCCTATTATATTCAAATCAATGAAATGAGAAAAGTATTATATATAACATAATTAATAAGATATATGTAATATTACCTATAACAGGTGAGCTCTATGGCTCCATGAGTCTATGAAATATTAGAGGTATATTCTCAAGATGTGAAAATAGGTAAACAACCTCTATTTGAACATTAAAGGTGCAATATGCAACATTCCAACGGACGAGGTGTGAGGAAACAAATATTAACAATGTAAACCTTTACTGAGTAAGAAAAACTGTATTCTGCTCACTCCTGCACCTAAATTTGCATTTAGTGCAATGAGCAAAAACAGAAATAAGAGCTTCTAAACAAACTAAAAGGGTTACAACAGCTAACAGTGGACACAGCAGTATGTAAAAACCACACAGGCAAATGTCTTATGTGTCACCTTTCCTTTTTTGCCTATGTGTCTTTGTTTTAAATGCCCTGCAGCAGCTCAAACAGAAGGTGTCCTGAGTGCGATGTGTCTTAAGAACGTAGAGTCCTATTTAAGGTAGTGAGAACCGTGCACGGGAGAGGGCAGTCAATTATGGTGGTGATGATGATGACCTACAGGAGCACTTTTTTGTGAGGTGGTTCTTCCTTCCCTCAGGAAGTAAAGATGAGTACTGTGGTGTTTGTGCTCCAGGCCAAGCTCTCCTCAATGTAGATGGCCAGAAACTGGACGTCTCCTCAGAGTCCCCATTATTGTTCCTGCATCAACTGGTGATGTGCTGAACCCCATGCCACACCCGCCTTGTGTTGTTACTGCTGAGGGAGTCCTCTATCTTCACGCTGTATGCTGCCTTGGCCTTTCTGATTCACACTCTGATTCACACTCTGGAGCTCTAGTTGGGAAAGACCCAGTGCACTTGTCTGTGTTTAGCCCAGGACAACTGCTGTGTTGTCCTCCAAGTCCTGATCTTCAAAAGTATCCCAGATGGTACTTTTGAAGCAGACCTGTAGCTGATGAGAGGCACAAATCAGTATGATTAAACTCCTCTGTTATGATGTAAATCAACTCAGGATACATGCTCTGTTGACTACTGTGGTGGTGTCATGCAAAAGTCCAAGTGCTGGACTGGTGGTGTGTACACAGCTATGGCCAGGACCACAGTAAACTCATGCAGAAGGTATATGGGCCTGCATTTAACTGTCATGTACTCCAGGTCCTGGGAGCAGTGGCTGGCTACAGTCTGACATAAATGCATAGCCCCCCCTCCTCTGCTCTTACTGGCTCTGTTGGCAACAAATCATACAATCAGGTGATAACACAACGAATGGTATTGACGAAGTAGGAGTATGTATACTGTATTTTCCAAAACCTTGAACTAATCCTTTAAAATAATGCTTCATCTATTCCCCAAAAAAATTCTCTTTCTTTTTCATGAAACTCTGTATTTGAGTGTGAATAGTTTGGGAATATAAATTATATGGAGTCTTGAACGTGAGAATTAGATATGGACCCATTTTCAGCTTTTATTGCTGAATGACTCAGACATTTCTTCCACTGAGTTTTATCATGTAGGCTGGTGACCTGCTTAAGTCCAGCACTCACTGAGCGTGTGTGTGTGTGTGTGTGTGTGTGTGTGTGTGTGTGTGTGTGTGTGTGTGTGTGTGTGTGCGTGCTTCCAGCTAAGAGAGGAAATTGATAAATATGGAATAAAGATCTACCAGTTTCCCGACTGTGACTCTGATGAAGATGAAGAGTTCAAGCGGCAAGATAAAGAGCTGAAGGTAAGAGCCACTCTTAAGCATAATGATTTTAAAACAACATTAAGTTCTTTGGGCCCATCTTCACTTGGAACCTTTTACTCACAGCTATATCTTCTGCCTGAGGTTGTTTATAACTTGATTATTAATATTTAAATTTTTAAGATCCAATATGCAATAATTGAGTGTCTCTATCACAGAAATGTCAGACCATCGATAACCCTGATTTGGTCTCTCTCCTTTTGTCTGAAGCCTTTTTAGCCAAAGAGAAAGTTTTCTGTGGAAGTTAATCCAGAGACAATTTGACCTTCTCTCTACTTCCAATGACTCATTTTGCACAGTACTCTATATTTCTCTGTTTATGCATTTGGTTTATATTCTCTGCTTTAAAACTCTACGCTACTACATATCCATCCATCCATCTTCTACCTTTATCCGAGGTTGGGTCATGGGGGCAGCAGCTTGAGCAGAGAAGCCCAGGCTTCCCTCTCCTGGCCATGTTGTCCAGCTCTTCCCGGGGAATCTATGGGTGGTAAGCCCATGGGAAGGGGGACCCACGTTGCCTCTTCACCTGTGCCCATAAAGCCCCTGACAACAGAGCTCCTAGGATCGACATGCAAACCCCTCCACCATGATAAGATAGCAGCTCGAGGATGGGGCTACTACATATTTACAATGTTAATATTTCTTTCTTGACATTTTAACAGGAAGATTTTGTTTCAGCATCAAATTACTTTTCATTTGAATATGGCCAAGAGCGTGTGCTCCAAAAGAGGATATGCAGAAATACTGCAAACACATTTTTAGGATATTAGCCATGTTTTCATCATGAACAAGTGTCCTTGTCTCAGATTGATGCTCAGAAGCCAGTATCCCATACAGCCACCCTTCCAAAAAAACAAAACCGGTTGTACAGGAGGCAGCAATCCCAACATTTTGATGGGTGACATTTACTTGGTGGCACTGCTCCTTTAAATGCTCTGATACCGCAGTATGTGTGGTGTGTTATGCAGGAGAGCTCGCCGTTTGCAGTGATCGGCAGTAACACTGTGGTAGAAGTCCGAGGCCAGAGGGTGAGAGGGAGGCTCTACCCGTGGGGCATTGTGGAGGGTAAGAATCTCTCCACTGGATTCAATCTGGATCGAGCCCCGCCCCCCCTGCAGCAGGTCTAACATTTCAGTTGCCATGACAAAACAAGTTCTTTTCAGTAATGTGACATCTTTTCTTGTGTGCAGTTGAAAACCCATCCCACTGCGACTTTGTGAAGCTGAGGACTATGCTGATCAGAACCCACATGCACGACCTAAAGGACATCACCAATGACTGTCACTATGAGAACTACAGAGCTCAGATCATCCAGACCATGACCAGGTCTGTGTATCAATCAATCATTCAAACGTATTTATTTCTATATTTATATAGCTCTTTTCATACAAGGCAGTGCAGCTCAAAGTACTTCACAGAATAAAAATATAATAGCGCCTGTCGCCCATCTCAGCTGACATATGACTGGTATTATGTATTAAAAGTGAGGAAAGGAAGTGAAGTGAGGAAGCGGAATCAGAGAACTCTCAACAAAATGGTAAAAAAGTCAAGTGTAGCAGCCTATAATATAATAACTACTGTAAACACAATACCTTTTTTTTCTGTTTCTTATTGTAATAAAAGTTTATCATTTAATAACTGGCCAGTATTGTCATAAATAGGTTGTAGGGTTGTAATAAGGTAATGTTATGCCACCTGTTGTACTAGGGCTGGGCAATAATTGAATTGAATTGAATTGAATTGAATTGAATGACTTTATTCCACCCCCAGGGGGGAAACACACAATACTATAATACAATAATACAATACAATACAATAACGATATGTATCATGATAGACACTCAAGTGATAGCAATAAACAAAAACGTTCCATAAAGTCACTCAACTTCGTTAGGAACAAAAACACAAGGTTGTTTGCATGAACAAACTCAGTTTCTCTCTCGTAACCAAGTTCCGAAGAGGCGAGTTAGTAAAAAAAGGACACACTACCTCGCCAGTCTGGTTACTTAAAGTCCGACCACAGTCACGCCAATGTTGCCTACAAATTACGCCAAACGACCGTACCCGCCAAGAGCTTATTACTTATTATCAACAAAAGTATTGTACCATCTTTGCCGCTCACAACCTTTGGATTACACGCGTTGTACAGCACGGCCATCAACATCATCTGCCGCTACATGTGGAGAACCACAGACCGCCATGTTGAGGTGCTCTGCAACAGTGCCGTATAATGAAAAATCTAAACGTTACAAAGACATAATAGAGGCAGTGACTTATCACAGAGCCAAGGACATGCTTCCAGTCACCAATTCATATGAGTTAAAAGATACACATTTTCATGGACATGCTTTTTGCCCGAGTCAGAGGGCACACACACACACACAAAACCCCACGAAAGTGAGGGCCGGCACGGTGGCCGAGGTGGGATCCCGGCCCCCTTCTCACGGAGGGGCCGGTCACACCACAAAAGTGGTGGGGACAAAATTGTTGATCATAAATAGCGCTGGGGACATGTCGGTATCGGAATAAAACCCAACCGATACCCAACCCTACTGGTGACATGTCCAGGATGTGACAGGTGTGTGACTGGTGACCTGTCCAGGGTGTGACCCTGCCTTTCGCCCTATGTCAGCTGGGATGGGCTCCCTGTGACCCTCTTGAGTAGTAGTAAATGAATGAATGAACATATCTCCAAAAAGGTATAGATTTAATATTATGCAATAGTGTCAATCTGTTATGTTATAGTAAGATGAATGCAGATAAGCCAGTGGAGAGCCCCATCCTACCACTATCCACACCAGGCGTGGAGACAGAGAAACTCATCAAAATGAAAGATGAAGAAGTGAGTGCATAGATAAATGTCACAACCATGATGCTGATGTGAACTGATGAGGCCTGTCTTATAATAATCTCTATAATTGTCTCATGCAGCTGAAGAGGATGCAGCAGATGCTTCAGAAGATGCAGCAGCAGATGCACGAGCAGGACTTGTGACCCCTGATTTAAACCATCACAAATACAATATTTCTCCCAACACTTGTCAGAAATAAACTGTGGACAAAAAACAAAACGCTGGGAGATGTATTTTAAATCAACGTTAATGTTTTGGTTTAAATGAACCCTAGGGATATCCCGATACAACTTATTCACTCCCGATACGATACCGATATTGCAGCCTTGAGTATTGGCCGATACCGATCCGATAAGAATCATACATACTTTAATGACTTATTTTGTAGTGTGAAATTTTAGAATAGGCTTGATTAAGTGATATTACTTAAACAGAGAACAAAAGTCCATCGCGGGGCCACACACAGATAGAGACAAACAACCATTCACTCTCACGGTCAATTTAGAGTGTCCAATTTACCTAATCCGGAAGCCAGAGAACCCGGAGAGTACCCACGCAGAGAACATAGAAGTCATAAACGAACTTAGATTAGCCAAGTCACACTTCTTTCTCAAACTTTTGAATGATGCTAAAGGGAACAGCAGCGAAATTTGGAAAAGCATCAACAGTCTCTTAGGGAGAGCTCAACATCACACTGAAGATATCCAGCTCACAGTTCAGGGCCAGACAATAGATGACAAAGCCAAAATTGCCTCCATTTTTAATTCTTTTTTTATTGACTCTGTTCAGAGACTAGGAAATAATTTTAAGACTGGTGAACAACTCACTGACCTAAATGTTGCGGGACAGGGTTTTGACCTAGTCACAGTGACTGAAGAGGAAGTGAAGAAAGTGATTTGTTCTTTAAAAAACTCAAAAAGCAAAGATGTCTCTCATCAGGACACAGTGTTTATCAAAAAACATTCAACCACACTAATTCCTCCAATTACTCACTTGGCAAACCTCTCCATTATTCAAAGTTTCTTTCCTCCACACTGGAAACAGGCCATTGTAACTCCTATCTTTAAATCTGGTGATCGCAATATAGTCAGTAACTACAGACCCATTAGCATCTTACCAGTAATTTCCAAAATTGTAGAGTCATAAACCAACTTACAGACCACATAAATAGCTGTAACCCTGGTCTTGACTCAGCACAATTTGGATTCAGAAAACACCATTCCACAGAAACAGCCATCCTCCACCTAACAGAGCAAATCAGACTAGGTCTGGACAAAGGTGGAGTTGTTGGAGCTGTGTTCTTAGACTTAAGTAAAGCCTTCGACACAGTTAATCATAAGGTCCTTTTGTCTAAGCTCTCCAACGTCAACCTTTCGTCCAACACACTTGCATGGATATCGTCCTACCTATCCGATAGAAGGCAGTGTGTGAAAATTAAAGATGCAGACTCCAGCTACTTAAGGTGCACATTGGGTGTACCTCAAGGATCTGTGTTAGGCCCACTACTATTCAGTTTATACATTAATGACCTCCCACTGTATTGTCATGACGCAGAGGTACAACTCTATGCTGATGACACCGTCCTATACACACATGCAAAATCAGCTCAGCAAGCTGCTACTAAACTAACCAACGCCCTCGTTGGAGTTGCAGAGTGGCTCGACCGATCCTGTCTCACCCTGAATGTAAGTAAAACAAAAGGCATGTTCTTCTCCAACACCAAGCTGAACATCCCAGATGTAAATATCTACATCAGAGGTGAACAGATTGAGACCGTCAGTGAGTTCAAATATCTTGGTGTGCTACTTGATCCAAATTTGAATTTCAAGAAACATATCAAAAAGATGACAAAAACCATCAAATACAACCTGGCTAACTTCAGGCAGATTAGATCCTCCCTATCCACAGAGGCTGCAAAAATATTTCTGCATGCTCTTATTTTATCTCACATCTCCTATTGTATCACTTGTTGGGGGCAGGCTAGTCAAACAACAATCAGGCCCTTAGAATCCCTGTATAAACAGGCACTGAAAATATTTGACAAAAAGACACTTAGGTACCATCACTGTGACATACTACACAGGCACAATCTTCTATCTTTTGAAAATTTTAGATTTTTGTCAAACGTATGCACAGTCTACAAAATCCTAAAAGGCTTGGCTCCCACCTGTCTGCAAAGGTTTGTTTGTTACCGTGGCTCTGTACGGTCCACAAGAACAGCATCTGTACATAGCTGCACTGTACCCTTTCGCTACTCAGCATTTGGACAGGCAGCCTATTCTGTTAAAGCTGTCACACAATGGAACACCATTCCAGATGATATAAAAAACTGTGACCTGCTTGGTGGGTTTAAAGCTAAAATAAAAAAACACCTAAAACTCTCACAACAATGCACCCACTAATTTGCCAGTGGCTATTTGTGTGAGTGTATGTATGTGTGTCTGTGTGTGTGTGCACCTGTGAGGGGCACTTCCTACACTGCTGTATGTTCTTACTTGTTGCGTAATGTTTTAACTGTGCTGTATTTATTTTGTCCTTCTACATGACTACATGATTACCTGCTGAGTGATATTTGATGTTTTACCTGTGTTGTATTTATCTTTAGGTAGGGACTGCAGATGTAAATTAGCCCAAGGCTAACTCTGGTGTAATGCATCAAATGGTGACATTTATGTTTTTAATTGCACATGGTCCCTTTCAAATAAAATCAAATCAAAACATGCAAACTCCATGCAGGAAGGCCCTTGTTCCAACCGGGGCTCGACAACGGGTCTTCTGCGAGAGTGCTAACCACTACATCACCGTGTGGCCCGCACCAAAATGTAAATGTGCCAAATTAAGTTTTTACAAATAACAAAAGCAAACGCATACATTAGAGGGTAAGGAAAAGGAACAAGAACTAAAGAAATGGATGAAATATGACAAATCCAAAAATCAATGAAATAATCATTTTATCATTTTTTTCCACATTTACTGTACATATTTCAGTGTCATATGCTAATGAGGTCTGGGGGTCTGGGGTTTGGTCTAAAGCAGGATTTAGTTACAAGACGTGTGATGGGTCAGTTCGACTACTTCTGTCTGGCAGAGAACAGCCAGTGTTCACTTAAGCTTTTACATGCACGTGTGTAGATGTTCTTTGTTAAAAAACATGGGGTTAACTTACATTGCCAGCTTCTGTATTATAGCATTAGCTTACAACACAAATAAATCAATCAATAGTGAAATACATGTAAAAAAGAAAAAATAATAATAATTGTATTTATATTTATTTTGTGCTGGAGAATGACTGGTTTAAAAAAGTTCTGATTTCTGTTGGAAAATGCTGTCTATATTTGGTGAACCTAATGTTAAAATATCGTAGACTTGTTAGGTCTTCTCATGTGAATTTGACCTGTTTTTTCCTGCTGTCCCACTGAGAGCATAGAACACAGTTTAAGTGTAAATCTGGCTTGATTTTAAAAATGTGTGAGACACCACAATCTTTGAAACCGATTTTCATTGTTTTAATCCTGAGAAAACACAGACTAGAGGATCCAGTCAAGACACAGGACCACACACTTTTCACGGAGATTTAAGGGATTTGGGATCTCACTGAAACTTGTGTGATTTAAAGTGACCAGAATATCAACAGACATGGAGACGGACTGTCGGACTGACATCACACAATAGCTGTTGTGTGCATGTGATGTTTTGTGATGGGAAAAAACTAATCACTGAGATGACAGACTCTACAACATCCATTTCCCAGTCCACTCACTCACTCACTGTGGGGTTCTCCTTGCAATGTTTCACTGGCTTTCTGTCGAATTTAGAAGAGATTTAAAAATTTGACTAATTACTTTTAAAGCAATACATTTATATTTGAATTACCGGCACCTTATGAACCTCCTCAGGCATGATTCTCCTTACTGTTCCGACAGCCCGTCTGCTCACTATGGGGAATCAGTGGTGAGTTGTTATCATGTCGAGTGTCAGTACACATCTTTCTACTGTCTTTAGCTTTATAATATGTCATTCTTTAAACTTATAGAACATAAATTCAGTCCAAAAAAAGCATGTTTGGATTTCACCATGTTTTTTTTGCTGTTGTCATCTTCTCCTTCTTCTGTTTATGGGCTGTTTGAATTTACTGTGGGAGTGGAACATGTGTGTGTTAGTCTGACAGCCTAGCTTATATTTGCATATTATTATAAGTCAGTTTTTAGTTTGACTAACATAATATTTAAGATAAAAATATGTCCATCGGTTTCTGGTATGCGCTTGTTAAGATAAGACGTGTGCAGGAGCCTCTCTGCGCGCGCACATGTCTGTGACGTAGCTCTGAAAAGGTCTATAAAGTAATAAAGTAGCCTGACGGTCACAGACGTTCTGTCCTCCGTCTTCGCTGCTAACGTTAGCTGTGGCTGCCCTTGCGACTGGTTGCTTTGCATTGATGTGGTAGGCTAAACTTGAGCTGCTTCGAGACGGGATATCACTTTACCTTTATTAATGTGCCGTCGGGACGTTTTTGAACGCAATTAAAAAACATGCTAAATATGACTGTAATTAATTATTCACAATTAACGAGATAATTTGACAGCCACCAGGTTTCAGCTATCAGTTGAGCGTTTAACCAATACTTTTACCATACCGATGTATCTGAATTGAATAATACTAATTTATTGTACTTTTAGTTAAAGGGTGATGTATTTAATTTCCCAAAGAATTAATGTATTATTGTTATTTATTTTATTATAAAGACGGTATTTATTGTTGTAATATATTATATAAATATTATTATTTAACATATTTTAATTTGAACATTGCTGTTTTATATTACGTCTGTGTCTATTTTGTACCATTTGTGTTGCTCTGAATATTTCAAAAATAAATCTGGAGAAACTCAGTACTTTTTTTTACTCTTGAGTACTTGAGTAGTCTTTTCACTGCATACTATTTAACTCTTACTCGAGTTATTATTTTCATGAGTACTTTTCTACCCACTATCACGTCAGCCATCTTTTCCAGCATTTCGCATTTTAAATTCTTGTAATGATTTTTAACCTCCACCTACTGTGTTTTTTTTCATTTTAACTTTCACCTTTTTTTAATTTATCCATTTTATTTTATCTTCTGATGTTTGTGTTTACAAATAAAATTTATTATTATTATTGTTGGACATGCAATGACATGTGTTTAATAATTGACATCTGTGGTCCATCACCACCTCATCCTGACACTTTAATATTCTTTCTGCTTTTGTTTTGTAGCTTTGAAAATTCATGGATAACAACAATAATAATAATTATACTTTAGCATTAAAAAATCCTTTGGGTTAAAGAGCTTCTACATACTGGTGTATTAAAAATATAGGATCATTATCAATGCTGTTAATGTAGAGCAGCCGTGGCTTTGGGCGGTGGTTTAATACTTTGGTTACTCTGTACATAACACTGTAAAAACACCAAGTTTAACGTGCGCAGAGGCTCAGTTTCCTCCTCTTGTTGTAAAAATATTGTCAAAGGGGCAGGACCACCGAGACTGAGGAGATCCAGGAACACTGACAACACTGTGTTTGTGTTGTGTTTCAACGACTGTCCTGCATCACATTACTGGATCTTTAGCTTCTTCTCCATCAGCCCGACAGCTCCACGGAGCTCCGAGCACAAGCGGGAATGGAGCAGAGCAACGCGGACGAGAGCGAGAGCCTCGCTTCCCTACGAAACACGATATGGAAGCAGCTCCAAGCCAAAGTCAAGCCACTGCGCAGTCCCAGACTGAGCTCCAGGGAGAGGGGGGAAGTAACGAAGAGGAACACGACGACGACGACCGGGAACGAGCCCAACTTACTCTCCCCCCCTCAGTTAAAAGTCCCGTTCGAGGCTCCGCTCCTCGCCGAAGCGGCGGGAAGCGGCTCCAAACTGGAGCCTGAGTCCCCGGAGACGCTGCCCGAACCTCCGCAGCACAACGGCAGCGACAGTGGCGGCAAAGCGGCAACAGAGGCAGAAACACAGCTGGAGCGCAGGGATGAGCAGCCGGTGAGTCAAGTTCTATTTTTTAACCTTTTAATCTAAAGTCTTTGTCACAACTTTATGAAAGTGAGGATAGTTATTATACACGTTTGTTAGAGGAGACATGCAGACATGAAGGGTCCTGTCTGAACTGATAACTTGATAACAACCAGTGGCGGTTCTAGCTTTAATGACACCCTGGGAGACTCCCCTCAAGCATGGACTGAAACAAACTAACACAACAGGGTCAAACAAACTGTGATGTTTTATTACATGTCCACAAGGACATCTAACATATGGCAAATGTAAAAAAATTTAACAACATCTGTGGGGAAAATAAAATTGTATAATTAAAAAAAATTAATAAATAGACACAAATATTTCTCAATTGCACAAATCCTTCATCAGAACAATGGAAAAACACAGTTAAGAGAAGCCAGTTATAACACTGTAAATATGGCAGAAATTTACACAACAATAAGAGCAGCGAGAAACAATAATAATTTAATTGAAATGAAATAGACAAAAGTATTTCTCAATTGTTCAAATCTTTCATCGGATAACTTGATCTTTAGCTTCTTCTCTATCAGCCCGACAGCTCCACGGAGCTCCGAGCACAAGCGGGAATGGAGCAGAGCGACGCGGACGAGAGCGAGAGCTTCGCTTCCCTACGAGACACGATATGGAAGCAGCTCCAAGCCAAAGTCAAGCCACTGCGCAGTCCCAGACTGGGCTCCAGGGAGAGGGGGGAAGTAACGAAGAGGAACACGACGACGACGACCGGGAACGAGCCCAACTTACTCTCCCCCCCTCAGTTAAAAGTCCCGTTCGAGGCTCCGCTCCTCGGCGAAGCGGCGGGAAGTGGCTCCAAACTGGAGTCTGAGTCCCCGGAGACGATGCCTGAACCTCCGCAGCACAACTGCAGCGACAGTGGTGGCAAAGCGGCAACAGAGGCAGAAACACAGCTGGAGCGCAGGAATGAGCAGCCGGTGAGTCAAGTTCTGGTTTTTATATTTTTATTATAATTTTTAATTTCTCCTTTATTTAACCAGATAAAAGACCCATTGAGATCAAGATCTCTTTCACAAGGGTGACCTGGCCAAGAAAGGCAGCAGCACACATCATAGTTAAATAAAAACAGGAAGTCAGCAACTACAATACAAACATGGAAATACAAAAGTACAACTAGACATAAAGTGCAAGAGTTGTGGTCACAGTAACAATTTAAAAACACAGGCACTGTTCAATGGATTTCTGTTGTCTGACTTTTAAGATGGAGCGGAAAGCTCCCAGTGAAATAAAAGCTTGCAATTTAAGTTCAGTTTGGAGGGTATTCCAAGCAGAGGGGGCAGAGAAACTGAAAGCTTTTTTTCCCATTTTGGTCCGAACGCGTGAGGCGGACAAGTGCAAAATGTCATTTGCACGTAAGGCATAATGGCTTCTGGTTCCCTGAAGAAAAGTACTTAAATAGGTATGAACTAAGCCGAGAAGAGCCTTATAGACCAGAGTCATCCTGTGTGTGTAGCGTCTTTCAGACAGAGAGGACATGGAAGCTTTGGTATACAGTTCACAGTGATGAACCTCAGAGCACAATGATAGACTGGAGTCAAAGACTGTAGGCAACTGTTAGAGGCACACATGTACACAACATCGCCATAGTCAAGTATTGGTAAGAATGTTGCTGATATCAGGACCTTCCTAGCTCTGAGGGAGAAACAAGACTTGTTTCTATAAAACAAACCGAGCTTCACCCTTAATTTAGAAAACAAATTTATAACATGCACTTTGAAAGATAGCTCCACATCAATCATAAATACCAGGTACTTATAACTGGTAACCAGCTCAAGAGCTCTGCCATGGGAAGTTCTAATTGAGGGGATTTGTTCCATGGGAACAGATGAGTTTGAAAAAAACATTATTTTGGATTTTTCAGCATTTAAAACCAGTTTCAATTTCTCCAGATTAGTCTGCACTGTATCAAGGGCGGATTGCAAAAATATGAATGCTTGTGAAGAGCAATAAATGACTGTATCATCAGCATAAAAATGGTGTGAGGCATTGGACAAGTTTGCACACAGATCGTTAATATAAATTGTAAACAAAAGTGGTCCTAGGACTGAGCCTTGAGGTACACCTTTTGTGACCTCAAGAAAAGTGGAACTAACTCCAGCCATCTGAACACATTGTGTCCTATTTGCCAAATAGTCTTTTACCCAAGTAGTAGCTTGTGTGGAGACGCCTTTTCTGATGAGAATATCTAGCAAAATATTGTGATCCACAGTGTCAAATGCCTTGGACAGGTCAATGAACAGGGCAACACAAAACTTTTTTGAGTCCAATGCCTCAAACACATCGTTTAAAACTTTTATGGCAGCAGTAGCAGTGCTGTTTTGCTTCCTAAAACCTGATTGAAGAGAGTTTAGAATGTTGTAAAAAGTCCTTCAACTGATCACAAACCAATTTTTCAAATATTTTCGCCAAAATACATAATTTTGAAATAGGCCTATAATTGTTTGCATTTGAGGGTTCGCCTCCTTTAAGCAGTGGGAGGACAAACGCAGATTTCCAAATTTTAGGAAGTTTGTTTCTGCTAACGCTTAAGTTAAAAATACCAGTAAAAATTCAGATTTAGCCTTCTTTATGAGGGAGGTACATTTATTGCGCCCCCGGCGTGCTTATTACGAGTTCGGAAATAGCTGGAGAGGACATTTTATCCTTAATCCTTATTTTCAACTTCCTGATTAACTTCCCTTCATCTAACTCCAACTCTAACTCAAGAGCCTGAGGGAAACAAATAGCTTTGTGACAAACATCTTAACTCTGTAGTCCATTGGCTAAAGCTAGAGTTGTTGTCACTGGGAGGGTAAATGTTGGTTTAGTATTAGCTTCGGGCAGTGTAATATAAATAATTGCTGTGTTAACATTGCTGTGCAGACTTGTATGTCAGTTAGACTGACCCCATTACAGACCACACAACCTGTTTGTGGTCTGCTCTTCATAGCATCTCTGATCTGTGGGGATCTGGTAATGCTGTCCCATTAGTCTGTCTCTGACTATTTTGCCACGGTTCCATCAGTGATATTACCTGGTACTTTTTGTAGTACCTGCTCTGCTCTGGTTCAGAGCGAGTTGAGGCGACACCATGTGTGACGTCGTCAGACTTCCGGCCACTGATTGACACAAAAATCAAGCCAAACAATGCTGAACTGTAGCTCAGTTAAAGAGACTTAATAATCCTGAAAATGTGGGTTAATCTCCAACATTTACCAAGGAAAGGTCTAAAAACTCAATATTTAACAGAGGAGTCTGGTGTATTTAGAGACAGCCCTGCTGAGCGGCATCACAAACCCTGCCGCTGTATTTCAGTCCAGTGACTGTGTAAGACGTCATGGAGGAAGTACTGAACAACTGCTTTACAAGTGTGTTGCATCCCCCGGAGAACCCTGAGAAACCCCAAGCACACACGTGGAGAACATGCAAACTCCATGCAGAAAGGCCCTTTTTCCGTCAGGGTGTCGAACCCGGGTCTTCTTGCTGCAAAGGCAAGAGTGCTAACCAGTACACCAACCTGAATTTCTAATGAACCTCACCTGGGCCAGTCAGGCAGGCTGTATCATGCTCAGGTCTGGTCTATAGGGATGAACAGCGTTGTTTGCTGCCAGGGGGGTGTGTCAGAGCCGTTACCATGGTTGTGTGATGTCAGCTATCAGAGCTCTTTATAAATTATACACGTGATAAAAATCTACTGCCCCTCTGGTCAAACACCAGTTACTGCATTCAATTGTTGCTTTTGGTTTTCTTACCCCCGTCTTGAAGAAGAAAGAAGGAGAAATTTGAAGTAATTATTGTAATTCTCATAAATTGGTAATGAAGAAACACCAAAGTCAGGAAATGAAGAAGATAAGATAGAAGATACCGTAGTAAAATACTACTAAAAAATAGGATTTGCAATAATACACTGCACATGTGAAAGTTGCCCTCCAGCTCTCTAAACCCTCTGCCTGTCTTGTTACCATGGGGTCCAGGGCAGAGTGGAACTCTCTCCCTTCACACCTTCAAAGGCACCCTTAGATTAAAGGCATTATTGTTATTATTGGCCTTATACAGTATATGAAAGTGTACCAATGACTGAACCTTTAGCCAGAGCAGGTCATCTCACCCAAGTGTATAACCCTGGTGTGTCAACACTTTACAATTCATAATAAACCTCAGGGATGCGTGGCAAACAGTGTCAATCATTCGAAGACATTGAGCAGAAGCATTTGTGTATAAAAGATCTCAATAATCCAACACTGACCGCTTTTTTGCATTAAGAGAGAGTAGAGAGAGCTTCCTGACAAGTTTCTCCACATGTAACTTTGAAAGAGAGGGAGTCATCAATCAAGACACACAGGTATTTATACATGTGAACCACCTCCATATCATTTCCCTCCACAGTGGACACTGAGGGATCATTTGTGAACTCTTCCTAGAATTGGAAAACAACATAAGCTTAGTCTTGTGTGCATTGGGAAGTTTCAGGTTAAGTAATGAGTGCTGAGAACAACAAAGGCTTTCTGCGCCGATTTAATGGCCGGACCAAGAGTAAATAACTGTCACAAGCATAACAATGCAAATTATCATCTGACACGTTTACACCCAGATCATTGATGTAAATAACAAATAAGAAGGGGACCTAATACAGAACCCTGCGGCATCCCCTTGTGGACAGTAACACATTCAGAGTCCAGAGTGAACAAGTCTAAGTTTTAAAATATCGTGGTCTTCAGTGTCAAATGCTTTTGAAAAATCTATGAAAAGTGATACACAATGTTGTTTCTTGTCAAGTGCAACAATAATGTCATTTACAGCTTAATTGAAGCCTGATTGATATTTTGATAAGAGATAAAAAATAAAACGTCTTTACTTGCTCACTCACAAGAGCTTCAAGAATTTTGGCCACCACTGACAGATTAGATTCTCTGGATAAACACCTCCCATTACATTTGAATTTTCGTATTAGCTGGCTCTTACCGGTGTTTGTCACTTTTCCCGGTGCTTCGTCACCAACCATTCTCTGGCCACACCCCCAATAAGGGGGGTCAGAGTGGCTACAGAGCACTCATATTTCTGGAGGATGCCGCAGCAGAGCCGTTTTAATTCAGCGGAATTCAGTACGGGGTAGTAAAAAGAAGTAGGAAAATGACACATCAGGTTTAGTTTTCAGAATAAAGTAGTTGCTGTAGTAGTCTAATACAGTGATTTCGATGTATGTATACATGAATATGACATTTCCATATATGAAATTCTGTTATCACCAGCACTGTACCTGGTAATATTATGGTAATTAACATTATTATGTGTTATTACTTTTCTGGATAGGGTGAATTGATCCAGAGGGTTTCATGTGCTAAAAGTCCAGATTCATTTGAAAACTATCAAATCAATCTCAAGTCATGTGTTGAACACAGTCAGCCGAGACCTGTATTCATATTCCACAGCCATATAGTGCTACCCTAATGTATTCTATCACATTATAGAGGTATTGATCAGAGCACTGGTGGGTGAGTGTTGACAGGATGTTACATCCTCTGCAGAGTAGTTGCCGGCTTTAAAAGTGATGTATGGTGAGCTCAGTCTTTGATTAACACCACAAACTTTTTCTTTTCTTTTGGAAACTTACCCACGTAGAAGCAGAATTACTGTATGTACTAACACTACTATTTGGTATACACTGTATGTTCATCCCATAGAAATACAGTACATGTACATGCCTGTATGCTTGTTTATTAATTCTCTGTTATCAGGATAATGTTCTGAGATAAGAGTTACGTTACTTGTCCAGAGACACATTGGCATGAAGAACCAGACAATGTAATAAATTCCTGATAAGTGTACTCTCTGACTTTTACACATTTTTGTAATGTCATTGTCTGTAACTTAGTGCCAAGACCCATCTTACCTATGTGTCGTATTCAGGGATGGCCCATAGTTATGTTTTTGCATCACTGGGAGATGACAGTGGACTCTTAATGCAAACATGTTGTAGTTTTTGAAGGACAGTTACTGACGAGCTTTTGGTGCTTGGCGTTATATGGAATTAGATTTTTGTCAATATAACAACACTTTTCATGAAGCAAATAAAACAGCAATTTAAACATTCAAAAATATTGTATTTTATTGTTTGAGAATACACTTGTTCTTTGTGGCCGGCCATACTGACAGAGGCCACTTTCTGTGTATTTCTAGTTTTTTATCCTCCTTTTACGTCTGTTCTGCTTGTTGACATTCTGCATCACCACACCAGGAAGGCTGTTGCTGTAGTGAAAGTGAGTGTTACACACCTCAATAACGCTGTGGACGGATGAGAGGAAGCTGCTCTGGTGTAATTTCCTGTCAGTGGTAACTCCCCTGAGAGAACTGACGCTTCAGCCAGTGTTACTGTAGCTGTGCGAAAGGCAAGTGAATGCAAACGCAGCTCAGGTAGTGAGGGCTTCAACTCGTCCTTTTTTGCAGAAACTTTGTGGTTTGGATGATGGATTTGATGGAAATGTGGTGTTTGCACTTGATGGATCTGTTTATTTATTTGATTTTTTTCAGAGTTCGGTTGTTCCGTGTTCTTCAGGGACTGATTCTGAGCGACCCACCCCAAGCTTGTTGATGTACAACCTGGAGATTGAACTCAAGAGAGGCCACAACCTGGCCATACGAGACAAAGGAGGTACATTCATGTCTTGTCCGTTTACTTTTATTTCTCTGTCTTGCACTTGTGGACGTGTCAGATTTGCTTTGTTTGTGTTTAGGCAGCAGCGATCCGTATGTGAAGATCAAACTCGCCAATAAAGATGTGTTTAAGAGCAAAGTCATCTCCAAAAACCTCAACCCTGTGTGGAATGAGAAGAAGAGTTTGATCCTGGACAGTCTGAGTGAACCACTGAATGTGAAGGTAATTAAAGGCTCGAGCACACACACACACACACACACACATGCATTCTTAGTGAAGAGAAGTCAGTGGAGATTTTTCTGTTGCTTCTCTGCAGGTGTTTGATTATGACTTTGGCTTTCAAGACGACTTCATAGGCTCTGCTTATCTCCATCTGGACTCTCTGGAGCAGCAGAGGTACAGTGCATTAAAGGGATAGTTTAAGCTTTTTGATATTTCTGCCAAGCTTTAAGGATCCACGTTACTCTGAAGTGAAATGTAAAGACAGGAAATAGGTTATTTTGGTTTAAATATTGTTGAACTTGAACATGACAACTATAGCATGTTTTTTACAAATGTAGGTTAAACTGTTAACAAACAGACCCCACCCAAAAAGTGCGCACTGTGCAGGTGGGATGGCGGGTGTCATGATTGTGTACTCACTACACTACACCACAGTATAATATAATAGTATTCATATATAGATAATGTAGTAATTTGATATTTTCAATAGGGTTAGTAGTATAATAGTTAGTAATAATTGACTAAAATCCGCATTCTCATTCATTTTGTTTATTTTGTGTTTACATGCTGCCTAATTTACACGAAAAACGATACAATTTACTGCTACTGAGATAAAATGTTCTCATGTTGGGGAAAATAATTGCACCCATTTTCTTAGCTTTAGCTTTAAAGGGAGGGGCAGCAGTGGCAGCTATTCCAGCCATGTGTTTGGTTTCTCTCTTTGTCACTGACATCAGCTGATTTTCTGTCAAAACGTGGATGACATAAGTTTTATGGAAGTGTCTATTGCTTCATTCAGCACTAAGTAAAAGAGTTGATCATAGCACATACTGTATGTGTATGATATCCAGGACGATACCTGTATTTCTGGAGCTGAAGGACCCACAGTACCCTGATGAGGACCTGGGCACCCTGGAGCTGGATGTCACCCTGTCACCTAAAGACCGTTCCATAGAGGAATGTCGAGAGTCCACAGTATGTATGGCGTCTCCCACTCTCCATGTGTATAGTTATATTATTGAATAAGCAACTTAGATCCTCTTTATCCAACACTAAAGTTTAGGTTGTAGGAGGTACTGACTTCACCGGGAACCAACCTGAGACCTGAACTTAAGAATTAAACATGGCACAGCTGATAACATCAACAATAACTGGTTTATTGGAGTGTCTGGCACTCATCCCGACTGTGTTCTCATCCGTGGTTTATAATGTAAAAAAAGAGAGCCACACTCAATCCCAGGCAAGTTGACAGACTTGTGTTTCTCTCAGATAATATCAGAAATGAAGCTGTTTGCAGTGACAAACGGCTTCTGGATGTAACGTTATTATATTTCAGATAAATAACGGAAAGTTTTTTTTTAATTTCATTCCACTCTACTGACGGACTGCTGTCATTAATACTGTAACACTAGCAGCACTGTTAATAATGTAACAAGAAATCCATGACGTTTGTGGGGTATTGGGGGAGCGGTGATGGTGGAAGCCTTATGTGAATAAAGTGAATGTATAGTGGTGATTAGGCTCTTAGTGACTCCCTGGAGCTGTGCCCTAACTCACCCCTCCATGCTGAGGAGTGGAGCTCTCTTTGCACACTGAAGCGCTCCGCTCACATGGACCCATGCAATGATCCTCTTCTTCTTCTTTGGTGCAAATACGTCCTATGCCCCGCGTCCAGACTTGCACCGTCACCCGATGGTGAAGTGGAATACTACAATTCAATATAATTCAATTCAATTCAATTCAATTTTATTCCATTTTATTTGTATAGCGCCAAATCAAGTCTCCGCACATACGACAACATCATCGAGAGCAGAGAAACCCAACAATTCACATAATGAACAAACATGGCAATTGTCTGTCGATTCGTCCGTTGCTTCCATCTTAGTTTTCTGTCGCTCTGTATGTGTCATCTGGGTCATTGATGTGATTGGTTGTAGATCTGTCCAGTGGCGTACAGAGGAGATGAAGTGGGAGGTGACAACACCATTTCCAGCCATGTCTAGGCAGAGATATAGTTAGTTTTTTATTTATTTTATGGAAACTGCTGCAGAGCTGAAATCATCAGTGGTCTAATCAAACTCTGTGTGTGTGTGTGTGTGTGTTTGTTTGTGTGTGTGTGTGTGTGTGTGTGTGTGTGCGTGGACAAGCAGCAGCAGCCGTCTACATTTGTCCCAGAGATGCGTCGGAAGTCCCAGCTCTGGCGAGGGATCGTCAGCATCGCGCTGTTGGAAGGTCGAGGCCTAACACCAATGGATTCCAACGGCCTGAGTGACCCATACGTCAAGTTCAAACTGGGTATTCAGAAGTACAGGAGCAAGGTTGGTCCTCCCTGACCTCTGTGGTGGGCAGATCTTTACAGAAATCTGTGTTTTTTATTTCCTATTATGTTTTCTATCGCTGAGCGCCATCTGTCTTGCTGCGACTCTTTATTTTCTGTCCTCGCAGCAGCGTGATATATCCCAGACTTTGGGTAAAAACACTGAGCACTAAGGGACAGTAAAAAAGTCTTTCTTCAGTTTGTTCTGGTGGAACCACAGGCTATATATAGTATATAGTTATGACTTAATATTTGTTTTCTTAGCAAATAGCCATATAATAAGGAGGATAACATGCAGTGAACCAGTCATTGACAAAAGCTACTTGTTAAAAATGTTAGTGATTGACGTTTGTTGCTTTTTAGACTGTGCCAAAGACGCTGAGTCCTCAGTGGAGAGAGCAGTTTGATCTGAATCTGTTCGACGAGAAAGGGGGAGTGCTGGAGATCACAGTGTGGGACAGAGACCCTGGCATGAGAGACGACTTGATGGGATGGTTAGTTCCACTTCTCTGCTCCACTTATGCCGAGTTATTACTGCTCAGTTTTCACAGTGGTGGCAGTGCTGTGTGTCTCACAGAGATCATTCACTTCAGAGGTCTCACACTTCCAGCTTGCAGGCCACATGTGTTTCTGAAGGCCATTATTTCACAATCTTTCGGGAGGCAGAGTAGCATTTAATTCGTTATGAACAGTTTTTTACGCCCACAAATGAAAACATAGACTCTAAGTAGGGCCAGCCCGAAGAAGTTGAAGGTGGAGTTTCTGGTTCTTCTTCCACCTTGAAACAAACTAACAGGCACCTGAAGTGTTCTCCAGGCAGGCAGGCTGCAGAGTGAAAGGCGGAACGGAAGCTTGATCTCTTGTTTCGCTCGTTGATGAGCCAGCGTCATCAAACCTGGTGATCATGTGGGTTTGGAATTATTCGTAACAATTTTGTAATTGTAACCAGTAACGATGCAGCACATGAAAAATGTATCGCAGCAAAACTATCAAAATCATCGAAAATATGTAGTGAAGTACGAGTGGTAGTAGGAGGGAAAAAAATACTCCAGTAAAGTACAGATACAGCATTTTAGTACTTAAGTAAAGTAGTGAAGTAGTTCTACTTCGTTACTATACATCTCTGGCCGTGACACCCAGGTAACTCAGCTACTGCTTCGTCTTTATTGACTGATGAAAAAAGTAACCATGTGCAATAAGATAGACAACTGAGAATGAAATGCATCAGTGAATCAGTGAAGATGCTCCGATCCTCTCTTCAGTGTTACTGTATTATATCTATATTAGGTATTTTCCTGGTTTTATAATCATCATATTTTATTATTTTTGAATACATTAGTGTTACAGAAATACTGATTTGATTATATATAATATATATTTATATCAAATGATATAAAAAATATTTTTTTTCAAGACTCGTAGGACATATTTGTTGCCATCTGGTTCTTTTTCTTAAATGACACATGACAACAGATGAAACTAAGCCTGATTACACTCTTCACTCAGTGTATGTGTGTGTGTGTGTTGTCCAGCTGCCAGTTGGACCTCTCTGCTCTGGCTAAAGAACAAACCCATCGCCTGGAGCTGGAGCTGGACGAGTCCCGGGGCTACGTGGTGCTGCTGGTCACACTCACGGCCTCGGCCTGCGTCTCCATCGCTGACCTGTCCGTCACGCCGCTGGACGACCAAACAGAACGCAGGGACACACTCAAACGCTACGTGGGTGGCGCTGGAATCGCTCAGTTGACTGAATAATGTCCAACACATGAGCGGCAGTGTGACGCTGTGTTTCCTCTTTCCTTCTCCAGAGCTTGTGGAACTCGTTCTCTAACGTGAAAGATGTGGGCATCGTGCAAGTGAAGGTGTTGAGAGCCGAATACCTCATAGCTGCGGATGTCACTGGTAATCAAACACATACACGCTACTGTTTGGGCTGTCACTCGCTGTCTTTACCAAATATCCCAAAAAAAGATGAAAGATTCCATCGTTTACATGGACAGGAAATGAAATGACACCTGATTGTGGTGTGTGTACACAGTCACAATGGACTGTTTTGATATGCACAGTGTTGCAGAAGAAGAAGAAGAGTAATGAGCTAAGAGATGCATTCAAAGGCCCTGGTAAATGCCATCACTTTTGTGTGTGATCTACTGCATGTTGAGTGTAGAGGAGCAGCTTCAAGATGCATCCATGGAACCTCGTAAATGTCATCACTTCTGCAAACAGACATTACTAAATGCTGCTGCTGCCACCTTGTTATAAAAGATGCACCACAAATGAGGTCGTCAATGGGGCAAAAAGTTGTGTTTTTATGAATTACATTACATATTTTTAACCTCCGATGACATCATGTCATGGTCATTTTATACACAACACATTTCTAACATAGTAATCATTTGTGTGATTCATTGTTTCTTCAGGTAAGAGCGACCCTTTCTGTGTGCTGGAGCTAAATAATGACAGACTACAGACACACACTGTTTACAAGAACCTCAGTCCAGAGTGGAACAAAGCCTTCACCTTGTGAGTAACTTAACTTTTTATTACCAAACAGTGTTATAATGTTATTGTGTGGAGAAAGCAGGGTCCATATACTTTGTATTTATATAGGCAGACAGGACTAGAGTGGAAAAACAAAGAAGAACAGCAACAAAATATCAAAAAGACACGATTAGAAAACAGTGGACAACAAGACAAGTAAACGCACACTTCTGTTTGTTTACAGAAACACTGAAAGGCTTTGTGCAAATAATTGTCCCTTTGTCTCTCTTTCAGAATATAATATAAAATCATATTTCTATATATTTGCATGAGAAGCATTTTTCACTTGCCTTTAAAAAAGAAAAAACATTACAAAAAATCATCACTTCACTTTTTACCCCCAAAAGAAAAAGAAATCTCTTTGAGAATATCGGGGCAGCTTTCTGCTTCTGTCTTTCATTAGACAGGTTTCTATTCAAATTTAACCCAAATTTGAACAGAATATTTGAAAAATTGTAAAAGTAAATGCAAATATTAAAATAGATGTGTGGTTAAAAAAAAAAAAAGTGAAGGGGATAAAGAGTCAAAACTGATTTGGACGATGATTTTCCTAATTCAGGGAAAGAATTGTGCCCTTTTTTTCACCTTTCCCCCAAAAAGAGAAAAAACTGAGTGAAAAAAGTCACATAACTGAAACCTCATTCTTTTCAAAGCACAAAATCAAAACCCACGTTTTCCAAGCACAGTCTTCATGGATGATCTCTCTGTTTCCTTCAGTAACGTCAAAGACATTCACTCAGTGTTGACGGTGACGGTGCTTGATGAGGACAGAGACAGGAGCGCAGACTTCCTGGGGAAAGTTGCCATCCCTTTATTACATGTGAGCTGAAATACTGTCTTTGTCTTTGTCAACTCTTTAAAACCTTTTCAGGACACGTCGTCCTCATGAAAGCCAAAACCTGGGCCTCATCAGGCGGAACCTCATTTCTAAAGGAACTGGTTCAGTTTAGGACAGAGATTTGAATTGTGATTATTATTATGGTTATGATTTAGCTTAAGGATATCACTTTGTGTATGTGTGTGTTTGTGTGTGTCGCATGTCCCACATCATTTAAAAAACAAACAAACATACAATTAAAGTAGAGCTGAAACGATTAATCGATTATTAATCTAAAACTAATTTAATCGACTAAAACTATTTTAATAATCGATTAATTTTTTTTTCATGATTAACACAAGATTTCCAATTGTTTAAGCTTCTTAAATGTGAGTATTTTCTTCATTTCTTTGTTCTGGATAACAAAGAAATCCTTAAAAGTTGGAAATGATGATGTTCTCAAATGTCTTGTTTTGTCCACAAACCAAAAATAATTGATTGATTGAATTAATGATTTCTTTGTTATCCAGAGCAAAGAAAATATTGACATTTAAGAAGCTTAAACAATCAGAAATTTTGTTTTGATCATGAAAAAAGCTTTGAACCGATTATTCGATTATCAAAATAGTTGTCGATTAATTTAGTAATCAATTAATAATCTATTCATCGATTAATTGTTTCAGCTCTAGTCAATTTAGAGTGTCCAATTTACCTAATCTCCAAATCTGCATGTTTTTGACCGGAGAACCCGGAGAAACCCCCCCCCCACACACACACACACACGGGGAGAACATGTGAGAACATCAGTGACGTCCTGCAGAACGAGGGTCATGGATTACATCACTGCCAAAAAAAGAATCAGAAGAAGAAGAAATGAGTCGCTCCGGTCCCTTAATCATCCTATTGTTCCATACATCGTGTAGATTTGTGTATGATTGACCTCTGACCTCTGACCTCTGTCAGGTGCGTAACGGTGAGAAGAAAGGCTACATGTTAAAAGATAAGAAGCTGACGGGTCCGACCAAAGGAGTCATCTACCTCGAGATTGATGTCATCTACAACATTGTGAGTATGAGTCCGTGCGGTGGGTCATGTGACTGTGAGTCAGTCACATGACCCACCTGCTCTAAGAGTGGCTGCTCCTTTGTCGTCAGGTCAAAGCTGCGTTGAGGACTGTGGTCCCAGCAGAGCAGAAATATATGGAGGAGGAACTGAAGGTGTCCAAACAGGTACGTTCATACTCTGCCGTACTATCACTGTATCACTGTATTATTATTTGTCTACTAACCCATGTAGAAATGTTCACACCTGACCTGATCATGTGTCTCCTGAGACGTCATAACACATATTATTATAGCTTTTTTTTAATAATTGATCACTGTGTGGATTCTTTTTGGTCCATAGAATGTTAGAAAATCTTCAACCTCAAAACAGTGATGTTGTCAAATGTCTGGTTATTTGTCCTCAACACAAAAATGATTCAGTGTTGATGAAGATACAAGATAATATTCACGTTTAAGAAGCTGAAACATCTGAGAGCTTGTTTTAATGATTTAAAATGTGGATATTCTGATTTACACACAATTATCACTCACCAAAACTTCACGAGTCGTGCAACATTTTTCATACATTTTCCAGTAAAGATGTTGAGGCATCTCCATGGAACCACTCCTCCGGCTGCTTTCTTCAGTGGCCACTTTATGTTGCATCATCCTGATCACCATTATCAAACTTATTTTCCCCTTTATCCTGATAACACGTAGATATTTACATTTACATTTAAGCATTCAGCAGACGCTTTTATCCAAAATGACTTAGAAGAGAGGAATAAGCTACAGAGAAGAAGTCTTGGAAAGAACGCCGAGGTAGGGGTTAGGGCAAGTGCTAGGACAGAAGATGCTCTTGGAAGAGCTGGGTCTTCAAAAGCTTCTTGAAGATAGCTCTTGGTAGCTCATTCCAACAGCGAGTCTGGATTGTCTTGTGTGGGGTGTTTGATGAACGGAGTAGTCGAGGGGTAACATAAGCCTTAGCATCAGTGATTTGAATTTGATGCGGGCGGCTAAGGGTCGCGAGTGGAGCTCAATGAACAGAGGGGTGACGTGTGCCCTTTTAGGCCGATTGAAGACAAGACGTGCTGCTTTTTTCATGATTAAAACAAGATTTCTGATTGTTTAAGCTTCTTAAATGTGAATATTGTCTTCATTTCTTTGCTCTGGAGAACAAAGAAATCATTAAAAGTCAATCATTTTGGTTTGTGGACAAAACAAGACATTTGAGAACATCATCATTTCCAGGTTTGACAAACCCCGATCCACATTTTTTAAGGTTTTCTGATATTTTATGGACCAAGCAATTCATCGATTAATCGAGAAAATAATCGACGGATTCATCGATTATATAACACACCTGAGTCTGTTGTATAGTTATGTCACAACACGAGACTTTCTGTGCACAATTCTGTATCCATTTCACCAATTTAGGACCTTTTCTGGCATTAAACCTCATGAAGACCAACACCTGGTTCTAATGAGGCAGAACCTCTAAGGCTAAGATTTGAATGGATTGAATTCCATTGCTAATTATTTAACTCTCAACTCAAAACTAACAGAAACACCTACTTTGTCGTTTCAGTTGATCCAGCAGAATTTTAATCGTGTGAAGCGGTGCGCCATGGTCCTGATCAACTGGGGATCGTACGTCAATAGTTGCTTTCAATGGGAATCCACGCAGAGGAGCGTCACCGCCTTTGTGGTACGGCATTTACAAGGATGGAAGTCTCTTTTATTTTCTGTAGTGGTGTCGTGACCATGTCCAGGCAGCAGGTGCACTGAGAGCTCTCCGTGCTTCTCCACATCTGCATACTCATTATGTAAATTAGATCCATTATAAATGATGTCATATGCTTATGATGAGTTCCTTTTTTTTTAAAAGCATACAGTGTAAAGGTCTTTTCCACTTTGTCAGCTGTTTGTGGTGGTGGTATGGAACCTGGAGCTCTACATGCTGCCACTGGCACTGGTGCTCCTGCTGCTCTGGAACTACTTCTTCTGCTCAAGCAGGGAGAGAGATGATCTGGTGAGTAAACAAAAAAATCACATCCTGGTTATGTCATGTGGAGGATGACATAAGGATAGACAACCATTCACTCTCACATTTAGAGTGTCCAGTTAACGTAATCTAGAGCTGAAGATCTTTCATGTGAACAGTGTAGTCGTGTGGTAATAAGGAGATACTATTGTAGTGATACTGTTATAATAATATTACCTCTTATTATGCAATGATTACCATGTTATTACTGAATTATAACTGCATTAATTAAGTATATGATGTTGTGCTAACATAAATAAATGTACTGTTACATCAAACAGATGCAATACATGGTCAGATTTAATAATTAGATAATTTAGATAAATGTAAAATCAAGAATAATCGTGTAAATGCAGTAAAAGAAAGACCTGGAAAGTATGGAGAGTAAAGAGTGTTGTGCTGTGGTAGATTTATAATAATAATAATAATAATAATAATGTCAAATACATTTAATATTGAACATTATACTTTCATGTGTGCATGAATACATTATTACATGTCTTTAATAACTGGTGTGCTTCAAACAAAGAGTAGAATAGACCTGAAATTAAATATAAAACAAATTTTCCTTTGTTTTTTTTGTTGAGGTAGAGAAGCATTGTTATGTTATGTTATTTTATATTAATATTGAAAATGTTTCCCGTTTTCCATCCAAACCTTTTCTATAAATAAAAAGTGTGACACAGTCGTCAGATGTGGGTTTTACTTCAGTCCTGTTGTCATCGCATGTTTTTCTGTTGCAGTCAATGGAGGCCATGTTTGAATTGGACGATGAAGAAGAGGATAAAGAGGACAAGGTATCGTCATTAAAAACAGTCAAATATTATGCAACGAGTGGATGGAAGTCTGAGGTTTGTCTCGTCTCTGTCAGGACAAAGGCTTGATGGAGAGACTGCATGCCGTGCAGGAAGTGTTCGTCAGCGTACAGAATGCTCTGGATGAGGTGGCGTCGTATGGAGAGAGGATAAAAAAGTGGGTAACGTTCAGTCTCATCCATTTATTATGAACACATGATGTGTTCTGTGGGAGCGCTCGTTTTCATTCTCCTCCTGTAACAACGCAGTTTTTATGATCAGTGTCAGCAGTAGTTTGCTCTGGGCGTAGAAAAGTATACTTTTATTGCATCTCAAAGTTGATAATAATTTACTATTAAAACAACAAATCTGACTTTAAATTTGAATTTTTTTTTTAAATATTGTACAGTACAACTGTTTTACAGAACACTATCAGATATACCGTACTCTATGTCCGATTTATAGGTCTCTGACACTACACAGGTAGTGTTTTATTTTGAAAAGCCGGATGTCGACGTCCTTGAAAATCAGCTTGACTGCAGACGTTTTACCGCAAATCCCCTTTGTCATTCAGGCGTTAAAATTCAGCATCAGGTAGTTTGACCTCAGTCGGATAACCTCTTAATAAAAGTCTTTTAATAAAGTGAGAAAAGAAGTATGGTAACAGCTGGTCGCAGAGCTGCACGATAAACGAGCGCTCCCACAGACCCGAGCAACTCCAGAATATGCTGGTGTTTTTGAATCTGCATGTGTTTTGGGTCGTTGCAGTGCATTTGCCCCTGTTGGCCACCGGGGGGCGACTGCTGGAAGCAAACACAATTCTGTTTTAATGGAAGTATAAATTTAAGCTTCAGCTCTTCTTCAATAGAACGTGATGTGATGTGCGTGGAGGTGATTGACAGCTGATGTCAGAGCGGGAGGTTAGATCATACGACGTGCGAGCAGACACATCCTCAGATTTTTTTTCATAATCCCACCTCTCTCTCTTACACTTGCACTTGCTGTAGTTTTTCTTCGTCGTCGTCTTCTTCTTCTTGTGTTTTGGTCCGTTCACGTTCTTCATCCTGTCTCTGTTTGTGTGATTGTATACAGTATGTATGTGTGTGTGTGTGTGTGCGTGCTCTACTGGCCCTGGCGTCATGAGTACTCTACACCTTTTAGAGTTTTGTGTGGATGGAAACATTTTCTGAAAACGATGCGGTGGAAACATTAGGTTTCGCTCTGTTTCTGTGTGGTTAGGTCTTAACCGTGTCATAAATAAATAATATAAACAAACCACTGAAGTGAATTCGAAGCACTTTTGGTGAACACATCACTGGGGTTTTCAAAGGAATGAACTTCCTGTTGACGCTCACACACAAGTGCAGATCTTTGGACAGAGTGGACACGTTGAGGACACATGTGCTTCCTGTTTCTCTCTCCACTGCAGCATCTCTAACTGGACTGTGCCTTTTCTGAGCTGGCTGGCGATCACTGCCTTTTGTTTGGCCACAGTTCTTCTCCATCTCATTCCTCTCCGATACCTTGTGCTGGCGTGGGGTGAGTTTTCTGATGTCACTCACAACAGCGTCATTCACACCACGACACAGAACATGCACATGTAGCTTTGTTCTTTTCTGCAGGTATGAATAAATTCACCAAGAAGCTTCGTAATCCGTACAGGATTGACAACAACGAGGTTCTGGACTTTCTATCCAGAGTGCCCTCTGATATTCAAGTGGTGAGTAACCGCTCTCTGATCATAGAGTGTTCAGTAGGACCCAGGCTTTTATTGAGGATTTTTTTACAGTGTGTCCATTTTTATATTAGCTATGTGTTTGTGATGGTTTTCACACAAGAAAACTATTTCATAAAAAACTTACATCATTACATGTCTTCTTCCTCTTTTCCTCATTTTTCACAAAAGTAACTTTGTATCTTGAAGCAAAAAGTTAATGAAAAGTCCTTATTTTTTATAAAGCCTTCATATTATAAACTGTAAATATGTCAATAGTGGGAATAAAGCACACTGTTCTCCACAAAAAACATTCATTTATCCACTAAAAGTTAAGGCTTCCTATTATTCAAAGGAACCATACAAATTTTGATCTCCTATTTGCCATTTTCTGCAGATTGGTCATGCACCACCAAATTCAATTATAATATATAAAAATGTAAGGTTAACTGTCTGTATGCATAAATAATGTAATTTGTGTGTGTGTGTGTGTGTGTGTGTGTGTGATGCACAGATGCAGTACCAGCAGTTGAAGGCTGACACCGAACGAACCGCACTGAAGCGCAGGAAGACCAACCCGAGCTAATGGTCACATGTGTCTTCATGTGTCTTCATGTCTCTGTCCTCTGCTGGAACATTTGTAACTGTAAACAATGTGAACTTATAACAAAGGCTACTTCTGTATTTCTTGGATATTTGGATGATTCAAGGCGTTAATGTTTCTTTTGTGTGTAATTTATTTTCTAAATCCTGAAGAGTTTTTATGATTTTAATGATTCATGTCTTGTCACCACACACATTATAAACCTGTAAAAAATAAATACATTGTTACGAATGTCATGAATATAAACATGTGCATGGATGAAAGCGTGTTGCTGATGGAATAATGCATCTCTGTGTGTGTAAAATGTATCATCATTTATTGTTGCAGGGTCAGGGTTATTTAGCTCTTCTCATGTTAGTACGATGGTGGGCTCATGTAAAAACATGGTTGCTCATATAATCAGGTGATTGTACACTTATAGAAAGTTAACTATGTTGCTTTTTATCTTCAGTTTCTGCCAAATGATAATAATATGACCAAAAAAGTCCACACTGGCTCTTTAATATGCAATTAGATTTAGATTCACAGAATCAAAAATAATAAAATATGGATGTAAATCATTCAAAATGGTTGTACTTTATTTGTTTGAAAATACACTTTTTGTTTGCAATGATCAGGATTTTGTTGACTGATTAATGTATGTGACAGTATATATAAACATGTATATACCCTCATATTAAACCCATATGATGTTAATTTATATAACAGTATATACATGGTTTACGTGTATATTAAAAAACAAAGACATCCACTCCTCAGTGGTCTGTAGGTCAGTCTGTAAGTCAGCATATAGGTCAGTCTGTAAGTCAGTATGTAAGTCACTATGTAGGTCAGTCTGTAAGTCAGTATGTAGGTCAGTCTGTAAGTCAGTATGTAGGTCAGTCTGTAAGTCAGTCTGTAAGTCAGTATGTAGGTCAGTCTGTAAGTCAGTCTGTAAGTCAGCCTGTAGGTCAGTTTGTAAGTCAGTATGTAGGTCAGCCTGTAGGTCAGTATGTAGGTCAGTCTGTAAGTCAGTCTGTGAGTCAGTCTGTAAGTCAGTCTGTAGGTCAGTCTGTAAGTCAGTATGTAGGTCAGTCTGTAGGTCAGTATGTAGGTCAGTCTGTAAGTCAGTCTCTAAGTCAATATGTAGGTCAGTCTGTAGGTCAGTTTGTAAGTCAGTATGTAGGTCAGTCTGTAAGTCAGTATGTAGGTCAGTCTGTAAGTCAGTCTCTAAGTCAATATGTAGGTCAGTCTGTAGGTCAGTCTGTAAGTCAGTATGTAGGTCAGTCTGTAAGTCAGTATGTAGGTCAGTCTGTAAGTCAGTCTCTAAGTCAATATGTAGGTCAGTCTGTAAGTCAGTATGTAAGTCAGTCTGTAAGTCAGTATGTAGGTCAGTCTGTAGGTCAGTATGTAGGTCAGTCTCTAAGTCAATATGTAGGTCAGTCTGTAGGTCAGTATGTAGGTCAGTCTGTAAGTCAGTATGTAGGTCAGTCTGTAAGTCAGTTTGTAAGTCAGTCTGTAGGTCAGTCTCTAAGTCAATATGTAAGACAGTCTGTAGGTCAGTCTATAAGTCAGCATATAGGACAGTCTGTAAGTCAGTCTGTAGGTCGGTCTGTAATATGTAGGTCAGTCTGTTAGTCAGCCTGTAGGTCAGTCTGTAAGTCAGCCTGTAGGTCAGTCTGTAGGTCAGTTAAACTAGGTCAGTTAAACTAGTCTAAAAAGTTGTTGACATTTTAGACATTTCCTTTGCTAAATGTTGTAGATTAACACACCATTTTTGTTTCACAGGTTACAGCCTTTGACTTTATAAATAAATAATAAATAACCTAATAGAATGTGTGACATGTGAGTTTTTGTTGTATTATTCTGCCAAAAACTGTGCTGCCACACACTTACACGTGTGTGTGCATGTGACGTGTTTAGTTGCGGTGCCACCTGAAAACAGGACCCCCCCCCCAAATGTCACGGTGTAACTCGAACACTGGCCGTGTAAATGTCAGTCACTGTCACTGAGCTTATTTTACACTCAGTCTTTGCTCTTTGCACTGTTGACACCTTCTGTGTATTCACTTTACACTGCCTGTGTGTGTGTGTGTGTGTGTGTCGCTGTGTTTTTGAATGAACAAACACTCTATTTAAAAATGTGTTTAATGTAAACCTCTAACATGTATATATGTATACAGCAGTATATACAGTACACATATGTGCAGTATGTATACATACTGTATACAGCAGTATATATACTTTATAAACTGCTGTATATATATGTTTAAGTAATGACTGCGATGGTCATGGAGGAGCAGCTGTAGCAGAGTGTAGCATTTTTATCAATATATCAATGTTTGACTTCTACTACTTCAACCTATACCAGTACTTCTCAAATAGTGGGGCGGGCCCCCCTGGGGGGGCGCGGTGAGGTGTCGGGGGGGGGACGGGGACGTGAGAGGCAGGGCAGGACAACTCATACAGTGGTTTATACAGATAAATAAATAAAAATTAGCAGGTTCTCAATAGAATTTCAATTCAGGGGGGCCGTGAAAACATTTCTGTCCTCTGGGGGGGGGGGGGGGCATGACAGAAAATAATAGAGAACCACTGACCTATACTAACTTATACACTTGTGCTTTTTCTATTGATACAGTTCAGCTTTTGATTTGGGCCAGTTTTACATTTCTCATCTTCCAGGTTTTTCAGCCGTGTTTTCGTTCAGTTTCTCGCTGAGCGTTCACAAACACTGTCATTTGCTAATACTAACTCTCAGGCAGGTTGTTGGGACAAACAGCAAGCCAGCAATATCCCAATCAGATGTAAGGAAGCAATTTTAAAGGCGATCCCTGCGATGACCTCCAGGTTGGCCTCCAGTGCATTAGTTATCATCTCAAAGCAGCCCAACTTGTACACCTCACTCTCAGCATTGTCCAAGTCTTTTAAGGTCTCAGGTGAGCAGTCGGAGTTGTCTTTACAGCAGCTGGCAGGGAGGCCGTTCTCTTTGTAGTAGGCCGTGTCGCTCCAGTCAGAGTAACTCTTCACCCCACAGCAGTGCAGAGTCCTCTGAATGGCATCGACCACAGTGTCGCTGCTGTCAGAGCTGCTGTAGGACTTCACGGCATTTTCAAAGGCAGCGCCAAATATGGCTTTCACTTCGTGTTTGAAGATAAAGCCTGAGACGCCCGCCACAAACCCAGACAGGAACACCAAGGTAAAGAAAAAGGCGTACAGTTTGAGCATCCATGGAGTGCCGCGGAACACAGCGAAGCAACCCAACAGTCCAAAAATAACGGTGGTGATCCCGGTCCCAATGAGGACGTACGTCGCGTTGGTGTTCTCCTCAGGTTCCAGGTAGAAATAGGCGTCCAGGATCAGCTTCCCCCACACCCCGACTTCCAGCAGAATCACACCCATGATACAGAATAAGACGTTGGAGCAGAGGAGGAAGTTCCTCAGGCACGTATGAAAGCGCCGAGATGGCAGCAACATGTTCCTTAAGGTTTGCATATTCAGAAGATTCTGCTTCCACTTTATAATCTTCAGTTTGCCTCTTAAGTAATAAACGTCTCAATTGTCTTACGCGTGGCATCAAAGGCATAAATGACATCAGACATCATGCCTTTGATGCCACGTGTGACCTCATACACATAAGAGCAAACAAATAAGGCAACGTTCTACGAACCCTAAACTAACACAGTATCTCTGACAATAGCACTGGTTCAGCTCAACAAAGAACACTGAAGACAGGAGGCCTTACTGAGGACCGGGATATGGAATCTCCAACCTTCATGGGGTACATGTTAGACCCCACTGACGTGAAGAGTGACCTTGATGATGAGGGGGATGAGCAGGGCCCAGCCTCAGAGGACTACTGCGTAAACCTGCCAAGGAGGCACATTCGTCTGTTCCTCATTTCGACCGTCCACGATGTGTTCCTGATGACCGGAGCACTCGCGTCCCTCCCCGGCTTGATTGCGGGCAGACACATTACGCGTCTAGTGGACGTGACACAGTCGGTGCTCTGTCTCCCAGAGGGACGCGCTCCACGCATGAGCATGTGCAAGCCGGTGGCCAAGCGTGCGGTCAAGGAGCTCACGAGGACGTTTGGCAAGAAGGTGAAAACCATGCTGTTTGTTGCAGACGCAAGTGTGGAGGAAAGCATCGCCAGGTGCATACATACACAAACCCTCATAGAGCTGGAGCAACGGCGGAGGTGCTGCACTTTGCCCAAGTGTGCCAGGAACTTACTCTTGGTTGTGATTGCCATACTTCCACTCATAGTCGCTACAGTCAATATTCTACTGGTGGTTCTGTGATAATCGTCAGGAGTCATCATTCTCAACACTCACCAGAATAACATCCAGGACATTTATGCTTGTATTCAGCTTTCATACAGAATTCTTTAGATGAATTCTTTAAACGATTGAGTCTTTTCTGTGTGATGTTCCCAATAAAGTGATCAGTGTAGTGTTCCTAATAGTGATCACTGTGAGTGTGGTGGGTGTAAAATAGCTGTGTTTCCACGGAGTGAAATGGTTTGGTTCAGTACAGCATGTATGTTTTTGTGTTTCCATTAGGAATAGAACCAAAATAACCAGAATGGCATTCTTTGGCACCCTACTGGGTACCGGGGTATCACCTTCTTCAGCGTCTTCACTTTTGTAAACAAACACATGAGATATTCAGTATCATACACTCAAAACTGTAAAAGAATAACAACATTTTCACTTATACATGCTCCTTTTTTTTTTTAATGATTCACCAAAGCACCAGCAGAGGGCAGACATAAGCCTGATGAAACAGTAGAATAATGGCAGGTTGACCAGGATTATAATGTTATATAGTCAAAAATTATATATTATATATATATATTATGAATATATATATATATAAATATATATGTATATGTATTTATCTATGACATAAATGTTTATGTTTAAAAGTGTCATTTCTGCACCAGTGACGGTGAGAGTGTTGGTTTGGTTGTTTGTGCAGTCTATGATTTCTTTACCTCTATATTTGAAGAGTTCTGTAATTGACAGACGTGACAGAGCTGGAAAAACATGAAGCGTTCGTCCACAAGCAACAGTAAACACGCTGCACTGTTTACGAAGCACTGTTATGTAGGTCATCTGTGCACTGTGTGCCGTGAGGGCCGCTCATGTGTCTGCCACAAAACTGAACATTGGATTAGTTCCTCACAGTGAATTGTATCAATTCACATTTGACCCGCTGCTGCATCGATTACTAAGTTAAAACTTACTAAGTACCTGTACAAACTGTTTGTTAAGAAAACCTTTATTTGAGAAGTATACATGACATTGTACACTATCACAGAAACAGACAGAATGAAGAAGAAGAGGAATGTGACGATGATGATGATGATGATGATGAGCCACAACCAATGATAGCACAAGAGAGAGGTGGGATTATGACATCCTTGCTTTCCCAAAGCAGCATATTTTATTGGTTTTCTACACACAAAAAACACAATGTGACGTTTTGAGATTTTCGTACTCTGAGACCACTTAAAAGTTCTCCTAAAATGCTGTTTTTGTGTGGATAAAAAGACCATAATACTCATTTTTATGTGAACAGCCCCGGAGGTTAAGCCCTCTTCCATTTACATTGGCACTATACTATGACTTTTTTGACAGATTTTGGACGTCATACTATACTATGACATTTTTGTCAAAATTTGGACGACATGCTATACTATGACATTTTTGTTAAAATTTGGACGACATGCTATACTATGACATTTTTGTCAAAATTTGGACGACATGCTATACTATGACTTTTTGACTGATTTTGGACAACATACTATACTATGACTTTGTCTCATTTTGGACGACATACTATACTATGACATTTTTGTGAAAATTTGGACGACATGCTATACTGTGACATTTTTGTCAAAATTTGGACGACATACTATACTATGACTTTTTTGACTGATTTTGGACGACATACTATACTATGACTTTTCTGACTGATTTTGGACGACATACTATACTATGACATTTTTGTCAAAATTTGGACGACATGCTATACTATGACATTTTTGTCAAAATTTGGACGACATGCTATACTATGACATTTTTGGCAAAATTTGGACGACATACTATACTATGACTTATTTGACTGATTTTGGACGACATACTATACTATGACTTTTCTGACTGATTTTGGACGACATGCTATACTATGACATTTTTGTCAAAATTTGGACGACATACTATACTATGACTTTTTGACTGACTTTGGACGACATGCTATACTATGACTTTTCTGACTGATTTTGGACGACATGCTATACTATGACATTTTTGTCAAAATTTGGACGACATGCTATACTATGACATTTTTGGCAAAATTTGGACGACATACTATACTATGACTTATTTGACTGATTTTGGACGACATACTATACTATGACTTTTCTGACTGATTTTGGACGACATGCTATACTATGACATTTTTGTCAAAATTTGGACGACATACTATACTATGACTTTTTGACTGACTTTGGACGACATGCTATACTATGACTTTTCTGACTGATTTTGGACGACATGCTATACTATGACTTTTTGTCACATTTTGGACGACATACTATGACATTTTTGTCAAAAGTTGGAAGACATGCTATACTATGACTTTTCTGACTGATTTTGGACGACATACTATACTATGACTTTTTTGACTGATTTTGGACGACATACTATACTATGACTTTTTGTCTCATTTTGGACGACATACTATACCATGACATTTTTGTCAAAATTTGGACGACATGCTATACTATGACATTTTTGTCAAAATTTGGACGACATGCTATACTATGACATTTTTGTCAAAATTTGGACAACATACTATACTATGACTTTTTTGACAGATTTTGGACGACATACTATACTATGACTTTTCTGACTGTTTTTGGACGACATACTATACTATGACTTTTTTGACGACATACTATACTATGATATTTTTGTCAAAATTTGGACGACATACTATACTATGACTTTTTTGACTGATTTTGGACGACATACTATACTATGACATTTTTGTCAAAATTTGGACGACATGCTATACTATGACATTTTTGTCAAAATTTGGACAACATGCTATATTATGACATTTTTGCCAAAATTTGGACAACATAGTATGCCATGCCCGAGCTGCACCGTTGGTGTAGTGGTCAGTGGCATTCCTTGGCACCTTGAAGATTGGGGGTTCAAGCCCTGATTGTGTCAATGGTCTTTCTCCCGGGACTTTGCATGTTCTCCCCAACAACAAAGTGACTTTTTTGTCTCATTTTGGACGACTTACTAACCTTTGACTTTTCTTACTGATATTGGACGACGTACTATACTATGACTTTTTGTCAAAATTTGGACGACATACTATACTATGACATTTTTGTCAAAATTTTGACGACATGCTATACTATGACTTTTCTGACTGATTTTGGACGACATACTATACTATGACTTTTCTGACTGATTTTGGACGACATGCTATACTATGACTTTTTGTCAAAATTTGGACGACATGCTATACTATGACTTTTTGACTGATTTTGGACGACATACTATACTATGACTTTTCTGACTGATTTTGGACGACATGCTATACTATGACATTTTTGTCAAAATTTGGACGACATGCTATACTATGACATTTTTGGCAAAATTTGGACGACTTACTATACTATGACTTTTTTGACTGATTTTGGACGACATACTATACTATGACTTTTCTGACTGATTTTGGACGACATGTTATATTATGACATTTTTGTCAAAATTTGGACGACATGCTATACTATGACATTTTTGTCAAAATTTGGACGACATGCTATACTATGACATTTTTGTCAAAATTTGGACGACATACGATACTATGACTTTTCTGACTGATTTTGGATGACATGTTATAGTATGACATTTTTGTCAAAATTTGGACGACATGCTAAACTATGACTTTTCTGACTGATTTTGGACGACATACTATACTATGACATTTTTGTCAAAATTTGGAAGACATGCTATACTATGACATTTTTGTCAAAATTTGGACGACATGCTATACTATGACATTTTTGTTAAAATTTGGACGACATACTATACTATTACTTTTTTGACTGATTTTGGACGACGTACTATACTATGACTTTTTGTCAAAATTTGGACGACATACTATACTATGACATTTTTGTCAAAATTTTGACGACATGCTATACTATGACTTTTCTGACTGATTTTGGACGACATACTATACTATGACTTTTCTGACTGATTTTGGACGACATGCTATACTATGACTTTTTGTCAAAATTTGGACGACATGCTATACTATGACTTTTTGACTGATTTTGGACGACATACTATACTATGACTTTTCTGACTGATTTTGGACGACATGCTATACTATGACATTTTTGTCAAAATTTGGACGACATGCTATACTATGACATTTTTGGCAAAATTTGGACGACTTACTATACTATGACTTTTTTGACTGATTTTGGACGACATACTATACTATGACTTTTCTGACTGATTTTGGACGACATGTTATATTATGACATTTTTGTCAAAATTTGGACGACATGCTATACTATGACATTTTTGTCAAAATTTGGACGACATGCTATACTATGACATTTTTGTCAAAATTTGGACGACATACGATACTATGACTTTTCTGACTGATTTTGGATGACATGTTATAGTATGACATTTTTGTCAAAATTTGGACGACATGCTAAACTATGACTTTTCTGACTGATTTTGGACGACATACTATACTATGACATTTTTGTCAAAATTTGGAAGACATGCTATACTATGACATTTTTGTCAAAATTTGGACGACATGCTATACTATGACATTTTTGTTAAAATTTGGACGACATACTATACTATTACTTTTTTGACTGATTTTGGACGACATACTATACTATGACATTTTTGTCAAAATTTGGACGACATGCTATACTATGACATTTTTGTCAAAATTTGGACGACATACTATACTATGACTTTTTGACTGATTTTGGATGACATACTATACTATGACTTTTCTGACTGATTTTGGACGACATGCTATACTATGACATTTTTGTCAAAATTTGGACGACATGCTATACTATGACATTTTTGTCAAAATTTGGACGACATGCTATACTATGACATTTTTGTCAAAATTTGGACGACATGCTATATACTATGACTTTTCTGACTGATTTTGGACGACATACTATACTAGGACTTTTCTGACTGATTTTGGACGACATGCTATACTATGACTTTTTGTCACATTTTGGACGACATACTATATACTATGACATTTTTGTCAAAATTTGGACGACATGCTATACTATGACATTTTTGTCAAAATTTGGACGACATGCTATACTATGACTTTTCTGACTGATTTTGGACGACATGCTATACTATGACTTTTTGTCACATTTTGGACGACATACTATACTATGACATTTTTGTCAAAATTTGGACGACATGCTATACTATGACATTTTTGTCAAAATTTGGACGACATGCTATACTATGACATTTTTGTCAAAATTTGAACGACATAATATACTATGACTATTTTGACTGATTTTGGACGACATACTATACTATGACTTTTCTGACTGATTTTGGACGACATGCTATACTATGACTTTTTTGACTGATTTTGGACGACATACTATACTATGACTTTTCTGACTGATTTTGGACGACATGCTATACTATGACTTTTTGTCACATTTTGGACGACATACTATACTATGACATTTTTGTCAAAATTTGGACGACATGCTATACTATGACATTTTTGTCAAAATTTGGACGACATGCAATACTATGACTTTTCTGACTGATTTTGGACGACATGCTGTACTATGACTTTTTGTCACATTTTGGACGACATACTATACTATGACATTTTTGTCAACATTTGGACGACATGCTATACTATGACATTTTTGTCAAAATTTGGATGACTTTTCTGACTGATTTTGGACGACATGCTATACTATGACTTTTTGTCACATTTTGGACGACATACTATACTATGACATTTTTGTCAAAATTTGGACGACATGCTATACTATGACATTTTTGTCAAAATTTGGACGACATGCTATACTATGACATTTTTGTCAAAATTTGGACGACATAATATACTATGACTATTTTGACTGATTTTGGACGACATACTATACTATGACTTTTCTGACTGATTTTGGACGACATGCTATACTATGACTTTTTTGACTGATTTTGGACGACATACTATACTATGACTTTTTGTCACATTTTGGACGACATACTATACTATGACATTTTTGTCAAAATTTGGACGACATGCTATACTATGACATTTTTGTCAAAATTTGGACGACATGCTATACTATGACATTTTTGTCAAAATTTGGACGACATGCTATACTATGACTTTTTGACTGATTTTGGACGACATACTATACTATGACTTTTCTGACTGATTTTGGACGACATGCTATACTATGACTTTTCTGACTGATTTTGGACGACATGCTATACTATGACATTTTTGTCAAAATTTGGACGACATGCTATACTATGACTTTTCTGACTGATTTTGGACGACATACTATACTATGACTTTTTTGACTGATTTTGGACGACATACTATACTATGACTTTTTGTCTCATTTTGGACGACATACTATACTATGACTTTTCTGACTGATTTTGGACGACATACTTTACTATGACATTTTTGTCAAAATTTGGACGACATGCTATACTATGACATTTTTGTCAAAATTTGGACGACATGCTATACTATGACATTTTTGTCAAAATTTGGACGACATGCTATACTATGACATTTTTGTCAAAATTTGGACGACATACTATACTATGACATTTTTGTCAAAATTTGGACGACATGCTATACTATGACATTTTTGTCAAAATTTGGACGACATGCTATACTATGACTTTTCTGACTGATTTTGGACGACATACTATACTATGACTTTTCTGACTGATTTTGGACGACATGCTATACTATGACATTTTTGTCAAAATTTGGACGACATGCTATACTATGACATTTTTGTCAAAATTTGGACGACATGCTATACTATGACATTTTTGTCAAAATTTGGACGACATACTATACTATGACTATTTTGACTGATTTTGGACGACATACTATACTATGACTTTTCTGACTGATTTTGGACGACATGCTATACTATGACTTTTTTGACTGATTTTGGACGACATACTATACTATGACTTTTCTGACTGATTTTGGACGACATGCTATACTATGACTTTTTGTCACATTTTGGACGACATACTATACTATGACATTTTTGTCAAAATTTGGACGACATGCTATACTATGACATTTTTGTCAAAATTTGGACGACATGCTATACTATGACATTTTTGTCAAAATTTGGACGACATACTATACTATGACATTTTTGTCAAAATTTGGACGACATGCTATACTATGACATTTTTGTCAAAATTTGGACGACATGCTATACTATGACTTTTCTGACTGATTTTGGACGACATACTATACTATGACTTTTCTGACTGATTTTGGACGACATGCTATACTATGACATTTTTGTCAAAATTTGGACGACATGCTATACTATGACATTTTTGTCAAAATTTGGACGACATGCTATACTATGACATTTTTGTCAAAATTTGGACGACATACTATACTATGACTATTTTGACTGATTTTGGACGACATACTATACTATGACTTTTCTGACTGATTTTGGACGACATGCTATACTATGACTTTTTTGACTGATTTTGGACGACATACTATACTATGACTTTTCTGACTGATTTTGGACGACATGCTATACTATGACTTTTTGTCACATTTTGGACGACATACTATACTATGACATTTTTGTCAAAATTTGGACGACATGCAATACTATGACTTTTCTGACTGATTTTGGACGACATGCTGTACTATGACTTTTTGTCACATTTTGGACGACATACTATACTATGACATTTTTGTCAACATTTGGACGACATGCTATACTATGACATTTTTGTCAAAATTTGGATGACTTTTCTGACTGATTTTGGACGACATGCTATACTATGACTTTTTGTCACATTTTGGACGACATACTATACTATGACATTTTTGTCAAAATTTGGACGACATGCTATACTATGACATTTTTGTCAAAATTTGGACGACATGCTATACTATGACATTTTTGTCAAAATTTGGACGACATAATATACTATGACTATTTTGACTGATTTTGGACGACATACTATACTATGACTTTTCTGACTGATTTTGGACGACATGCTATACTATGACTTTTTTGACTGATTTTGGACGACATACTATACTATGACTTTTTGTCACATTTTGGACGACATACTATACTATGACATTTTTGTCAAAATTTGGACGACATGCTATACTATGACATTTTTGTCAAAATTTGGACGACATGCTATACTATGACATTTTTGTCAAAATTTGGACGACATGCTATACTATGACTTTTTGACTGATTTTGGACGACATACTATACTATGACTTTTCTGACTGATTTTGGACGACATGCTATACTATGACTTTTCTGACTGATTTTGGACGACATGCTATACTATGACATTTTTGTCAAAATTTGGACGACATGCTATACTATGACTTTTCTGACTGATTTTGGACGACATACTATACTATGACTTTTTTGACTGATTTTGGACGACATACTATACTATGACTTTTTGTCTCATTTTGGACGACATACTATACTATGACTTTTCTGACTGATTTTGGACGACATACTTTACTATGACATTTTTGTCAAAATTTGGACGACATGCTATACTATGACATTTTTGTCAAAATTTGGACGACATGCTATACTATGACATTTTTGTCAAAATTTGGACGACATGCTATACTATGACATTTTTGTCAAAATTTGGACGACATACTATACTATGACATTTTTGTCAAAATTTGGACGACATGCTATACTATGACATTTTTGTCAAAATTTGGACGACATGCTATACTATGACTTTTCTGACTGATTTTGGACGACATACTATACTATGACTTTTCTGACTGATTTTGGACGACATGCTATACTATGACATTTTTGTCAAAATTTGGACGACATGCTATACTATGACATTTTTGTCAAAATTTGGACGACATGCTATACTATGACATTTTTGTCAAAATTTGGACGACATACTATACTATGACTATTTTGACTGATTTTGGACGACATACTATACTATGACTTTTCTGACTGATTTTGGACGACATGCTATACTATGACTTTTTTGACTGATTTTGGACGACATACTATACTATGACTTTTCTGACTGATTTTGGACGACATGCTATACTATGACTTTTTGTCACATTTTGGACGACATACTATACTATGACATTTTTGTCAAAATTTGGACGACATGCTATACTATGACATTTTTGTCAAAATTTGGACGACATGCTATACTATGACATTTTTGTCAAAATTTGGACGACATACTATACTATGACATTTTTGTCAAAATTTGGACGACATGCTATACTATGACATTTTTGTCAAAATTTGGACGACATGCTATACTATGACTTTTCTGACTGATTTTGGACGACATACTATACTATGACTTTTCTGACTGATTTTGGACGACATGCTATACTATGACATTTTTGTCAAAATTTGGACGACATGCTATACTATGACATTTTTGTCAAAATTTGGACAACATGCTATACTATGACATTTTTGTCAAAATTTGGACGACATACTATACTATGACTATTTTGACTGATTTTGGACGACATACTATACTATGACTTTTCTGACTGATTTTGGACGACATGCTATACTATGACTTTTTTGACTGATTTTGGACGACATACTATACTATGACTTTTCTGACTGATTTTGGACGACATGCTATACTATGACTTTTTGTCACATTTTGGACGACATACTATACTATGACATTTTTGTCAAAATTTGGACGACATGCTATACTATGACATTTTTGTCAAAATTTGGACGACATGCTATACTATGACATTTTTGTCAAAATTTGGACGACATGCTATACTATGACATTTTTGTCAAAATTTGGACGACATGCTATACTATGACATTTTTGTCAAAATTTGGACGACATGCTATACTATGACATTTTTGTCAAAATTTGGACGACATACTATACTATGACATTTTTGTCAAAATTTGGACGACATACTATACTATGACTTTTCTGACTGATTTTGGACGACATACTATACTATGACTTTTCTGACTGATTTTGGACGACATGCTACACTATGACATTTTTGTCAAAATTTGGACGACATGCTATACTATGACATTTTTGTCAAAATTTGGACGACATGCTATACTATGACATTTTTGTCAAAATTTGGATGACTTTTCTGACTGATTTTGGACGACATGCTATGACTTTTTTGACTGATTTTGGACGACCTACTATACTATGACTTTTTGTCTCATTTTGGACAACATAGTATGCTATCTAGAGCTGCACCGTTGGTGTAGTGGTCAGTGGCATGCCTTGGCACCTTGAAGACTGGGGTTCAAGCCCTGATTGTGTCAATGGTCTTTCTCCTGGCATTTTGCAAGTTCTCCCCAACAACAAAGTGACTTTTCTTACTGATATTGGACGACATACTATGACTTTTTGACTGATTTTGGATGACATACTATACTATGACTTTTTGACTGATTTTGGACGACATACTATACTATGACTTTTCTGACTGATTTTGGATGACAGGTTATACTATGACATTTTTGTCAAAATTTGGACGACATGCTAAACTATGACTTTTCTGACTGATTTTGGACGACATACTATACTATGACATTTTTGTCAAAATTTGGAAGACATGCTATACTATGACATTTTTGTCAAAATTTGGACGACATGCTATACTATGACATTTTTGTTTAAATTTGGACGACATACTATACTATTACTTTTTTGACTGATTTTGGACGACATACTATACTATGACATTTTTGTCAAAATTTGGACGACATGCTATACTATGACATTTTTGTCAAAATTTGGACGACATACTATACTATGACTTTTTGACTGATTTTGGACGACATACTATACTATGACTTTTCTGACTGATTTTGGACGACATGCTATACTATGACATTTTTGTCAAAATTTGGACGACATGCTATACTATGACATTTTTGTCAAAATTTGGACGACATGCTATATACTATGACTTTTCTGACTGATTTTGGACGACATACTATACTAGGACTTTTCTGACTGATTTTGGACGACATGCTATACTATGACTTTTTGTCACATTTTGGACGACATACTATATACTATGACATTTTTGTCAAAATTTGGACGACATGCTATACTATGACATTTTTGTCAAAATTTGGACGACATGCTATACTATGACTTTTCTGACTGATTTTGGACGACATGCTATTCTATGACTTTTTGTCACATTTTGGACGACATACTATACTATGACATTTTTGTCAAAATTTGGACGACATGCTATACTATGACATTTTTGTCAAAATTTGGACGACATGCTATACTATGACATTTTTGTCAAAATTTGAACGACATAATATACTATGACTATTTTGACTGATTTTGGACGACATACTATACTATGACTTTTCTGACTGATTTTGGACGACATGCTATACTATGACTTTTTTGACTGATTTTGGACGACATACTATACTATGACTTTTCTGACTGATTTTGGACGACATGCTATACTATGACTTTTTGTCACATTTTGGACGACATACTATACTATGACATTTTTGTCAAAATTTGGACGACATGCTATACTATGACATTTTTGTCAAAATTTGGACGACATGCTATACTATGACTTTTCTGACTGATTTTGGACGACATGCTATACTATGACATTTTTGTCAAAATTTGGACGACATGCTATACTATGACATTTTTGTCAAAATTTGGACGACATGCTATATACTATGACTTTTCTGACTGATTTTGGACGACATACTATACTAGGACTTTTCTGACTGATTTTGGACGACATGCTATACTATGACTTTTTGTCACATTTTGGACGACATACTATATACTATGACATTTTTGTCAAAATTTGGACGACATGCTATACTATGACATTTTTGTCAAAATTTGGACGACATGCTATACTATGACTTTTCTGACTGATTTTGGACGACATGCTATACTATGACTTTTTGTCACATTTTGGACGACATACTATACTATGACATTTTTGTCAAAATTTGGACGACATGCTATACTATGACATTTTTGTCAAAATTTGGACGACATGCTATACTATGACATTTTTGTCAAAATTTGAACGACATAATATACTATGACTATTTTGACTGATTTTGGACGACATACTATACTATGACTTTTCTGACTGATTTTGGACGACATGCTATACTATGACTTTTTTGACTGATTTTGGACGACATACTATACTATGACTTTTCTGACTGATTTTGGACGACATGCTATACTATGACTTTTTGTCACATTTTGGACGACATACTATACTATGACATTTTTGTCAAAATTTGGACGACATGCTATACTATGACATTTTTGTCAAAATTTGGACGACATGCTATACTATGACTTTTCTGACTGATTTTGGACGACATGCTATACTATGACTTTTTGTCACATTTTGGACGACATACTATACTATGACATTTTTGTCAAAATTTGGACGACATGCTATACTATGACATTTTTGTCAAAATTTGGACGACATGCTATACTATGACATTTTTGTCAAAATTTGGATGACTTTTCTGACTGATTTTGGACGACATGCTATACTATGACCTTTATGACTGATTTTGGACGACCTACTATACTATGACTTTTTGTCTCATTTTGGACAACATAGTATGCTATCTAGAGCTGCACCGTTGGTGTAGTGGTCAGTGGCATGCCTTGGCACCTTGAAGACTGGGGTTCAAGCCCTGATTGTGTCAATGGTCTTTCTCCTGGCATTTTGCAAGTTCTCCCCAACAACAAAGTGACTTTTCTTACTGATATTGGACGACATACTATGACTTTTTGACTGATTTTGGATGACATACTATACTATGACTTTTTGACTGATTTTGGACGACATACTATACTATGACTTTTCTGACTGATTTTGGATGACAGGTTATACTATGACATTTTTGTCAAAATTTGGACGACATGCTAAACTATGACTTTTCTGACTGATTTTGGACGACATACTATACTATGACATTTTTGTCAAAATTTGGAAGACATGCTATACTATGACATTTTTGTCAAAATTTGGACGACATGCTATACTATGACATTTTTGTTAAAATTTGGACGACATACTATACTATTACTTTTTTGACTGATTTTGGACGACATACTATACTATGACATTTTTGTCAAAATTTGGACGACATGCTATACTATGACATTTTTGTCAAAATTTGGACGACATACTATACTATGACTTTTTGACTGATTTTGGACGACATACTATACTATGACTTTTCTGACTGATTTTGGACGACATGCTATACTATGACATTTTTGTCAAAATTTGGACGACATGCTATACTATGACATTTTTGTCAAAATTTGGACGACATGCTATATACTATGACTTTTCTGACTGATTTTGGACGACATACTATACTAGGACTTTTCTGACTGATTTTGGACGACATGCTATACTATGACTTTTTGTCACATTTTGGACGACATACTATATACTATGACATTTTTGTCAAAATTTGGACGACATGCTATACTATGACATTTTTGTCAAAATTTGGACGACATGCTATACTATGACTTTTCTGACTGATTTTGGACGACATGCTATACTATGACTTTTTGTCACATTTTGGACGACATACTATACTATGACATTTTTGTCAAAATTTGGACGACATGCTATACTATGACATTTTTGTCAAAATTTGGACGACATGCTATACTATGACATTTTTGTCAAAATTTGAACGACATAATATACTATGACTATTTTGACTGATTTTGGACGACATACTATACTATGACTTTTCTGACTGATTTTGGACGACATGCTATACTATGACTTTTTTGACTGATTTTGGACGACATACTATACTATGACTTTTCTGACTGATTTTGGACGACATGCTATACTATGACTTTTTGTCACATTTTGGACGACATACTATACTATGACATTTTTGTCAAAATTTGGACGACATGCTATACTATGACATTTTTGTCAAAATTTGGACGACATGCTATACTATGACTTTTCTGACTGATTTTGGACGACATGCTATACTATGACTTTTTGTCACATTTTGGACGACATACTATACTATGACATTTTTGTCAAAATTTGGACGACATGCTATACTATGACATTTTTGTCAAAATTTGGATGACTTTTCTGACTGATTTTGGACGACATGCTATACTATGACTTTTTGTCACATTTTGGACGACATACTATACTATGACATTTTTGTCAAAATTTGGACGACATGCTATACTATGACATTTTTGTCAAAATTTGGACGACATGCTATACTATGACATTTTTGTCAAAATTTGGACGACATGCTATACTATGACATTTTTGTCAAAATTTGGACGACATAATATACTATGACTATTTTGACTGATTTTGGACGACATACTATACTATGACTTTTCTGACAGATTTTGGACGACATGCTATACTATGACTTTTCTGACTGATTTTGGACGACATACTATACTATGACTTTTTGACTGATTTTGGACGACATACTATACTATGACTTTTTGTCTCATTTTGGACGACATACTATACTATGACTTTTCTGACTGATTTTGGACGACATGCTATACTATGACTTTTTTGACTGATTTTGGACGACATACTATACTATGACTTTTCTGACTGATTTTGGACGACATGCTATACTATGACTTTTTGTCACATTTTGGACGACATACTATACTATGACATTTTTGTCAAAATTTGGACGACATGCTATACTATGACATTTTTGTCAAAATTTGGACGACATGCTATACTATGACATTTTTGTCAAAATTTGGACGACATACTATACTATGACTTTTCTGACTGATTTTGGACGACATACTATACTATGATTTTTCTGACTGATTTTGGACGACATGCTATACTATGACATTTTTGTCAAAATTTGGACGACATGCTATACTATGACATTTTTGTCAAAATTTGGACGACATGCTATACTATGACATTTTTGTCAAAATTTGGATGACTTTTCTGACTGATTTTGGACGACATGCTATACTATGACTTTTTTGACTGATTTTGGACGACCTACTATACTATGACTTTTTGTCTCATTTTGGACAACATAGTATGCTATCCAGAGCTGCACCGTTGGTGTAGTGGTCAGTGGCATGCCTTGGCACCTTGAAGACTGGGGTTCAAGCCCTGATTGTGTCAATGGTCTTTCTCCTGGCATTTTGCAAGTTCTCCCCAACAACAAAGTGACTTTTCTTACTGATATTGGACGACATACTATGACTTTTTGACTGATTTTGGATGACATACTATACTATGACTTTTCTGACTGATTTTGGACGACATGCTATACTATGACTTTTCTGACTGATTTTGGACGACATACTATACTATGACGTTTTTGACTGATTTTGGACGACATACTATACTATGACTTTTCTGACTGATTTTGGACGACATGCTATACTATGACTTTTTGTCAAAATTTGGACGACATACTATACTATGACTTTTTGACTGATTTTGGACGACATACTATACTATGACTTTTCTGACTGATTTTGGACGACATGCTATACTATGACTTTTCTGACTGATTTTGGACGACATGCTATACTATGACTTTTTGTCAAAATTTGGACGACATACTATACTATGACTTTTTGACTGATTTTGGACGACATACTATACTATGACTTTTCTGACTGATTTTGGACGACATGCTATACTATGACTTTTTGTCAAAATTTGGACGACATACTATACTATGACTTTTTGACTGATTTTGGACGACATACTATACTATGACTTTTCTGACTGATTTTGGACAACATGCTATACTATGACATTTTTGTCAAAATTTGGACGACATACTATACTATGACATTTTTGTCAAAATTTGGACGACATGCTATACTATGACATTTTTGTCAAAATTTGGACGACATGCTATACTATGACATTTTTGTCAAAATTTGGACGACATACTATACTATGACTTTTTGACTGATTTTGGACGACATACTATACTATGATTTTTCTGACTGATTTTGGACGACATGCTTTACTATGACATTTTTGTCAAAATTTGGACGACATGCTATACTATGACTTTTCTGACTGATTTTGGACGACATACTATACTATGACTTTTTTGACTGATTTTGGACGACATGCTATACTATGACATTTTTGTCAAAATTTGGACGATATGCTATACTATGACTTTTCTGACTGATTTTGGACGACATACTATACTATGACTTTTTTGACTGATTTTGGACGACATACTATACTATGACTTTTTGTCTCATTTTGGACGACATACTATACTATGACTTTTCTGACTGATTTTGGACGACATGCTATACTATGACTTTTTGTCACATTTTGGACAACATACTATACTATGACATTTTTGTCAAAATTTGGACGACATGCTATACTATGACTTTTCTGACTGATTTTGGACGACATGCTATACTATGACATTTTTGTTAAAATTTGGACGACATACTACAATTACTTTTTTGCCTGATTTTGGACGACATACTATACTATGACTTTTTTGACTGATTTTGGACGACATACTATACTATGACTTTTTGTCTCATTTTGGACGACATACTATATTATGACTTTTCTGACTGATTTTGGACGACATACTATACTATGACATTTTTGTCAAAATTTGGAAGACATGCTATACTATGATATTTTTGTCAAAATTTGGACGACATGCTATACTATGACATTTTTGTCAAAATTTGGACGACATACTATACTATGACTTTTTGACTGATTTTGGACGACATACTATACTATGACTTTTCAGACTGATTTTGGACGACATGCTATACTATGACTTTTTGTCACATTTTGGACGACATACTATACTATGACATTTTTGTCAAAATTTGGACGACATGCTATACTATGACATTTTTGTCAAAATTTGGACGACATGCTATACTATGACATTTTTGTTAAAATTTGGACGACATACTATACTATGACTTTTTTGCCTGATTTTGGACGACATACTATATTATGACTTTTCTGACTGATTTTGGACGACATACTATACTATGACATTTTTGTCAAAATTTGGAAGACATGCTATACTATGACATTTTTGTCAAAATTTGGACAACGTGCTATACTATGACATTTTTGTCAAAATTTGGACGACATACTATACTATGACTTTTTGACTGATTTTGGACGACATACTTTACTATGACATTTTTGTCAAAATTTGGACGACATGCTATACTATGACATTTTTGTCAAAATTTGGACGACATGCTATATACTATGACATTTTTGTCAAAATTTTGACGACATGCTATACTATGACTTTTCTGACTGATTTTGGACGACATACTATACTATGACGTTTTTGACTGATTTTGGACGACATACTATACTATGACTTTTCTGACTGATTTTGGACGACATGCTATACTATGACTTTTTGTCACATTTTGGACGACATACTATACTATGACTTTTTGACTGATTCTGGACGACATACTATACTATGACTTTTCTGACTGATTTTGGACGACATGCTATACTATGACTTTTTGTCAAAATTTGGACGACATACTATACTATGACTTTTTGACTGATTTTGGACGACATACTATACTATGACTTTTCTGACTGATTTTGGACGACATGCTATACTATGACTTTTTGTCAAAATTTGGACGACATACTATACTATGACTTTTTGACTGATTTTGGACGACATACTATACTATGACTTTTCTGACTGATTTTGGACGACATGCTATACTATAACATTTTTGTCAAAATTTGGACGACATACTATACTATGACATTTTTGTCAAAATTTGGACGACATGCTATACTATGACATTTTTGTCAAAATTTGGACGACATGCTATACTATGACATTTTTGTCAAAATTTGGACGACATACTATACTATGACTTTTTGACTGATTTTGGACGACATACTATACTATGATTTTTCTGACTGATTTTGGACGACATGCTATACTATGACATTTTTGTCAAAATTTGGACGACATGCTATACTATGACTTTTCTGACTGATTTTGGACGACATACTATACTATGACTTTTTTGACTGATTTTGGACGACATGCTATATACTATGACATTTTTGTCAAAATTTGGACGACATGCTATACTATGACTTTTCTGACTGATTTTGGACGACATGCTATACTATGACTTTTTGTCACATTTTGGACGACATACTATACTATGACATTTTTGTCAAAATTTGGACGACATGCTATACTATGACATTTTTGTCAAAATTTGGACGACATGCTATACTATGACATTTTTGTTAAAATTTGGACGACATACTATACTATGACTTTTTTGCCTGATTTTGGACGACATACTATATTATGACTTTTCTGACTGATTTTGGACGACATACTATACTATGACATTTTTGTCAAAATTTGGAAGACATGCTATACTTTGACATTTTTGTCAAAATTTGGACGACGTGCTATACTATGACATTTTTGTCAAAATTTGGACGACATACTATACTATGACTTTTTGACTGATTTTGGACGACATACTTTACTATGACATTTTTGTCAAAATTTGGACGACATGCTATACTATGACATTTTTGTCAAAATTTGGACGACATGCTATATACTATGACATTTTTGTCAAAATTTGGACGACATGCTATACTATGACTTTTCTGACTGATTTTGGACGACATACTATACTATGACGTTTTTGACTGATTTTGGACGACATACTATACTATGACTTTTCTGACTGATTTTGGACGACATGCTATACTATGACTTTTTGTCAAAATTTGGACGACATACTATACTATGACTTTTTGACTGATTTTGGACGACATACTATACTATGACTTTTCTGACTGATTTTGGACGACATGCTATACTATGACTTTTTGTCAAAATTTGGACGACATACTATACTATGACTTTTTGACTGATTTTGGACGACATACTATACTATGACTTTTCTGACTGATTTTGGACGACATGCTATACTATGACTTTTTGTCAAAATTTGGACGACATACTATACTATGACTTTTTGACTGATTTTGGACGACATACTATACTATGACTTTTCTGACTGATTTTGGACGACATGCTATACTATGACATTTTTGTCAAAATTTGGACGACATACTATACTATGACATTTTTGTCAAAATTTGGACGACATGCTATACTATGACTTTTCTGACTGATTTTGGACGACATACTATACTATGACTTTTCTGACTGATTTTGGATGACATGCTATACTATGACTTTTTGTCAAAATTTGGACGACATACTATACTATGACATTTTTGTCAAAATTTTGACGACATGCTATACTATGACTTTTCTGACTGATTTTGGACGACATACTATACTATGACGTTTTTGACTGATTTTGGACGACATACTATACTATGACTTTTCTGACTGATTTTGGACGACATGCTATACTATGACTTTTTGTCAAAATTTGGACGACATACTATACTATGACTTTTTGACTGATTTTGGACGACATACTATACTATGACTTTTCTGACTGATTTTGGACGACATGCTATACTATGACATTTTTGTCAAAATTTGGACGACATACTATACTATGACATTTTTGTCAAAATTTGGACGACATGCTATACTATGACTTTTCTGACTGATTTTGGACGACATACTATACTATGACTTTTCTGACTGATTTTGGATGACATGCTATACTATGACTTTTTGTCAAAATTTGGACGACATACTATACTATGACATTTTTGTCAAAATTTTGACGACATGCTATACTATGACTTTTCTGACTGATTTTGGACGACATACTATACTATGACGTTTTTGACTGATTTTGGACGACATACTATACTATGACTTTTCTGACTGATTTTGGACGACATGCTATACTATGACTTTTTGTCAAAATTTGGACGACATACTATACTATGACTTTTCTGACTGATTTTGGACGACATGCTATACTATGACTTTTTGTCAAAATTTGGACGACATACTATACTATGACATTTTTGTCAAAATTTGGACGACATGCTATACTATGACATTTTTGTCAAAATTTGGACGACATGCTATACTATGACTTTTCTGACTGATTTTGGACGACATACTATACTATGACTTTTTTGACTGATTTTGGACGACATGCTATACTATGACATTTTTGTCAAAATTTGGACGACATGCTATACTATGACTTTTCTGACTGATTTTGGACGACATACTATACTATGACTTTTTTGACTGATTTTGGACGACATACTATACTATGACTTTTTGTCTCATTTTGGACGACATACTATACTATGACTTTTCTGACTGATTTTGGACGACATGCTATACTATGACTTTTTCTCACATTTTGGACAACATACTATACTATGACATTTTTGTCAAAATTTGGACGACATGCTATACTATGACTTTTCTGACTGATTTTGGACGACATGCTATACTATGACATTTTTGTTAAAATTTGGACGACATACTATACTATTACTTTTTTGCCTGATTTTGGACGACATACTATACTATGACTTTTTTGACTGATTTTGGACGACATACTTTACTATGACTTTTTGTCTCATTTTGGACGACATACTATATTATGACTTTTCTGACTGATTTTGGACGACATACTATACTATGACATTTTTGTCAAAATTTGGAAGACATGCTATACTATGATATTTTTGTCAAAATTTGGACGACATGCTATACTATGACATTTTTGTCAAAATTTGGACGACATACTATACTATGACTTTTTGACTGATTTTGGACGACATACTATACTATGACTTTTCAGACTGATTTTGGACGACATGCTATACTATGACTTTTTGTCACATTTTGGACGACATACTATACTATGACATTTTTGTCAAAATTTGGACGACATGCTATACTATGACATTTTTGTCAAAATTTGGACGACATGCTATACTATGACATTTTTGTCAAAATTTGGACGACATGCTATACTATGACATTTTTGTCAAAATTTGGACGACATACTATACTATTACTTTTTTGACTGATTTTGGACGACATACTATACTATGACTTTTCTGACTGATTTTGGACGACATGCTATACTATGACATTTTTGTAAAAATTTGGACGACATACTATACTATGACTTTTTGACTGATTTTGGACGACATACTATACTATGACTTTTCTGACTGATTTTGGACGACATGCTATACTATGACATTTTTGTCAAAATTTGGACGACATACTATACTATGACATTTTTGTCAAAATTTGGACGACATGCTATACTATGACTTTTCTGACTGATTTTGGACGACATACTATACTATGACTTTTCTGACTGATTTTGGATGACATGCTATACTATGACTTTTTGTCAAAATTTGGACGACATACTATACTATGACATTTTTGTCAAAATTTTGACGACATGCTATACTATGACTTTTCTGACTGATTTTGGACGACATACTATACTATGACGTTTTTGACTGATTTTGGACGACATACTATACTATGACTTTTCTGACTGATTTTGGACGACATGCTATACTATGACTTTTTGTCAAAATTTGGACGACATACTATACTATGACTTTTCTGACTGATTTTGGACGACATGCTATACTATGACTTTTTGTCAAAATTTGGACGACATACTATACTATGACATTTTTGTCAAAATTTGGACGACATGCTATACTATGACATTTTTGTCAAAATTTGGACGACATGCTATACTATGACTTTTCTGACTGATTTTGGACGACATACTATACTATGACTTTTTTGACTGATTTTGGACGACATACTATACTATGACATTTTTGTCAAAATTTGGACGACATGCTATACTATGACTTTTCTGACTGATTTTGGACGACATACTATACTATGACTTTTCTGACTGATTTTGGATGACATGCTATACTATGACTTTTTGTCAAAATTTGGACGACATACTATACTATGACATTTTTGTCAAAATTTTGACGACATGCTATACTATGACTTTTCTGACTGATTTTGGACGACATACTATACTATGACGTTTTTGACTGATTTTGGACGACATACTATACTATGACTTTTCTGACTGATTTTGGACGACATGCTATACTATGACTTTTTGTCAAAATTTGGACGACATACTATACTATGACTTTTCTGACTGATTTTGGACGACATGCTATACTATGACTTTTTGTCAAAATTTGGACGACATACTATACTATGACATTTTTGTCAAAATTTGGACGACATGCTATACTATGACATTTTTGTCAAAATTTGGACGACATGCTATACTATGACTTTTCTGACTGATTTTGGACGACATACTATACTATGACTTTTTTGACTGATTTTGGACGACATGCTATACTATGACATTTTTGTCAAAATTTGGACGACATGCTATACTATGACTTTTCTGACTGATTTTGGACGACATACTATACTATGACTTTTTTGACTGATTTTGGACGACATACTATACTATGACTTTTTGTCTCATTTTGGACGACATACTATACTATGACTTTTCTGACTGATTTTGGACGACATGCTATACTATGACTTTTTCTCACATTTTGGACAACATACTATACTATGACATTTTTGTCAAAATTTGGACGACATGCTATACTATGACTTTTCTGACTGATTTTGGACGACATGCTATACTATGACATTTTTGTTAAAATTTGGACGACATACTATACTATTACTTTTTTGCCTGATTTTGGACGACATACTATACTATGACTTTTTTGACTGATTTTGGACGACATACTTTACTATGACTTTTTGTCTCATTTTGGACGACATACTATATTATGACTTTTCTGACTGATTTTGGACGACATACTATACTATGACATTTTTGTCAAAATTTGGAAGACATGCTATACTATGATATTTTTGTCAAAATTTGGACGACATGCTATACTATGACATTTTTGTCAAAATTTGGACGACATACTATACTATGACTTTTTGACTGATTTTGGACGACATACTATACTATGACTTTTCAGACTGATTTTGGACGACATGCTATACTATGACTTTTTGTCACATTTTGGACGACATACTATACTATGACATTTTTGTCAAAATTTGGACGACATGCTATACTATGACATTTTTGTCAAAATTTGGACGACATGCTATACTATGACATTTTTGTCAAAATTTGGACGACATGCTATACTATGACATTTTTGTCAAAATTTGGACGACATACTATACTATTACTTTTTTGACTGATTTTGGACGACATACTATACTATGACTTTTCTGACTGATTTTGGACGACATGCTATACTATGACATTTTTGTAAAAATTTGGACGACATACTATACTATGACTTTTTTGACTGATTTTGGACGACATACTATACTATGACTTTTCTGACTGATTTTGGACGACATGCTATACTATGACATTTTTGTCAAAATTTGGACGACATACTATACTATGACTTTTTGTCAAAATTTGGACGACATACTATACTATGACATTTTTGTCAAAATTTTGACGACATGCTATACTATGACTTTTCTGACTGATTTTGGACGACATACTATACTATGACGTTTTTGACTGATTTTGGACGACATACTATACTATGACTTTTCTGACTGATTTTGGACGACATGCTATACTATGACTTTTTGTCAAAATTTGGACGACATACTATACTATGACTTTTCTGACTGATTTTGGACGACATGCTATACTATGACTTTTTGTCAAAATTTGGACGACATACTATACTATGACATTTTTGTCAAAATTTGGACGACATGCTATACTATGACATTTTTGTCAAAATTTGGACGACATGCTATACTATGACTTTTCTGACTGATTTTGGACGACATACTATACTATGACTTTTTTGACTGATTTTGGACGACATACTATACTATGACATTTTTGTCAAAATTTGGACGACATGCTATACTATGACTTTTCTGACTGATTTTGGACGACATACTATACTATGACTTTTCTGACTGATTTTGGATGACATGCTATACTATGACTTTTTGTCAAAATTTGGACGACATACTATACTATGACATTTTTGTCAAAATTTTGACGACATGCTATACTATGACTTTTCTGACTGATTTTGGACGACATACTATACTATGACGTTTTTGACTGATTTTGGACGACATACTATACTATGACTTTTCTGACTGATTTTGGACGACATGCTATACTATGACTTTTTGTCAAAATTTGGACGACATACTATACTATGACTTTTCTGACTGATTTTGGACGACATGCTATACTATGACTTTTTGTCAAAATTTGGACGACATACTATACTATGACATTTTTGTCAAAATTTGGACGACATGCTATACTATGACATTTTTGTCAAAATTTGGACGACATGCTATACTATGACTTTTCTGACTGATTTTGGACGACATACTATACTATGACTTTTTTGACTGATTTTGGACGACATGCTATACTATGACATTTTTGTCAAAATTTGGACGACATGCTATACTATGACTTTTCTGACTGATTTTGGACGACATACTATACTATGACTTTTTTGACTGATTTTGGACGACATACTATACTATGACTTTTTGTCTCATTTTGGACGACATACTATACTATGACTTTTCTGACTGATTTTGGACGACATGCTATACTATGACTTTTTCTCACATTTTGGACAACATACTATACTATGACATTTTTGTCAAAATTTGGACGACATGCTATACTATGACTTTTCTGACTGATTTTGGACGACATGCTATACTATGACATTTTTGTTAAAATTTGGACGACATACTATACTATTACTTTTTTGCCTGATTTTGGACGACATACTATACTATGACTTTTTTGACTGATTTTGGACGACATACTTTACTATGACTTTTTGTCTCATTTTGGACGACATACTATATTATGACTTTTCTGACTGATTTTGGACGACATACTATACTATGACATTTTTGTCAAAATTTGGAAGACATGCTATACTATGATATTTTTGTCAAAATTTGGACGACATGCTATACTATGACATTTTTGTCAAAATTTGGACGACATACTATACTATGACTTTTTGACTGATTTTGGACGACATACTATACTATGACTTTTCAGACTGATTTTGGACGACATGCTATACTATGACTTTTTGTCACATTTTGGACGACATACTATACTATGACATTTTTGTCAAAATTTGGACGACATGCTATACTATGACATTTTTGTCAAAATTTGGACGACATGCTATACTATGACATTTTTGTCAAAATTTGGACGACATGCTATACTATGACATTTTTGTCAAAATTTGGACGACATACTATACTATTACTTTTTTGACTGATTTTGGACGACATACTATACTATGACTTTTCTGACTGATTTTGGACGACATGCTATACTATGACATTTTTGTAAAAATTTGGACGACATACTATACTATGACTTTTTTGACTGATTTTGGACGACATACTATACTATGACTTTTCTGACTGATTTTGGACGACATGCTATACTATGACATTTTTGTCAAAATTTGGACGACATACTATACTATGACTTTTTGACTGATTTTGGACGACATACTATACTATGACATTTTTGTCAAAATATGGACGACATGCTTTACTATGACATTTTTGTCAAAATTTGGACGACATGCTATACTATGACTTTTCTGACTGATTTTGGACGACATGCTATACTATGACATTTTTGTAAAAATTTGGACGACATACTATACTATGACTTTTTGACTGATTTTGGACGACATACTATACTATGACTTTTCTGACTGATTTTGGACGACATGCTATACTATGACTTTTTGTCAAAATTTGGACGACATGCTATACTATGACTTTTCTGACAGATTTTGGACGACATACTATACTATGACATTTTTGTCAAAATTTGGAAGACATGCTATACTATGACATTTTTGTCAAAATTTGGACAACATGCTATACTATGACATTTTTGTAAAAATTTGGACCACATACTATACTATGACTTTTTGACTGATTTTGGACGACATACTATACTATGACTTTTCTGACTGATTTTGGACGACATGCTATACTATGACTTTTTGTCACATTTTGGACGACATACCTTACTATGACATTTTTGTCAAAATTTTGACGACATGCTATACTATGACATTTTTGTAAAAATTTGGACGACATACTATACTATTACTTTTTTGACTGATTTTGGACGACATACTTTTTTGACTGATTTTGGACGACATACCATACTATGACTTTTTTGGATTATTTTGGACGACATACTATACTATGACTGTTTTGGGTGATTTTAGACAGCATACTATACTATGTGAGGGTTCTTTAATTCACCATTGACGTGGTCCTCACCCTGTCAGATGCACATCCCAGCCTTCCCCTCCTTGATTTGATAAAACAATTTGGGCAGCTTTCTGGGTTTATTAATGACTGGGATAAAAGTTTGTTCATGGCTTGGTTGACTGACTTAGACTCTAATTTTCTCAGTTTACTATTAAAGCTTGCTACTGATCTTCACGAGGAATCCAAAACTTCTCTTTAAATGTAATGATATGGAACTAGTTTAACAAAAGTTAAAACCTCAAATTCAGAGATATGATGAGACAAGTGAAAACTTCCTCTCCTGGCATTAACAGGTTGTGTCAATATTATCAAAATTATTGTATTACCTGATTGTACATTTATTTATCTTTTTCAAAATGTCCAATCTTTCTTACAACCTCCCTCTTCAAGGCATTGGACTCCTCATTACACTTCCTTTCACCTGGGCCAACCAAGCGCCCACTTCTCCACGGCACAATTACAGAAGCCTGCAGCTGAAGGGGACATGGGACTTCCTGTTTTACGTCATTACTACTGCGTTTGTGATGCCAGAAAGTGGATTTCCTGGAATCATCCTCCAGCTGTTACATGTCAAAGAGAGTGATCCCAGCTGGAGTCTTATGAAACAGCTTCTCTTTCTCTGCAATGAGTCAAACCTGCCCACCAAACAACTGAAGGATGAGTTTATCTTCGCCAATTCTTTTAGGACTTACACAAATGAAGGGTGTGCAGAATCTCTCAGGGTTGTCCAAATGTGCCGCTGTATGTCAGGCTTGATAGATTCTGCATTTACACACTGTGCAGAGAAACTGCTTATGGTTGAGGTTATGTATTTGATTAGAGGCTCTTCAAAATAAGATCTTATTATTATTATTATTATTATTATACAACAATAATGATTGATTAATAATAACAATATAACAACAACAACAACAATAATAATAATAAGATCAAAGTCAAATGTAATAAAGGCAAGTCTTTTAAAGTCCTATATATATATTATTATTTTTTCTTTATCAGCTCAGCTGTGTGCGCACATGCTCAGTGAGGTTATTTTTGCGCTCGGAGGTCTTAAGAGCGCAGCGGCTGGAGGCAGACGGCAGAGCGAGAGAGAGAGAGAGAGAGAGAGAGAGCGAGAGAGAGAGAGAGAGAGAGTGAGAGAGAGAGGGCGACAGCGCTGGAGTGGACCATCAGCTGTGCGTCTCAGCCAGATGAACCACAGTCCCGGCTCTGCGCTGGGCAGCCAGAGCTTGGGCGCATGAATTTGCTGCTTACACTGCTTATACTCTCTTACTTCTCCTCATATTTTTGTTTAACTTTTATTTTTAAAGACATTCACGTGTTTGACATAATTCACCATGGTGCTGGGCAAAGTGCGGGCCCTGGCAATCTACTTTGACTGTTTGAATGAGAACAATCTGCCCGTGTTCTCCGGGGGAGAGCTGGTGTCAGGGCGCGTGGTCGTGGAGGTGACCGGGGATGTGCGGGTGAGGAGTCTGGACATCACCGCGAGAGGAGTCGCTAAGGTCCGGTGGACAGAGTCGAGAAACGCCGGAGCCAACACGGCTTACACTCAGAATTACAACGAGGAGGTGGAATATTTACACCATTACGACACTTTGATAGGAGAGGAGAGAGGTAAGGAGTCAGCCACTGATGTGGAAACAGCTGATCACGCAAACTTCTGTCTCTTTGTATGTGTGTGTGTGTGTGTGTGTGAAGAGAAAGTTTGAGAGCGCAGACATGTCACAGCGCAGCGCAGTGCAGCGCGGCAGCAGCGCGGCAGCAGCGCGTCAACGCATCAGTGGTGCTGATGCAACAGCTGATGGGTGAGACCCGGTGTCCGAACCAGAACATGAAACCGAGCACTTTTATAAGCACGAAGTAAATAAGAGCTTCAGCGACAGAGCTGCTGTTTCCACAAAACGCGTGTGTGACGCACGACTGTCGAGCGCCAGAGAAACGAGAGGGAAAAACGAGCAGACGATGTGCGTGTTTTCAACATTTGTCACAAACATTCACATCAACTTATGCGGAACGAACGTTTTTTTCCCCACTGATGACATCCTGAAGCAGACTACACAGCTCAGGCAACTCCCTTTGTTCGAAGCGGTTCAAACCTGTTCAGAAACTGCCAGGGAGGGAGGAAGGGAGGGAGGACCACACTCTGTCTGTCTGTCTGTCTGTCTGTCTCTCTCGCTCTGTGCGTGTGTGTGTGTGTGTGTCAGCTGCTGGTTCAGATGTACCTGCATCCCACTGTTAAAGCCAAGTTCACACCACATGTCATATAGACTCTCATGAGTGAGATGGGGGAGAATGACTCCTGAAAGCAGGTTTAATTTAGCACCGTCCGTTCATTTATCTTATCCTCTCTATCTCTCAATCAGCCGGTACTTGCAAAAGTCTCGATTATTGGTGTAGTAGGAACTGGGCTACAGTTGTGTACGTGTATGATGACGACCCTGATAGTTGCTGAGCACCTGAAGCTGTTTTCTGGAATGACATTTTATTATTAAAGCACATGCGAACATCAGTAGAATATTTGTTTTTTTTTACGATTAAAAACCTTCAGACTGGGACCAAACTCCAGTGAAACACTGTCTGATGCGAAAGAAGCCTGATGCAGGGATGTGATGTCACCATCATCAGTATGTGGGTCAGACTCCTCGTCCTCACCACACTCTCTAAACCTCACACTGAGCGTAAACAGCAGTGTCACAGACGGAGAGACACGTCTGGAGACATTTAAGACCTCGTCGTCGTCGCCGCCGCGTGTCTTTGACTCTGTTATCTGCGTTCTAGCCTCGCTCCACACTGACGTCCTGTTTTGTTTTGTTTTCAGGGACATTTGTGTGTGTCAGGTGTCAAGGAGTTCAAGGTGAAATGTGATGATGTGGAAAAGTGTTGTTGCTTCGCTCTCAGGAGAGAATTCCACAGCTTTTCAAAGTGTTATCCAGTCGCCATGCAAACGTGTTCAAATGTCACCACACTGTTTCCGGTCTACTCCATGGATCCATACAGACACACAGATCTGGCCCTGCTGCTGCTGCGTTGGCTGATAAATAAGGGATTGCAGAGCTGCCATGTCAGACTAGTTAGAACCCGCATCGTCAGTGCATTTCTCAGCCACAATGTGTCAAATTCAAACGTGTGATGTTGCTGTTTTACTTTTCCATTGACCATGGGACGCGTTTTGTATTTTTTTATTTAATGTAACACATTGTCAAATTGTTTCTTACATGTCAACATCTGTAAAGGGGACGTCCAAACATGTGACCATGTGACATCCCTTCAATACATTGGGTGCTTTTATGAAGAGGATGTTGATGAAGAAAAATCATGATTTTGTGTCTAAACGTGACCACGTTCATAATCAAGGAAACGGTTATCATCAACCTTATTTCCTCAGGAACGTGTAAATATGAATTTTTATTTTATGTACATTTTGACATTTTGATTTTCTCTACTTCTTTTTAAATAATACATTTAATGAAGTATTGTGCTGTATGAGAATAAAAGGATCTGCGTGTGGAACGCGATCGTTTTCTATCTCCATGTATTTCATTCAAGCGTTTGCGTGCGAGCTGTACCTGGAGTTCACTGATAGTGTGCAACACCACCCTTCCTCTCCCCCCTCCTCACCCCTCCACTCATGCCACACACCACATGGCGGATCGGTTGTGGGCAGGGGCTTGTCACAGCTGCGCCAATCAGAGGTCGGCCTTTAATTCGTGTCACACTTCTCCTCCAATGGGAGGCTGAGTTGTAGTGAGTGTGTTGGGAGTTTCCAGCTGAAGGAAGCTGTTCAGTCTGGTTCATACCGGTCTACTCCTGCTTTGCTCTGTGCTGCCAGTGACTTGATGCAGGCGCATACTCTCTGTCACACACACACACACACACACACGCGCACACACACGAGCTGTGACAGCTCTCATGCAGAAAACATACAAATAGCCACACACACACACACACACACACACAGAGAGTGAGACAAACAGAAAAAAGCAGAGTGACTGGTGAGGTGGCAGGAAGCTAAAGTTGAGCAGAACTGAGCGGAGACAGAATTTCAAATAAAAACATTGACAGAAGACGTGCAGAAGGGGAACAGGGGTCATTTTCTTTCTCCCGCAGGGCTCTGTCTGTAATTAGACCACACACACACACACACACACACACACACACACACTGAGTTCAAATCACATGAGCCTCAGTTTGTTTCAACAGATGAAACATCTGCCACTTCAATCCATGTGTCATCTGGCGCTGTTTCCAAAAACCTTTCATATGTGAACCCACGTTTGGTGTCAACATGTCAGACTTAACGTGGCGACCCAAGTTCCAGTTTGAATCAGGACAATGTGTTTATGAAGTCACATTTCTGACGGAATTTCTGTAACACTATCATTTCAAATAGATACAAACAGTCATTCCCACCAAGCAATATGACTGAGAAATGAATTTCATACATGTTTAATACATCCCATAGACTTAGACTTCCTTTTATTGTCATTGCACAGAAAACACAGCAGTGAAACTGGCAACCAGAAAAACCAACAATACAGCATTGAATTGTGAGGTACTTACTGTAAACTATGATTCAAGAAAAAATAAATAAGTGTATATGTATATAAATATATATAAAATGTAGACTAAAAAACAGGAAAAAAAACTGTAAGCAAACAATATGAAAAAATAACAGTTAAAATATTGCACAGATAGTGTTGGGGGGGGTTGTTATTTGGAATTTAAATAACAACCCCTAGGCCATAGGGGCCTGATGGCAGAGGAGTGGCACTGTTGCCTCTCAACTAAAAGGTCAACGATTCAAGCCCCAGTTTGGCCGAGGGCTCGCATGCACATGGGTTTTCTCCTGATAGTTCAAAAACATGCAAATTGTAATGGAGCACAGGTGTGAACGGTTGTTCCTCTCTGTATGTTTGCCCTGCTGTCCAGGGTGTACCTCCACCTTTACCCTGCATCAGCTCGGGTTGGCTCCAGGCCACCATGACCCTCATGTGGAAGACAATAACTGTGTGAAAACACACTGTATTTCCCAATTCTCCAATTCTTCCATCAGCCATCTGTGGGTCTGAACCAGTCTCTGTTCAGGTTAAAGTTCAGCTCACCAGAACATGAGCAGCAAGCTGTGAAGTCTCTCCAAGACTCAGGGTCCAAACATGTGAGTCACATTTCATGCAGCGGCTAAAAACTAGTAGTTTTTACCAAAGCACTTGAGGGTCACACTCCTGTAGTGTGTCGCGTCACTGAGGAACCAAACACTGCTGCGATTACCTAATTATCACACTAAACTACCAGGAAAACAAAGACAATGGGTCAGCAGCACCACATGTCTCTCACAGCCGTGGAAAACACTCACAGTCTGTGTTCGTCATCTCCTGCCGGAGGCTTTGTCTGGATGTAGGTTCAGAGTTTATTTCAACAAAGACCAGTTTGACCCACTTCTTTCGGCTCAAGTATCAAACGATGCATTGAAAGCACTCACTGCAGATATTTTCATCGTGACGAGTTTGACCTGTAAGGACTGACAATATGGGTTCCAAACCAGGGTTGTCCATGGTTTCCATGGTGGCCCCCGACCGTGTCTGCAGGTCCCATATGGTTTCAGTAACATGGACCTCAAACCCAGGGTGAGGCCACCATGGAAACCACAGAGGAACCTGCCTGGGACCCATATTGTCAGCCCGATTAAAGCCCTTAACGGTCCACATTTGCACGCTTGCTGGGGTGGACACACACGTTGCACCATCCACCTTATCTGTGAAGTTCTTTCAACTAACTTCTGAAGATGACAATGACCTGGACGACTGAGAACCTTTATAGACGAGTTGCAAGTGACAGATCAATGTGTGTGTGTGTTGTCTTTTTTTTTGTCCAGAGTCTGGTTTAGGCTCAAGTGTAAATACAGGTGTAAACGAACACATGTCCTTTGTCTTTTCAGATGAAGATTGTCCAGAGGAAGGTCTGACTGTTCTGCATGCTGGCCTACACGAGTTTGCTTTCAGCTTCAACCTGCCTCAGATGTGAGTTGTTACCAAGGGCTCAAATGTCCAAAAATGAAACCGTGTCATTGAAACTTTGTTTTTTTCTTATTTCATCTCCTGCGAATTATCTCACACACCGTATTATTTTCAACAAATAACACCATGGCCTTGAGTTCGTGACAAAAGGCTTAGTCTAAAAACCAGTTTGTTTTTGCTAAAGTTACACACTGGAACTTAAAATCTAAATCTCAATGCAAATAATTCACATATGAGAGATTTTTTAAATTGAAATGACTTACATAAGTCTGAATACTTTCCCCACCTCCATCAAAAACAAAGTCTACTTTAATTGCTGATCGCTGTCCTGGAGTTTGACTTTTACGGCATTTAGACATAAAAGATTTGGGTATCCACGCTTCCTAACACGGCCTCTTTGTCTGCGTCTCTCAGGGCATTGGCCACGTCCTTCGAGGGGAAGCATGGCAGTGTGAGGTACTGGGTTAGAGCTGAGCTGCACCGTCCATGGCTGCTCCCTGTCAAAGTGAAGAAAGAGTTCATTGTGTTTGAACACATCGACATCAACACACCTCTGCTGTTGGTAGGTACACCACACACACTATGTTTAAATGTACCACTCTCGTGTCTGATCCCCCAGAATCCTCCCTGTGCAGACCCCACCCTGATGAATGAATGTAAAGTCAAAAATGAGAATGCAGTTGAGAGCTATGCAGCTGCGTTGAATCAGAGCGTGATCTACCTTACATTATTCAGAAGCACATACAATTCCCTACCATAGTTGACACAGGGCCAGACGAGGGTGGTGGCGTTTCCATTCAGTTCCAATAGGGAAAAACTGAAAACAGCTACAATGTAATGTTTATAATTAGAATTGTTGACAGTTTTCATCAGAAACAAACTATAAACAAAAACTATATCAGGTTTTTTTTTTTTTTACATCTAAAGTGACACCTTATTATTGAAAAAGTGGTATCAATCTTATCTTGATCATCTCATCTATTGCTATTCCAGTCAAAAGCAAAGGGTGGATGATGTTGTTGTGTCAACAGGCCCCTCAGGCTGGAACAAAGGAAAAGACTCTGTGCTGCTGGTTCTGTGCTTCAGGCCCGATCTCCCTGAGTGCTAAGATTGCACGAAAGGGCTACACACCAGGTGAGTACAAACCCTTCAAACCTTCTCACTTCTCTAACGCTACTTCTTTGCTTTAGAGATTTCACTCATGTCACTTCTCCCTCAGTCTGACAGACTGATCTTTTATCTTCTCTCCAAGGCGAGTCTATTCAAATTTTTGCCGAGGTGGAGAACTGTTCGTCCAGGGTCGTGGTGCCAAAGGCTACCTTGTACCAGACGCAAACTTTCTTTGCCAAAGGCAAGGGCAAACAGATCCAGCAGCCGGTGTCCAACCTGCGAGGTGACGCCCTGCCACAGGGCAAAAGCCAGAGCTGGGAGGGAAAGCAGCTGAAAATACCACCAGTGTCCCCCTCCATCCTAGACTGTCCCATCATCAGAGTGGAGTATGTCCTGGTGGTGAGTCGTGCATTTGATAACTGATGAGTTAGTGTCCACTGACATTGAAAATCAAAACTCATTTAGCAACAAATTATAAATCAAAACATGCTGTTTGGCCACGAATGGTGTGCTATGGTGGCTTTGCTTTAGCATTTCAAGTCAACCAAAGAAATTATAAAAACTGCAAACAACAACAATTCCATAAGAAACCAAAGGCAGAAGTACAAAGGAGTATTCGGGCCAGCCAAAAAAAAACAAAAAACAGCACAAGGGAAAAAAAAAGTCAGGCAAAAAAATAAATACATTTAGAAAATATCAAAGTACTATAGTCGATGGCCATGGCTGCTTCCACAGACACGTTGATTAAGCGGTACTTCAGAATATATAATAATATAATATTAATAATAAGGAAATTCTCTCTCTTTTGGCTCATAAACACGGTGTGGTGATCAGTATTAGGACGCTGAAGAGACTGTGTCGGAAACTTGGTTTGTTCAGGAAGATAAACCATACAAACTTGGAGGAGAAGAAATGCCTCTGCCATTTCAATTTCAATCTTCAAAGAAATGTCCTAGTTTATATTATAATCAGATATATTGCTAAACAAGCGCCCCCGCGACCCTCATGTGGACGATAAAGCGGTAGAACGTGAGTGAGTGAGTGAGTGTAGGTGTGAGCTTGTGTTGTGTCTCCCATCAGCCGCTGTCATCGCACATCATCACCGCTAACATCATCATTTGAGTGGCTTTGATCTTTATGATAGACTATGACACTGTGATGTTCAAACAAACGATGGATGACGTCAGTAACGCAAGTGATTCCGTTCGGATGAACAATGTAAACGAGACGCCAGACATGGACGAGACGAACGACATGAACGTCACGGCCGATACGAGCGAGATAAACGAAGCCAACGAGGCCGGCGCTAACGACAAAGACGCCGTGAACGCGATTCATGATGCGGACACAATGACTGGCGCGAATGAGATGAACGAAGGGAACGAGACGAATGACGTGAACAAGACTGACATGAAGGAGACAAATGATGTGAAGAAGACGAACGACTCTGACTTCACTGATGTGAACGATAAGAAGAATGATGTGAAGGAAACGACGGACACCGAGGAGACAACTGACAGGACAAACAACATAAATCACATGAAGCTCAAGATGCATGAACTGGACAAGAAGAACGACAGGAGGATTGACGTGAACAAGTACAAGAAGAACGATGAGATAAAGAACATTAGTAAGATAAGCGACATGATTCGTTTGAGCAGGGAAAAGGAAATTAGAGAATTCCTGAAAAGCAGAGGAGGAATCAGGACCTGGGAGGTCTCTGTGCAGACTTTGCCGGATGCAAGCGTCAAGGAGAGGAAGGCTCTGGAACGAGATCTGAGGGACCGAACTGTTGAGCTTGATAAGGAGGTGCATGCTCACAATCAGCTCAAATCCAAGTTCAGCAAGATGGAGAGGAAGCTGCAGCATTTAGAGGGGAAGCTATTTAAACTTCAGAAAGAGCATGAAGAGCTGAAGGGAACGGTGGAGTCTGAGAGGCAATCATCAGTCGTTGACCTTAGTACCATAGCACAGCTACCACTGAAGGCCATGGAAAAACAGATTAAAGATATCAAAGAGCCTGCAATTGTTAGGAAGTTTGTGAACTTCTTCAAACATGGCCCGGGCTACAGTGAATTAAAGGAGGTAGAGGAGGAGGAAGAGGAGGAGGAGGAGGAAGAGGAGGAGAACCCTCACATGACACCAGTAAAGAAAAAAAAGCCTTCCCTGTTCAAAAGCCTCCTCAAATCCTTCACTCACGGCTCCACTCGTTTAGAGGAGGCGGAGAAGAAAGAGGTGGCGTCTGCGCGCTCGAGGGTCAGCGGTGAACGCCTCAACCAGTCGCCAGAGACGCCAGTGAAGAATATTTCTTTGCTGCTGAGGAACTTCTGTGACTACACTCACACGAAGGGTCCGGACAGAAAAGGAATCCTGAAGAAGGCAGCGGTGCAACAACATGAAGGCCAACCTCCGTCAAACACCGCTGCCGTCCAACCGACCAGCTGCGGCGGGATAGCCAACGCGGCCACAACAGAGGAGGTACTGGTGGGGAGGTCCTTCACTCCTTCACTCATATCGTGGAATTCACCTGAGGAGAATGCGGTGGATGACAGGACAAAGTTGGTACCAGCGAAGAAGTCATTCAATCCCCCACTGGTGACTTGGTCCACACCTGATAAGGAAATACGGAGGAGACGACCGAGGTGAAGAGTTTTGGCAAAGCACAAACTGAAAACACGTAAAAAATAAACAGCACTTAGCATTTCCTACATGTTTGGATCATTAGTCTGAATTGGGGGAGGGGCTTAGGTTGTTTCCGACTTAATAATCTCCGCTAGACTGAGGACTCGGTTCAATTGGGGGTTGCAAAATTCAGCCGGTCCGACTTTCACACTTTTGAATAACGTGTTCCCCTCCTCGCCTGCGGGCGGCGCTGCATCAACAATGGATGGATGGCTCATCTGTGGGTTCATGCAGGACAGCTAAACTTCTGTTTCCTCACAAAAACGTTTTGGTTGTGTTTACCCACAATGCCCTGCGTTGTAGTCCGCTTCCTGCATTTGGTTCAATTTCCGAGCAAACGAACTAGGATTCGATTTAGAAGGACAGGTGTGAATGCAGCCTTTACCCCACCTTGCTCCCTGTCAGCTGTGTCAACAGCGTGTGAGTGAATGAATGTGTGAATGGGTGAATGTGTTAAGCAGCTTTTGACTAAAAAAGTGCTCTATAAACACAGACCATTTAATTACCGTTTATTTGAATCGGTCAGTGCGTAGTCCAGCTGTTTAGTGCTCTATCTGACACACACACACACACACACACACAGTCCCACATTTCTTGCAGTGTTACTATTAGATGTCACCAGCTGTTACACACTGGGCCTTTAAAATATGAATTTGTGATGTACAGGTAGAGCTGGTTACAATGTCCCTCCCTATCTCTGCCTGCAGGTGTATGTGGACATCCCTGGGGGATTGAACCTGTCTCTCTCTCTCCCGCTGGTGATCGGGACGATCCCACTCCACGCCAGCACCACCCGCACCTCAAGCATCAGCAGCAACTGCAGCACTTTGACGTGGCTCGGCCTGTCCGAGCCTCCCGAGGGTACGTAGGGCAGACACGGGCGAGTGCGTGTCGTCTTTTTGTTGGGTGTGCGACGCAAGAGGCCTCACGTTCGTTTGCTTTCTGCAGCTCCGCCAAGCTACAGCGATCTGGCAATATCAGAGTCGCACAGGCAGGATTGTCTGCAGGGCTGTGATAGACCTGAGGGGGAGGGAGAGGACCACAGAGCTCTGCTTACGTATATCAGAGAGTTCCGATATCTGCCCCCGCCAGTCTACTCTGAGGTACAGGACACACACAGACACCCAACATGTCGTAAACAACAGAGCAATTCAATAAAATGAGAGCTGATGAGACTGTGACCCTCAAATGTCAGGAGACCTCTGCTATAGACAAAGAGTGTAAGATATATATAACACACACACACACACACACACACACTATTACACAATTCAACAACATTACAAAATATGAAGTCACCACTGAGTGACGTCCACCATTATAGAAGATGTCAGCAAAACAAAAACACCGCGACTCATGAACACTTTCCACATAAAAACAACTCAAACATGAGTAACATGATCACATGATCACATGTGAACACACAGACAGCTATAGATGAATACAAGTCTTTCTCTTTGAGGAAACAGGAAGTGCTCAGAGCACAGACAGTATGTTGGTCTGTGCCACATCAAGTCAAATTGCTTTTGCGTGCGAATCTACTTGGCAATAAGTACCAATTCTGATCCTGATCCTGATGTGGGTGCCAGTAGATTCCCTCCTGTCACCTCCACCATAATCCCATCACATCTCTGTGGAGTTCTGGCTCCTGATTCTGATAAAGTGTTGTGGAATACTGGGATAACTCTGGATCAGAATCTAAAACAATGACAGCATATTTGACTGACAGCAGCTTTAAGTTCATATGAATACAGTCTGACTAAAGATGGAATTGGGTCTTAGTGTAAAAATATTGGCACGAGCTGGAGCCAGTGTGTGCTTGCTGCAGGCTTCTGTCATATTTATGTTGACAGATTACAGCGTTCACACGGCACGTCTGCACGTCTGCAGGCTCGTCTGCACGTCTGCAGGCTCGTCTGCAGGCTCGTCTGCAACAAATTAAAGTGAATTTTACATGCGGAGTAATAATAGTTTGTAATTCTTCTTTCTAGTTCCGTCTCCCATGTTCTGGGATAGAATGTGGCAGATTGAGAAATCTGTTAATAATGATATTGACTGCATAAAACTGACAAATCTCGCCGTAGTTTTAGTGTCTAGGCTAATTCTGAATACATGAAAAACATAAATATTATATTTGAAACCACCTTTAGCAGCTTTACAGACTCTCTCCCTCTGTCTCTCCCAGTCTTAGTGAATAGAAATCATGTGACGTTAAGTGATAAAGTGAAGTCATAATCATACTTGTGGTGGGAGGAGTAGCAGCAGACATGCAGCCGGTGTGACCCGGCCTCAACTGGTGAATACAAGAGCTGTTGATGATATAATCTACATTTCAAGCTGCGCGGCTTGTTTTTCAGCTCATACACAAGCGTACTTCTTACATAGAGCTTATTATTTAGCTGTTGTTACTGAAGCCGTTGCATCAGCACTCTGTAAACACTCTCTCTCTCCTCAGGTCGACCCGTACTCAAACCCCGTGGAAGCGTGTGGGGCCACAGATGTCAGGAGACCCGACACGTGTCCGTCCCGCTGAGGGGAGCTCTCAAACCCCGAAGGCTTCCGCACAAACCAGACACATAACTCTGGGCTCGCAGGACCACACGGCCAGCTTCTCGCCAGATTATATATCACTATAGCTGAGGCTCGACCCTCCCTGATGCAAGACTGTCAGCTCAAAGAGTATCAGGTGACCACCGATGGACGGACCACGGGTAACAAGCCATGCTGGATCCTCTATATTCTGACGTCACTGTGTGGACTCAGAGGACGGACGCTTCCTCCTGCCTCACTATGAATTTTGCACATAACCATAACAAGTCTTTTTCTCTCAGTGGCTCTATTTCCTGCAGATTCCTCCAGGCCTTTATGCTTCAGTAGAATCTGTCCACACGTGTAAACAAAGGTTTACTCTCCTGTGTAAAATGATAGTTTGACCTGACGTCAGGTGGAAACTGTCTCTTTTTTGTGAACATAGCTAAACACATTAAAAGGGAAGTGGGGAAAGAGGTAGTAACAAGAAGATAAAGCCGTTTCTGATCATTCTGTTCAGAAAACCGTCTCAGAATGTCCAGCCTTGAGCTCTTAAAGGGATAGTTCAGGTTGTTTAAAGTGTAGTTTCATGATGTTCTGACACATCCAGCCAGAGATCTGATTTAACCACTTCAGTTTATTGTGTCCTCACTTCAGAAAACCTGAACTATCACTATGTGATGTATGTATGTGTGAGTGTGTGTGTGTGTGTGTGTGTGTGTGTACTTGTATTGGTTATCTCTTTAGGACCTTTTCTGTCACAAACACTGACCTTGTCAGGACCAGTAGTCCTCATGGAGACCAAAACCTGGTCCTAATGAGTCAGAACCTCCTTTCTGAGGAACTGGTTAAGTTTAGGGCTAATATTTGAATTGTAGTTAGGTCAAGGTTTAGACATTAACCGGTTATGGTTAATAACACTTAGTGTATGCCGTCCTAAAGAATGGAAGTCAATGTGGTGTGTGTGTGTGTGTGTGTGTGTGTGTGTGTGTGTGTGTGTGTGTCCAGGTGAAAATACACACAGGCCCCAAAGAAAAAGCACAAGTCCATGAACATACCACATGTTGCCTGTTGGTGTCTGCGCTGACGTGAAGCTTCTCTCGATGAACACTTCCCCACACGTGGACGTTAAAGAAGCTTTGTGCTCACAAAACCAATGACAAAAGTATACAAGACAAAATGTTTACAGATGAATATCGAATTGAGAATGTTGTTCAAACTCCATTTCTTCCACCTAAAGTACCAAGTGCAATATATTTTTGTATTTTGTGATTCTATTTTGCACTAGATTTTCATATATTCTGTTGCTGTTTATTCCATTTCTGTGCATTATATATTATTGTCATGATCATATTGCTGTCATGATCAACTTTTTATAAAAAATAAAAGGTATATTTTATAAAACAACGAGTGTTTTTATGCACAGCCGCTCTGCACGCGACACACGGTGACAAGTCTGAGTCAACGCCGAGGATTTCAGCTGATACAGCAGTTCCTTTTCCTGTTCTGTTTACACACAAACAAACGCTGACCTTTTCAGGACCAGTATTCCTCATGGAGACCAAAACTTGGTCCTAATGAGGCAGAAACTCTTTTCTGAGGAACTGGGAAGGAAGTTGACGGCTAAGATTTGAATTGTGGTTAGAGTTAGGCTTAGAGTGCTGATACAGATGTGTGTTTGTTTGTTTTTTACAAATCCTGAAACAAAATGACTGACGTGCCAGTGCTGACAGAAAGGGAACGTACCAAATGTTGACAGAGTGAGAGGTCGCTCTCTGTAGACCTCTCTCGGGTTTATGGTGACTGATCATGGACTGTGACTGAGTGATGTTTTGCCCATTCACTGCTTTACATGCTTTCATTTTTAAAAGACATGGAGCAGATGGAAAGAGTGTCTGAACAGCAGAGTCACGGTGGCAATACAATGGAATAGAATAGAGTTAATTTGCCATTTGCACAGGTACATTATACACATACACACAAATACTCTCAGAGTCAACACTTGAGAAAAGCGGTGGATGTTTTCACATCGAAGGAAGTTAGACAATGAGCTACAATAAGCCATCGTCTGGTCTCTGTGAGCAGCCGTAGCCTGGCTCACGCCACACATGCATCAGTCTAGAAAAGGGTGGAGTCACTTCCCACTTCTCAGGGGCGTGGCCAACCGGTGTGGCCGACTCCTCGGTAAGGAAAGTCACTATTGGCCGTCCTAAAAGTCACTAGAAGTGACAAAAGACAAGGCAAAGAGTGAAGGAAAAACACTCTAAACATGTTAATAACTACAAATCAACTTGTTTTTTTGAGTGTTGTTAATGGCGACGCATTCACAGCTAACCAATCAGAGCAAGATGTTTGTTTCCAAACAACAACCCCCACTCTTTTTAATAACCAAGAAAAAACCATTAGAAGACGTGTGTAGGGAGGTTGTAATAACATGGTGTGTGTGTGTGAGACCATGAGACATCAATAAAAATGTCTCTGTACACAATTGGATAAGGACGTATGCAGAGCGACAGAAAACGCACTTGTTGGTGTTTTCTGTGAGCAATGACTGTCGAGTAATTGCATCTAACGACTTTTGCATGAGGAGCTCAAACTGGAAGCAACAGTGGCCGTCACACTGGATGTATACAAACGCTGCTTTGTGATTGGTTCCCTTTTTTTTTAAGAGATTCTGAAGGTGCTGCAGAGCAGGAATGTTAATGACTTTATTATATGTCATTAACCATTATTGTTCCTTCTCCCTTTGTTTGTCTTGCAGGCTGCAGGATCCAGATCCAGGTTTTTCTCTCCACTTGTGTGAACTGTTCTCTGCTCTCCATGATGTCTTATAAAGACTTGAGATAATGTATGGTGTGATTTAGCGCTTTACAAATAAAACTGAATTGAATGCATGACGATGTCGTACAACCTATAGGAGACTAATGAAGTCTGGAGCCTGTGATATTCGCTTTGTTGGTGTTAGGTAGACGATCCCTTCACATTCATTTCAAAGCCAAGAACATTCCGTCCGTGTCCAATGGACAAAACATAATTCAGTCACAGTCCATGTTCAGTCACCATTAAGTCATAGAGAACAAAAGATGACCTCTCACTCTATCTCTACCGCTTCCACATATTTCCTTTCTGTCAGATTTGTTTCTGGATTTAAAAAAAAAGTGTGTGACATTTTGTCCTGAATGCAAATTTGTCTCTGGCTGTGAACAACTGTGTAATATTGTTTTGCATGCAGAATACAGAATGCATGTGTGTGTGTGTGTGTGTTCATACTTTCATTGAGTTTTGTTGTATGTTGGATGAGTGAAGGACTGCGTGAGCGAAACCTCTCCACTTTAGCACTTTATCAGCTCTCAGACAAGTATCTGTTACGTTACTATGTGCAATATTTAAAAGTGCAACATTGTCCCTAGTGTAACTTATATTTATCGTAACTATCAATAGCACAGAAATGCAATCACACCTATTCATTCTGCTCTTTTTTTCCCATGCATATAACTTACTTATTTTTACATTTTTAAACTACAACATTTTTTACCCCTTCAGTGGTCTAAGTGTCTGAAATTGTCTTTTTTATTATTGTTAATTATCTTTAATGTTCTTTGCACCAAAGGAGTTGCACTCTAATTTCATTGTATGTAATACAGTGACAATAAAGGCTATTGTAGTCTAAATAAAAGGAATAGTGCATGTTTTCTGGCAGAGACATCAGGACACCCAACCACAAACAGGTTTTTCCCTGTGACACTCAACACCCGCCCTCCGTGTCCTCTCAGTGGCATGTGTGCTTTTATAAGTTGTGTAAAAACACACAGAACAGGTTGAAATGTTTTGCTCTCACTCAGTTAGAACGTCTCTGTGTCTCTGTTAATATTCAAATGTTACCTTGACTGACAATTAAACAACTGTCTTGCACATGGAGACACATGCACACATGCCCAGAGCTGAACCCCGCCCAGCGTGTGTGATGTGAGGTCACATGACTGATGTTTTGGCTGCTAATATACAGGCGGCTTCTGTCAGGCTGATAAACACAAACTGGTCAGAACTGGTTGGAGACACAGACAGACAAAGACAAAGATTGGCATCACAGTTTTTCAAAGGTCCATGAGCCATATTCATAAAGCTGTCTTGTACAAGAGCAGTTACCTTAAATCACAGTAAATACAAATACTAAGAATAAGAAAAAATAGATGTTTTTTTAGAGGCTGAAGAGTTTCTGAGAAGACAGGAAACTCTCTTCTGCAACAAAGTCCATACAGAAAATTGTGTTTTTAGTAAGTTTGCGATTTCAAACACCAAAATCGTAAACTAACACATTTAAACGTACTGAGGGATAAAAAGTCTGTCTAACAGTGAACATATGAGCAGCCATGTTTTTAACTGTCTCATGCTGGTTCCTGGTAAACAGCAAGTCAGTGCTGTCTATGTGTCACTACCTCAAATAACCACACAAACAACAGAATTGTCCTAGTTTGAGATGTTGTGTGTGTGCAAAGCTTTACTGGTCAAGCGTTTATTTCACAGTGGTCTATTCCACTGTGAAATGGGGGAGGTTGGGAGGTACCAAGGGGAGATTGGGGGTAACTGGTTCCCTCAAAATTCCTACTTAGAAGCAAATGTGTGAATCTTGTTGATATGCTGCTACAGACTTCGACTGCTGGGGAAATTCTGTGGTGAACTCACTCTCTCACACTCAGAGTATGAATACGGGTTTATTATAATGTCATTAACCTTGTTCCTTCTCTCCCTAGTTTGTGTATTTCCTCCTGTCCTCTGTCTTTCTCTCTGTGTCCTCATCTTGCAGGCTGCAGGATCCAGATATAGTTTCAAGGCTATTATTATTATTATTGTTACCATTAGCAGTAGTAGTTGTGCCATCATCAGTGTAACATGTCATCACTGACTCAGAACTGTCTTATAACTTGATACAAAGGTCCCCCTCCTCTCCTCTGTCCTCCATTTTTCCTTTCACCCCAACCGGTCGAGGCAGATGCTGCAGATGTTTGAGTCTGCTTCTGTCACAGATTTCTTTTTCTGTTAAAAGAGAGTTGTTGTTTTTTCTCCTCTCCACTGCCCCCTAGTGTTTGTTCATTGTGTGAACTGTTGTTGTTGTTTCTCTTCTCTCTACAATGTTGTAAAGGAAGTGAATTGTATAATGAGCTACAGTTTGAGAAGTAGAATGAGAAATGTGATGATGATTGAATTGAATGGGCTGTATTTTGGTGCCACTTCAGGGACTTGGTGCCTCACACACCAACTGCGAGACCGGGATCAGCGAGCTCAGACACCCAGCCGTGTCCAGCCACACTAAGTTTAGCCGTACTTAAAACACATGTTCTGGGATTGTTGTCACGGTGTACTGTTACTGAGGGAGTGTAAAATAAATAGTCTCTAAACTTCTGTCTGTAACCGTGAGAGTTTGCCTCCAACCATCAGTTAAGTTCATGTCCATTTTCAAGTTTTTAATGAATCCAATACCATCGTTGTGCCGTAAAGCGGATGCTCCTGATTCCTCACTGAGCATTTTGCTTGACCACTGCTTGCTGTTCACTGATCAAGTGGTCTAGACTGACAAGTGGATCAAACAGTTTTTCATAGGGATCACCCTGAGATGGTTCTGTGGAGTTTATACAAGTACAGACTTAACCTGTGGTCCCTCTGGCTGTTATTCTGTGTTGCGATGTTGATAATGTTGTGAGGAACAGGAAAACACTTAACAGCTGACAGTTAATCTTGAGTCTGTCCTCCAGTGAAAGATTTCCCCGAGGCTCAAACAGCATTTCACTTTTCACTTTTATCTCTGTTTGGCAAGAACAGGTGATTCACCTCATGTATCCACAACATGAACGACAACAGATGTGCTCCCTGTTCTGACAAGGTAAGGAACATTGTCATCTGTGGCCCCCTGGATGACATGAAAGTAAAAGTTAAAGCAGTGCCTCTACCTTCAAGCCTCGGACCACGAAAAAGAATGAGGATATTTCTCTACTCAGGGGAAACTGAGGTTTTTCAAAAATACTAACCCTATTCTAGTATTAATACAAAGCTAAATGCAAATCGGTGAAGTATTCCTTTAAACTAGCTCCTCTTCAGTTGACTTGCTTCTTTCGTTACATTAATATCTCGGTGGAACCTCCAAATTCTGACACCAGTCACTGTACCACATGTAGGAAAAGGTGAACACACAGAACAAGCTGTTGCAAGAGCCATTAAAGTGTTTGTTCCTTCCTTTCCTCAAAGATGTGACAAAAACATGTTCTCCAGTTGTCTCTTGTCAGAGGTTTGTGAACACATCCTCAGAGGATTTGCCTGCTCATGCTGCTGTGACTGGCTGAGCGAGGTGTCGTGTGCTGTGTTTGCTTCTTGGATTACTGCAGAGATGTTGTGAGAGACACCTGATGCCGTGAATAAAAGGCTCCCACAGAGACGCCTCCCTGACCGTATACTGTACACTATATTAGCACATTCTCTCATAAGTTCACCTCACAGGAGTTCAGGAGTTTGCTTTGTGTGCACAGGTTGCATGTGAATCTGACGTGCATGTGCACGTGCACAGTCATCCAAGCAGTCATGCACAGACACCACAAACAAGCTGCCTCTCAGGCATCTGGGCAGACGGCCACGCCGCGCCGTGTCCTTGAGGAATTCTAAACACACTCAGTTTTGGTGGCGGAACAAAAAACATTTGCATTTTTTGCATTTTCAGGACTTTGAGAATTTAGTATTAGAGACATTTTAATGACATGGACAAACTTTGTCCCCATGGTGTTAGCAAACATGTGCAGAAAGAAGAGTTACCCTCCAATGATATTAATGCGGACATGGTTGCAACATTGGGGGCGGAGCTCCAGGTTTATCAACTGTGCAAACGCAGACAGATGAATTCAAAAAGGACATGGAGAGAGTCAGGGGATTTTTTTTGTATTTCCTGAAGCAATTTTAATTTAAATAAAATATTAGTTTTAATGTATTCACTTTTTAAATATGCTCAAACAACAACACGATCATCAGCTGCTAGGACTGAACCAAAATGGTGCACATTTTCAAAAGAATAACATGTGGATGAATGTGTTCATTGTTCATTTTACCTGCAATGACTTGAATAAATGTACATAAAATAAATGAATGAATGACATATTTATCTGTTTCCTGAATAACAGTTTTCTGAGTGTTGAATCGTGAACGTGGTGAATCTTCTCGTACTCTGGTCGGTCGGTGAAACATGTGTTTTACAGTACGAGTAATACATCTGTCACTTTACCATTTCACTGTTTTTCTGCACTGATTGAACTGTAACTATTTGCACTTTAGAGTTAGACGTCTGAGTACTGCACTTATTCAATGACAATAAAGTTATTGTAAACTCTAAACTCTCTAAATATGTCAGTTTGGATTAGATAGTTCGGCATTAAGTTGCATCCATTTATTATGATTCTCTTATTATGATTTTTTTTAAAGAAAACTCAGCGATTGATGAATAAACACAGAGAATAACTGGCAAACATAATGGTTGTATGTAGAATGGTGTCTCACGACATCATTAGCAGCATTTGAGTCATAAGACAGTGAGAGGAGTCAGGCATGTGGCGCCCCCTGGCTGTCATCATGATGTGGTCAGCTGTTGAGTTTGTAATTTGATGTGGTTTGTTCTTGTGTTACATAAGAACCTACACCTTTATTTTCATTAAACTGAATTACTTTATTCACTTTTGAATGTGAATGTATGAACACATTTAATAAAAAAATACTGATTAAATAAATGACTACTGACTAATATCCCATAATGATGTGAAAGTGAAAATATAATCCATATGTGTAAATGTTTGTTTTAAAGGTATTAAAGAGGAAAAAACAGAACCATGCGTCCATCAACAGAACCACACGTCCATCAACAGAACCACACGTCCAAAAACAGAACCACACGTCCAAAAACAGAACCACACGTCCATCAACAGAACCACACGTCCATCAACAGAACCACACGTCCAAAAACAGAACCACACGTCCATCAACAGAACCACACGTCCATCAACAGAACCACACGTCCAAAAACAGAACCACACGTCCAAAAACAGAACCGCACGTCCAAAAACAACCACACGCACATGAACTATCCTTTAAAGTGAGGGAATGGTCAGAGTAGAATAAATAAGTACATTGTACCTGCACTACTTTTATTTATTCATGTTTTGCTTCAGTCAATGACGACAAAGAGACGTTTGTAACAGAGCCTGTATATTTAAAGTTTTTTTTTTTCCTGCAAAATACAAATACAAGCACATTTGTGAGCGAGGGAACAGCTGAACGTGATCTTTATTTTTCTTGTCTGAGTATCATTCAGTGGCGACAGTGGCGACAAAGGCCAGCTTATGCCGCTAACATTGAGCTCCAGCGCTGCTGTGTGTGACCTCAGATTATAGAAGTGTACAGTACAGAGTACATTCACCAACGTTGCCAATATAAAAAACAATCTTTTGAAGCATGAGTGGGTCCAGGCAGTGACAGAGGTAACAGAAAACACAAATATACAGCATATTTCACACTTTGGTTAGTCCACACTCCACCTTGTCTTTGTGTGACCTCCTGACCTCAGTCAGCTTAGTTAGTTAGTGCAGAAAATCTGAGCGAGGAGCTGACCGACCTGGAGACGACAATCATCATCATGAAAACAAATCTGGGCTCTGCCCTTGTTTTTATTTCTTTAAACTAAATCATTTTGTAAAGAAACAGCAGCATCTTTCACACCAGAGAAACTACGGGGATTTTAATGTGGCACAATGTGACCGAGGGTTTGATTCTCCAAATATACAGTTCTTCAACCAAAATATTCAAATGTGAACAACCCTTAGCCACCCTATAAATATATATATATATGTATGTATATATATATATAAAAACTTAAACTACTGTGTTCAGCCTCTGACTGTAGCTGGTGTCGGACCAAGTTCAGGTACAAGGCACAAAAATGATTTCACTGCCGATGTATGTTGTGATTTGACCCGATTCAAATCCTCTGCTGAGCCATGGAGATGAGGATATAAGAAATTCTTCCATTTACAGAAAAATCTGAATCTAAATATGTCAAAATAAAATATGCTCGTCTCACTGGTACAAGCTTTAGTCGCCGTCTCGTCCAAAACTTGACCTTTTAAGATATGGCGTAATGAGTATGTTGTAATGAACACACAGTGACAGGTGGTGGCGCTGCTGTGAGACCACGTTGGCTCTGACACCAGCTACAGCACAGCTACAGCAGATTTGTTCACTTTATAACTGGGTAAAAAAAATATTTCCCTGAATGTTTTGTAGAAAAGTCATGCGCACCTGTGCTTCCTGATTTTCATGACTTCATAATAAAAATAATAATAATATTAATAGTACTTATAATCATGACGCTGCAGACATCCCAAAACATGTTTGATATAAGGAAGGAAACATAATATAATAAAGAAAAAAGCATCACTGTCCTGTTGTTTATGGCTTTTACTTTTCACTGTTAGCACACATGCTAACGCGAGTGCTAACGCCCTCTGTGTCTTATCCACCACTCATTTCTCATCAGTTTAGACCAAAAACCCACTTCTAACTTTGGAAATCAAACCACCGTTCAATACTAAAAACCATTACACATATGATTTTAATGTTTCATCTTAAATGTCTTTTCTGTGTTATTTAACTTTGCTTACTCACAAACTAAATGTTATTTCTTTAACTTTAAAAACCTTTTTTCTCTTTAATTGTAAAACAAAGGTAGTTTAAAAGCATTCAGCAGTGGTTCATTTGTAGTTATTTAGTAAAAAAAATGGTCTGAAAGTGATTCACTAACGCTCACTATGTGTCTTCACTTCTTCTTCTCTATGCAACCTGTTGCAAATCACTCCAAAAAACCTTCTTTCTCTCCATTTCTCTCCTCTGACTCTCATCTCTCTCTCTTTCACTGCACATACTCGCACTCTTTCATTTCCCACCTTTGACCTTCCATGTGTTCACCTTTTTAAAAGTGTGTGCTTTCACGCGTTACATGTGTTGAACCTGCAACAGAACCTGCAGCACGTCCTGTGTGCAGTGGTTTAACCCCAGAGTACCAGACTGAACCACCTCTACCGTAGTTAGTTTGCATACATTTGCACAAATATCCTGTGCCGTTAACAGCTTTGTATTGAACGGAAACATCACGTTTCAAAAAAAAGAGCTGCGTCAAATAACGTCCTACACCCCACAGGTTGTGTACAACTTGTAAGAAATAGTCCTGAGATTAGTTTTATTCTTTCATCAATCTCATAGTTTTCATTTTTTTCAAGTCAAAAAATGCTTTAAAGATCAAATGTTGTCTGTTTGTAAGATGAAAACTTACGGGGATGAGTATCATTGTTTTCATCGATACTGATACTTATGTATACTGATGCTTATCGATACTGATACTTATGTATACTGATACTTATTGATAGTGATGATTATCGATACTGATACTTATGTTTACTGATGCTTATGTATACTGAGACTTATCAATACTGATACTTATTGATAGTGATGATTATCGATACTGATACCTATGGATAATTTCAAGTTAGCAAAGGGAGGCCAAACTCTCAGCCACGACGGCAGGAGAGTAAACAGAGACATTTGCTACATTTTCCAATTCCAAATCTAGATTAGAATAAAAATAAGTATGGATAGCGGCACCAAATGTCCAGCTGCTTATTGATACATCAGAATTGTTGTCATCGGCCATGTTTACTGCATCATAGTTCATACTGCTCTTACTTCTGGTGAATAATTAATAAGGTCTCTTGTGAGTGACTTTAAAATGTGATCTGGCTCACCAACGTGCAAGTGATTTATTTTTATTTATTTATTATTATTCCAGTTATTCCAGGACCAGGTTTTTATCTGCGTTTACATTCTTTGTGCTAAGCTGAGCTAACTGACCTCGCTGTAGTGTCAATATTTACTGTTAGGAGTTCTAATCTTCTCAGAACTTTTTCTTTGACTTCAACTGTGTCAAATCATCTGAGAACAATTGAAGCTCCTACATTTTCCTTTCCTCTGAGATGTTTTTGTAAAGTTTTGAAGCTTAGCTACAAAACTACAGACCATTTCTTACAAGATTGTTTTCCCTGTCCTAATCTCCCAAGAGTCATAGTCATAGACTCTAGTGTACATATTATAAATACATCACTGTATGATAGGAACAGACTGACCCTGTCTGACTCATGTTACCATTAAACACATAACACACCCACTCAGTACAAGAAGAATTGGATTATAATAATTATAATAATAACACTATAAGGTAACTTTACTAACATCCCTTCCCCTCTGGTTGTGGACCGGCCCCCATCATGTGGCCCAGCCCTCTGATAGCCTCATCCGTTTGACCGACGGGCTGTGGTGCTCGTCCTGAGTGGACAGAGGTCGGAGGAGGAAGTCGTCACTGCCGTGATAATCTTCGCGCTCCTCGTTGCCTTCATACGAGCTCCCACAGCTGGAGCCGCTGTCGCCGGGGGAGCGGCCCGGGTCGCTGGGCCCCCGGCTGGAGAATCCGCCGACCATGCCGATGCTGCGGTCTGTGGGGGGGGAGGCGGGCTCAGATTTAATGTGCAGGTTCTGATGAGCGGAGGTGAGGTTCAGGTTCGAGTTCTGACACAAGTTCCTGTGAGACCAGAGAGAGAGGGGGAGAGAGAGAGAGAGAGAGAGAGAGAGAGAGAGAGAGAGAGTTTATGCTTCTTCTTTTTTTCTTTCCTTGGTTTCTCTTCTTCAGAGGACACGTTCTACATGTAGACTAGTGGAGAAATAAATCTGTTGTCTGCTGAATCAACTGAATCATCTGTCCATCGTCTACTGCTTTACCCTGCACATGAGGACTGCAGGGCTGCTGGTGCCAATCCCACCAGGTAACCAGCATGTAGGCTTAGGACCGTTCAAGGACTTTCCAGGACCAATTCCCTCAAAATCAAGGACTGAATGTGCTGACTCATCTTAAGATGGGAGGACAACTTGTAAGAGCGTCTCTGTCCATGACGGCGTCCACTTTTATTGATGTGCAGCACGCTCTGCATCTGGACAAGTGATTGTCCTCAGGATCTTGGTCAAAGTCAGTCTCTGTCTTTTGTCTTATGTGAGACAGAGATGTTGGAATTTAAATGTCCCAGACATTCTATCTCTCTTTCCTAACTTTACTCGCTCATTGTTGTGAACGGAATCTCACGTCAACTGCGGAGAGAGAGACAGTGGACAGAGTCCACAACAATTATGTCTCCACGTCTGTCCTGCGTAGGCCTCGTCTCAGCTTCTTAAATGTGAATCATTTCTTTGTTCTTTGCTCCATAAAACTAAGAGATCATTAAAACTGAATCATTTTGGTTTGTGGACAAAAACAAGACATTTGAAAACATCATAATTTCCAGGTTTGACAAACACTGATCAACGTTTTTCAACGTTTTCTGACATTTTATGGACCAAACGATTACTTGATTAATCGGGAAAATAATCGACAGATTAATCGATTGTGAAAATAACCGTTAGTCTTATCTCTTATACATCACATGAAAATGTAATGTATAAGATTTTTAGATGTATCTCCAGTGATTTTATCATATATCATATTGTGTCATCTCTATTGTTGTTTTTTTTATTTCAGGTGCTCACCCCATGTGTCCAAGTGCTGGATGCTGCATATTCTGGATCTGCTGATGCTGCCAGTTTGTCACAGATCCCAGACCAGAACCTCCAAAGCCCGACAGAGAGGACAGGTCGGTTCCCAGCGAGAACTCTGAGTAACACAAAGAAGAAAACGTGTGAGCAGCGCTCTCCTCTCTGAGGTTATTAGAGTTCACCAAAACTAATGAAATAACAAAAAATAAAAATAAAAACCATAACTAACTGAATATAAAACAATGTTTTCTATGAGTTGTTGTTTTGTTGGACAGAAGACTGTGTACGTTAACGTAAACATTAGTGATGAGGTGAACTGGGTTGAGTTGGTTCCTCTAAGTGAATCAAACCTTTAGTTTTTTATTGTTTTTTTGAAATTTTGAGCTCACAAACCACGTGATGTGTCTTATGAGGGTTATTCATTATGATTGTTATATATGTGATTTGATTTTTACCTTTCACACTAACTGTATGATGCACATTTTGCACTTGTCGACTGTTATATTTGATGCAGTGATGGTTGTTTTGTCATTTGTCCTCATACATTTTTAAAATATTGTTTTTATGACACCGGGCAAATACTGCATATTACAAAAAACTCAAACTGACACTAAAACTAATAAAAACTCAACTAAAACTAGAAAACCTACTAAGTAATGAATGAAAATGCTAGACTATTATGACCTCCTCTCTCTGTGTAGTTTCACCTGTGCCGTAGGAGGAGGTGAGTGTTGACGGATACCCGCCCATCCCTGGTCCAGGTAGAGTCTGAGCAGCAAGGGAGACGGCAGGAGTCGACAGCGTTTGAGCCGTTTGAGAGTGATTGATTCTCTGATTCTGCAAAAACAACAGGAAGGGAAAAAAGATTTCAACATTTCAATACACTTCAGGGTGTAAATGACTATAGTTCGGTCAGAGTATATTCAGGTCAATGAACTTGTGTTATGGTACACTTCACATCCAGTCCGTGTTTCATTGCCAGGTGTGTCATATTCAGAGCTGTATGTACAGTACTTACCAAGACGAGGTCAAAGTCCTCACACTTAGCAGCAGCAGCATTGAAGCACAAACTACAGTTATTCGACGCGTTATTGAGAAAGTGAAGTTATGAAGAGGAAACAAGTTCGGATTGAATCACTTACAACACTTGGCATGTTGTTGCTCTTGTGGGAGGGGGGCATCAGGGCTCGGAGGTCAGGCTTGCGGCTCATGTGCATTTGGGGTGGAGGCGGACTCTTGTCGTGCATGTTTTTGGAGACTCCTCCCTGAGACAGCAGGCCCGGGGAGGTGCAGTGGTTACTGTAGCTGCCGTTTCCTGGTGACCAATGGAAGCAAATGAGCGTCAATCTACATATCTCAAGCTAGTCCGAGGGTGTCAGTACCTCATACCAGCACTAATCGTTAAATTCTTATCAATTCCCATCCCTATTTAACCGTGTCACAAATATTTCTAAATATTCCCCACAGCATGATTTTTATTTACATTTTTACATAGTGAATTTATTAGATTTGGTCACAGCACCAATGTTACTAGATATTTTTTACAGTGTGGAACTGCTACTTTTACTGAAATAATAAATAATAAATGCCATATGCACAATCTTAGTTTTTTTTTTTTTGATTTTTTGATTTTACAGATTTTAAACAGTATTGGACAGATACTGACACCAAGTATCATATCAGTTCATCTCTATCCAAATCCTACACTTGTAATAAATGCTTCACGCAGCAGAGTCTGTGTTTAACAGCAGATTGTTGATAACGATGTGATGGGCAAGAGAAGACTTTCTTACCCACAGTGGAGACCACAGTGCTGGACAGCTCTGAACCCATCAGTACTACACACACACACACACACACACACACACACAGTGTCAGACATCAGGAGTAGAGCGTGGGGACGACACAGTTTGGACGATGACGTCGTATGAAACATACCAACATTTCCAGTGCTTGAGGGTCTTTGTGGGGACATGCTGTTTCTCTGCAGGGACGGGAGAGTGTGGGACATGGGCAGCAGGTTGTGGTTGCCGAGACTGCCCCCTAGGCCCGTGTGGGAGTACAGCAGTCCACTGGCATTGTTGCCTGGGATGGTCACGCCCATGTCATAGTTGGAAGGAGGCAGACCCTGCTGGGAGATCACACACACATGACCTGGTCATCACACTGACAAGACTTCATGACATGTTTACATGACGTTAGAAAAACTCAGTCATTATCTCAGTCCGGCAAAAACGTTGTATAAACATAGATGATGTGGTTGAGAGTTGAATTCTGGACCCAATTTTTTCCTTTCACCCCAACCAGTCGAGGCAGATGCTGGTTCTGTCAGAGATTTCTTCATCTGTTTAAAAAAAGGGAGTTTTTTCTCTCCACTGCCCCCTAGTGTTTGTCCATTTTGTGGACAGTTTCTCTTCTCCCTATAATTCTGTAAAGGTATCTGTGTATTGAGATAACGTATGTTGTGATTTGGCGCTAGACAAATAAAATTGAATTGAATTGAATGGAAAGTGATTGGTTTACATGGAAACTTCCAGGTGCACACGTCCACTTACACAGTTCCTCTGTCTGTTGATCATCAGGTCGATGTCCTCGTTGATTTTGCGGTACTTGTCCTCAGACTCTGGGCTCTGGCCAGCAGAGTCGTCAGCCTCGATGTCGGGGCTGTCGCAGCCGTTTAAGCCCTTCTTACGCAGCGTCTGTTAGAGACGGGGACACAACACCAACATCAAAATACTGTTGTTCTCTTGTAGGAATCATGCAGTGCATATTTTGACCACACGATGGCGCCACATGAACATATATTCCAACGGAGTGCACATCCTCCTCCTCAGTCTCACTGTTTGAGCCTGAGCAGCCTGAACACACAGAAATCAGAGATGTTTCTATGACTTATGAACATGTTAATGTATGAAAAACACTTCACCCTTTCAGTGTGTGTGTGTGTGTGTGTGAGAGAGAGAGAGACATTCATGTCAACAATGTAAAGTCTACTTATTGTCTCCTCTAAGACAAGTGTCAGGTGATGATGAAGATAAAAATAGTAGAGCTTGTGTGTGTGTGTGTGTTGTCGGTCATAAACACTGACCTTTGTCAGGACCAGTAGTCCTCATGAGACCAAAACCTGGTCCTAATGATGCAGAACCTAATTTCTGAGGAACTAATTAAGTTTAGGACTTAGATTTGAATAGCAGTTAGGTTAAGGTCAGGGTTATGCGTTCACTAGTTATGGTTAAGGTTAGTGATGAGGGCTTGTTGAGGCTGGAAGTCAATGCAGTGTTTTAAGAAGAAATAGCTGTGGTCTGTGTGTGTGTGTGTGGTGATAAAGTGTGTGTGGTTTGGCTCTCAGTGACCTGCTTCAGCACTTCACAGCCCATTAGTCCAGTCTGTCACTGGACACTGGATGACTGCAGCGCGCACACACACACACACACACACACACACACAGACTCAGCGCTTGGCCCATTGCAGCTATCCCACTCATCCCAGTCATGTCCACCTGTTATACTTTAGAGAGCCGGGGGAGGAGGGAGGAGAAGGGTGAGTGAGGCAGCAGCTACCACCAATGCTAGTGTGGCTATTGGAGGGATGGCCATAGAAGGCTATTTTTTCCTCCGTCTCTTTCTCGTCACTCCCATCCCTCCCTCACAATCTGTCAATTCTGGCTTGTCTTCTGAAACTTAAAAGTGATTCCACTAGCCTACTTTCCCCTCTTCAAACACACACACACACACTGTCCACAGTTATTACTGCACACCCACTCCTTCCTTCTTTTTTTTTCTAAAAAAAAAAACAGAAGAGCTGGACCATAACAAAGTCAGGAACTGTGGCGGAGGAGGAGCATTTATTTCAGTAGAGTAAAAGCAGCAGTCCCACACTGTAAGAAAACCTCCTGAATGTGTATTCTTTCAGCAGAGACGCAATGAGAAACAGATTTTAGCCCCCTAATAAAATCTAAACCTGCTTAAATCCATGACGTAGGGATGTGTTCGCTGCTTTATCTTGCTGTTAAACAGCCTTTGTCACATGGAAACTTTGTAAACTCTCCCACAACAAAGTCCAGAGAGAAAATCTGAGATTTTAACTCAAGGGACACAGGAGCTGCCGGTCCTCTGCTGCCTCGTGTGGTCACTAAGATAAATTCAAATGAAGGATTTCAAACATTTGAACTTAATGAGTAATTGACCACATTCTCTACCATTGACATAAAAAAAGTCTTTTTTTTTGTCGTACTGCTGCTGCTGCTTATAAATTATTAGGACACTTCAGGACCAGTAAATCAAAAGTGTTGAGTTTTTGAAGGAATTACAAAAGTCAGTTTAACCCTGTTTCCACTAAGCGGTTCAGTGCAACCATTCAGCTGACGCGTGGCGTGGAATGGAATGGAATGGTACACCCCGCTCTGGCTTGTGTTTCCAGTGCAGGGCGTGGAAGCCAGAGGCTGATAGCTACGTTGCCTACGTAAATAATGTGACGTCACAGCATCAAGATACAGTGTGGCCTGCCAATAGATTCCACAAAGAAGAATGCTACAAAGTAAACAAAAGAGGACAGCCAGCATTTCATTCGCTTTCTTCTTGTCTTATGGCAGTTTATCACATGAAGAAGACAATCTTTGTTTGAGAGACTCTAGTCTGTCTAGGTCCCTCCTTTAGGACTTGGACCAGGTTGGGGTACCTGCTCACAACGATCCTGTGTTGAAGCAAAAATGTCTTTATATTGACATACTAAGGTGAAAGGAAACCTTGACTAGTTGAGGGGAACACATGAATTTAAAGTCAAGTATCTTGTGAGTATGCACACAATCAGCTGTGTGTGTGTGTGTGTGTGTGTGTGTGTAAAAGTAAGAGAGACAGAGACACAGAGAGACAGAGGAGGACTAAATGTAGATTAATAAACTAAAAATTAATTTGCAGCTTATGATTAAAACTCATACCTTGCACACATACACAGCAAAAGCTGAAAATTAAGATAGAGGAGATAAAAACTAATAATGATTATTAGTTATTATTATTTAAGACCATTTTTACTGAATTAACTCATGGAAACTGGTGCACCATTGCTAAAATATATGGATGTTAAAACCAGGTCTGAACAGGACCTAAGTAGACCGGTCCTGAAGGGGAAAAAGAAAGACGAGGAGCTGAGGACTCTGCTTCCTTTAGGTTACTCAATCTTAACTTACTTCTCTTCCTATTCTTTATTTCCCTCCTGTGGCTCACACACACTCACACACTCAGTCAAACCACAGACGCACACACTCACAGCCCGTCATGGCTATTCTTAGCTGTGTTCTGGGTTATTTTTAGACCACTACTGGTTTCCAGCCATTTAGCAGGGAGGGATCACGCTAACACAAAGGAACTGGACTTGGTCTGTGAGCACATGCAAGCGCTAGTGTGCGTTTCAGTGTGTACTCATGGCATGTGTGCACTCGACTTTATTGGAAAATCTCATCTGTTTCTAATCTAAAAAAAAAAAACACGCACGCACGCGCACACGCACACGCACGCGCGCACACACACACACACACACACACACACACACACACATACACACATACACACACATCAGACCAAAACAAAGTAAGGTTGCGAGTGAAAAAGTGAAGAATGCTGAACTCCTCTGATTTAAAAATAGCAGAAAGGTTCCCAGGCTAAATGAACACAATACACACAACACGCACGGAAAAAACAGGCACATGCCAACCCACCACACGAGGAAAGAACAAAAAACAAAGAGGCCTCTCTTCTGCTGAATTCCTGTCCGGCAGATACTGTGTTTCACTGGCTCAGAGCCTTTGCACAGCTACAGTCAGTATGTGGACCTGCTGTCATACAGAGCCTGAGTGACACCACACATGTAACTGAGCATCTGAGCATGAAGCACAGGCCAACAACTTTACTTTACTTTAGTAAAGTCTATGAACTTTACTTTAGTAAAGTCTATGAACTTTACTTTAGTAAAGTCTATGAACTTTACTTTAGTAAAGTCTATGTGCTTTACTTTAGTAAACTCTATGTGCTTTACTTTAGTAAACTCTATGAACTTTACTTTAGTAAACTCTATGTGCTTTACTTTAGTAAACTCTATGTGCTTTACTTTAGTAAACTCTATGAACTTTACTTTAGTAAAGTCTATGTGCTTTACTTTAGTAAACTCTATGAACTTTACTTTAGTAAAGTCTATGTGCTTTACGTTAGTAAACTCTATGTGCTTTACTTTAGTAAACTATGAACTTTACTTTAGTAAACTATGAACTTTACTTCAGTAAACTCTATGAACTTTACTTTAGTAAACTATGAACTTTACTTTAGTAAACTCTATGTGCTTTACTTAAGTAAACTATGAACTTTACTTTAGTAAACTATGTGCTTTACTTTAGTAAACTATGAACTTTACTTTAGTAAACTATGAACTTTACTTCAGTAAACTCTATGAACTTTACTTTAGTAAACTATGAACTTTACTTTAGTAAACTCTATGTGCTTTACTTTAGTAAACTATGAACTTTACTTTAGTAACCTCTATGTGCTTTACTTTAGTAAAGTCTATGAACTTTACTTTAGTAAACTCTATGTGCTTTACTTTAGTAAACTATGAACTTTACTTAGGAAACTCTATGAACTTTACTTTAGTAAACTATGAACTTTACTTTAGTAAACTCTATGTGCTTTACTTTAGTGAAGTCTATGAACTTTACTTTAGTAAACTCTATGTGCTTTACTTTAGTAAACTATGAACTTTACTTTAGTAAACTATGTGCTTTACTCAAGTAAACTATGAACTTTACTTTAGTGAAGTCTATGAACTTTACTTTAGTGAAGTCTATGAACTTTACTTTAGTAAACTCTATGTGCTTTACTTTAGTAAACTATGAACTTTACTTTAGTAAACTCTATGAACTTTACTTTAGTAAACTATGAACTTTACTTTAGTAACCTCTATTTGCTTTACTTTAGTAAAGTCTATGAACTTTACTTTAGTAAAGTCTATGAACTTTACTTTAGTAAACTATGAACTTTACTTTAGTAAACTCTATGTGCTTTACTTTAGTAAACTATGAATTTTACTTTAGTAAACTCTATGAACTTTACTTTAGTAAACTATGAACTTTACTTTAGTAAACTCTATGTGCTTTACTTTAGTAAACTATTAACTTTACTTTAGTAAACTCTATGTGCTTTACTTTAGTAAACTCTATGAACTTTACTTTAGTGAACTCTATGTGCTTCAGTTAGGTCCCAGCCTGGTGGGAATTTATTAAAATGAATAGGTCCTCACATGTTCCATGTAAATTTACCCCACTCTGGAATAATCCAGACATCCTACACAAAAAAACAATGTTAAACCTTTTAACATGGCAAGAAAAAGGCACGATAACACATGTATTCCCTTCCACAATCTGGTGGAACAATCAATCAATCAATCAATCAATCAACAGTATTGATTGAACAATTTTATTTTGTATATAATAATTATAATATTCTGAGAAGTTGGTTAGAGCATGGAAGATCACTCCAGACAACAGAAGCTAATATAAAGTGCAGTAAACTTCAGAATCAGAAGGAATGCTGTACTCAGGTACACAAAGCCAGATTGGATGCAGACACAGTGCAGAGCAATAAATAATCTGGTTGGTTCAGAACTGTGTGGACACAGATTGCAGAGATGAAGCAGAAGCTGCTTGGCTAGATTACAGTAACGAGCTAAACAAGATTGTAGTAGATTAGAGAGAATTATGCCATGTGATGGGCCTCGTGGAGGGAACACACACACACACACACACAGCCTAAAGAAGTAACCTTAACAATAAGCAGTTAACCTTAACCATAACCACAATTCAAACCATAGCCCTAAACGTAACCAGTTCCTCAGAAATGAGGTTCTGCCTCATTAGGACCAGGTTTCAGTATCAATGGATACACTGACTCTGATGCCATTCAACCTGAAATGGAACTCTACCTTGTGTTCACGTTACTCGCATGACTTTGGTCACTGGATCATTGATGTAGAGCTGCAACTAACGATTATTTTCGATGAATATTTTGGTCCATAAAATATCAGAAAACCTTGGTGCTGTTCGTCAAACCTGGAAATGATGATGATCTCAAATGTCTTGTTTTGTCCACAAACCAAAATGATTAACTTTTAATGATTTCTTTGGTATCCAGAGCAAAGAGATGAAGAAAATATTCACAATTTAGAAGCTTAAACAATCAGAAATCTTGTTTTAATCATAAAAAAAACGATTATCTATTATCAAAATAGTTGTCGATTAATTTAGTAATCGATTAATAATCGATTAATTGTTTCAGCTCTACATTCAAGCAGGTTTGCTTCTTCAAAGACTTTAGATTGCAGGATTCATCATGTATCGCGTTACATGGTGTGAAATTCTCATTGCTTACAAGTAATCTAATGGCTTATAGACCCCTCCCACTTTCAAGAGGCGTGACCAACAGATCAATGTGGGTCAGAATGCCTGTACGCAATCGGACAGACCTACAACGATCCGATCTGTGAGCAACGGACAACTGACGCGCGGTGTTTTCCGTGAGCGATGGCCGTCCAGTAATGGCAGCAAGCGACTTTTGCCCGACGGAGCTCAGTGGAGCGAGTCGCTTAAAATGGAAGCGACAGCTGAATCAAAAGACAGCTGCTCTTCAGTGGCCGCCATGTCAGTTACATAGAAAAGTCGTCCCGTGTCATCATCGCATTAAGCCCACCTCTAGTGTGCCAGGGGTTTGTGATTGGCTCCCTTTTTAGGAGACCCTGAAGTTGGCCAAAATGCCATCCTTACCCAGATGTGTCTGCAAAGCGAAATCGAATCTCTGACAGAGCGTGCCACACTCTATTCTCCACGTGGCTGCAGCAGCAGGTTTAAATGACAGATCAAGTCTGGCAGGAATGAAACTTTCAGTGTGATCAATGAAATGAGGATCGACGAGGGTCTGTACCATTTTAGATTGACATCCCACATTGGTCTTGATCAGCTCCTCGTGGCTTTTTAAATGAGTGCAGGAGACTGCACAGATGTCTGCCTGCTCTCTGACCTTTGGACAGCTTAACTTTGACCTTTGGCGACATGGTGTTGTGTCCATCTTTCTCCTAATGCCGTTACACAAGTGGAATCTGGAGTGTTATGTATATGCCGTCTCACACGTTCCATAAATGTGACTGTTTTTACTATCAATCAGTCTGTTAACTTGCTATTTAGAGATCTGTTGTCAAATGTAAACCCTAAAAATGTTTTAATAATGTGCAGTCACTGTTAACATTATATCGTATTAAATCATTGTCATTGTCGAGCGCCAGTTATTGTTCCCAGTAAAATTGTGCTGGACTCTTAATGGCGATGGCTAACTAACATTTTTAAGGGGACCGTTCAGACTTCCACTGATCCACTGGTGCCTCCATCAGTTACTTTGCTAAGTCGGTGTTTGAAACCCTTTGTTGGCACTGACACAGACAGATTGTTTCCCTGCAGGAGGGTTTTCAGCGAGAACGAGCACCCATGTCTCAGGACGGTTCGCAAGCGCAATCAACGCAGATTAGGTGATAATAGCTCGTAACAACACTCTTAACACCTGAATTGTAAAGGCAATAGTAAATTTCTTTCAACAACCATATTAAACTTGCATTGAGCGGGCACAAGAAATTGAGATGAGGTGTGAGCATCCGTGTGTGTGTGTGTGTGTGTGTTACTCACATCCACGATGTCAGAGTTGGTCCTGCTCTCGTGAGGCTCGTTGTATTCAGTGTATTTGAGCAGAACCTTGTCCATGTCGGTGCTGGCATACTGAAACAGCTTGTTGGTGCTGTTGAAGATGATGAGGGCGATTTCACAGTCGCACAACACGCTCAGCTCGTACGCTTTCTTCATCAGGCCAAACTTTCGCTTGGTGAATGTGACCTTGAAAGAAAAAAAAGAGAGAATGATATTGGTGCCAATTCACAAATGTGAGCATATGGAAACATCATCAACCTTCATTTCATTACAATATGAGATGATGAAGTGAAGATGGCTGAGCTGCATTGAACTTTAAAGTAAAAGACTTTTAACTTATCTGGACTGACGCTTTGATTTGCTGATAATATTACTTCTTGTGCCTAGCAAGCATTGTCAAATATACATAAAATAAGGGATCTGGTAATCAATAAAATTCTTAATGAACCAGAAGAAATAGAAAAAGTTTTTGGAAACAGAATGAGACGTTAACTTCAGAAATAATAGTGAAAAAATCGGGGAAATCTTCAGGATCTGATGGATTTGGGGCCTCATTTTTATAAAACTTTAAAAGCGGAGTTAATCCCGATGTAACGTGACTCATTCAAGATTCCTCCCTCGTGGAATAAGGCCATCATCGCCATTATTCCAAAGGAAGGTGACACTCCCGTGTCTTTGTCTTGTCTTGTCAAGCCCTTGTGTTTTCTAGTAGTTTTTCCCTCTTAGGAGTGTTTTTTTGCAGCACTTTGAAAATAAGTTGGGTCCAAGTCCTTGTCCTGGTGTGACATATGTGCTGCACATAGATGAGCTGTATGAAAGTGTGAGTGAGTGAATGGATGAATGGCAAAACTGCCACATAAATACAGACCATTCACCACTTAGACCAGTGGATCCGTGGATCAAACCCATGACCATGACCTTCTCCACCATTGTCATCACGAGGTCATTGATGTTTCTCAAGCGAGTAACGAGGTTAAACGCAAACGTTCAGTGTTAAATGTAAGGTGAAATCTTGCTTTGTGGAACATTATGCTAAGATAATAAGCTTGACTAGATGAAGGATTTTTTAAATTTTTGCAGGTTTAAGGACGATGCAAGTGCATTTTCAGCCGCTTCTGTCAATTTTCTTCTGTGGTTTAAATGTGCACACACACACACGTGTAACGGTCCACAGTAGGACTGTGACGGGGTCAGTGCTGCTGTGCTATGGGGGTCAGGAAGCATGTGTGCCTGCATTTCCTGTCATAACAGGAAGAGGAACCACTCCCCCAGACAGTGCTGTGTGTGTGGGTGTGTGTGTATTTATTTATTGTGACAATAGCCACAGGCAAACCTCCTTCTGAAATTATGATCTTCTTTCTCAGGTGTTGTGTGTGTGTGTGTTGCACTGAACTATCAGGTCCTGGTCTATGTTGAATACATGCTCACATACAAACCCCCTGAAACCCCACCCCCAGCCCAGAGTCAGACACGGCTTGTGAGGATCATATGACATGATATCACCAGTTTGAGGAACTATAGTGTGTCTGTGATGAAGGAGGAGACGGTGAATGAATGAGTGTGTTGGACGATGACACAGTGCTGTTAAAGTGATATGAGATTCTGCTCATGACGGTCATTATATGTCAAATAAAAAGCCTCCTGACTCTGATCATCTGCTTCATTCTGTATGTTCTGTATGTTGTTTTATGCAAAGACTCAACCCTCTGTTTTCACAGTTTAGTGGATGTCACTAACTCGTGAAACCGTCTCTGACTGTTGAATATTTGGAGGTTTATAGTTGCAGTTGTTTTGGGTGCAACTCATTTTAGATCTTTCTAAAGAGAAAAGCACAAATATATTTTCCAAAAAGAAAAGAAATGAACAATTATGTAACACGTGGAACACAAGAGTTGAAATAAGAACAGTGTCCTCTGTTCTGTTTCCTCACAGGCTGAATGAAGACTTGATTAATGAGCACAGACATCACGAGGGACTATCAGCCCACAAATACATCTCTCTGTTCATGAAGTTTTGTCAGCTCCATCCTCAATAATCTAACACGCACACAGCAGAAGCTTTTTGTGATTGAAGAATCGACATGTGGAAGTTTTTACCCGCACAACTGTGTGTGGATTAAGTCTGGGTTCATTTTAGATCTAAACGGGGACAGCTGTTGAAGAATGTTTAGTCCCGGTCAAACAGGATCATTTTGTGAAGCTACTATTGTATCAACTGTGTGTTTCGTCCTGTTTTGTCTTTATTTTCCTGTAGTTTTGTCTGCCGCGATGACACAAGTTCCTGAGGGCGAAAAGGGGGCTAATGTGATATAATTCAAGGGCGTAGGTAGGCACAGCAGTGAGATTTTAGGGTCAAGTCTGTGGCAGTGTCTTCACCTGCATTTAACCGATCCTCTACTAGAAACCTTCCTAGAGTTAGGAGCAGCAGGAAGCCACTGGAACCCACAGTGTCCACAGAGCAATGGGGGTTGGGTACCTCAAACCACCAACCACTCCAGTTACAAGGCAAGTTCCCTCTCCACTTGGCCAAAGGTCTTTGAACCAAACCTTCGCCGTGATATCATTGACTAGAACCAGTGCTGGAATAATTGCGTGATTTGACTGGTTTGTGCTTTTCCAAGCTGCAGTAAAGCAAAGCAACAGATCCAAGATTCGCATGACGAATTAAATCCAATACGTTGTGCTCAAAGTGGACATGTTTGACCTCAAAAGATTGTTGGTGGGACATTAAAGGTCTAATATGCAACATTTAAGCACCACTTGGAAGGTCCTGACAGCTCCTACTCCAGGAGCCAGTAAACAATGAAGACATGTAAGATAATGTATGCATCAAATAACTTGTGAATCCACGAGGAGAAGAGCATTTAAACTGAAGAATGAGTTTTCTTTTGAAGTAAATCCAGAGTAGCCTTCAGCTGAACACTCAGTGTCTATTAATGAACTCATAATTGCAAACATGCAGCATACACATCCTAAATATCCTTACCCTAGAGCAGGGGTGGGCAATTATTTTCCCCAAGGGGCCAGATGAGAAACAAAAAATATTGTTGATATAAATATTTTAATTATTTTAATTTAATTTTATCTCTTTTATCTAAAAAAACAGTAAATTGTATTGTTTTGGTGTAAATTTGGCAGCATAAAAAAACACAAAAAACCCATTAACTAACCAACTCTATAAAAAACATCAAATTACTACACTATATAATGAATACTAGTATACTATACTACTGTATGTGCCCAGGTCTGCCCTTGAGTTAGAATTCAATGGTTGTGAATATGGTGCTTTAAATTAGGGGTCGACCAATATTTTTCTGGGCCAATAACAAGATTTTAATTTTTAACATAAAAATTAAATTAATATTTTTGATATTCAAACTTTTTATGTAGAATTTAAACAAAACGATCAATAAAATTATGTTTATGAGCTATGAAATAACAATAATTTTGATATACTCTAAGAGACGACATGTTGTTAAAGCAGTGGACCGAGAACAGAGGAAGAGACAGCATTATTGTTATTATTTAATAAAGTGATGCTGATACCGTTAAACGGCCAAATGCTTAATATCGGCCCTCGATAATGGGCCAATCCAATTATTGGACAAACCCAGCTTTATATTCTATCAGTTAATGTTAATGTGAACGTCTGTATGCTTACATGTCTGTTTCGCTCGTCCATAATCCGGGCTATCTGAATCTTTTTTCTCCCCATCTTTCTTGTCCTTTCTGTCGCTTTCTTTTTCCTCTTTTTCACAAACTTCTTCTTTCGACTTCCAGGTCGTCACCGTTTCTCACTTTGGCTTCTGCAAAAACAGCAACACCACAACATAATCATTAGGGTTCAAATCAATCATTAGAAAAGGCATCATTCTCAGTCATACACACATGCCCGCACATGACAAAGCAGTTTAACACCGTGACACCACTTAAAGAGGTGGCGTGTACATGTCTAACCATTTCCAGGGCAATAAAAACAACAAAAGACATGAAAACAAAACTCAGACAGAAACATGTATGAACACTGCATCTAATTACCAGTGAGGGGTCGTGTGTGGTTAGTGTTGCATGCTGTGCTGCAGAGTTCAACCACCATACACGCACAGACAGGCAGCATATTATTGTCTGTTTGCATACACGCCCATTCACTGATGCTGTACTGTAAGAAAGCGCAGGTAAGTTTGGAGTTCTTTGGCTTCTTTGGTGGCAATAACTGTCAGTGAACCGGGGGCGCATGACCAATCTGAAGAACATGGCAAAATGGAGTTCAAAATTTGTATGGTTCCTTTGAATAATAGGAAGCCTTAACTTTTAAAAGGTGGATAAATGGATGTTGTTTGTGGAGAACAGTGTGCTCAATTCCCACTATTGTCATATTTACAGTTGATAATGTCCTTTATAATATGAAAGCTAGTACTTTTTTTTTACTTTTTGCTTCAAGATACGAAGTTACTTTTGTGAAAAATGAGGAAAAGACAGACAAACTTGGCTGTATTCCACAAAATTTCCACCTCAAAATGCAGGAAATAGTATTTTCAGAGAGTTATATTAGTCAGACAATTACATAGAAGTAACAGATAAGTAAGCTGTCACCTTGTTATGTATTATTCCACTGTTTTAATGTTATTCATGTTTGTTCAAGAAGTCACAGAATGTTTTCAAGTGAGGGTCATTTTCAGTTCAGTCATTTTCAGTGTGTGCTCACATCAAATATTATTCATAGCGTGAATAATAGACAGATGATGATCGATCATGTGACACGCCAGGTTTCAGCGTCTTTGTGCGAGAAGACACACACAACTGTGCAGGGAAAATGAATAAAAGTAAAAAGTAGCAGAATAATAATGGAAACTCGAAAAACGTAATTATAAAACTTGACTCTTTAGACTACAGAGTCCAGCTCTGTCACCATGGAACCACAGGACTGAGATTATGGACCAGGTTTAAAACCATCCAGTGTTTCGTTTGTATATTGTGTTAAAAGTTTTGTCTCCTTGTTAGCAGAGCTTAGTAGCTCTGTTTCTCACAACACTGAAATTTAAACAATTTGTCAGGGCCAACAACTAAGTTGTGAGTGACTCTCATAAAAAATCATGAAAAGTTCTATGACCACAATCTGAAAAACTAAACTCTCACTCAGTTATTGGTGTGTACTTGCTTCTCAAAACTGCTCAGACTGCTCCAACCCATACAAACCCACATACATGACTCCTGTACAGACTCGCTGCCTTCAACGCTTCCTGGACATGCCAAACCTCAGGCTATACGAGAAAGACAAATAAACTTAAGGTGGAATTAAATCTCTGTGGGCTGTGTGCGAGTAAGAGTGCACGGTTGATAGTGAGATATTTTCTTTAGGCACTCAGTTTCTTGGCTTGAAGTGGGAAATTGTGTGTAATACTCTGAAGGACATGTACAGGACTACCAGTGCATGCAATGTGTGTATACATGTGTGTGTGTGTGTGCCATGTGACCCACTCCCTCCTGAAGTGGAGCTTAAGAGATTGGGTCACTGAGTTAACTGGATGCTCACGCACGCTGAGACAGACACATCCAAACGCAAAAGACAGATTTTCTTGGCAGCCTTCTGCCGTCATCGCAGCAGGGCGGAGAGAGAAAAGGTGTGCTCACTTTGAGGAGGTGCCAGCCCTCGGGCACATGGGATGACATGAAGAATGAAACAGGGATTTGACGTCACGAGATGACGGAGGTATGCTCTCTGAACAAAGGATAGATGACTGTGGTTCTCACTTCATGTCTTCAAAGGTTGGAATTTGGTTTAATCTGGCTCATCTCTTAATTACTCTGCCAGGGCTGCCCTTTGCCACCCATTCTGTTCATAACTTATGGACAGCCATGGGGTGGATGATGTGGTCCTCTTAGCTTCATCAAACCACAACCTTCGTAAGATCAGCACCTCCAAGTCTGAGGCCATGGTTCCATGCTGGAAAAGGGTTGATTGCCCACTTTGATTGGGGAGAGGTCCTGTCTCAAGTGCAGGAGTTTGGATATCTTGAGGATTCATGGGGGGGAGGAAGGAGCGGGATCGGGGGCAGCATCTGCAACGATGCGGACACTCAAACAGTCTGTTTAGGGAGCTCAGCCGGAAGGCGATGCTCTCGTTTTACCTGTTGATCTACGTTCCAACCTTCACCTATGGTCATGAGCTTTGGGTAGTGACCGAAAGAACAAGATTAGGTATCCAGGCAGTCAAAATCAAAATGAGTTTCCTCTGCAGCGTAGCTGGGCTCAGCCTTTGGAGATATGGTGAAGAGTTCGGACATCCAATGTAGGTCTTAATATTTTTGACATAAGCTAATTGAAAATAACAAAGGACATGTTATGTCCCCCCAACAGGACAGAAATAACTGAAAAATGTCTCTGAAACAGACTTCTGAGGGACAATTATTCTCTTCTGTTCAGGTTTGCTGCCCTCTCTCTCCCTGTCAGTATCCTCATTGGATGTTTCACACACACACACACACACACAAGGTCTATTTAGCGTTGGAACGGTGTTGAGCGCCACCCTCCACTGGAAAACTAGCAAGACTATCAAAATGGACCGAGAGGGATAAAATCGATTTCCTCACTTGCAATTTGGCGCCCCTCAATGAGCGCAATGATGTCTTTCCCAGCAGGCTAAAGTTGCTAAAGTTGCTAAAGTTAGACCCGCAATGGGGCAGTGCAATTAATTTATGTGCACTGTAGCGGAGAGTGGGACGGGGGACAATGAGCGGGCTGGACACAACGCAACGCCAGTGAGGTAAAAGTGTCCTTTCTGAATTATTTGCATCAGAGACGCAGGGGTAGCAACGTCACTGTGACTGACATATTAACACAACAGCTGCAACCACTTAATCTGACACAGCCACTATTTACATTCAAACACGAATGGTCCTGACTCATTTATTTATTTATACTACACTATAAGATGTCAAGAACAGGTGTGGACCCTGGGTCAATCTGATTCAAGCTTCTTTTACCTTTACATCATAAAAAAAAGGAAGACTTGGGGGTTTCTCTATCACAAAGATCTAAAAAATTAAGTTGATTAATTAATTAATCAATAAGAAAATAAGCAACATATCATCAATGTTAATCATCAATGCTCGTGGTTAAAAAATAACCACGAGCTGCAGATCTGCACGGCATAATTCTCCCACACCCATCACAATTATTTTTCCATCCTCTTCTTTGACACAAGGAATGTGTGAATGTGATGACAGCTTCTGTCATGTGAAGATAAATGATGTTTTTGCCACAACAACCACCCACTCTGATTAATTGAAGGAGAGCAGAGATACTATCAAAATCACATGCAGCGAGCAGAAACATGCAATCCAGAGAGAGTTACATGAATATCTGCAGCCTGTGAAGACTACAGTAACCGACTGCTGACCGGTGCTGCTCTGCTTGTGTGTTGCTGTTGTTTTCTGCAAAACCATGAAGGAAATGTGTTGGTTTATCTGAAAGTTTGACACTGTGATGGGCAGATGATCATCCACGTATGTTGGATCTTGGTAAAGATCTTGGTAAGAATCTTTCCACTGATGACGTCACAAAAAACTAAAACAAAATCCCTATCTGTTGAATGTCAAAAATCTGATTTTGTATGTGTAATCTGGATCGGACCAGATTCTGATCCAGATGTGTATAACTCAGCAACATCTTAACACAGGGGTGTCAAACTCAAATGACCTGAGGGCCAATGAACGTCTAATCTGGTCAAGAGGGGGACGACACAGTAGCAGGTGGGCAATATGAGCTAAAACTTATATCAAAATATTCCATACAGAATTTCAATGTAAATGTGCATGTTGGAACGATGTGTACTTCAGTATAATGACATATTTATGATGCAAAATAAATCTGTGAATATCAAAAACAGAGAAATAAATCTAAAACTAAGTCAATAATTACATGGACAACTGTAACGCTTACAGTATATATATGTAATAAATAATGTAATTTAATGTTGAAGGCAATACATTTAATACTGTGATAATTACAAGTGACTGTCTCACCATTACTATTACAACAAATACTGCTAGCAAACGTATTTAGTATTAAATTGTGTTTAAACACATGATATTAGGTGGTGGGCCGCATGTAATTGATGGGGGGCCACATATGGCCCACGGGCTGCCAGTTTGACACCACTGTCTTAACAGATCAGGATGATAATCGCTATAAACAGTTATAACTTGATAAAAATGTGAACGTTTCAGGCGTCAGGATGTAAAACCACGTTGTTTTACAAAGCGTTTAAGTCTTGGCCGAGGTCTGTGCTCTCTGAGTGTTCTTGTTTTTAAACACTTTCACAGCGTTTCCTCAGTCTAAAGCTAAATAAAGGAGCTGTAAAGCCTCAACATTTTCAAGGACTGTTACACCGACCTCACTTGAAGAAAACAGCACCAGCACCAATGTGGTTTAAATTTAGAGAGCTCACAGATGACGCACACTCAGCACGCTGGAGTAGAGCGACTTTTAGGCCAAACGGAGACGTAAGCGATGAGGGAAACATTGCACTTTACAAATCAACTTAAGTGTTTGTGTGTGCTGGAACTGAAGATGGGATTTAATGCAATTTGATCTTTTCTTGGATGACAGCAAACCTCCACCCTACACAGACACACACTCACGAATCTTCCGACTATTTATAGCCTCAGTGTAAATCAGAAGGACTCCAAAAATAAAGGATTGAACTTCTTACCTCAAACAACAATACAACTGGTTTCTGGTTCACAGACAGAAAGAGAAACAGCTACGCAGAGGAAAAGATGGATATCAGCCATCCGTCACTGTCCTCAGCTGCTCTCTCTTACTTTCTTTTTTTCTCTGGCCTTGCCAATTATTTTCCAACAAGCTGAGCCTCAGAGACTGTACGAATGAGTGTGTGTGTGTCTGTCAGTGGTGAGCGAAGCACTCAGATACTTAGAACACGCAAGTAAAAGTACCAAGAACATCAAACAAGTACAGTCCTGTACTCAAGTACCTACTGTAATACTATCAGGAATAAGTACTGTAAGGGATAGTCCAGTTTTTCCAGTGTAGTATGACACAGTACTGACACAGCGTCAGATCAAATCTATGCAGGTGTACACCGCCTTACACAATAATACATTTGTGGCTTTATATTTCACTGTGCATTTCTGACAAGGGAGTGACGTTTGTAAACCTGGAACTAATCTGTGTTTTTAGCTTGCAACAACTCAGGAGCTGAGGAGTCTACGGCTGCCTCATTTTTAAGTAAATCTGAATGACAAAAAGTCAAAAAGTTCTTTTGTTAATAAAGTTAAATAAAATAAATACTGACACTCATAACTACATTCAGTTATTTATAAAAATAGATAAATAGCATTTTGATAACAATAATAATAATAAATCTAGGACTGCACGCAGTCATGATAGGGCCATCGCGGGAGTGCAGCAGTTCCCTGACCTCACTTTTTGAATCCGCAAAACCTTTCCGACAACCTTTCGCCTTTGATGTGTCTAGCTCATTTACGTAGCGTGTAAAAAGCGTCAAAATTCCAAATGCCTGTTGAGTTGAGGCCACGGCTATGTGCAACTTTTTGTTTGTCTCGGTCTATAACACCTTCCCACCAAGTTTCGGGAAATTCGCTGGAACTCAATGTTTTTTTATGTTGGTACGATAAATGTCCTCGGACGAGTTCGCTCATTTACGTAGGGTGCATCTCACCAAAATGGACAACGACATTCAAAATGGCCGACTTCCTGTTGAGTTGAGGCCATGGTTACTATCGACTTTTTTGGTCATCTTTGTCTATAATATCCTTCCACCAACTTTGGGGAAATTTGGTGGGACTCAATTTTGCCTCTGTTTTCACCTTAGGGGGCGCTATAGAGCCAACTATGCCAATATCACATTTTCGCCAGACCTGACCCCAAAAACCACGGATATAACAATAATCTGAAGGATAACAATAGGTTCCTCGCAAGAAACTGCCAGTTCATGGCTCGGGCCCTAATTTAGAATAATACAATTAACTTAAATAGGTTTTAAAGGGATAAATCCGGTTTTCTGACACGTAGTCAGTGCTGACCCACTTAATAGACCATTCACACCATTCATGTTCCTGAACTCCTCGTCTACTGCTGCTTGGTCTGGCAAATGTGTGTTGCTTTTTTAAATCAGGAAGAAGGATTTCAAACATAGCGGTCACAAAGTTAAAACATTCAAACGTATGAAGTGACGCATCGTAGTAGACGTAGTTTAATTTGTGTAAGTGGATCAACCACTTCTGTGTGCTGTGATGTAAAATAGCTGATCTTCTCTCTGGACTTTAGCGCAGGGTGTTTACAGAGCTACACACAACTTCTGTTTCCAGTCATGAAGGGCTGACTAACCGCCAGATGAGGGTGAGTCCATTTCTCAGCACACTCTCAGTGCACATGGTGAAATAAGCACCAACTGTGTGTCATAAAACTCATAACAGGTGCATTTAATAGGAATATTATTATTAAGACAAAAAGAGCTGTACTATCTCATGGGAGAGTACATTCATTCACCTGGAAATGCAGAATTCACCGGGTTCTAAATGAACGAGTGATCTGAATAAAAGCTAATTGATGATTTTTAAACACATGTAAACAACTATACAACTACAGTTGAGTGTTGGGATGTGTGAGACAAGTCTCTTAAGTATCTGATCAACTTTAAACAAAAACACTGGCTGGACGACTGCTCTGAGTTCCCTGTAAGGACTTGTATGCAGACACCGGTAACCTGATCTTTTACATGCAGTTTGGTTCGGGACACCCCTCTATAAACAGTGAATGAGTCACTTTGTGGCACCAACACCACATGCTCAGCATACTGTGTGTGAGTGACTGATGTCAAATCCTGGGCCATCACAGGAGGTTTGGACCAATCACAGAGCAGTCACTACTCGGCATACATGTCCCCGTGATAGATTTGTAACTCCAGCACTGACAACGCCGGAATATGCTGCATCATCAGAGAACGCCAGACTTTCAGAGATGGAAAGATTCTGTCGCATATGAAACGAGTTCATCTGTCGACACCAAAGAAAAGAGCTCATCCAGTCAAGGAAGCTCAAAACAGAGAGCTGCCACCCCGAAACATGAGTATTTCAACAATCTTTGGATGAAATTCAACAACAAAATTGCAATACACATAGAAAACTGTCAGACATTGTCACTCCCACTGTTGTGTACGTGTCTGACCTCTGACCTCTGACCTGCTCTCCAGCTGTGATTGTAATAAGTGAGTGAAGAAGGGTTTCCTGCCAATAATATGAACATGTCAGGTCCAAAACACAACACTATGTGAACTGTGTCCTATGGACATGAAGCTGAAGGAGAGGATGCGTTTGAATAAAAACATGTCTCACACACACTAACTGAGGCTAGAGGACGCAGCAACTTCAGTTATCTCTGCTGCTCCCAGGGGTTTTTCATGAGTGTAAGCAGCCATTTAGTCTACTGAAATGGTAAAAAGGTTTGTATAGAGTTATAGTCTTGATGACCACTCAAAGCTCGTCTTTCATACTCATTCACACGCTGCCAGAACAGAGCAGTGAACACAACAGTGAACAGAGCTGTTGACGGATCGAGTGCACGCAACAGCAGCAGCTGAACAGAGCGTCAAGTGACACACTGTGCATGAAGTGAATTGATTTCATTTGGTTTCCCTCTGCAGTTGCGTAGTTATCGCTCAACATATTTTGAAAATATACACATTTTTACTGAAATTTAGTTTGGTGTGTGAACGCCGATAAATCTTAATTCTGTAAATTTGTTTGAGGACCCATGAAATTCTCCTGTGACCTCTCTGTGGGTCCAAACCCAGTGTTTGGGAAACAATAGTCTAAACTATTAGTACATGAGCAGCATAAAAATTAACTACTGATTTCAATTTTAATGTAGCATAAAGGACTGGTCACGTTTAATATTTAATATGGGGCCCAGTGACCCCCCAAACTCCCGTGAAACGCCTCTGGAAGATGGTCAAGCGGTTCCTCCAATCCACACACACACACACACACACACAGGGTCAGCTCTTACCGGGTGGTGTAAAAAAGAAGCGCCTCTTCGCTCCTTCATGTGACACTAAAGTTCCCGGCTGTTTCCTCCGGTATCTGCCGTGAGAGAGGAGCTGCGCGGCGGTCAGACAACCGAGCCGCGAGCCGGAGCCTCCACAAAAACTAACTACAACCGAACTGAAGACGAAAGACAGCGACACGCACGCGAGCGTGGAAGTTTACTTGTGCCCGAGCTGAAGACGCGGTGTCCGGTGTAACGAGAGGAGGAAACTCCCAGTGTCCCAGGGTTCCGTCCTGTTGTGTATCAGTCAAGTGTCATGTCAACACAAGTCCGCACGTCCCGCCATCCCTGTCTGTCTCTGTCTTTCCGTCTGTCTCTCCCTCTCGCTGTCTCTGTCTGTCTGCCTGTCTGTCTGTCAAACACACAGAGCACTCACCTCTGGTCAGTCCTGCGCGTCCTCTCGTCTCCGTCCAGCGGTTCAGTTCAGTCCATCAACGAGTCTCCAATCCTGGACCACGCGCGCGCCAGCACCTGTGAGTCAGGAGGCGGCAACATCATATGCACACACGCGCGCGCACACACAAACACACACACACACACACACACAGGGGGCGAAACCCGTTAATAAACAGAGGACAGGAAGGAATTGTGTTTGACAAAGAGTTAAATAAGAAGTGAGACGAAGTGTTGGAGGACAAATGTAAAGTATAGTGAAGTTTTCAACAGGTTTACGTTGAAGCTTCATGTTTACGTCTCTGCTGCCCCTCAGTGGAAAGAATTAGAAGTTCACCCTAGAAATTCATGATCCTAGATTATACTGTATATATATTATGGTAGATTAAATAGATCATATTGTAGATTTAATAGATGATATAGATTATATAGTAGATTAAATATACTATGACATGTACTTTGTACTAAAAAAGTGATTATAGATTATATATATATAGTAGATTCAATAGATTATATAGTAGATTCAATAGATTATATAGTAGATTGTATAGTTTATAAAGTAGATTAAATAGATCATATAGTATATTAAATAGATTGTATAGTAGAGTAAATGGATTATATAGTAGATTAAATAAACATGTAACAGATTATATAGTAGATTAAATAGATCATGTAACAGATTATATTGTAGATTACATTTCAATTCAAGATTATGAAATGCACTTAGTATTAAAAAAGTGAGGAGACGGTGGTCTTGAGGTGAAATATGACACTGAGTTGCAGCTGTGTGAGGCGCTCGCAGTGGTTCACGCCCTGCATATAAAGTAATGGAGAGAGATGACGAGTGTGGGACAAGCAGCCCTGCGGTGGTTGGACAGGAAGGTGGATTAAGAAAACCAATGGCAACATTTGAAAGTGGTAACCTGTGTTGGACCAGAGAGGCAGTAGATAAACCCATTTTTACCACAACATGAATCATTTCAATACTTAACACTGAAGATCTGCACCGGCTCAGAAATCAACATTACAGGTTAACACACTGGTTTACAACTGTGAGTGTGGTTTAGACTTTAAGATAATCCTTAATTAACTCACAACACTGACGTTTACCACTTTGCCACCTGTGAGCATTATAACTTCAAAAGTAAAGCAGTGGTTTTGATCATGATTTCTGGGTGTGCCGTTACAGCACTAAGGCTTCAGTTTTAGTGGAGATCCAGGAACACATGTGGAATCATAATTTTGTTAACCTTGTGAGACTAGGTGATGTTAAAAATGGCAGTATTATTTTGAAATATTGACACAAAAACCTAATAATTCTATAAATCTCATCTGATCTACTTGCAAATGAACAGTTGGACCACTAATGCAAATTAAAGTGATGTATAAGTACATCATACTAACCCTAACCTGCAATAATCACTATGTTTACTTTTGCAATAGAAGCATTCAGGTGTGTTTATTTGACATAATACAGCCCCAGCACGCCTCGCCGCGACACGGCCCGGCTCGACTCTACATGATCTGGTATGGTTTTCCATTACTATAGCTCCTCCTCAATGTGGGCGGAGTCATCACAGCACAGCTGCATGAATCTGTGGTGACGTGACGTTTCCTATGTGACGCAAACACAAACTAGTGACTTGTAAAGCAGTTGTTTTGGGCGTCACTGAATCATTAGAATCATTTGTTCACAGAATGGTTCGGTGCTTTCTGCACGAGCGGAGCACAGACTCCGTCTGACACAGTCACTGAACTGAAATACCACTGAACGTGAACGATTGTCAGCTTTCACCAGTGCTGCCGCTAAATACACCAGACTCCTCTGTTAAATATTGATATTTTAAACATTGTCTTTGCTTAATGTTGGACATTAATGCATGTTTTCAGGATTTTTAACTGAGCTTTTTAACTGAGCTTCAGTTGGACATTGGTAACCGGTAACAGGTTCTATCACTGATGGAAAAGCCAAGAAAAAACGTGCCGAGACTGGGTGGTGAAAAAGCACCATAAATGAACTGAAACACATGCAGCGGCAATACAGTAGCAAAATAACTGTTTAACAAAAATTATGAATTAACTACTTTCATCAAAAAAAGCCATGCCCTGCTACATTCATCTTCTAACAACAATTGTCAATGTCTCAAATCACACAGCTGACATTTTCCTCTGGAATTGAAAGAGTGGAAGAGTCCAGTTTCTACCACCAGAGCCAAGAAAGCACATGTGAGCACAGCCTCAGTCACATGCTGTGCTCGGGTTTCTGCTCTGCATGGTAAACATATTTCACCAGGTTATAATGTGCTTCTCACCAACACTCTATGATCATGTGTTGGACAAACTGCTTTAAAAGTCTGACTTTTGAGATTAAATGTCCACACAGCCGTTGTTGCTCCCATGAAAATCGCATTATTATCCACCAGGTGATGTTTTGGGTCCAAGCCCGTCTTGGGTAATAAAGATATCTTTCTTCTACAGACGCATTTATGTTCATCCTGCCCAGAAGCCAGTGTTTATTAAAACTGAATATCAGTGGTAAAGATGACGCCATAGTGAACAGTCACTGTCATGTGTCAGTCTCACTGAGCTGTTAGCACCTGTTGTCCTCGGTACAGAAGAATACTGCATTCACCTAAAATGCTTCAAACCAAGGCATGTTTTTAAAAAGCTCTGAAAGATCTTTGTCTGTAACAATGAACCTTATTGTTATTGTACTTCAATTAATCTGTCGATAGAAACCATTTACCATCACCCTCTTTAGTTTCTCATCAAAGCTTCAAAATAAAGCTGCAAAGATATTGAAGACTGAATACTGGCAGCAGTGAGTCTGTACAGGACAGTCAGCGCTGACTAACTGCCACTTCCTCACACATCCCTGAACTATCACTTCAAAAGGATTAAATCATCTCTCGTTTAGTTTGGTAATCCAGTATTTCTCAGGCTGACCACAAACAGCTGAGCATTTAGAGCAACTGGTGAATAAGGAGTGAACACGGTTCAGGGATCTTTCCCTCAAGATGAGTTTCAGATAAAACAACACAGAATAAAGTATACAATTAAGAGATGGTAGATGTAAATAAATACATAATAACAATAATATACAATCACATAAAAGTCATTATGAAAGAGTTATAATTATGATGACAATGTAGTCTCTAAATGTTATATTATGAATGCATGGATACAATAATATCAATAAAGTTGAGATGAAAAACACAAAAAGTCAGTAAAAAATTATGTCGTAAAAGTGGCATTAATGTCGAGCGCCTTATTAAAGCGTGTTTTAATAAGAGAGAAACATTCCATCTGATCTCACACCAGACAGGAGGCTGTGTCCTTCTCTGATCTCCATGTTTTTCTCATCTCATCCACTCACCGGTATATTCTTCTGCTTCTGTCTTCACCTGGAAGGTTCCCCAACAGCTCCAGCTGTGGCTCTGCTCAGTCAGTCCCTTGTATCAAACAAGAAAAAGCTGGAAAAATATAAAAAAGACAGAAAAAGAAAGAAATGCTGTTAAGCCAGACCAGCTGGCTTAGAAAACAAGGGGGACCCAAAACTGGGCTGTGTTTGGATCTGAGTTCTTTCTGCACTGAGCAGAGGTAGATCACAGTGAGCAGACCCTGAGGCTCAAGCCCCGCCCCCTTCCCTTCCCTCCCATCAACACACACACACACACACACACTCTTGTACAGCTGCATTAATCTCATAGACATAATACATTTCCTTTATCTTAACTTTATCCATCACAAATCAATGCTGAACCCTGAACCTAACCTCAGTCTAACCCTAAACCCAAACCCAAACCCAACCTTAAACCAGGTCTTAACCAAGCCTCCAGAATCACAATTTGGCTAATGTCATGTTGAGGTTTTGCAGCCAGTAGTTCAGAGGCTTCACCTGGACGACTGGACGATCACACTAGAGTTTGCTATGACATCGTTTTCTACTGAAGAAGATCTGGAACTAGGGTTTGAGACTATAAACACCTCAGGAACTCTGTTCAGGTTCCATATGCAGTCAATGGCTTTAGCCCATAAACATCATGTAGCATCTCTGGAACAATTGAATCATTTCAAAAAAGAAGTTTAATCTAAACTTAAAGGTTGGGAAAATTCTCCAAATTTCATTGGCGAGCCGTTAAAAAAACCAAAACTGATTTATAAGTAAATCAGAATTCCTTTCTTCAGGAATGCCCTCTGAACTCTGAACATAGGCCAGTTAGGATTCCAAGGTGGCTGCCGCCGCACAAACCCTGCTACTTTCACCGTTAGTACCACTTGTGTTGTATTTGTTTTACAGAATACCAGGTCCACCAACAACAGCTAACAACGGCTAACAACAGCTAACAATCGCTAATAACTGCTAACATCGGCTAACAATGGCTAATAACAGCTAACAACGGCTAATAGCGGCTAACAATGGCTAATAACGGCTAACAATGACTAACAATGGGTAGCCTGAAATACCTTCCAAGGTAAATGGAACTCAGCATTAGTTCTGAGCCGAACCAGTTCTGCCTCATTAGGACCAGGTTTTGGTCTCAGTGAGGACTACTGGTCCTGACAGGGTCAGCGTTTATGTCTGTTCATACCCTGTGACCTCCTGTGTCCGAGCTGACAGAGTGGAGGTGCGGACTCATCACCTGCTCCTGTCATTGACTTTATATTTAGCTCTGAGGTATCAGTGAAGCTGCTGCCCGTGTGTGTGTGTGTGAGAAATGTGTTGCTGACACTCAGGCCTCTGCAGGCCTCGGTCTAAGAGCCCAGGATTACAGCTCCAAAGACTGTCGGCTCTACACATTACAGACCGAGAGAAAGAGAGAGATCAAACCTGCGAGCGTGTCCCACATACTGTCTCAGCCCAGCGAGCATCTGCTTGGCTGAGGATTAGCCTCAGCTGTCCACTCCTGTCAGCTCACAGAGGCGTGCCTCACTTTGATGCTCATCTATGATTCTGTCAGATACCAAAACGTGGCTGAATCGCTGAAAACACGCCCACTGGTGACCGGGTTAAAGGTCACGACGACGAATCACTCCTTCAAACACGTCACACAATGCAAGACAACAAAGTTGTCCTGCTCACATCTCATCGAACAGTTTTACAACAGTTAACGTTTAGAGAAATAGAGCTGATCATTAAGGTTATACAGCATGAAATAATCGTTGCTGTCATTGTGATTACTGTAGAAAAAGAAGATTTTCCCACAGTTTGACACCAATTGCAGGACATTGTTATTTTGTGGTGCAGATAACCAGCGATAGATATCAATGCATGGGCACTTCAGGGGCCAATCAGATGTCCGGGCTCAGTTCACAATGAACTGACTTTAAAAATCCCAGACCTGATGGATGTGAACTTGTTCTCCAGGGTTTTACTGCTTCTCCATCCATGGCCGTTTCCTCTGACTCCGACTTATTTATCATTATTCATATACGCAGTCGAGTCACATAGAAACTGAAATTCTATAAGACATGGTTGACAAGACAATAATAACTTTGCATTAGCAATTTTAACACATTTTGTTTGCTGGGTAACAAAAGACCAAAGTCCACAGAGGAAATCAGTGAGCTGCTGGTCTACTGCTGCCTCGTGTGGTCACTTTGTGTCACTGAGGTCAAGAGTAGAAACAAACTCCATGTTCACTTTTGCAGAACAGCAAAATAAAGCAAATATACACTCTGAAACCAATAAATACTCTAAAAGCTGCCACCACTTCAGTATTTTCACAAAGTTTACTGCTATAACAATTCTGATTGTGTGTGTGTGTGTGTGTTGCAGAAATAATAAGCTCAGTGTTAAGAGAACCAGATGTTTTACAGTGTGGACGTATAAATGAACTCTCATTCTCTGTGACTCAGTTGCCTGTGGACAGATCTTGGATGTGTCTCTTGAGACCACGTATGATTAGATTTGTCGTCCCCGTTTTTTTTAATTCAAATACGCAGTGACATTGTTAACGTGCAGTGGTTTCACATAAATGAACTTAAGACACAAAAAACTAAAACTGCAGCGGATCACACGACATCAGCGTTGGATGTGTCCTGAGGAGATCTGAGGACACGATCAGGACCAGACCTCGGGACAGATGTTAATACCAGGCCTGAACGAGGTCGGACAATAATAGCTCACCTCATAAAATGGACACCTGCCTTAATCCAAGAGTCTGTCAGCCATTTTATATCACTGTTAGACGTCACGCAGCCCTGTGTCGTTGTCATAGAGAAAGTCACAGGACGTGTTTATCAACTGCTGCTTTCAATCACAAGTTCAATAGTGTTCTTTTGTGATTTTGCTGTGTGAAATCTTTCACTTGGATTTCCCTAAGTGACACAGATTGGTTGTCTTACACACACACACACACACACACACACACACACACACACACACACACAGTGGCTAGAAGGTTTTCATAAAGGAGAGAGAGAGAAAACCAGAGTTAATAGATTTGGTATTTTGATTATGGACACCACAAGGTTTCTAAGTTCTTCTCCAGGGAAAAACCCACAGATTGGTCAAAGGAGATTTTAGGGTTTTATGTGTATATGTATGAGGTTTTAAATATTTTACCAAACAAATGACTGGGTATTAACAGAAATTAATGTAAATCAGCTGCTACAAGAGGCCCAAATGTGCTCTTGTCACAATGTATATTGTGTTTTGGGTCATGATATGTTATATGATAAATGCAAAAGTGGGTCCTCGTATAGAAAGTTTAGAGCCGTTAAACATATGGTACTGAAACCAAAGCTGGGTTGTTTTTGTTTTTTATCATAAAGAAATGTTTTCCTCTAGCAACAAGAAAGAGAATTGTCCAGCGATTCACACACAGGCAGCTTCATCTCGTCTTCTGGACTCTGTTCATCGTCACGCTGCAATACACTGTAGAACAAATGCTGGGTTGGTTGTCTCTTAACCAGAGGAGTAAAAGACATATGCTTATATATATACATACATATTTTTACTATCAAGGCATTGTTAGGTAAACTTCCTCTGTATCACATCAGTTACTCCAGCACCTTTTTTCTTTTAAATGTTCAAACTGATTTCTCCTTCTATGAACCATGGACATGGAATGAGCAGTAAAATAAGATGCTGTTGTTTTACATTTAACCTCTTTGGTTTATAAAGCAGATTGCTACTTCATCTGCACTTTATTATTATTATTATTATAATATCGCTCCTTTTTACTCTGCTTTCATGACCTCCTTTTAACTTTTATATTATCTTGTGAGTTTGACGTCTCTGTAACATTCTGGTACTTTCTATGCTGCTGATCTGGATCAAGACTCCCTGGAAGAAGAGATCTTGTGTCTCGTGTTTGCTAAATAAAGGACAAGGTTTTCTTTGATGACGCCAAATAAAGCCATTAGGGTGACGTAACGAAGATCATTTCGTTACTTGTATACTTTGCACATGTGGGTCATCATGTTCTTAATAACTGGAAGGTACATTAATAACAGCACTTGAGTCACAGTAGCACTTTATTTGCCAAAGTTTGCACAGTTCGTACAGATATTTACATTACATTAATTATTATTGATTGAATACTTATGGAGTTATTGATTCGACCGTGTGACCGCAGGTGATTGTGTGTCTTCGGGCAGGTGCGGCGCTCGGCTCCGTCTGTAAGAGAGTAGCGCGGGGTTGAGCTCCGACGGAAACATGTGTCATTGAAATGATAACAGTGTGAAGCACGTGCACAGTTTATGGTTCAATATCGTGTGGAAGAAGTGTGAACGCTGCACGTGTACGAAGGTGTTTGTGTTAACACTTACCTGTCCGGTCCTGTGTCTGCGCCAGTGTGCGCGGCCAAAGGATTCCCCGGGGGCACGGGCACCGTGATAAACGTTCCGGAAGAGACCGGTTTGGTAGTTCTGTTTATTTATTGTAAAGATATTTAATCGGTTTATCGATATAATTTCTTTTATCTCATAATTTTGACTTTTTATCTCATAATTTCGACTTTTTTATCTCATAATTTCGAATTTTTTATCTCTTAATTTTGACTTTTTATCTCATAATTTTGACTTTTTTATCTCATAATTCTGACTTTTTATCTCACAATTTCGACTTTTTTTAATCTCATAATTATGACTTTTTATCTCATAATTTCGATATATTTAGATGATATTTTTATGATCAAGTTTTATCTCTCTTTTTTTTTCTGGCGAAAATGGGCTTCCATACATATCAGTAACAAAAGAGCAATGAAGATTAGGTGCTAAAGGTAAAAGGGAAAATCGTCACTTGGTAAAATAACCATTTGATAATATTTTAAGTTTACCTCATTAGTGGAAGAGTCCAGTCATAGTTAATTGGTAGCACAGTAGATAAGGTGCCATTTTACCATCTGTCTGTGCTGCTGGTTGAACCTATGACTCTCACCATAATTTTCATCTGTTGAGCAACAGATGAAATTATTATAAGTGAAGTAATAAAAAAAAAGTGAAATGGGGAAACCTGAGCAGTTCTAAGACTTTTCTTCGGCATCATCCAGCCGTTCACCGGTCGCCTTTCACAGGTGAACAAATAAGAATCACAGTTTTTAGTTTTCACTGTCAGAGAAGCTCCACCACAGTGCAGCACAGGCGCAGTGAAGCTGGAATGTCCAGGAGATAAAGTTCCCGTGAAAGCCATGAGCATGTGTAAACCAATCCATCCTCACCCGAGTGCCAAGCATTGTCCACAATCCACAGTGTGTCTCGAGGCATTCCCTTCCTCGAGTCTGTGTCCTCTCCTCTCATATGTCTTCTTCATGAGGACAGTGATGGCCACTGCTTTGACTTCACGTCATTCTTTCAATCAGGAGAGGAACAGAAATGAACGTATAACAGAAGTGGAACAGTGAGACAACTTTGGGACGGTGATGGAGAATAGAAAACACTCATCCATAAGTAGTTTACATTTTTTAACTTTGGGGAAATATTTGTGCGACACAGCGACGCAAAAACCACCTCAGTGTAGAGATTCTGCTCTTGTTCAGAGACCAGATCGGAACACCGTCCTCTCAAGTAAAAACCACCTGCTCCGGTGTAACTGGAACCCTGGTTGCTGTGGACAGAGACCAGCTGATGAACAGCTGATCTGTCTGTCTGTCTGTCTGTCTGTCTGTCTGCTTGACAGCCACAGAAAATATCAGCAACAATTGGGAGTGTGAATGTTCAGTATGTGTGGAGAGTGTTCACAATTAAAATCTGTCCCCCCACCACACACAAACACACACACACACAAACCGCATAGTAATATACACTGATGTACAGATTTGTCTGATGTCAATGGCTGCCAGCCGTAACACAAAGAAATAAAGACTTTAGCCATGTAACAAAAGTCTCACCTCATTCAATTCAATTTTATCTGTATAGCGCTGAATCACAACAAACATTATCTCAAGTCTCTGCACACAGACAAGATCATCGAGAGCAGAGAAACCCAACAATTCACACAGTGAACAAACACTAGGGGCAGTGGAGAGGAAGAAACCTCCCTTTTAACAGAAGAAGAAATCTGTGACAGAACCAGACTCAAACATGTGCAGCAACTGCCTCGACCGGTTGGGGTGAAAGGAAAAAGGGGGGACAGGTGGGGGAGAGACAGAAGAAAGAGACCAGGGGCCCGTTTCAGAAAGCAGGTTTAGTGAAAACTCTGAGTTAGTTAACCCTGAGATGAGGGAAACTCTGGTTTTTGGGTTTCACAAAGCCAGTTCAGCTTAACTCTTAGTCAGTTACCCTGGCAACATACTCTCGCTGGCAGATTTTCTTTAACAAACCCTGAGTTTCTTCTCCCCTCCTGCTGAGCCTGTCCGTCTCATTTCCTCATTGTAACCCAGTGTTTGGTTTCATGCAAAGTACTTATTAAAGCATTTCATGAAATGTACACAACTATAAGTTCATTTAACTTTGTTAATTGATAAAAATGAATTGACTTAATTAAATAGGAACCAGTTAAAAACTTTTAGATAGGCATTAATACGGTAGCCGACAGGGGCAAACGCACTGCAACGACACAAAACACAAACGCTGCGGATTCCCAAAACACCAGCAAGTCCCAAAACACTGACAAGTCCCAAAACACCAGCAAGTCCCAAAACACTGACACGTCCTAAAACACCAGCAAGTCCCAAAACACTGACATGTCCTAAAACACCAGCAAGTCCCAGAACACTGACAAGTCCCAAAACACCAGCAAGTCCTAAAACACCAGCAAGTCCCAAAACACAGACAAGTCCCAAAACACAGACAAGTCCCAAAACACCAGCAAGTCCCAAAACACCGACAAGTCCCAAAACACCAGCAAGTCCCAACACACTGACAAGTCCCAAAACACTGACAAGTCCCAAAACACCGACAAGTCCCAAAACACCAGCAAGTCTCAAAACACCAGCAATATGAGACCATGGGTCCCTGTTAGATTAGATTAGAACAACAAAATAAGTTCTGGTCATGTCTCCCTTTCCATAGCGGTCAATTTGAGCGTATGCATTATAAATGATGTAACATATTTTTTGATACTGTCCCCGCCCCTTGAAGACATCACTGCGACTACTGCTAGTTTATTTATTTATGCTAATCATCAATGTCTATATGAATCAACCTATCTATAGGATCAGCCAAGAACAACAACAGAAATGTGCTGAGAAAAACTTTATTGAATGCAACACAAATCCATCAAAGGTGGTTTAAAGTCTTCATAACTCATATCAGACACGGAAGACCAGCTACATCTCTGTATTTACGTGGTCAATGCCCACAGCACAATATTCAACTTAAAAAGACGGTAGTCCAAACGGGTTCATCGGCGCAAGAAACCACAGCTCATTTGCCCCTTGAGAAGACGCGAGAGGACTGTAAGAGATGCACACAAAAATGAAATCAGTACATATTCAAGTTTTCATTTTAAAGTGAATTTCTCTGATCATCACTAAGAAAATGAAGAGGTTTGCTTACTTGAAGAACACAGCATAGGCTGCTTCTGTCTCAATTTCACCAATTAAGTCCATGATCGATTGAAGAGCCAAGCCGTCACTGATCATTTTCCCAATGTCAAACATGTTGTTGTTGTTGTTGAACTCCGAACTCAGCGCTAACACTGTCATGGCCGTTGCGTCAGTGAGGAACAGCTGTAAGTCAACGTTAGTTATCCACAGAGCTCATGGTAGACGCCACAGAATCACTTCACACACGTGAAGGAACTGATGATCAAATGAAGGTAAATGCCATGTTCTTGCCATTTTTGTGCTATAGCTTACCGAATCATCAACAGGAGCGGGAGGTACTGGAAATAAAGACGGCAGCAAGAAACTCCACATGATTGCACTTTCCAGAGAACTGTTGTCAGGTATTGTCATGATCAGAGGAGATACCATGTCAAATGTTGCTCCTAAAGGTAGACATGAGGAAAACACAAGACATTTAACAATGCACATGCAAATCAGATATAATATGTGCAGTCTTTATGATTTCAACATCCACTCATGTAACCAAAGTAACCAAAGTGGGATCTGATCACAACTAGGTACAGTAATAAACCTTTTCTTTTTAAAGCAACTGGGAATTTGAGATGCAACTAAAGGACTTCATTTTTGGAGAATGAATCAATTACACAAACCATCAGCGTTGGCACCGTTGAAATACTCCATTAATTGTTGGATTGAGGCCTCAACATCACCATCACCGAACATGGATGAATTAGTGGAAACCCAAAATGCAGGATTGTACTGACGGACCTGCAGGACACAAGCAAATGTGTTGAAGTGGGATTTGGAAGTTTGTGACTTCCCTGAAAGGTGAAAAAACTGTTCTCTTTTGCCAAGAGACACTCACCTCATAATTGTCATTTGTAGAAAGCAGATCATACATCCAATTTTGAGCAGGGTCTCTGTGAAATGATTAATTAAAAGCCATTTAGCTGATAAGTATGAGTCGTTTTAAGGTTAAGTCATTTTTCTAATGACCACACTTGTATTTTACACCATCTCCAACGTAGCAATCTGCTTAATAAATGAGGAAAAGTAAGATTAAATGTGGGTTTCTTACATTTCTTGGGCCTGAGCTGTCAGTGCCAGCAGAAAGACAACAAGTCCTGAAACGAACATCCTGGGACACACATGTAGAGTTTTCATTTAGCAAAGTAGATTTAGTTCATTCACTGAGACAAGAGAATCATCACAAAAGAATTATACTTGAATTATAACATGTACTTACATCTTGACTGAGGATTGTGTTCGGTGAATCCCAAAAGTGTGAATGTCCAGAGTGGTCCAACACGGCTATTTATTCCATTGGTGGCTGTTTGTGGGACAACAGACCACTCCCTGAGCCAATAACACAAATCACACCATGGGCTGTCAAAGCCAATAAGAAACAAATTTAAACAACCAAACAAACATTGTCATCTATGTTGTTCAATAAATATTTATTTACAGTGTATGTAGACTTAACTGCTCGGCTGAACAAACACTGTTCAACAGTAAAACACCAATAAAACGTGACACATGTCATCACTGACTCAGAACTGTCTTGTCTAAACTTATAACTGGATAAAATAGTTCTATTTCTGCTCCTACTACACAGTCACTGAAATGCTGTCAAAGCACATTAAGATTTCGTCTGCAGTGAGATTCAAAAAGTTACTTCTAAACTGAGTAGAATGGGTTGGGTAGAATGTGTCTAATTTTCCTCATGTTCTGCAGGTGGAGGAAGGCTGTTCTCAGTAAAGTATGGTAGAGTTACTGATATAATCCGACACATTTAAAGGGCAATAAGTCAATTTTATATTTTGTTCAAACTTCAATAAAGATCTGGGAGAATGATCTAAGTCTGGATTTGGATGAAAACACCCAGAGAGAATACACGACCCATTCACAAGTAACAAAATTAAGAGGCACATTTCCTATTAAATGATATGTTTTTGTAAAGAAGATAAAAGAAGATACAATTATTTCATTTTTGTTTGTCAATTTATATAGATATACAAAGTTTATTCTTATTATTATTCAAATTCACAACTTGATAAATAGGCAACAGTGGATGACACAGGTCTTGCACTAAGCTGCACTTTATATTTATCATACCACCTCCCCTCTTTCCCCCTGTACATACATTTCCCTGCACTGTTTACCTGCAATGTCTTATCTTGTTTTCTGTTCTGTTCATTTCTATTTTTCTATTTTTAATTTTTTTTCTTTTTTTTTTCTACAAGGGCTTTTATTTTATTTAGGACATTTCAATGTGTGCTGAGAGTCTTGGGAGGAAATTATGTTATCTTTATTTAATTATGTTAATGTTATGCTTGCATAATAACAATAAAGAATCTTGAATCTTGAAACAGATCACGATACATACAATCTAGGATTAGAATTGGGTTTAAGTTAAAGTTAGGCATTTAGTTGTGATGGTTAAAGTTAGAGTAAGGGGAGGGGCCGAGGTGTTAAACTGGCAAACCACATGTGCGGCTACATACTGCCCCCAATCGATTACATGCAACCCTGAGCAACAGCAGCATCTACTGACTTTGATCTCCACTAAAGCAAGTAGGCTATATGTATGTGTGTGTGTGTGTGTGTGTGTGTGTGTATGGGTATCTTTGTGAGGACCGTACACTAAACCATAGGGACATAGGACATTTTGGGAAAGTGAGGACATTTCAGCTAGTCCTCATGTTCTGTTGAGGATTTAGACTTGGTTTTAGGATTAGAACTGAGTTAAGGTTATGGGTAGGCATTTAGTTGTGATAGTTAAGGTTGGGGTATGGCTTTGGGATGCACCTGGCTTGTGTGTGTTCACTCCTGGTGTGTAATAATCCAGGCAAGTTTCTGATACTGATAAAGCCAAAATAATACCACTAATAAAATAGCTTTGTTGTTTACACTGGCTTTAGGCTTCAGCACACTGATCCAGTATTAGCTCAGTTTAAATGCTGCAGGTAAGGGGAGGAGCTAGTAAGCATATTGACACTGCTCTGTCTTTGACTGACCACTCTACTTTTGCCCTGCATCTACTCGGTTTAGTAATCAGTTAAAATAACAAACAGAGCAGTTCACATAGCAGTGATAGTCAGGGGATAAGAGAGTATATCAACTGTTTTAATCACTTTTGGCTGAAATAAGGAAATGACAGTGATAATAATCATTTGCTGGATGTGAATGTGGTTAGTTTAGGTTCAGTAAAGTCACTGCTTTTCTTTGGACACAAAGTCACACAAAACCAGCTGAGCTGGATTTTCCATATGTCATGAAACACATCATAGCTCCGTGGACCTGCTCTAGTAGCAGTGGTGGGCTGTCAGGGCCAGCAGGGCCTTCTCTGCTGGCCCTGACAATATCAAAAAAGTTTTTTTTTTATCGTTATTATTATTATTATTATTATTATTTTTAATAATCAAATTAATGTGTGTCTGAATGTGTCTGAATTCAATTATTTTCTCAGCATGTTATGATTATATTTCCAGAAAGAATATGGTTATTTTTTGTGAAGCTGAGCTGGATTTTCCTGGATGTCATTAAACGCATCATAGCTCCGTGGACCTGCTCTAGTAGTATTGCTGGCCTTTCGTTGAAGCTGCCATTTCCTATTTGGTTATAACTTTGACTGACGTGTGTCGTCAGCCAATCAAAATGTGATGCATAGTGACAGAACGCCCCAGGCCCAGCGATGTGTCTGGCGCTAGCCCCCGCTGTTGTCATCAGCGAGTTTGAACCTTTGGCAGGTTTTGACTTTATTAAATAGGAATCAGTTAAAAACTTTTAGATAGGCATTAATATGTTGGCCGACAGGGGCAAACTCACTGCAATGACCCAAAACACAAACGCTGCGGATTCCCAAAACACCAGCAAGTCCCAAAACACCAGCAACATGAGACCATGGGTCCCTGCTAGATTAGATTAGAACAACAAAGAAAGTTCTGGTCATGTCTCCCTTTAAGTCCATAGCGCTCAATTTGAGCGTATGCATTTTAAATGATATAACATATTTTTTGATACTGTCCCCGCCCCTTGAAGACATCACTGCGACTACTGCTAGTTTATTTATTTATGCTAATCATCAATGTCTATATGAATCAACCTATCTATAGGATCAGTCAAGAACAACAACAGAAATGTGCTGAGAAAAACTTTATTGAATGCAACACAAATCCATCAAAGGTGGTTTAAAGTCTTCATAACTCATATCAGACACGGAAGACCAGCTACATCTCTGTATTTACGTGGTCAATGCCCACAGCACAATATTCAACTTAAAAAGACGGTAGTCCAAACGGGTTCATCGGCGCAAGAAACCACAGCTCATTTGCCCCTTGAGAAGACGCGAGAGGACTGTAAGAGATGCACACAAAAATAGAATCAGTACATATTCAAGTTTTCATTTTAAAGTGAATTTCTCTGATCATCACTAAGAAAGTGAAGAGGTTTGCTTACTTGAAGAACACAGCATAGGCTGCTTCTGTCTCAATTTCACCAATTAAGTCCATGATCGATTGAAGAGCCAAGCCGTCACTGATCATTTTCCCAATGTCAAACATGTTGTTGTTGTTGTTGAACTCCGAACTCAGCGCTAACACTGTCATGGCCGTTGCGTCAGTGAGGAACAGCTGTAAGTCAACGTTAGTTATCCACAGAGCTCATGGTAGACGTCACAGAATCACTTCACACACGTGAAGGAACTGATGATCAAATGAAGGTAAATGCCATGTTCTTGCCATTTTTGTGCTATAGCTTACCGAATCATCAACAGGAGCGGGAGGTACTGGAAATAAAGACGGCAGCAAGAAACTCCACATGATTGCACTTTCCAGAGAACTGTTGTCAGGTATTGTCATGATCAGAGGAGATACCATGTCAAATGTTGCTCCTAAAGGTAGACATGAGGAAAACACAAGACATTTAACAATGCACATGCAAATCAGATATAATATGTGCAGTCTTTATGATTTCAACATCCACTCATGTAACCAAAGTAACCAAAGTGGGATCTGATCACAACTAGGTACAGTAATAAACCTTTTCTTTTTAAAGCAACTGTGAACTTGAGATGCAACTAAAGGACTTCATTTTTGGAGAATGAATCAATTACACAAACCATCAGCGTTGGCACCGTTGAAATACTCCATTAATTGTTGGATTGAGGCCTCAACATCACCATCACCGAACATGGATGAATTAGTGGAAACCCAAAATGCAGGATTGTACTGACGGACCTGCAGGACACAAGCAAATGTGTTGAAGTGGGATTTGGAAGTTTGTGACTTCCCTGAAAGGTGAAAAAACCGTTCTCTTTTGCCAAGAGACACTCACCTCATAATTGTCATTTGTAGAAAGCAGATCATACATCCAATTTTGAGCAGGGTCTCTGTGAAATGATTGATAAAAAGCCATTTAGCTGATATATATGAGTCGTTTTAAGGTTAAGTCATTTTTCTAATGACCACACTTGTATTTTACACCATCTCCAACATAGCAATCTGCTTAATAAATGAGGAAAGTAAGATTAAATGTGGGTTTCTTACACTTCTTGGGCCTGAGCTGTCAGTGCCAGCAGAAAGACAACAAGTCCTGAAACGAACATCCTGGGACACACATGTAGAGTTTTCATTTAGCAAAGTAGATTTAGTTCATTCACTGAGACAAGAGAATCATCACAAAAGAATTATACTTGAATTATAACATGTACTTACATCTTGACTGAGGATTGTGTTCGGTGAATCCCAAAAGTGTGAATGTCCAGAGTGGTCCAACACGGCTATTTATTCCATTGGTGGCTGTTTGTGGGACAACAGACCACTCCCTGAGCCAATAACACAAATCACACCATGGGCTGTCGAAGCCAATAAGAAACAAATTTAAACAACCAAACAAACATTGTCATCTATGTTGTTCAATAAATATTTATTTACAGTGTATGTAGACTTAACTGCTCGGCTGAGTAAAACGTGACACATGTCATCACTGACTCAGAACTGTCTTGTCTAAACTTATAACTTGATAAAATAGTTCTATTTCTGCTCCTGGGCCCGCTTCAGAAAGCAGGTTCAACAAACTCTGAGTTGAAACCTTAACTCTAGGTTGACCAACTCTGAGCTGTCAAACTCTGAGTTTTCGGTTAAGAACAGCTGATCAGCATTAGTTCAATCAACTCTGAGTATGTTCACTCTGAGTTAAGCGTGTGTGTTGGGAATGAAAAAAGAAATCATCAGTGGAGCTCTGATACTACGATTCACCATGGCAACGGGTAAACAAAGAGCACAGCCTCCATTTTAATCCAGTTGAGCAGAAATATTAACACATTTATGACATTTATGTGAAGAGACGAGTCAATAAATGAACACTATTACATTTTATACAGCGTAATCCACTCATTCATTTAACAGACTTTAATTTAATTAATGGATGATAAATGCAGCATAAATGTAACATTATGTTACTTTTGATTTAATACATTCTGCTCTTACAGCCTCTGGGAACCACAAGTAAGCCTGTACTTTGGGTAGAATGTGTCTCTTTTTCATCATGTTCTGCAGGTGAAGGAAGGCTGTTCTCAGTAAAGTATGGTAGAGTTACTGATATAATTCGACACATTTAAAGGGCAATAAGTCAATTTTATATTTTGTTCAAACTTCAATAAAGATCTGGGAGAATGATCTAAGTCTGGATTTGGATGAAAACACCCAGAGAGAATACACGACCCATTCACAAGTTACAAAATGTCCTATTTTTATTATTTATTTTATATTTATTTAATTTCATTTTTGTTTGTCAATTTATATATATATATATATATATATATATATATATATACAAAGTATATTCTTATTATTATTCAAATTCACAACAGCACTTTAACTTGATAAATAGGCAACCAATCGTACAGTAATACGAAGTCTACGGATCACAATGATCTGATACAATATAGGATTAGAATTGGGTTTAAGTTAAGGTTAGGCATTTAGTTGTGATGGTTAAAGTTAGAGTAAGGGGCAGGGGCCGAGGTGTTAAACTGGCAAACCACATGTGCGGCTACATACTGCCCCCAATCGATTACATACAACCCTGAGCAACAGCAGCATCTACTGACTTTGATCTCCACTAAAGCAAGTAGGCTATATGTATATGTGTGTGTGTGTGTGTGTGTGTATGGGTATCTTTGTGAGGACCGTACACTAAACCATAGGGACATAGGACATTTTGGGAAAGTGAGGACATTGCGACTAGTCCTCATGTTCTGTTGAGGATTTAGACTTGGTTTAGGATTAGAACTGGGTTAAGGTTATGGGTAGGCATTCAGTTGTGATAGTTAAGGTTGGGGTACGGGTTTGGGATGCACCTGGCTTGTGTGTGTTCACTCCTGGTGTGTAATAATCCAGGCAGGTTTCTGATACTGATAAAGCCAAAATAATACCACTAATAAAATAGCTTTGTTGTTTACACTGGCTTTAGGCTTCAGCACACTGATCCAGTATTAGCTCAGTTTAAATGCTGCAGGTAAGGGGAGGAGCTAGTAAGCATATTGACACTGCTCTGTCTTTGACTGACCACTCTACTTTAGCCCTGCATCTACTCGGTTTAGTAATCAGTTAAAATAACAAACAGAGCAGTTCACATAGCAGTGAAAGTGAGGGGATAAGAGAGTATTTTAACTGTTTTAATCACTTTTGGCTGAAATATGGAAATGACAGTGATAATAATCATTTGCTGGATGTGAATGTGGTTAGTTTAGGTTCAGTGAAGTCACTGCTTTTCTCTGGACACAAAGTCACACAAAACCAGCTGAGCTGGATTTTCCATATGTCATGAAACACATCATAGCTCCGTGGACCTGCTCTAGTAGCAGTGGTGGGCTGTCAGGGCCAGCAGGGCCTTCTCTGCTGGCCCTGACAATATCAAAAAAGTATTTTTTTTATCATTATTATTATTATTATTATTATTTTTAATAATCAAATTAATTTGTGTCTGAACGTGTCTGAATTCAATTACTTTCTCAGCATGTTATGATTATATTTCCAGAAAGAATATGGTTATTTTTGTGAAGCTGAGCTGGATTTTCCTGGATGTCATTAAACGCATCATAGCTCCGTGGACCTGCTCTAGTAGTATTGCTGGCCTTTCGTTAAAGCTGCCATTTCCTATTTGGTTATAACTTTGACTGACGTGTGTCGTCAGCCAATCAAAATGTGATGCATAGTGACAGAACGCCCCAGGCCCAGCGATGTGTCTGGCGCTAGCCCCCGCTGTTGTCATCAACAAGTTTGAACCTTTGGCAGGTTTTGACTTTATTAAATAGGAATCAGTTAAAAACTTTTAGATAGGCATTAATATGTTGGCCGACAGGGGCAAACTCACTGCAATGACCCAAAACACAAACGCTGCGGATTCCCAAAACACCAGCAAGTCCCAAAACACCAGCAACATGAGACCATGGGTCCCTGTTAGATTAGATTAGAACAACAAAGAAAGTTCTGGTCATGTCTCCCTTTAAGTCCATAGCGGTCAATTTGAGCGTATGCATTATAAATGATGTAACATATTTTTTGATACTGTCCCCGCCCCTTGAAGACATCACTGCGACTACTGCTAGTTTATTTATTTATGCTAATCATCAATGTCTATATGAATCAACCTATCTATAGGATCAGTCAAGAACAACAACAGAAATGTGCTGAGAAAAACTTTATTGAATGCAACACAAATCCATCAAAGGTGGTTTAAAGTCTTCATAACTCATATCAGACACGGAAGACCAGCTACATCTCTGTATTTACGTGGTCAATGCCCACAGCACAATATTCAACTTAAAAAGACGGTAGTCCAAACGGGTTCATCGGCGCAAGAAACCACAGCTCATTTGCCCCTTGAGAAGACGCGAGAGGACTGTAAGAGATGCACACAAAAATAGAATCAGTACATATTCAAGTTTTCATTTTAAAGTGAATTTCTCTGATCATCACTAAGAAAATGAAGAGGTTTGCTTACTTGAAGAACACAGCATAGGCTGCTTCTGTCTCAATTTCACCAATTAAGTCCATGATCGATTGAAGAGCCAAGCCGTCACTGATCATTTTCCCAATGTCAAACATGTTGTTGTTGTTGTTGAACTCCGAACTCAGCGCTAACACTGTCATGGCCGTTGCGTCAGTGAGGAACAGCTGTAAGTCAACGTTAGTTATCCACAGAGCTCATGGTAGACGCCACAGAATCACTTCACACACGTGAAGGAACTGATGATCAAATGAAGGTAAATGCCATGTTCTTGCCATTTTTGTGCTATAGCTTACCGAATCATCAACAGGAGCGGGAGGTACTGGAAATAAAGACGGCAGCAAGAAACTCCACATGATTGCACTTTCCAGAGAACTGTTGTCAGGTATTGTCATGATCAGAGGAGATACCATGTCAAATGTTGCTCCTAAAGGTAGACATGAGGAAAACACAAGACATTTAACAATGCACATGCGAATCAGATATAATATGTGCAGTCTTTATGATTTCAACATCCACTCATGTAACCAAAGTAACCAAAGTGGGATCTGATCACAACTAGGTACAGTAATAAACCTTTTCTTTTTAAAGCAACTGTGAATTTGAGATGCAACCAAAGGACTTCATTTTTGGAGAATGAATCAATTACACAAACCGTCAGCGTTGGCACCGTTGAAATACTCCATTAATTGTTGGATTGAGGCCTCAACATCACCATCACCGAACATGGAGGAATTAGTTGAAACCCAAAATGCAGGATTGTACTGACGGACCTGCAGGACACGAGCAAATGTGTTGAAGTGGGATTTGGAAGTTTGTGACTTCCCTGAAAGGTGAAAAAACCTTTCTCTTTTGCCAAGAGACACTCACCTCATAATTGTCATTTGTAGAAAGCAGATCATACATCCAATTTTGAGCAGGGTCTCTGTGAAATGATTAATTAAAAGCCATTTAGCTGATAAGTATGAGTCGTTTTAAGGTTAAGTCATTTTTCTAATGACCACACTTGTATTTTACACCATCTCCAACGTAGCAATCTGCTTAATAAATGAGGAAAAGTAAGATTAAATGTGGGTTTCTTACACTTCTTGGGCCTGAGCTGTCAGTGCCAGCAGAAAGACAACAAGTCCTGAAACGAACATCCTGGGACACACATGTAGAGTTTTCATTTAGCAAAGTAGATTTAGTTCATTCACTGAGACAAGAGAATCATCACAAAATATTATACTTGAATTATAACATGTACTTACATCTTGACTGAGGATTGTGTTCGGTGAATCCCAAAAGTGTGAATGTCCAGAGTGGTCCAACACGGCTATTTATTCCATTGGTGGCTGTTTGTGGGACAACAGACCACTCCCTGAGCCAATAACACAAATCACACCATGGGCTGTCGAAGCCAATAAGAAACAAATTTAAACAACAAACATTGTCATCTATGTTGTTCAATAAATATTTATTTACAGTGTATGTAGACTTAACTGCTCGGCTAAACAAACACTGTTCAACAGTAAAAAGTGACACAAGCGACTCAGAATGACAAAATAACTTTTACTAATATCAAATAAAAGTCACTCAGCAGATGAAGTCACTTTTCCTTTATGCTTGTGCACACATAGATTTGGATAAAAGCGTCTGCCCAATGACATGTAATTTAATGTAATGTAATATATCACGTGCTGCTAATAAAGCAATTAACACAGATGATGTTATAAAAAAAAAAGAGTATGGGACTCGATTTAAATTTTAACCCGTTTAACGTAAATAAGTGGAAAACCTCTCATCAAGTTAGGATAGACATTCTGATCAATTTGACATTAAATGGTCCAGAGAAAAGCAGTGACTTCACTGAACCTAAACTAACCACATTCACGTCCAGCAAATGATTATTATCACTGTCATTTCCTTATTTCAGCCAAAAGTGATTAAAACAGTTAAAATACTATAGTACTAGTACTATAGTATCAGAGCTCCACTGATGAAGGCTTTTTTCATTCCCGACACACACGCTTAACTCAGAGTGAACATACTCAGAGTTGATTGAACTAATGCTGATCAGCTGTTCTTAACCAAATACTCAGAGTTTGACAGCTCAGAGTTGGTCAACCTAGAGTTAAGGTTTCAACTCAGAGTTTGTTGAACCTGCTTTCTGAAACGGGCCCAGGAGCAGAAATAGAACTATTTTATCAAGTTATAAGTTTAGACAAGACAGTTCTGAGTCAGTGATGACATGTGTCATGTTTTACTCAGCCGAGCAGTTAAGTCTACATACACTGTAAATAAATATTTATTGAACAACATAGATGACAATGTTTGTTTGGTTGTTTAAATTTGTTTCTTATTGGCTTCGACAGCCCATGGTGTGATTTGTGTTATTGGCTCAGGGAGTGGTCTGTTGTCCCACAAACAGCCACCAATGGAATAAATAGCCGTGTTGGACCACTCTGGACATTCACACTTTTGGGATTCACCGAACACAATCCTCAGTCAAGATGTAAGTACATGTTATAATTCAAGTATAATTCTTTTGTGATGATTCTCTTGTCTCAGTGAATGAACTAAATCTACTTTGCTAAATGAAAACTCTACATGTGTGTCCCAGGATGTTCGTTTCAGGACTTGTTGTCCTTTTGCTGGCACTGACAGCTCAGGCCCAAGAAGTGTAAGAAACCCACATTTAATCTTACTTTTCCTCATTTATTAAGCAGATTGCTACGTTGGAGATGGTGTAAAATACAAGTGTGGTCATTAGAAAAATGACTTAACCTTAAAATGACTCATACTTATCAGCTAAATGGCTTTTTATCAATCATTTCACAGAGACCCTGCTCAAAATTGGATGTATGATCTGCTTTCTACAAATGACAATTATGAGGTGAGTGTCTCTTGGCAAAAGAGAAAGGTTTTTCACCTTTCAGGGAAGTCACAAACTTCCAAATCCCACTTCAACACATTTGCTCGTGTCCTGCAGGTCCGTCAGTACAATCCTGCATTTTGGGTTTCCACTAATTCCTCCATGTTCGGTGATGGTGATGTTGAGGCCTCAATCCAACAATTAATGGAGTATTTCAACGGTGCCAACGCTGATGGTTTGTGTAATTGATTCGTTCTCCAAAAATGAAGTCCTTTAGTTGCATCTCAAGTTCACAGTTGCTTTAAAAAGAAAAGGTTTATTACTGTACCTAGTTGTGATCAGATCACACTTTGGTTACTTTGGTTACATGAGTGGATGTTGAAATCATAAAGACTGCACATATTATATCTGATTCGCATGTGCATTGTTAAATGTCTTGTGTTTTCCTCATGTCTACCTTTAGGAGCAACATTTGACATGGTATCTCCTCTGATCATGACAATACCTGACAACAGTTCTCTGGAAAGTGCAATCATGTGGAGTTTCTTGCTGCCGTCTTTATTTCCAGTACCTCCCGCTCCTGTTGATGATTCGGTAAGCTATAGCACAAAAATGGCAAGAACATGGCATTTACCTTCATTTGATCATCAGTTCCTTCACGTGTGTGAAGTGATTCTGTGGCGTCTACCATGAGCTCTGTGGATAACTAACGTTGACTTACAGCTGTTTCTCACTGACGCAACGGCCATGACAGTGTTAGCGCTGAGTTCGGAGTTCAACAACAACAACAACATGTTTGACATTGGGAAAATGATCAGTGACGGCTTGGCTCTTCAATCGATCATGGACTTAATTGGTGAAATTGAGACAGAAGCAGCCTATGCTGTGTTCTTCAAGTAAGCAAACCTCTTCACTTTCTTAGTGATGATCAGAGAAATTCACTTTAAAATGAAAACTTGAATATGTACTGATTCTATTTTTGTGTGCATCTCTTACAGTCCTCTCGCGTCTTCTCAAGGGGCAAATGAGCTGTGGTTTCTTGCGCCGATGAACCCGTTTGGACTACCGTCTTTTTAAGTTGAATATTGTGCTGTGGGCATTGACCACGTAAATACAGAGATGTAGCTGGTCTTCCGTGTCTGATATGAGTTATGAAGACTTTAAACCACCTTTGATGGATTTGTGTTGCATTCAATAAAGTTTATCTCAGCACATTTCTGTTGTTGTTCTTGACTGATCCTATAGATAGGTTGATTCATATAGACATTGATGATTAGCATAAATAAATAAACTAGCAGTAGTCGCAGTGATGTCTTCAAGGGGCGGGACAGTATCAAAAAATATGTTACATCATTTATAATGCATACGCTCAAATTGACCGCTATGGACTTAAAGGGAGACATGACCAGAACTTTCTTTGTTGTTCTAATCTAATCTAACAGGGACCCATGGTCTCATGTTGCTGGTGTTTTGGGACTTGCTGGTGTTTTGGGAATCCGCAGCGTTTGTGTTTTGGGTCATTGCAGTGAGTTTGCCCCTGTCGGCCAACATATTAATGCCTATCTAAAAGTTTTTAACTGATTCCTATTTAATAAAGTCAAAACCTGCCAAAGGTTCAAACTCGTTGATGACAACAGTGGGGGCTAGCGCCAGACACATCGCTGGGCCTGAGGTGTTCTGTCACTATGCATCACATTTTGATTGGCTGATGACACACGTCAGTCAAAGTTAGAACCAAACTAGTAAATGGCAGCTTCAACGAATGGCCAGCAATACTACTAGACAGTAGCGTACCGTGGGGTTTCAGTCAGGGCCTTCAGTAAAAAAAAAAAACAACACGCACAAACACCGACTATATTCACGAGACAGTTGATCTGCAACAACCATAGCGCACACACACACCACTGCGCATCTATAGGCTACTGCATCATTACTACCACATCTTCTGTTATGTCACTCAGTAACCACAATTTCACAAGCCACTATATGACACAAAAACAAGCTTCCACATAAGCACAGGCGTCAGATACGCGGGGAACACGTCCACGGCACTATTTATGATCAACAGTTTTGTCCTCACCACTTCTAAAAAATGTTATCAATTTATCATTAACACTCGAACTACCGTAAATGATGTACCTCTTCAGTGTAGGTCTTCCTCTTGAAATAATTTCCTTCTTTTCTCCAAACGATCGCCGTGAAAAGTGCACACGAAGGAGATCAGAAACATGATGGATCGGTGGTGTTAATGCAGTGGCCATAGCTTACTTCAAAACCCGCCAAAGGTTCAAACGTCGTTGATGACAACAGCGGGGGCTAGCGCCAGACACATCGCTGGGCCTGGGGCGTTCTGTCACTATGCATCACATTTTGATTGGCTGACGACACACGTCAGTCAAAGTTATAAACAAATAGGAAATGGCAGCTTCAACGAAAGGCCAGCAATACTACTAGAGCAGGTCCACGGAGCTATGATGCGTTTAATGACATCCAGGAAAATCCAGCTCAGCTTCACAAAAAATAACCATATTCTTTCTGGAAATATAATCATAACATGCTGAGAAAGTAATTGAATTCAGACACGTTCAGACACAAATTAATTTGATTATTAAAAATAATAATAATAATAATAATGATAAAAAAAATACTTTTTTGATATTGTCAGGGCCAGCAGAGAAGGCCCTGCTGGCCCTGACAGCCCACCACTGCTACTAGAGCAGGTCCACGGAGCTATGATGTGTTTCATGACATATGGAAAATCCAGCTCAGCTGGTTTTGTGTGACTTTGTGTCCAGAGAAAAGCAGTGACTTCACTGAACCTAAACTAACCACATTCACATCCAGCAAATGATTATTATCACTGTAAATTCCTTATTTCAGCCAAAAGTGATTAAAACAGTTAAAATACTCTCTTATCCCCTCACTTTCACTGCTATGTGAACTGCTCTGTTTGTTATTTTAACTGATTACTAAACCGAGTAGATGCAGGGCAAAAGTAGAGTGGTCAGTCAAAGACAGAGCAGTGTCAATATGCTTAATAGCTCCTCCCCTTACCTGCAGCATTTAAACTGAGCTAATACTGGATCAGTGTGCTGAAGCCTAAAGCCAGTGTAAACAACAAAGCTATTTTATTAGTGGTATTATTTTGGCTTTATCGGTATCAGAAACCTGCCTGGATTATTACACACCAGGAGTGAACACACACAAGCCAGGTGCATCCCAAAGCCGTACCCCAACCTTAACTATCACAACTAAATGCCTACCCATAACCTTAACCCAGTTCTAATCCTAAAACCAAGTCTAAATCCTCAACAGAACATGAGGACTAGCCGAAATGTCCTCACTTTCCCAAAATGTCCTATGTCCCTATGGTTTAGTGTACGGTCCTCACAAAGATACCCATACACACACACACACACACACACATACATATAGCCTACTTGCTTTAGTGGAGATCAAAGTCAGTAGATGCTACTGTTGCTCAGGGTTGTATGTAATCGATTGGGGGCAGTATGTAGCCGCACATGTGGTTTGCCAGTTTAACACCTCGGCCCCTGCCCCTTACTCTAACTTTAACCATGACAACTAAATGCCTAACCTTAACTTAAACCCAATTCTAATCCTAGATTGTATCGGATCATTGTGATCTGTAGACTTCGTATTACTGTACGATTGGTTGCCTATTTATCAAGTTAAAGTGCTGTTGTGAATTTGAATAATAATAAGAATATACTTTGTATATATATATATATAAATTGACAAACAAAAATGAAATTAAATAAATATAAAATAAATAATAAAAATAGGACATTTTGTTACTTGTGAATGGGTCGTGTATTCTCTCTGGGTGTTTTCATCCAAATCCAGACTTAGATCATTCTCCCAGATCTTTATTGAAGTTTGAACAAAATATAAAATTGACTTATTGCCCTTTAAATGTGTCGGATTATATCAGTAACTCTACCATATTTTACTGAGAACAGCCTTCCTTCACCTGCAGAACATGATGAAAAAGAGACACATTCTACCCAAAGTACAGGCTTACTTGTGGTTCCCAGAGGCTGTAAGAGCAGAATGTATTAAATCAAAAGTAACATAATGTTACATTTATGCTGCATTTATCATCCATTAATTAAATTAAAGTCTGTTAAATGAATGAGTGGATTACGCTGTATAAAATGTAATAGTGTAACCTCTAATAGTAACCTAATAGTATAAATGTAACCTCTTGAATCTTGAATCTTGAAGTGTTCATTTATTGACTCGTCTCTTCACATAAATGTCATAAATGTGTTAATATTTCTGCTCAACTGGATTAAAATGGAGGCTGTGCTCTTTGTTTACCCGTTGCCATGGTGAATCGTAGTATCAGAGCTCCACTGATGATGGCTTTTTTCATTCCCAACACACACGCTTAACTCAGAGTGAACATACTCAGAGTTGATTGAACTAATGCTGATCAGCTGTTCTTAACCGAAAACTCAGAGTTTGACAGCTCAGAGTTGGTCAACCTAGAGTTAAGGTTTCAACTCAGAGTTTGTTGAACCTGCTTTCTGAAGCGGGCCCAGGAGCAGAAATAGAACTATTTTATCAAGTTATAAGTTTAGACAAGACAGTTCTGAGTCAGTGATGACATGTGTCACGTTTTACTCAGCCGAGCAGTTAAGTCTACATACACTGTAAATAAATATTTATTGAACAACATAGATGACAATGTTTGTTTGGTTGTTTAAATTTGTTTCTTGTTGGCTTCGACAGCCCATGGTGTGATTTGTGTTATTGGCTCAGGGAGTGGTCTGTTGTCCCACAAACAGCCACCAATGGAATAAATAGCCGTGTTGGACCACTCTGGACATTCACACTTTTGGGATTCACCGAACACAATCCTCAGTCAAGATGTAAGTACATGTTATAATTCAAGTATAATTCTTTTGTGATGATTCTCTTGTCTCAGTGAATGAACTAAGTCTACTTTGCTAAATGAAAACTCTACATGTGTGTCCCAGGATGTTCGTTTCAGGACTTGTTGTCTTTCTGCTGGCACTGACAGCTCAGGCCCAAGAAGTGTAAGAAACCCACATTTAATCTTACTTTTCCTCATTTATTAAGCAGATTGCTACGTTGGAGATGGTGTAAAATACAAGTGTGGTCATTAGAAAAATGACTTAACCTTAAAACGACTCGTACTTATCAGCTAAATGGCTTTTAATTAATCATTTCACAGAGACCCTGCTCAAAATTGGATGTACGATCTGCTTTCTACAAATGACAATTATGAGGTGAGTGTCTCTTGGCAAAAGAGAACGGTTTTTTCACCTTTCAGGGAAGTCACAAACTTCCAAATCCCACTTCAACACATTTGCTCGTGTCCTGCAGGTCCGTCAGTACAATCCTGCATTTTGGGTTTCAACTAATTCATCCATGTTCGGTGATGGTGATGTTGAGGCCTCAATCCAACAATTAATGGAGTATTTCAACGGTGCCAACGCTGATGGTTTGTGTAATTGATTCATTCTCCAAAAATGAAGTCCTTTAGTTGCATCTCAAATTCCCAGTTGCTTTAAAAAGAAAAGGTTTATTACTGTACCTAGTTGTGATCAGATCACACTTTGGTTACTTTGGTTACATGAGTGGATGTTGAAATCATAAAGACTGCACATATTATATCTGATTTGCATGTGCATTGTTAAATGTCTTGTGTTTTCCTCATGTCTACCTTTAGGAGCAACATTTGACATGGTATCTCCTCTGATCATGACAATACCTGACAACAGTTCTCTGGAAAGTGCAATCATGTGGAGTTTCTTGCTGCCGTCTTTATTTCCAGTACCTCCCGCTCCTGTTGATGATTCGGTAAGCTATAGCACAAAAATGGCAAGAACATGGCATTTACCTTCATTTGATCATCAGTTCCTTCACGTGTGTGAAGTGATTCTGTGGCGTCTACCATGAGCTCTGTGGATAACTAACGTTGACTTACAGCTGTTCCTCACTGACGCAACGGCCATGACAGTGTTAGCGCTGAGTTCGGAGTTCAACAACAACAACAACATGTTTGACATTGGGAAAATGATCAGTGACGGCTTGGCTCTTCAATCGATCATGGACTTAATTGGTGAAATTGAGACAGAAGCAGCCTATGCTGTGTTCTTCAAGTAAGCAAACCTCTTCACTTTCTTAGTGATGATCAGAGAAATTCACTTTAAATATGAAAACTTGAATATGTACTGATTCTATTTTTGTGTGCATCTCTTACAGTCCTCTCGCGTCTTCTCAAGGGGCAAATGAGCTGTGGTTTCTTGCGCCGATGAACCCGTTTGGACTACCGTCTTTTTAAGTTGAATATTGTGCTGTGGGCATTGACCACGTAAATACAGAGATGTAGCTGGTCTTCCGTGTCTGATATGAGTTATGAAGACTTTAAACCACCTTTGATGGATTTGTGTTGCATTCAATAAAGTTTTTCTCAGCACATTTCTGTTGTTGTTCTTGACTGATCCTATAGATAGGTTGATTCATATAGACATTGAAAATTAGCATAAATAAATAAACTAGCAGTAGTTGCGGTGACATCTTCAAGGGGCGGGACAGTATCAAAAAATATGTTACATCATTTAAAATGCATACGCTCAAAGGGACCCATGGTCTCATGTTGCTGGTGTTTTGGGACTTGTCAGTGTTTTGGGACCTGCTGGTGTTTTGGGACTTGTCAGTGTTTTGGGACTATCTAAAAGTTTTTAACTGATTCGTATTTAATTAAGTCAATTCATTTTTTATTATTTAATAAAGTTAAATGAACTTGTAGTTGTGTACATTTCATAACATGCTTTGCTAAAAGTACTATGCATGAAACCAAACACTGGGTTACACAGAGCTAACATGCTAACATGCTACCTGCCACTGCTCCACTGACTGCTACGTGACACATCACCCCGAGCACGATCTCATCTGACCTCAGAAACTTGGCAGGATCTGGTCTGGTTAGTACTTGGATGGGAGACCAAGTGCTGCAAGCTTTAGGCAACACGGTGGAAAATTTTGTTGTGCAGTTGTATAATAAAGAGTTCCTTACAATCAGGTCATATATAGCCAGTACCTGTGTGAAGTGCCGTAAAGCAATTTGAGTTACTTGCGAGACCTGATACTTAGCAAGACCTGAACTTGATGGTAACTTTATGCTAATGTGACAGGTTTTCTTCCCATTCATCCATCTTAATGTGGAGCCCAAGCTAACCTTGATAATTGCCCCCGAGCAGAGAGTAAGAACCAGCTCTGACTGTGACTGGGGTATTTTTAGAAGTCTCATCAACACACGGTGATTACCATCAATACCAAAGGGTGCGTATGCATGGTCATATAGTGGAAACCACAGGGGGGCGTCGCTGAGGTTGTAGCTGGGGAGGAACTGGGCTGGTTTATTTCTGGAGCATGTGTTGCTCTAGAGCAGGCCAGGACCAACAGCTGAGCATGTGCCAGTGCAAGGGCAAGTCATGGTGTCTGTCCCAGCAGTGATGACCAGATGCAGGCTCTGATAATCAGTGTGGACGCTGACCTTCAGCCTGAGAGCACATACTCTGTAACACTATCCCTGCACTCTGTGTGTGTGTGTGTGCTCTCAGTCTGTTATTACTGCCTCACTCTCATTTTCTCCTTCAGAAACTTCAAACATCAGAGTGTAAGTGACTGAGGTTAGAGAACAGTCTCTTAAATCTCTTAAAGTGGTAGTTCAGGTTTTTTTTGGTTGTGACTGTATGTGATTGGGTCAAACTGAACCACCTGGGCCGAGAGCCAGATTCACACATGAAAACATGGCTGCCACTGGGGACATAATAAAAAGTGAGTTTTACGACTAAAGACTTCAAATAAAATCTATGCCATCTTAGTTTATCATTATTTTATCATCATGTCTTATGCCGTTAAAGGAGATCCTGCTTATCCCGGCAATAAGGCTGGCAGATTCATTTTTAAGGACTTACCTGTATGAAATGTTGTCCCTTTATCATCCTTTTATGTTCTCTTACTTACTCTTTGTGCACAAAAACTGACCTCTATATCAGGAGCTGCTTAAACTATAATGCGACCAAATTTCAAAGCGATCCAGGCGTGTGAAATCTCTCAAGACAGGACGTGTTCTAGTGATCTGTCGTGTCTTCTCAGATTGACTTTAGTTACTTTTCATTGAAAGCAGTTAAAGGTAAAACTGTGAAACACTCGTGTCTCCAAACACAAGACAATGAATGACAGCAGAGATAAAGACGGGAACATGACGTCGTCGTTTTCCACAGCCACACCCCAGAAAACCTGAAGTGTCACTTTGATGACGCAGATCAACTGGCAGTCGTTGTTCGCGTTTCACCGACTTATACGACCGCAGGCCTTCATCCACATCACACCTTATATTATATGATTTATAAAAAAAACAAGTTCTGTGAGGAGGCCAACGACAGGAGCGCAGCAGGCTCCGCCCACAGGGTTTGAGATCAGTCACATGGCATTTTTTCCAGTGTTGCACTAGTTTGCATGACTGATTCCATGTGACATCATTGTTTGTTTTGAATGTAAAGCGGCAGCAACACGTACAGATCGTTTCTAAAGTATAACCTGCGCTCATCTGTTGGATGTTCATTTTAGATCGGTGTTGTCATGAATGACTGGCTCCCTCTGGTGGAAAATGAGGGAACTGTTCAAATAAGGGGGGCAAACGCCACGACTCAGTGAGCCTCGTTCATCGACACAACTTCATGTTTTAGTTCATTTAATGACCGAATGAAGTGACAACAAGATTCCACATTTTCTTTTTCTGTTTGCTTACTTACTTACAGCCATATAATAAAGATTTTAATGTGTACAAAATAAATAGCACATTCAAATATTCCCGTCATGTAAATGGCACATACAGTAGAACTAGTGAAAATGGTCACGTGCTTGTGTGACGTGCGGACACAAATACGGCTGACTGTGATTCCCTGGGACTAGCACGAGCAGGAGTTCGTTCACTGAAGAACACGTTAACCCCAAAAAATGTAGCCCTATTACTCAGATGTTTAAGAATGTGATAATCTAGTTGTTAGACGGGCATTTCTTGTAAATGGCTTGCTCTCCTGCACCAAAGTCTTTAGAGAAAATCAACATTTTTAGCACAGGGACACTGGAGCTGCAGGTCTTCTGCCTCATTTGATCAGTTTTTGTCACTTTGGTAAGTCTCAATGAAGAATGACACATATATACGGTGTTAGCAGTGGATTGACATCTCCCATGTGCTCTGCTTTTGGTGCAGGCGAGTGAGAGCTGCACTAAAAACAAAGCTGTCTAAACCACAGCAAACAGTGTATACTGTACAACAATAAAAAACAGAAACATGTAAAAATCAAAAACTTGCTTTTAACCAAAGTCTACCCTTCATTTGCAGCGAGTCCAGTCCTCTTGTGTCGAGACTCAAGCGTCAGGCACAGGTTCAACCTCTGGGTGTGGACGACCGACCCAACAGTGTCCCCCACAGCTTCTTTAAGACATTCAGAGGTGCAGTGGTCTCACGACGAGTCTCCGTTCATGATGGCGAGGAACTCCTCCTGGTTTACTGAAAGAAAAGGATCAGGAACAAAAATGACGATCATACAGATGTTAGCGGCAGATTCTCTCACAGACATTCATGCATGCACGGGAATGCATTTGACATTGACTGGTTTGTTTTTAGCCTGATTTCGTGGTAACACTCAGGTCTTATATTTCTGTATAACAGACTGTTTGTCATCACCTTTCTGTCATGAGAACATGCTTGACCTTGCTTTTCTGGCTGAAGTCTGCATCACTAGAGAAAATAGGCGTTTTACCACATACACACTTTAGTGGGGACCAAAGCAGGTGAACGTCGCTGGCAGCAGTGTTTTCACAGAAAGCGATCGTCCATCAGATCTGACTAGGCGTCAGGCTAGGTGTTAGCATGTCATACATCCACTCTTATAACATCTGAACTACTCCTATTATTACTCGTTACCTTAATGTACCTTAATGGCAAAAGGTTTGCCTTACATTAAGGAATCATCACATTTGCTTAATCACATCCTATAATTCACTCCCCCTTTTCAATACATCATCATTATTTATCAAATTTAATCTTAATCATTTGCACTGTCTGTTTGAATATGGCTGTTATTCATTGTACAGGTTTATTTTTATTTACTGCTTCACTGAGCAAAACTAAATAATGTGTGTTCTTGTGTATTCTGTGTTCTTAGTCCCTTGCGTTTGACAGTGTATCTACGTAGTTCTCTCCTTCAGTGAGCGCTTACTTTCTCCGTCTCCATCTGTATCGAACTCGTCGATCATGCCGCGCAGCTCCTCGTCGCCGATGTTCTCCCCGAGTTCTCGAGCTACTCGTCTCAGGTTCCTCAGACTGATCTTTCCGGACTCGTCGTCGTCAAACAGCTTGAAGGCCTTCATGATCTCTTCCTTTGGGTCTCGCTGCAAAATGCGATCAGTCACTGTGGAGACAAGTGGTTCAGACTTCTTCATGCTGCGTGTAACTCGTGCCAACAGTCACAGTCTTGGAAGCTTGAACTTACCGACTTCATTGAAATCCTCGAAGGTTATTTTTCCATTACCCTCTCGATCATAGTCTTTAAGAATCTTCAGAACATCCACTTTCTTCACCTCGAAGCCAAGTGCACGCATGGCCACCTGGACGACAGAAACAAGAAGAAGACCTGAGCGCTCACCCTCACTGATAACATGGCTGTTAAAAAACACTGTGTTTCACTTCATAACATCTATGCCACGTACTGCAAGTCTGTCACCATCACACAGCTTTGTCCAACCTGAAATTTGTAATTTGGGTTAAGTTTTACGTCGCAGCACAGACGTCGATCCACTGCTGCTGCAGTCAGTTAATTCAAACGTGTCATTTCAACTTTTTGGTGAATAAAAAGGAATGTTTGAATGTATCCACGTCTGTGTCACTGTGATCTAAAAACACTTGATTTTCTCTACAGACTTTGGTGCAGCAGAGTGAGCAGTTTTACTAATTTCAGTTTCAAACAGACAAAGGCTGTGTATATCGAATAGATAAAGTGCCAGAAAATGTCTCTAAACCATTCCGTTTTAAACAAAGAAATCAAAAACATGAACATTTACATCTGACATAATTTGTTTGTAATAAATACAAAAAAAGCTTAAACTGAAAATATTTGGCGATTCATTTAGTAATAGATTAATAATCAGTTCACTGATGTATCCACTCAGTAAACATTAAAGAGTCAGTACAGCCGCTCTCTGTTGTCTTTGGTTACCTTCAGCTCATGGTAATCAATTTCTTTATCTTTGTCGGTGTCAAACAGCTCGAAAGCTTCTTTGACTTCATGTTTCTGATCCTCTGTGAGTTCTCTCCTCTTCTTACGTTTGCTTTTGTCTGACACAAGCTCTGTTCTGGAAAGAAAAGGTCACAGTGTTATTACATTCACTTCACTGCATTACTGCAAAACACCCACAAACATCAGATACTGGGACACTTTTAAGCAGCTGTGATTGGGTGTGGGACAATAATATATATATATATATATATACATATATATACATATACATACACATACACATACACACATATATATATATACACACATATATACAGTATATATATATATATATACATATATACACATACACAAATATATATGTATATATATACATACATATACACATATATACATACACAGTACATATACACAATATCTATACACAGTATATATAAAGTACATATACATAGTTTCTATACACGGTACACAGTAAACACACAGTACATATACACAGTACATGTAGACACAACATATACACAGTACACATGCAAAGAGTGCACATACACAGTTACACGTACACAATACATATACACAGTATGTATACACAGTACATATTCACACACAGACAGTGACGGTGTTTTACCTGAGAGTCAAACTCATTGTGTGTGTTCAGGTGAAAAAACACCGTAGTTAAACAACAGCAGAGACTGTTCCGACGAAATGTTCCGACAAAACAACACATCCGCTTTATTTATCCGCGCTAACACACGCGGGCCGCTCATTGGTCAGTGGTCACCAGGAAACAGTAAAGCGCTCTCTGATTGGCTTACATCTTCAGCCATTTTTTTTTCTCTCTTAAACTTTATTGAAAACCCACGTTCGCTGACAAAGACGTTCACGTTCAGCAGTTACTTATAGTTGGTACAGTCCAACATTTGCGTAAGTTTATAAGAACTATAATATATTATTATTATTATTATTATATTAACAATATTAATTCATAGCATAGTCATCGTTTGAAGCTGATTTTTTAAATTAAATTACAATTCAATAAACATTTTTGAACACTTTTTTGTAAATCAAGACGATGTCATCACTGACATCTGCTGGTCAATACAGAGCATTGCAACCACTGTGACAAATCTAAATAATTATGTTCCTGTATTTGTTCATTATGTTCTTCATTTGAAACAAAGAAATATGAAAGATAATATCAGAATTACACATGGAGCAGACTCTACACATCCCAAATAACTCAATAAATAAATACAAATGGTCCCATGTTCCTTCATCTCAAAACATTTCACCCCATACAACAAATAAATAAATAAATAAATAAATAAATAAATAAATAAATAAATAAGGTAATAAAGTAAGCATTCTTGCCATGGGTTTACAGATTAAATTTCCAGTGCGTAACATTCTGGTGGGTTTATTGACAGTTTTAGATTTCTCAATAGTTTTAGTTTTTGATGAATAAATTAGTAAGTTTATTTTTATTTATTTTTAAAGCAGTGTGGCTAGTTTTTTTATGGGTGTTTTGCATTTAGAGGGTGAAGCTGTGGGAAAACATGAAGAAAGAAAAAGAGCTCCGGTTACTTCAACCTGATACAGCACTGAAGAAGAATGCAACAGTGACAGAGGAGGAGAGTGGAAAGACAGTGTTTTTCATCCGTCCTGGTATCTGAAGACCATCATATAGTTTCCTGATGTACTTGGGAAACACCGGGGTGAGCAGGGGAGTCCTCCGTCTGTTGAAGTGTGGTTGCCTAAACATAATAGGGGTCATTCGGGTTAGTTTTTGTTGTATGTTTATGTGTGTGTGTGTTCCAATCAAGACAGGGCTGCAACATGTCTACAGTTAGAAATGACACGACACCACGTGTTGGACTGATTTACACCAGAAACATGTAGCTCAGTGTAAACTCCCATGGTTAAAGCATGTGTGCATGGTGGTGTGGTAAGTTTAGGGTCGTTGTTTGAAAATACGATCGCCGAAACATTAACAATTAACAATAATCACTCAGTTTTACATGGTTAACTATGAGAAATGCTCCTCAGTTCAGGTTTATGATACATTTATGATAAGCTCTGAGGAAGGGGACTTTGTGGGTAACACTTCCTGAGGCTGTGTGAGGCCTTTCATCCTGTTGACCCCTGACATCCTGTTCACCACTATCATGGATTTCCCACAGCGGCAGTGACAGACCAGGGTAACGTAGGTGCCTCCAGGTCTCTGCTTATCTCACACAGCATCATTTGTCGTGCATGCTGAGATAGTGGCTGGGAGAAAAGTTGTGTCTCAGCCCAGAGGGGAAACATTTCCTCCCTGTGTTTAATGAAGCTGCAGCATCAGTGGGTGTAAGTGCTATCACATGAGGCTGACCTGATACGTCTGTATTTATGACTCTGAGAGAAGTCTTTTGATCTACAACAGGATTGAGAGATCTCATGGGTTCATCATCTATCACTGATGGAAAAGAAGAAATAACGTGCCGAGTCTGGAACTGTGTGGGGAAAAAGCACCGATAGTTAATCATGTTTGCTGGTTTCAATCAGGAAAATACAAGTTGCCACTGGGGGCGTGGTCTGGTAGTGAAATGAAGCCTCTCCATCGCTCACTGTAGGTGTAGCTCCAAGCTACGGAGCTACACCTACAGCAAGTGCAAGAGTCTGGTGCAACAATCAAATGTCGGAAGCAGTCGTCACGGCGATTCACGCTTTGTTGATATTTAGATCAAAGTGATGGACTGACACAGCTACAGACATGTGAGGTGAATGAAGTCAGGCTCACTGCTGTCCTGTGTTTGAACTGCAGCCACCACCTACACACAGAGGTTGTGTTCATGCTGCCGCTCTATTAGCAGAGCGCTCCTGTGTGTAGGACGTGGACACAGTGAGGGGGACTGTCATGACCCCAGCCTGTGTTTACCTTATCCAGAGCTGCACAGAAGCAGCTTTCTGACAAAACCACATGTAGAGACTGTGTGTGTGTGTGTGTGTGTGTGTGTGGAGGGTGGAGAAACAGACTGGGCCTGAGAAAGCAGCTTCTGTTATTTATCCTAGTTTAATTCAGTCTTTCCAGCAGCTGAACGTCTCTTTCATGAGTGACGGTGTAGAGACTTCAAAGAACCGAGTAAACAAAAATGACCTTTAACCTTTATTATTGGAAAAAGAAGGACAATCAAATCTGGGCATTGTATGGGGCAGAAACTCATCGTCAAAATAATCACAATTATTAAAGATTATGCTGACTCTTACTGACTTATATTGACTTATACTGACTTATACTGACTTATACTGATTTATACTGACTTATACTAACTTATACTGACTTATACTGACTTATATTGACTTAAACTGACTTATATTGAGTTATACTGACTTATACTGACTTAAACTGACTTATATTGAGTTATACTGACTTATACTGACTTATACTGACTTAAACTGACTTATATTGAGTTATACTGACTTATACTGACTTATACTGACTTAAACTGACTTATATTGAGTTATACTGACTTATATTGACTTATACTGACTTATACTGACTTATACGGACTTATACTGAGTTATATTGACTTATATTGACTTATACTGACTTATACTGACTTATACTGACTTATATTGACTTATACTAATACTGACTTATATTGACTTATACTGACTTATACTGACATATACTGACTTATATTGACCTATACTGACTTATATTGACCTATACTGACTTATACTGACTTATATTGACTTATATTGACTTATACTGACTTACACTGACTTATATTGACTTATACTGACATATTGACATATTGACTTATATGACTTATATTGACTTATACTGACTTATATTGACTTATACTGATTTATACTGACTCATACTGAGTTATATTGACTTACACTGACTGATGTCAGTGAAACTGAAACTTTGCAAATGTACATAAAATACAAAGTGCTAACGGTACAAATATTAAATTGCTTCATTACTACTAAACAACTGTGAATGCTATTTACTACATGTAATTAAAGTTACTGTGGTAAGGCTGTATGATGCTAAAGTCTCAGTGTTGTTGGGAGTGTGTGTGTGTGTGTGTGTGTGTCATTAAACTAAATTCTCCTCAGCCCCACCCTGAGCGAGGACAAAGACCCCCTGTCCGCACTCTGCACATGAGGGTGTGTAAACTTCCAGCTGCAGCACTCCGTGGTAAGTTTGGTCAGATGTTACAACCTGTGAGAGATGTTACGAAACAAATGATCATTTTTATTAAGAAAAGGTGCAAAATGTTGAAACTACACTATTTGGCCAAGTATATATGCAGACACTGATGCGTACAAAGAGTAATAATATGAATAGTAGGGAGGAACAAGACAATTAACCCTTTTTCTTTTTCTTTTCCTCTGTGAATTGTGTTTGACATCATGATTGACCACCGTGTTGGAAGCAGGAAACTCAACAGCCAACAGAATATGAGGTTTAACGTTATACTTTCTATATTTTTATTAGTATATTAGTATTATAACAATACTTTTTCTCACTTGAGTCCCTCTCTCAAACAGAATGATCTTAGATCGCTGCTTCAACGATTGTACAGTACACCCTAACTTTATGACGAGACTGTGATTAGACAATAAGGAAGGGATTAGTACACTAAAGCTTTTATATACCAATAGCGAGACAACACTGATCAACACTGAAGAAGAGAGGAGAGCTGAAGAGCTGAAACTTCACCACATATTTTTGAAATGTTAAGCAAAACATTGGCTTATATTTGAAGATTTTTAATGTTAAATCATCAAAAAATACACATTCCAATTGGTTATAGTGGCAAAATGTAAAACATAAGACTAGTTTTTAGTTATTTTAATATGGATTACACATTTAAATAATTAGATGTTGTGAACATCACTAACATCTTATTTACTGAAGAATTTCTTAATTTAGCGTTGACTGGATACGGGTTGAAGAATATTATTAGTGCGTAAATAAATAACGTTTAAAATGTGCCTCTTTATTTAGCCGGTCGCTACTGGGTGCATTCAGATCTCCATTCAGACAGTATACACTTGCTTATTGGTTAATTCGAGATGGATGTTGAAACAGCTCTGAATGGGTTCCTTGTGTCAGTGCTAAAAACAACTACATCCTTTAAGTTGAGTCCTGACAAATCCTCTCTAACCTGCTTGCTAACCTTTTCAACTCTTTACGACTTTAACCCTCTGCTGGTGAAGCTCTGTGACTGCAGCACTGGTGCAGTTAACGGTACACAACTAAAAATACGTCATATCTTCAAACACAAATCACATGTTTGAATTGTAAATGACTAATTTCTCGCCTCAAATGATCTTGAAACTGCGTTCCCGGGACACAGAAAAGCTTTATTTCAGGTTTATATGTGTTTTCTCTGCAGATATGTTCCGGTGAAATGCATTCTGGGATACATGGCTTTCCCATCATGACAACATGGCTGGCAGAAATGACAAAAAGTTCCCCCCATAAAATCTACACTTGATTTTCTCTATGAATGTTGGTGCTTTCATAGATATCGACATGCAACACATGACTCAAGGCACTCGCCCCATCTCTGAAAGTCCCTGACCCACATTTAGACCCTTTCTTTGCAGCATAGGCAGTTGTTGAAGGTGCTGGATTATCAATATTTCCACAAAAACGACCTGCATGCAGCACTGTTATTATGGAATTATCATCTTTAAATGGGATTGTATTCTTCATGCCTTTTGGAGCTTTTTTTTTTTCTTTTTCCTTTCCAGTAGCGTTATAAAAGCAACAACATGTGATGGTTTCGATCAAAGCAGCTATAAACCTGGTTTAAAAAGGCCTGACATGAACACACCCAACAACAAATGCCACGTCCACCACAAAATCACACACACCTCTGTGTTAACGGCTGTTTTTTTTACTGAGAAACAAGGCCTCAGGATAAAAATCTGAATTTAATGATATAATTACAGGAAAGCCGTTTGTTGTAATATCCTCAGTAACTTGGAAAAGCTGTTAGCTTTGTGTTTATTTGAGAGACTTAACTGTTTGACACGTTTGGCACTGCACCATGCACGAGCCTTTCGTGCGCCCTGAAAAACAAGGCATATCGAGGGGGAAAGGTGACATAGCGATGAGGTGAGGTCACGCAGTAAGAGGCCGATAAGAGAGATAGATGAAGGGAGAGGAACGGATAGATAGAGAGGGAATGTGATAATGAGCGCCACTCATTTTCAAGTCAACATTCTCCGCAGTGTGTGGTTTCTCCGACAGAAGACCAGCAAACACCCAACAACTGTTCCTCATTAGACTGAAGACGGAGTGAGACACAGGACACGTCCCATTCAGCTCCGAGTCAGGGAAGAGCTTTTCAAAGCCATGGTGTGAGGCGCTGTGCCACACATGTGCATATAGGGGTTCTCTATAGTTTATTCTTCTTCTTCTGTGACCTTCCTCTCATCAACATGGTTGTTTTTTTATCCATAAAAAAAATATCCAGAACAAAACAGTTTAGCTGAGAATGCAACAATGTCCAATGAAAACAGTGATATGATTGATGAAATGTTTGTATCTCACCCATCGTGGTGTAAAAAAGATCGGACGTCGATAATCTAGCATCTGAAAACAATCAGATGCCCCGCCCCCGGAGCTTATAACATGTCATGAAATGCAAACTGTCCAAGTCGAGGAATCTCTCTGATCTCTGACATCACAAGTACAATTTAACGAAATGATTTTACTGGGAATTGGGGAAAAAAAAAATGTCATTTGTAATGAAATCATTACTGAGGTCAACAAATAAAACTCCAGCTTGAAGATTGAACAATATCAGGAATCAAGAAGCTTTATTTGCTTTATTTGCCATCTGTACACGCACACACAGCTCGAGCACAGAGGAATTCTCTGCTCACAGGTCGCAGAGAAGTGCAGATAGAAGCTTTCAAGTTCTTGCAGCTCTGATGGATTTAAGTAGCTCATGATCCGGTCCACTTGTATTATCCGCAGACATGAAAGCCCCACATCTTTTCCTAATTTCCTGCATTAAACCAGGGTTTTTGGTTTGGGAAGATGTGGACAGTCCTGGAGGGGATGGACACAGATGGACGTACAACAGCTGATGTAATTGCTGACACACTCTGTATAGACATATTATCTGATGCCTCTTTTAATGCATTCATATTTGTGACCTCTAGTCAGTCCAGGTGTTAATTCTGACTGTGACAGACCGGGTCAGCCTTCAGCTGTTTGGTGTATGAAGCAGGGTTGCCAAAGTGGGGTCTGGGCACAGCCTTGTTTGCATTTTTTTTTAGATTTAACAATGAAGCACAGACAGCCCTCTCTCCAGCCACTTCCACCAGCTCCTCCAGGGCATCTGAAAGATTTCCCAGGCGAGTCGAGAGAGATAATCCCTCCAGCATTTCCTGGGTTGGCCCCAAGGTCTCCTCTCTGGAAAGACATGCCCAAAACACCTCCCCAGGGAGACATCCACAAGGCAGCTGGCTCCTCATCTCCTCAGCTTGCTCCTCAGCTCCTCAGCAGCTGGTTCCTCCTTAGCTCCTGGAAGGAGATGTTCTCGGTAGTGTGTGCTGGCAGTTTCAGCAGTTTCTCTTATTTCTGGATCCTCTTCAGTTTTCTGGGATCCAGAGAAAACCAGGTTGACTCTCATGCTGCGCGACTTTAAGTGATTCCTTTATGTGTTTATTTTCTTGTGAGAGACACCTGTTGCTGGCTGAACTCCAGCAATTCCCACAGCACTCAAATCTCTTTGTGCAAGACCTCCACTAAGGAAAGTCAAGCATCAATCAGCTTCCCATTAATGGAGGTAAGAATCTCCACAGATTCAGTGTCAGGAGGAGGAGCTTCTCCAGATAAATCCTCCAGGCGGCTTCTCTTCGATGAGGAAACTCATTTTGGTCTCTTTTTTCCGTCATTGCCCAAACCTCATGACCATAGGTGAGAGTTGGAATAGGTGAGGTCATAGGTGAACCTCTGGCTGAAGGTCGTAGTTCGATGAAGCTAAGAGGACAACATCATCTGCAACAATGTAATGATGATGTGAGCCACCTATACATTTACATCACCTTAAGTCACAGTGTCTTGTAAGATAAAACATAGTGTCAGGGTTTTCTCGTAAGTTCATGGTGATTTTTTTTCATCACACAGCAGCTGTTGATCCAGGATTTAGTGAAAAGTTAACAAATTTCATTTTGCTGTGACTAAATGAAGGTGAGTCCTTGTAAAGTGGCTAAAATCACGTCCATGTTATCAGAGAGCACAAGCACCGTGTGTGTGTGTTTACTATATACCCTCATACAATTACACATCCAAAAATCCTCAACTATCACTTTAACACGTAGACTGTGATGAATAGACAAGATAGACTGTGTTGTGTGTTATAGTTGTGCCTGTCTTATTGTCGTGTGTGTGACAGTTAAATAGAGGAAAGTGGACTCTTTGCTTTGAGTAAAGTGCCGTTTAACTTTGACAGCATATCATGAAGCTTTCAAAGTGAAACTATAAGCCTTAAATTGGAGCAGATGTAAAGTACAAGTGCCTTAATGATGTTTTATAGAGCTGACAGCATGAGGAAGCCGAGCCACATGGAGCAGCGAGGACTGCTCTAAATCAAGCTTGTCAGCAGGCCACATGTTAGGCAACATGAGAAGCATGTGATGTGTCTTCTTAAATATGAGTGCACTCAACTCACTGAGTGTCAACAAAGACAGCAGGGTTGTTTGACTTGTGACAGTTCTCTGTTTTCTACTCCGCCCTGCTCCCATTTTCTTCATTCTTTCTTTTTACAACCTAAACAAGCGCAAAACTAAACTATTATACAACAGAAAAGAAAAGAAAACACAATTCAAAGAGCTCTTTGAACCATTTTACATTATTTCATGTCTTCTGTACGGTCACATTTAAAGTCATTCTGTCACGTTTTTAATTCCACGCTGTGATGACAAACACATTCATTCATTCATTCACTTCATTTTTGTCCCTGCATACCTCTGTGCATCCTTTGTGCTGGTACAGATGTTTACACAGTACTTCCTCTAGAGGGCAGTGCTGAGTACCGACGTGGTTTTCTATGCGACACAAACACACAAATGAGTGACTTGTAAAACAGTTGTTTTGGGTGAAACTGAATCATTGTTAACATTATGCTTCAGTACATATGAATATTTGACATTTGCTTTGTTAAATGTTGGCGATTAACGCAGGTTTTCAGGATTTTTTAAGTCTTTTTTAGTCTTTTTAACTTTGATCTCCAGTTGGACATTGTTGGCTGATCAATTAAACCTGCTGCGCCCCGCGGTGCATCATGGAGTGAACCTGAGCGCCTGGCAGTCACTCTCTGAGGTTTGTCGTTTACAGGTAAGAAAACAACGAGGAGGCTAAATGTCGCTAACCTCTGCGGCTAAGTCTACCACCTGACCCTTTACATGGGGGTTGCAGGGAGACCTGGAGCCAAGCCCAGCTGACACATGGTGAAATCCTATGATGAAATGACATCAGTCCTCATATGGTTGCACCATGGTTGGTGTGTTCAGATACAGATGTACGAACGCTGAATAACGTAATACACGATGAACCAGTGAGTAACAGGCAAACATCATTGTCCTGGGGTGAAGAACAGTGAGAGCAGTTGTTGCAGAACACAGTTGTGAAATGGAAATGAAGCTTTGATTGTGTGTTTCTTCATAATTCATTGCTGGAGGTCAGACTTGGCCTGTTGTTTTTAAATAAAGTAGATTGTACTTCGAGGTTTTCTTCATCTGTACAAAAAGATACAGGTTTGTCCTGAACATCAAACTGAATCCACCTCCAACTAATGAGTGGAAACATATCAAATGTAATTGACCAGAAACATGACACTTAGTTTCCTCTTTGTCAGCACACTGCAGGTTAATAGTAATAGTTCTTCAGGTTCTTTTGAAGATTCATTCAATCAGGGCTTGTGTGCCTTTACCGTATTACACAACAATCAATAGATGACACGACCACAGTGATGACTGAGGGAACCCATTATCTCATTATAATGTCATACATTTAGATTTATGTTATAATGTCATATAGTTATGTATCAAAATAAGAAGGAAATGTTTTGTTCTCACACAAAATACATCTTACTATAATATTGTATTTTCTGGCATGGCAGTGATACGCCTTTGTGTACATACATTTTCACAAAAATTGGAAAATAATTCACAATTAGTGAAATCAATGGATAAAACTTTAAAATAAAACTTTTAATACAAACAAATATCTATTACTTTTGTAAGATTTTAATTAAATGGGTTCACTAAATGTCTAATCAGCAGAGGTGGGTTTGTAATGGCCCTTTCTCATAATTATGACTTTTTATCTCATGATTTTGACTTTTTAATCTCATAATTATGACTTTTTATCCATAATGTCGACTTACTTTGAGGATATTTTTATTATCACGGCAAGTTTTTTTTTTCCGGCTTCCATAGATTAACCTTTAACCGACAGATTACAATAAAATAAACCTGCTGCAAACCTGAGCAGTGTCCTGCTGCACGCACACACACACACACGCACGCATGCATGCACACATGCGCACACGCGCGCGCACACACACACACATTCACCTGCATGCGTCCTGGCAGAGCAGACTCGTCACAGAGCGCAGGCTTGAGGAGGAGTGAGTCTCTGCTCTGTGTCACACTTCTCTCCTCAGTGAGGAACTGTGCGCACCGCCTGCTCCCGCTCGCTCCCGCTCGCTCTTCTTCGTGCCTCACCGTGCGCAAACGTTTGCGCGTGACTCTGATTCGCGCTGATTGTGGACACTTCGCAGCGCTCTGAGCAGAAAAAGGTAAAACACGGACTTGTGTTGTGTTGATTGTTGTGTAATTGACTGTGTTTGTTCAACTGTGTCCGTAGAGTGAGTGATGTGTGTGTAACATGGATGACAGCTCAGTTGACGGCAGTTTGACAAGTTTATGATGAAGTGTTTTCTTTATACTGTGACACAATTTAAACAGCAAGAAGAAGAAAAAACAATATTTAAATGTAGATTCAGTTTTAAGAAAATGAATAACAACAATTATACATGAACAGAAATGATCATACACATGGGTTAGGATTAGGATTATATAATCTAAATATAAATTATAGTTAACAATAAAAAATAATTGACTTTCCATTTGTGGACTGACACTCACAGCATGAGATTTGCTATGTTTCCAGGAGTTAAAGGAATAATTGAGAGTTTTGAAAACATGGCTGCCACTGGGGACAAAGGATGAAAAAACAACGACATCTCATATAATCTGCTCCATTTGAAGCCTAAAATCTCTCTGTCAAACAGCCTTTTCTTACTGGAAATGACCGTTGTTTTGTTGCGTAAACTGTGATTTTAACAGTTGGTTGATCCACTGCTGCGTCCATCTCTATGTTCACATGTGTCACAGGAGAATAATGAATATGGTTTATTGGCAGGTGTCGAGCTCACTCAGAGTCTTTTATCAAGTGTTTTTGTTGTTTTCAGTCTCAGTCTGGAAACACTTAGAAACACTCAGTGCTGACTGTGTGTCAGAATAAAACCAAAGTTTTTGTAGTTTTTGTGACGTGTTGCTGCCTAGAGATGATATTTTCCCTTAAATAAAGGGCAGAGTGTTGTGCTGGTGATGGAAGGAAAAGGTCTTAAAACAGGATCTAAACAAACCTCTGTGATTTGGTGATTTATGTTTTGGTGTTTACTGATCCTCCCTGGCTTTGTAGACTCTTTAGTGATTTAGTGATTGCTCATTGTTTCGGGGAGCTCAGTGCGATGCAGAGTGGAGGCTGTACATCAAATACTCCAACTCCACTTATGTTAGTTGCTTTTCTACATTTCTTATTCTGCACTAATATCTGCAGTGAGGTCATGTGTGGTGTGATTTAATGCTATTCTAATGCTCCACCAGTGATCCACCTCTCTAATCTGTGCAGAGAGAACATGTATCTGTGTTGTGATACTGCACAGTTACTCGTACACTTCATATTTCACTGCATGTCATTTATTTTCCATGAATTCATAGTTGACAGAGCAACAATTACAGATAAATGTGTGGATCAGTCGCTCACACACACACACACAGTAACGAGTGATCGGTTTGTGTCACGATGACGTAGATAAATGCAGCCTTGCACATTTTCAGCCACTGTTTATGTGAAAATACTCTCATAGTTCACAACAACACGACTCAACAGTTTCACTGTCATGTTCTCAAATAATAACTTTCACAATCTGTTGTTGTGATGACAGCGATGTTGACTTATTGGCTTATAAATTACATAAATTAACTGGAACTCTGTGTTTTATACGGGACATAAAAACTTAGAGTCACCAATAGCGTTGTCACTTTTGCAAAAGAACAAGATCAAACAAATTACGGGTCATTATAGATCAATAATATACAGGACTGTTTTTTATTTCTTTATTAACAATTTTAATAATTGTTACTCTAGTAACAGACAGTGCTTCTGGCGTTGGATTATCCATAACATACAGCACTCAGTAAGACGGCATCAAGGGAAATCACTGATAACAAGAGGAAGCTCTAACAGCTCATAATATATATATATATAATTATATAACACACGTTCAAGACAAATGGCACAACTTCATTTCAAACGTTATTTACCGGAAAGACAAGTGTGACAACCTGATAGGGACTGAGTGTGTCTCTCTTTTTTATTGACAGTAAACCTGTTGATGAGAACACATGCCCAGAGTGCACAGACAAGTCCAATTTCCAATAAAAAGTGACATCCCTAGTTAATGGGTTGTGAATGAATGAATGAACAAGGTAAACAACTCAGTATTAGGAGGTGTAACATATGCAAAAGTCCCATTTTGGTACGTACCTTGTTAGTAGTACGGTTACCACTTTGGGAGGAATACGCGAGTCTAGCGTTTTCCTGCGGTACTTCAGTCTGTCTGAGAACAGCATCATTCAAAAACTGGACATTTCACCGAACTATTCTAGGAATGCAGGCTCGGTCCAAATGAATGAATGGTTTGATTTTGGTAGAGATCCAGACACGGATCAGGATTCAGGTTTTTTTATTTAAAGAAAACAATAGTTAATCTTGTGAGATACGAGAGTGGACGACACTGTGGGAAACTGAGCAGCATCGTGGGAGGTTTACACTTTCTCTAGTTTATTATTATTTTCACATCATACCATAATAAAGGTTGTATTATGGTATGATAATTAGAGCTGAAACAATAAATCGATTATTAACCGATTACTAAATGAATCGACAACTATTTTGATAATCGATTAATCGGTTTGAAGTTTTTTTCATGATTAAAACAAGATTTTCTGATTGTTTAAGCTTCTTAAATGTGAGTATTTTCTTCATTTCTTTGCTCCGAATAACAAAGAAATCATTAAAATGTAATCATTTTGGTTTGTGGACAAAACAAGACATTTAAGAACATCATCATTTCCACACAGATCAACATTTTTTAAGTTATTCTGATATTTTATAGACCAAACGATTAATCGAATAATCGAGGAAAGTAATCGACAGATTAATCGATTATGAAAATAATCGTTAGTTGCAGCTCTAATGATAATCCAACCTTTTCACACATCTACACAACAGCAAACATATAGATAACTAGCGTATATGCATGACTAACAATCCTGTCCACTGTGTGGTTATTAGAGCTCCTTTAGCTTTAGGGGCCCCGGTGGTTTCCTGAGGGTATCAGTGCTGTCTGGAGGTTCCTCTCACTAAAGCTCTTTGAATGAAACCATTCACTCTTTGGATTGTTTAGGCTTCATTTTGTCGTCTTTTGATTGGACAGTTGTCTCCGCTGATGCGTCCATCAAAACAACCGAGAAGTGTCGACTCAATTGAAGGTTTTCTTTTCGCTTCTCCTAGCAGCCGTTTGTTTGCTCATGGTCAATCAACTCAGACGATCATATTTGTGAGCGTTACCATAGTTGTGGTTGACCATGTTGTGCTGCAGCTCCGGAGTGATTTAGAGGCTACAGCGTCTCACAGCCCCTCTCTGTGTGTGCTGGCTTAGACTTAGCGGCTCCACCCTGACCCCCACCCATTACCGTTTCCCCCACCCAGTCCACATACACAAATACAGACTGTGGCCTGCAGTGGCTCATGTTAACCACCACCCCCCAACTCCAAATGAAAAGGGGTGGGGGGGGGTGTGATGGGGGGTGCATCACTTTGCGCACTGACACGCACACACATTCACAGTCGACTCCAATTTGTGTAAATGAGCAGTAACGAGGAAACAACAGGTTAAATGAGTGTGGGGACATGTGTTGTGTGTTCTCCTGTGGCTTTAGACGTTCATCAACATGAGGTCTGTGTGTGTTTCGCCTCATGAATAACATTTCTGTAGGGGTGAGTAATGTGTTTGCACATCTACAGGCTGCAGTGTTACTCTAAATAGTCTGTGTGTGTGTGTGTGTGAGTGTGTGAGTGTTCATTTATAAACTTCACCACAAACATTAATGAAAGATAAACATTTCTTTAGAAGGAAAGAGTTCACCTGTCCGGCATCACATGTTTGTTCACTGTTAAGACCGTGGATGGACTTTTGTTCCTGTGACGTATTTGTGCATAAATAATATTTTATTAAACCTTACTCTAGGTCAGGGGTGTCAAACTCAAATGACCTGGGGGCCAATGAGCATCTAGTCTGGTCAAGCGGGGGCCGACACAGAGGAAAAAAAGTGGAAAAAACAACTATTTAGTAGCCGGTGGGCAATATAAGATATTCATTATGATATTAGACAGAATTGTAAAGTAAAAGTGCTTGTTTTGATATAAAATGATTCACAATAAAAACACAGAGAATTAAATTGAAAATTTAGCAAATAATGACGAGGATAATTGTGATTAAAACAGCTTAAATATATGCCATTTCATGTTGAGTGTAATACATTTAATAAAGCAATGATTACAACCGAATGTCTTATTACTATTATATGACATTTAGTCTTATATTCTGTCTCTATTCCACCACCTCACACAGTGGTGGGCTGGCCGGGGGGCCGTATGTAATCGATTGGAGGGCCACATGTGGCCCCCGGGCCACCAGTTTGACACATATGCTTTAGATGATGCACGATATTATACGATATATTGGCTTTGAAATGTGATGTCGTCAAACACAGGTTTTTACGTAGGATTTTTGTAGAGGGCGTCCATTTTTGTTTGTTTACACCTTCACATGATGCCGCTCGGCGAGCAAATTAAACATAAAAGTCAAATTTTGAAATTCAGAAGTCTCTGAAACACAATTTCCTGCATTTTGAGGTGCAAATGTTGTGGAATACAAGCACGTATTTGTCTTTGTTACAACCTCCTGGGTAGGTGTTAGACTTGGCTGACCCTGTTTTTACAGTTCATAAATGTCTTATTCTTATTCTCTTCCCTGATTACTAGCTTTATTTCTGTCTGTCTTCTTCCTCTTTTCCTCATTTTTCACAGAAGTAACTAAAAAGTTGAAAAAAAGTCCTTATTTTTATATAGCCTTCATATTATAAACTTTAAATCTGTCAATAGTGTGAATGAAGCACACTGTTCTCCACAAACAACATCCATTTATCCACTTTTTAAAAGTTAAGGCTTCCTATTATTCAAAGGAACCACACACATTTTGATCTCCGTTTTGCCATTTTCTTCAGAACCTAGAACTACAATGTCATTTATATAAGCAGCAGCAGAGACTAGACTGTTGATAACTATTATACTGATATAACTTTAATTATAGTGTAATAATAATGGTGATGATATGATGATAATAATAGCCTCAAACTGGATCTGGATCCTGCAACCTACAGGATGAGGACACACAGAGAGAGAGAGAGAGAGAGGAATGGAAGGAAATACACAAACTAGGGAGAGAAAGAACAAGTTTAATCACATATAATAAAGTCATATTCATACCCTCTATAGCAGCCTAACTAAGAGATGGTCTAGGTTTCCCTGAACCAGCTCTAACTATAAAGCTTTATCAAAAAGCTGGTTCCACAGGAGAGGAGGAGCCTGGTAACTGAAGGCTCCGCCTCCCCATTCTGCTCTTACAGACTCTGGGAACCACAAGTGAGCCTGTATTTTGGGACCCTTTGTGATCTGTTAGGGTGATGAGGTGAAACTAGTTCTGATCATGAAGTGCTTTGATTTTAAATTGAATTCTAAACTGTACGTGGAGCCAGTGTAGAGAAGCTAACACTGGAGTGATGTGGTCTCTCTCTCTAGTTCCTGTCAGAAGTCGTGCTGCAGCATTTTGATGATGTTAAAATGACTGATTTTCTCTCTGGACTTTGGTGTGGGAAAGTGAGTGGTTTACAAAGTGACACAAACCTAAGTTTCACATTAAACTCCAGAAATGTGACATATATACAAATACAGCTTTTCACCGCTGACTAAATAAATACATCTTGAATTGGTTAAATCCTCATTTTACACTGTTTAAAAAGCAAGAAAGTCGTGAAGGGGAGGAAATGAGATTGAACCCCGTTTCATTTCACTCACAACACTGTGACTCAGCACTGAAGTTTGACCTCTGGCTTTGACCTCTGACACCATGTGAGGGAGTATGGAGAGAGAGAATCTGGACCTGCATACACAGCTGCTTCTGTCGTCAGAACACGGGGTCACGGCGGGATGAAGGAGCAGATTATCTTTGATGAACTGATGATTCTGCTCAGGTTCAAAGAAACACAGGAGGAATTCATTCACTGTCTTCACGCTGTGTCTTTTTCTTTGTAAAACTCAAAATAAAAAACACAAACACGTGACATGACCAATGAAACGTCTGACACAGAGTCTGTTTACAGCGGAGGAAAATACTTTTATCAGCCACTTGTTACTTGTTATTAATCAGCCATCTGTTTCAACAGAGCTTAACTGAACCATGTGGCAGCAGAGTAGATGATTGCATGTGTCACATGACAGAGAAGACACACCAGAGAAGTCTTCTGTTGTGGTTTAAATGGAATTGTGTCTGCAGAGGACGACGCTGCCTCAGGTGTCTTTTTTTGCAGGCTTTAAGCTTCGTCCATTTTTGTCTGTTAACACCGTCACATGATGCGTAGGTCGGCGAGCGTCGAAGGCGCAGGTATTGTAGCGGGGTCTGGAACATTTTGAAACCCAATTTCCTGCATTTTAAGGTGCAAATTTTTGGAATACAAGCACGTTTTTGTCTTTGTTACAACCTCCTGGGTAGGTGTTAGACTTGGCTGACCCTGTTTTTACAGTTCATGAATGTCTTATTCTTATTCCCTCTTCCCTGACTACTAGCTTTATTTATGTCTGTCTTCTTCCTCTTTTCCTCATTTTCCACAAAAGTAACTAAAAAGTTGAAAAAAAGTCCTTATTTTTATATAGCCTTCATATTATAAACTTTAAATCTGTCAATAGTGGGAATGAAGCACACTGTTCTCCTTTTAAAAGTTAAGGCGACCTATTATTCAAAGGAACCACACACATTTTGATTTGTTTTTCTCTTTGTTTTTCCCCACGGTTCAACGTCAGTTATTGTACTCTTTATTAAATACTCCTATAGTTCTAGGAGTTAGTCAGGCTTTCTGTCATTTTTCCAGACCTGCCGTGCTTCATACTAAGGACTCTTTGTCATGGCGAAGGTGGTGCGAGGCTGACGTAAGATACTCTCGGGATTGAACCTCTCATTTCAACCACTGAGTCAAATAATGTATGTAATGCTGTTCAGTGAGAGAAGTGACTGAGCTGTGTGTGAATACTCAGGCTGTGTGTTCAGCTGACGCCACAGTGGATCATTCAGGTGTGGAACTAACACATAGCACTGACCTCATTCAACAAACTGCAGGTGCCAAAAACAGCTAAAAGGAGTACTTCACCGATTTGCATGTGGCTTTGTATTGCTAGAATAGCAGTAGTATTTTTTTTTATTTGTTTTTAAATGGTGCCTCCCTCCCTCCCTCACGTTTTCCACTGAGTTGTAAAAAAATCTCTTTTTCCCTTTCCAATTTTCCTCGGTTCAAGGTTTGAAACTACAACGCCAGTTCCGCACTTTTAAGCCTCACCCATAGGGGGATGAGACTTCAGAATGAGAATGACAATGATCGAATATAACTGATATGGCCGCAAGGGAAAAGACCTGCATTTCAGTGAAAGCTAGAAGCCAGCGGGTGGCAGTGAGCACTGGCTGGCGAGAGTTTTGTTTTGTATTTTTATAAGGGCTGGGACTTTATTATTTTTATATTATATATTAATTATGATTAATTAATTACAGAAAAAATAACGCAACAAAAAAAAAAACCAACGCATTTAATTGCAATTTATTTTTGGACTCCAAACGTTTCTCATTGCCCATAATACTGATGCACAGGACACATCGTGACAATCACGAGAAGCATGATGACAAGTTGTTGCTGGGTTCGGTGGGCGGAAATTTCAGTTTTAAAATTCTATCGAGTGGAAACATGGATAAAAGTGCAGTTGTGTGCAAAAAAATTTGCCTTCCAGCCTCTGCTACCACCTCAAAGCCAAACATGGTGCAGCTCGCCCAGACAGCGCTCTGAGTGTGAGCAGACAGTGCGATTAATTCAGATAAATTAATTACAAAACCCATAATTATTATTTATTTTTATTTTTTATCGAGTCCCGCCACTAACTATTATATTGATTATATATTTAATTCCTCACGGGGATTTGTGTGTTACTAACGCTGTCTGCTTCGAAGCTTGAGACAGCGAGACTCTCGCGGGGCAGCGAGCGCAGTGCATTCTGGGAGTTGTTCTACATCGTTCATCTACATGAGCCAAACTTACATTTTTCTGCCTTTCTCGGCCAAGAAGGCACTTGCTTCAAATATGACTTCACATTTCTACGACACAGATGAGCCAGTTTTAATAGACATTCATCTTTCCAACGGTGAAATACTCCTTTAAAGCAGCCATGGAAATATGGTTTCTTGTGGGGAAACAAGGGAAAACTGATTTTAGCAACTTAACAACTTCACGTCGAGCACAGATTCACTGATGCAAAGATGAAGATGACGTCATGGAAACGTCTGAAGAGATGAAACATTATATATATGTAAAACAGCCAAACAGTCATTTTAATAACATCGTCATAGTGACCTCCATTTATTCTTATAGAGTGACATTTGTGTTATAGCAGTTTATGGCCAGTAGGTGGTGCTATAGGGTGTTCTGCATACAGTAACTGAAGAGACGTTACCTGCATTAAAACCAGCTGAATGAAAGATAAAGTTTCATGTACTGATATGCAGAGAAATCACAAATACACCCTCGTTTCATGCAACAGGCTCCAGAGCTGTGAGCAGAGAGACGCTCCAGTGAGGACGTGTGTTTTATCTTCTTATCTTAACTGTGATGTCATTCACTAAATTCACACTCACACACACACACACACTGTGTTCCCTCAGCAGTGCTGTCGCTAAATACGCCAGACTCCTCTGTTAAATATTGAGATTTTAGACATTTCCCTGGTAATTGTTGGAGAATAACCCACGTTTTTAGGATTGTTAAGTCTTTTTAAGTGATCTACAGTTCGGCATTGCTCGGCTTGACTCTCGCATCGGACGTCTCTTCCTGTGACGGCACCGTTACGCTAGAAAAACCACCGTATGTGAATCTACGTGAAATACAGAGTTTAAGCAAAAGTGTTGCCAACAGAACGTGAAAGTATTGATCAGTTTACAAAACGAGTGCTTGTTCAGTGAATTGATCGTAAGAGTAGATAAATAATCGCAGTCCGGCAGTAGAGAGCAGGGGAAACACACAGCGTGACACCAGTGGAAACAGGAAGTGACACAATACTAATAGTCGAGGTTTGTGTGAAGTGATTTAAAGTTAATTGACTGTAGTTATTTGTTTTTATTTATCGATGTCAATATAATATACTCTTTCTGTTACTATTGCACCATGCTGCTGCCTCTGCTGCCACCTGCTGGTAAAGATATGTGATTAATTAGGCTCATTGAGTGACAGTTATGGGAAATAAACAATAAATGCCAAAAAAAAGAATGTTTTAATCTATGGTATAATTTAAAGCGTATATCAGCCACTCTAATAAGTCTTACCTTTGTGCTCATGGTTAACATTTGCTTTAGATGGAGGCGTGTCTCACTGCTGTGACGCTCCAAACATGACTGGGATTATTTGTGCCCCCTGAGGCTGGACAGTGGAGGGTGGAGACAAAGTGAGTGCAGATGGTGAGAGCCACAGTTGAGCAACAGTGAGTCCAGAGCTTATAAAAACACACGCGCATGGGAAATAAAAAGGGAAGATTTGTTCTTTGTCACGGAAGATGAGTTTATCAAATGATAAGTGTCTAAATGTTCTGGTTAAATTCCCCTTATTTTGAAAAGAGAGTCCTGGAGTTCAGTGTGTCACTGTAAATGTTTGTTGTCCCACGGCCGCTAGTCCCAATCCCAGCCGACACATGGCCAAAGGCAGGGCACGCCCTGGACGGGTCACCAGTTCATCACACAGACAAACAACCGTTCACTCTCACACTCAAACCGATGGGCAAACTCCAGCACTGACCGCTACGCCACCGCGTACCCTTTGATCCCTGGAGATTCGTACCATTTTTCATTCTTTATATATATAACTCCTCACCACTGCTAATATGTATTTGGATCAGGTTTTAGTCATCAGTCATGCTTCGTGTCCGTCACGTCTCGTTGACTTCTCCCTGTGAAGGTGGTTTTGTGAGGGTCAAATGGTCACTCACCTCCTCTGCTCCAGCATTTAAGTGTCTGTCAGACAAGCTTCAAAGCAGGAATGCATTCAGAGAGTTCGATGAAACATGTATGCATGTGTCAATTATTGCTGTGCACATTTGACATTTGGATTGACAGCTGATTGATGTTTCCCAATTTATCATGAAGTCCTGGACTGATGACATCCAAGGCCAGCGGGGTTTATTTATCCTTGTGAATCCAATATTTCAAGTTTAAGTTTAAGTGATAGTTCAGGTTTTTTGTATGAGGTGTAATGCATACATACATACATACAAACATAAATAATAGACATCTTAAGAATATTGTCAACAACACCATCCTGAGATTCATTTAAGTGACACACAGAAGAAACCGCCTACCGCCGATGTCCACGCTGCCAGATTTATTTCACATGAAGTTACTGGCTAATTCAGACCGGGTTTTTCATGGCACTGCATATGGGCCTGTTTGGGGGGGGGGGGGGGGGGGGGGTCGAGAACGAGGGTTCAAGTGTTTGTTCAGTGTGCTCGAGCCCCGGCAGCCACATCTGTTCCCAGTGAGAGGGTTTTTCCACTGCAGGGGACACTGGGGACAGGGGACACTGGGGACAGAGACAATGTGGACACGATGGTGTTTCTGAAGAACAATGAATCTGTAAATGGTCAGTATTTCTCGTCTTGACGACACTCTACAGTTACACTTCACCCATGTGAGCGCCTGCCGGCATCATATGCCCTCAGTAAAGTCTTTCCCTGGTTTAAAAGTCTGTTGCACTACTATAATCATACATTTAAACAAATATTGATATACCCACAGTAGTAAAATAAATATTGATTAAAAGGAATGGAATGTTTTACATGGAAATGAAAAACTTATTTTGTGATATATAGAGATATTGTATATCTTATACGTCAGGTCATGGCTAGAGATTATTTATAAGCCACTTTGCTCGGTCCTTAATGCACCTAAATGTCATTATTTATCATTATTCATAAGTTCATTATTAAATCCAGTGATGTACTGACTCATATTCAGATTGTGGTGCAAACTCATTCACCATTGATTTGGAAAACATAGCCAAGTGTTGCAAATCTTCATAAATGAATATTACTGAACACATGACTGAATTGAATTATAGATTATTCATTCCATAATGATATTTCGTTATGCTGTAAATAATCAATCTATCAATCTATCTATCTATCTGTGTGTTGTGATTGAAATTGTAGCTGCTGAGTTTTCCTACAGTGTTTTTGAGGCTTGGTGATGAGGCTGCTGCTGTGGTTTTATTGAGAGGAGATAGAAGCATATATCGTGGTTTCTGCTTCTCCAGGATCTAGGATGGATCTGATTCCTCTTGGCTCCGTTTCTAAAATGATAAAGACATGATGACTGATCACGTTTTGTGATGTGTTAAATTAGATAACACAACTAAACTGAACTAACTAAACCTAATGAAGTCCATGCCTGCTTAAGTGTAACAGCGTTTTCCTCGTGTGTGTCACTTTCTAAACAGATCAACTTCCCACAATAAAAGTCCAGAGAGAAAATCATTGATTTTTTCAGTTCTAATGTTGTATTTTTTACAAATACACACATACATCAGTGCATAACAAATGTGATGTATTGTTATTTATCAGGCCATTGGACCATGACTGAGTGAAAGTGCGTATCCTCTGCTGAAGAGGTTTAAGGGCACGGAAACATGGATCTAATTACTGAGCACAACTGCTTTTCTGCTGTTAACAAAAACTCTAAAGACTAAAAGCTCAAGCATAACCAAACAAGGAGTGGAAACTGTTTGTGTTAATGCCAGCTGTATTTCTCTGTGATGGTTTAACCTTCAACTTTGCTTCTCTCCTCGTAAGTGAGTGTGTGTTTTAAGAGGTTTTCCAAACTCCTGGGGATCCATTACTTTAAAAAGCCTTACACAATCACACTGTTCACAAACTGGATTTACGTAAACTGTGTGAGTGCGACCTAAGGAATGATTTATCAGAGTCCCTGTGAAGTCAATTTAGATCTTTTTTTCCTAAACACATTGTTGTTAAATGTGTGAAAAGATGTGGGGCCTCATTTTTAAAGCTCCCGGAAACACACACACACACACACACACACACACACCTACATAAACACTCGCAGATATCTGTTATTGCAAGATACAATTTATATTAATGCTGTCATTATTAAATACTTGTGTGATATGAGACACATTCTCTGGGATAATGAGGTAAACAGATCTTCAACTGAGAATTTTCCATAAATAATTATAATTATGTTTTGAATTTAATAACGTTCATGCATTATAAAAGATTATAAAAATCGATTACATGTGGCCCACCACCTAATATCATCTGTTTAAACACAGTTTAATACTAAAGTAGTATTTTTGTAATAGTAATAATAATACCTTCACAGTATTAAATGTATTACGTTATTTATTACATATATATACTGTAAGTCTTACAGTTGTCTGTGTTATTATTGACTTAGTTTCAGATTTATTTCTCTGTTTTGATAGTCATAGATTTGTTTTGGATCATAAATACGTCATTATGCTGAAATACACATCGTTCCATTACAAAACAAACACTTTGACATTGAAATTCTGTGAAATATCAACATGAATATCTTTATAACAACATCATGACAGAATGTTGTGATATAAGTTTTAGCTCATAACGCCCACCTGCTACTGAACACTTGTGTTTTCCCACTTTTTCTCTAGGCCGTCCCCCTTTTGACCAGATTAGATGTTCATTGGCCCTCAGGTCATTTGAGTTTGACTCTCCTGATTTAGGTTGATCACTGTTTGAAGTGGACATTATTTGGATATTTGGTGGTAAACCGTTAAACTCTGTGGTAACTGTGCTGTCATAGAGCAAAGGTTACAGTTTGTCCTGGTGTTTTTATGATCTGCTGATCACTGTTGGCTACTTTGCATCTCTGTTGCTAGTTTTAGACTTTTCAGACCCTCAAAGAATTAAGTGACAAATCTCGTAACTTTCTGGCCCAACTTTAGCTGCTTTCTGAGGAAGAAGAAGTTGCCGGTTCTGCCACATGAGTGAGCTGCATCTGCTCTATTCACCACAAGCAGAGAGTCATTGTGGCTGTGGACACAGAGGAGGAGAGAGAGAGAGAAGCACTGTGACCACACAGCTCATGATAATGTATTTACTTTAGTGCGTACTCGACCACTCGAAGCTGCTCTACACTACAATGTTGCCGTTCACTCACACATTCATACAGCACACCTTCTGTCGCTCATCTTTCATGACATTCACAGTCGTCAGGAGCGTTTTGCCCAAGGACACATCAGCATGTAGATTAGTGGAGCTGGGAATCGAAGCCACAACCAAGGACAACTCAGTCTAACAGAATACACTCATATGTATGTAAACGCAGCATCTATTTAAAGGCCTCATTCAACATAAATGCAAATACAGCATGATGATACAGCAAATATGCTAATTAGCATATGGCACATTCTGACTATGTCTTACATAATGTTTACAGACTTCATCACAAAATCCACACAGGACTGAGGCAGAAAAGCAACGCTGTCAATCAAAAACTGGTCCCGCCTTTTAGACAGTTCCTCCAATCCTGCAGAAGCCCAGCGTTCGCGCCCGCCCACTGCTCCATTGACTCCCAGAGAAGCTGAGCTTCTGTGGAAGTGACGTTTTTGCTGCGTCGCAAAGCCAATCTGTGTCGTCACATAGAGAACAGAGGAAGCCGAGCTTCAAGGGGTTTTAATGTGAAACACCTGAACAGACACGTTCTATAGTGTACAACAATATTTTAGAGGAAGCTGAGCTTCCCTTACTGTCTTAGAGCAATCCCCACTGGTGGAGAGGTACTGTATGTCAAAGCTAACTAGGCATGTTTACTCTTCATAAAAACTCACCATATTTTATGGTTGTGCTGTAGAGGATATAAAACAGATTTAGTCTGGAGCGATTTCTTATTTACAGTGACGGCCTGGAAAAAGAGGGAAGGGGATGGAGGGCTGAAAAGAAGAAAAATAAATCAAAAAACAAACAAAACAACAACAGTATAAACACACACACTCACCACTGATATACAATCACAGACATGTTGAACAAATATTAGCAGCTGACAAACAGGTGAAGGTGTCAGTGAGTCAGGAAAAGCTGTGTTGTGGTCTTGAAAGAGGCTTTTGTGATTGAGAACATTAAGACCCTGATGCTGACTGACTGGTGCATAACATCACCATAGTCTCACTTCTAAAACACACTGGCTGTGGAGTAACATGGGCGGGATCATCCTTGTTGACATCTCAGTCTGGGAGGGGCATAGAACCTTTTATACCAAACCACATGACCTTGGTCTTAGTGATGTTTAGCAGGTTTGGGGTGGAGAGAGACAGAGTACTGGATCTGGAGAGGGACCAGGAGCATAAAGCACTGTGTCATCAGCATAAAGGTCAATCGATGATTGTGATGATCATGATGGGAGGAGCCTGCTGAACTCTGTCCAGCTTTCTCTGAGAGCTCTGTTTTGAGGAGTGTTTTTGTGCATAAACACATAAACATAAAAATCCATCCAATGTATGTATTAAAATGATTTAATAGTTGTTGCAAGTACTCGTTATGTACATTTTACAGATATGATTTTAATAATCACCATCACAGTTCTGGTAGTAAGTACATGTGTTTGCATTGGCCCGTTTGTGGATCCAGTCGCTTGCTTGGCAGTCGGAGAGTGGGCGTGGCCTCACTCTTCTCTGAGGAACAATAGATTCCTTCAGCTCCAAGTGCAAAACATCTCCAGCTTTACCTCTCTCAGCCTGACCTCATCCCAGGAGACATAAGGTTTGTTTGCTTGCTCCTCGTGGTGTTAAATATCCCAAAAAAAAAGAGATTTGGAATTCATTTCAGGGTAAGAGAGGTGAGATCATGTTTTCACAACATTCACTGGGTCATTAAAGGTGCACCCATGCATGACTGAGCAGCAGCACGTCAAACCAAAACAAGACTCAGAGAACAGTGTGTTTTACATACAGCACCTGAAACATTTGACCTGCTAACAGTTTTAAAAATGAAACACAAAATCAAAATGCATCATTCAAAAATATTGTATTTTATTGGGCGGGTTTAATGGGCGGGTCTTTCTGCTGAGTGACAGCTCAATGTACAGGAAGTAGACACAGGCTTGGAGTCGCTGTTCGTCTGGAACTCGTTCCCCCCAAGTTTTCACCGTCGACATCTGACAAGGTATCTAGCATCTAACGTATGTCAGATTATCTTTGAGATTAGGAACGAGTTTCAAACGCACGAGAGTCGGAGCAAGTGAAATATCTGATCATTGAAAACAAAAACAAACAAATAAAGACTGAATCCATATTTTATTTGCAATTTGTGTATTTTGATTTTGTGGTTCATTTTTGTTTGCGTCGTTTGATAATATTGACATAAATCTTATCCATAGACAAGGTCAGTGTTTATGCCAGAAGAGGTCCTAGCGAGGTGACACATACAAGTGCACACACACACACACACACACACACACACACACACACCTGGGCTATAAAGACTTGGCGTTGTTTACCATCCACACAGATGGCGGTTGAGGAATGCTGTCACTCTGGAGGACACATCACTGTCCAGAGATCAAACACACACACACACACACACACACACGCGCACACACACACACACTGTGTTAACCACACATGTTCAGTCTCTCACTTGCAAACAGTTGAAAACCTAATATCTGAGTGAGCAACGACTAATGGAGCTTCACACTTTGATTCCCCTGCACATTTTTTTTTTTTTGCTGCAGAATCCTCTCAGCTCCCTCCCTCCTTGTCTCCCTCCTTCTCTCCCTGAGTCCTGGCTCTCGCCCTCTTCTTGCTGTATTTTATTGGCTTCACCTCCCTCTGTATCTCTCCCTATCCTCATTTCACACATCAGCTGCTCCCCTCATGTCCTGCAGAGAACGGTCTGACTGAACAGTTTCTCCTCCTCCTCTTTAAAAAGGACATATCTCATCCCCCACCCCCATGCCGATATACATAATGACTTTGTGCAGGCAGTGTGTGTGTGTGTGTGTGTGTGTGTGTGTGTGTGTGTGTGTGTGTTCTGCAGGGTAATTCTGCTAACAGCAAGAGCACCTACACCTGGCTCGGGGCTCGGGGCTGGGGGGGTGGAAGCGTTATGGAAAAGAGGTGATAGTAAAAAAGGCTTGAGATGAGTCCAGATTCAAAGAACTACCAAACACAGTTTGACGGCAGAGGACAATCCAGAAGTAAGAATATGCTGAAGAGCCACCAGGGGGCGACTCCACTGTTTGCAGATATAAGTCTATTGGAACAACGTTTTCCCGAGGAGTTAATGGTCTTGTTTTAAGTCTTCTTTGATAGAACGTGATTCGTGATTGACTTTCATAAAGACTGTGTCTGAAAATGGTCGTAATGTCACTGCCACGCCCCCCCCCCCCCCCCATATTAGACCTGCACAATTAAGAAGGAGAAGCTCCAGAAACTGAAAATAAGATTGTGTTTTGTCAGCCTGTAAAGTGGGATCACAGGAAGTCAGAAAGCAACTGAGTGGAGTGAAATCACCGCTCCACAGAACCAGGCGGCCACCAGCTGAGAGAAGTCCTCCACCTCCTCATCGAGACCCTGGATTCTCACTGCAGAAGTCCTGGAAAATCAGGCAGTAAAAGAGATGATCGTCAAAGAAATAAAAGTGTTTAAATCAGTGTTGTTCCTTGTACTGAATAACCTCCAAACCAACCAAACCAAAGTATTTCATGCTTACATGACACTTTTCAGGTGTTCACAGCAGGTTTCTCTGGTCTCTGCCCTTTAGCAGCCCGGTGCAGCGCCTCTGTCTTATGCACTTATGAATTAATGTAGACTGTTTGGTGTAGTGGTTAGCACTCATGTCTGTGCAGCAAGAAGACCCGGGTCCGAGCCCCAGTTGGAACAAGGGTCTTTCTGCATGGAGGTCACATGTTCTCTGTGTGTGTGTGTGTGTGTGTGTGGGTTTTCTCTGGGTTCTCTGGCTTCCTCCCATCCTTCACCTTAAAATACATATTTATTTAAGTGTACATTATGTTTTGCTAGCAAAATGTGTGTGTGTGTGTGTGTAAATGAAGCACGAGGTGTTGAAGTGACGCTGCATTGTGGCAGTCTCTCTCTCTCTCTCCCTCTCTGTCTCTCTCTGTCTCTCTCTCTCTCGCTCTCTGAAGTTGTCACTGGGACATGCAGCTTGTTCTTCTCACTGCTGGATGACAGAGAACATTTACTGCACAGTATGTACGGCAGACAGTTTATATATATCTGTATATATATATATATATACAGATATACAGATATATGTGTATATATATATGATGTTTTACTCTCTCTGTGTTGCGATCATGTGTTGTCCTGTGTCCTGTGTGTCTTTTAAGTGGTATCTGCTTTGTCCGTCAAGGACAAGTGATGTTGTTTGTAGTTTATTTTTGTTCAGTTTTGTATGTATGAGACTTTGTGACAAAGAGAAGGTGATATTGTGTGTGTGTGTGTGTGTGTGTGTGTGTGAAGGATGCAGTAATCACAGAGCTCTCAGGGGGAGAAACAGCACTGCAGAGAGAAACACTGTATCACAGCGGTGTGGACTGAGCTGCAGAACTCACCGCTGAACACTTGCTCTCTCGCAGGCTGAGATGTGACTACAGCATGTTCCTGTCTGTGCTCTAACAGCCTCTCTCTCTCTCTCTCTCTCTCTCTCTGTGTGTTTCTCTGCAGTGATCAGACCCCACTGGTGAGTGAAGATGATTCCTGTGCTCATCTGTGTTCTGATTTCACTAACTGTAGCAGACAGTGATTTAGACACCGCGTACCCAGACCTGGAGCTCTCCAGAACCATCTATGTCACAGGTGAGTCGGGTTTTTCTTTCTTCCACGTTTACTGTCATCAAATTAGTTCTGACACCATGATGAACTGACATTCTCGGAATCACTGCAAACTTTTGGTCACACAGTCGTGTGGTGGCTAGCATTGTTGTCTCACAGCAAGAAGGTCACGGGGTTCAGATCCCAGACCAAATGCAGAGATGGTTTGGACACTCAATGAGTCACTGAGCGCAGGTGTGAGTGTGACAGTGAATGGTTCTTGCTGGGACTCATAAACACAGTGAAATCCTTCTGATTCACTTTGAATGGAGCAGTTTTGGCCATTGCTGAATTAACTGCATCGCTTTGTTCACATTGTGTGCGTAAGAAGTTGAGAAAATGTTCAATTACATTTTTACATTACATGTCATTTAGCAGACGCTTTTATCCAAAGCGACTTACAATAAGTGCATTTAAACATTTGGGTACAAATAAGAGCTAGAAGTAAGCAACTTTCCAAGGGGCAGTGCAACAATCAGGCAATGAAAAGCAAAAATTCCAACTCATGCATTCATGCATGTAGCTGAAGTGCGACCGTTCTACTTTGAGCTCTAAGACAAGGTTGTTGTTCCTCTGTCGGACAACATGCACACAAGACTGTCAGACATGGCAAACATCACGTCAACATGACTCAAGCACAGGGGACGGGACACGACTGAGCCACCGCTGCACACTCACACTTTTAATATCAGCATAGAACAAGAACGGCAGAAGTCCGCTAACCACAACAACATGACGTCATTTCAGAGAAACAAGAGAACGGTCTGTTACAGTAATAACAGAGAGGAGCCCAGGGTCCGCTAAATCAAGCCAATGTAGCTCTGCGCCTAATGCGCCACCTGGTGGAATGCCAGGCATTGCAGGTCAAGGTCAAAAGTATGCAGTCATCATTATGATATGGTTTGATTTGGGCAGTTCTGTACCAATCTTTGGCGGATTTGTTGATGTTTATTAATGTTTGAGCTTTTTCTTAATGTTTTGGTATTTACTGTATTAGCTTTATTAGCTTACTGTATTAGCTTGTTAAGTATAAATAAATAAATAAAACAAAAGTTAACAAATTCTGGCACAACAATATAAAATATAAGTTTTATTTTTTCTACATTAGTCAGTACAGTCTGAAGTCAGTGTACGTGTCCATGGATCAGGATATTTATGCCTTAGTTTCCAAACACAGCAGGATGATGGAATGACCACCTTCACCCAACTGCTGCTGCTGCTGCTGCTGCTTGATCTGTAACAACAGCATAGTCCTGCAGCCAGAGCTTCTATGAGCTCACCTCTAAACCTGAACACTTTCTTCTGTGGTGAAATGACGTGTTCTCAGTGAGTCCACGACTCATTTCTAGCTCATTTATATGATCATACTTCTGCCTCCACAGCTTCAGCTGAAGCTACAGGTGTGGGGTGAATGATGCGTGAGTGGGAACTATAGCTGAGGATTTTGGGCGACTGTGGAGGCGACACAGAAGTATAAACCTGACGTGGTCTTACTTTATTTTACGACAACTGTGTGAGATAAGCGATATTCCTACATAAAAAATGACTGCACGTGTTTACAGCAGTGCAGTTACACTCTGCAACTGTGGGGGCGCATGTGAGTGTAAAATGTTGCCCTGTATTACTTTAGCACACAGCAGGGGATGTTGTCGTCGGCGTGGACTCTTATTGGATGGTGTTTCTTTCTCATTTGATTGCATTAGCTTGCCAGGACCATGATAATAGTAATTATTATTACTATTATTATTATCTCCCTCCATGTTTATCTGAGCAGTGAGGCACCGTCACCGTTCAGTGTGCCTGGTCGTGCTGGTGTCTCACAGATGGTGAGATCACACATCAAAAAACCTTAAGTATTATTAAACAGAGTGAGGGTGTCGAGCACTCTTATGACAGCTGGTGTTTGTTGATGTTGCCAAATGTTTCTTATTTCTCTGTAATCATAATAGTTGTGACCTCACGCTGAGATATTGTATGTTATGATTTGGTGACACGAAAATAAAACTGAACTCGGGACGTTTCATTTGTTTGACACGCGGAGGTTTTGCAGAATCAGCACAGACCTTTCCCTGCAGTGTCCTCTCCTGTGTTGCGTTCACGACACTCACTCTGCAGTGTCATTCGTTTCCTCACTTTATCAGTGTGTTCTGCGACTGTGGCGCGCTGATAATGCTGCTCTGTGGGGGGATTATTAGTTCAGTAAGATAGTGTTATCTTCCTCATTAGACTATCACAGTCTTAGTGATCAAAAACAAGTCAAATATTATTTAAAAATAATAAATAAAACAAACATTTACGGGGAATGTAGTACAGTATAGTACAGTACAGTACTTGATGATGTAATTTAGATTTTGCCTCTTAATTTGGGCTTTTATGAGAGTTAAATGGTCTGTATTCATAAAGAAAAGCTGCTTTACACTACAGTTTTGCCATTCACCCATTCACATCCATTCACACGTTCATACAACGTTTCTATGTGCATCGTATTTTCTATCACTCATCTTTCATGCTCATTCACACATTTCCCCCATTTTAGCCTCACTCCACTGGCTGCCCATACACTTCAGGGTTGAATTTAAAATGATTTTATTTGTTTTTAAATCCCTGAATGGCCGAGCCCCGCCCTACCTCTCTGAGCTCCTACACCCATATTGACCCGCTCGCTCTCTCAGGTCAGCTGATCAGCTGCCTAAAACCAAGCGGAAGCTCAGAGGGGATCGTGCCTTTGGAATGATCTGCCTCTGCACATAAGACAGGCCTCGTCCTTGTCCTTAAAACCCACCTTTTCTCTTTGGCCTTTGACACTTCATGAGACGCTGATTTTTATTTATTTTACTTATTTTCATTTTAATAGATTTTTTTTATTATTATTGTTGTATGGCTGCTATTTCTTATTGTGTTTTTTATGATTTTTAATTTATTTTAAGCTGCTTTATCTAACTTTGAACCTTTTAATTATTATGTCTTTTATTTATTCTCTACAGCACTTTGGTCCACTGTGGTTTGTTTAAAGTGCTTAACAAATAAAGTTGGATTGGATTGGATTCACACGCTAGCTACTGCTAATAGTTGAAACCAAATAATAGATAGTAGATTGGTAAAAGAGATGCATATAATGTCACTAATATATGACTTAATTGCTGTTTATTTTGTTCAAAGCAAAATATACACATCCATCCATCTTCTACCCCTGTGTTCTTGTGTTCTTGTTCTTCATCTTGTGATTGTTGTCGGACTACTGTGTTGCAGAAAATGGCCCACAGCTCTCGGTGGTGGCAAAAGAGTCAAAGGTTGTGTCGAGGCGAGGAGGGAACGCTACATTACCATGCAGGATCCAAAGGTATCCATCAATGCCACCCAATCACAAGATGAGGATCAAGTGGACGAAGCTGACGTCAGACTACCTGAAAGAGGTTTCTGTTCAATTACTATTTACTTATTATCACATGAGATACATGAGTTGTTGTGCTAAGCGGTCTGTGATGCTGTGTATTTGTTACTTTACCATCTATGGTGAAGAAACAGAAATACTTTGTGATTGTCAGTTTAGTTTGTGTTAAAACAACACAACATCTCTGTCTAACACTGATCGTCACTCTTTATCCTGCTCTAGGTGGATGTTTTTGTCGCCATGGATTTTCACAAACGGAGTTACGGCAGCTTCCATGGACGGGTCCACTTACAAGGCTCTTCTCCCATGGATGCTTCTCTGGTTATCACAGAACTCACCCTGGAGGATTATGGGAGATACAAATGTGAAGTTATCGATGGTCTGGAAGATGGAACAGCAGTTGTGTCTCTTGACCTTGAAGGTATGAATGGAGAGAGAATGACCTTGTGGACGTTTCATGAAATGAATGTCAAGAATAAGTGTTGTGTAAGCAAAGTGTGCATCGGTGTCAGAGGAGCTTCATTATGCTTGAGAATAGCCAGAGGACATCAGTCATTACTAAGATTGAATAGAAAGACCAGAGGATGGTTCTGACAACCTTCTCCCCCTCCTCTACATGTAGGCGTTCTCTTCCCGTACTTTCCCCGCCTGGGTCGCTACAATCTCAACTTCTACGATGCCGAGAAAGCTTGTCGTGACCAGGATGCCATCGTGGCATCCTTTGACCAACTCTATGATGCGTGGAGTGGAGGCTTCGACTGGTGCAATGCTGGCTGGCTGAGTGACGGCTCAGTCCAGTACCCCATCACCACACCCAGAGAACCTTGTGGAGGCAAGGGCACAGTTCCGGGCATTCGTAACTACGGCCTGAGAGACAAGGAAAAGAACCACTACGATGTCTTCTGCTTCACCTCTCACTACAAAGGTGAAGGACATGACTGTACCTGTGTGTGTTTACCTTCATTTAACCAGGTTCCTAAAGACAACTGACCACTAAATACCCGGAGACTGATGGGTGAACATAGAGACATTTAGCTAGAATCCTTTTCACACACAGTGAGCTGTGTGTGAAAATGAAAAACTGGATTTTTTGTAGGTTTATGTAGGATTTTCCATTTCTAATTTGAAGAGTGTTTTTAATCTTAAAATTACAGTTAAGTCTTTGTGGTCTGCGATACGCCTTAGCTGGGATTATCTAATTGTTGATGAGGAAGGCTTACTCTGTACTTTCCACATATTTATATTTACATCATGTTTTACCAGAGTGGACCACAGTGACATGGCTGACTATGCTGCACAAATGAGTTTTGTTTTTTCAATTCTGTGACTGCCCATGTGGAAAGTGTTATTACATTATTACATTATTGCTGTAAACTATCAGGTTCATGCCTGTAAGGGCAGATTAATACAATGCATTGATCTCTATTTGTACTCAGGTTATTTTATGACTTTTAAAAGACACAAAGGAAAAATGTGCTGAACACCTTCAGGGGAGCCTTTTGAATTTCTGAATTGAATTTATTTGTCATGGAATGGAAGACGATGACAATCAAATTTAACCATGTTTACCATGTCTATACATTTGTGCCCTAGAATGTTAGGACTTGAGGGAATATGGCAGTATCTTCTGGAGTATTTTATGTTTATAATCTTAATTACTGTCTATTTCATATTTTCTTTATCTGTCCTAGGTCGGTTCTACTATCTGATTCACCCTTCTAAGTTGACCTATGACGAAGCAGTCGGAGCATGTCAAAAAGATGGTGCTCAGATTGCCAAGGTCGGCCAGATGTATGCCGCCTGGAAGCTGCTGGGCTACGACCGCTGTGACGCCGGCTGGCTGGCCGACGGCAGCGTCCGCTATCCCATCGCTAATCCCCGGCGGCGCTGCAGTCCTACAGAAGCTGCCGTGAGGTTCAGTGGCTTCCCCGACAAAAAGCACAAGCTGTACGGAGTGTACTGCTTCTCTGGCCACGACTAAAATACAAAACAGACAAAACAACACTCACACACACACACACACACACACACACACACTCACTCACACACACACACACTAGTAGAGTGTATAAGAGACAGATTTTTGAACAAACACATTCAAACTGTGATGCTTTATTTCATGGAAATGTTAAGACATTATTATCATGTTGTTACTTTGTAATCTTGGACCCGATACTTTACAAGGGTCAGTTTACACATATTTAAGGTTCCTATTATTTAATCGATAAAGTGCTGCAGGGATGATGTATTTTTGTAGCCCAGCCCAGAAGTTAGCTTCACCCTGGTTCCCTCAACCTAAAACAATAAAACAAAAACATTCAGAAGATAAGAGTCATGATATCAGTAAGGAGCTCTTCATAACTGATAAATACGATTTCCCAAACACAAAACACTAATAATAATGGGATATAATCCAACTACACCAAGGTAACCTCCATCACTAAGCTTGTAATTTGATTTAGTGCAATACATTTCCACACATACACAGACTCATTCCTTAAATGCTTTACATTGTTGTAAAAACAGACTGTGACTTGATTGGTTTTCATGTTTTCTACTTTAAATCACCACATCAACGCTGCTGAGCGCTTCTGAATAACTTTTGACTAACTTCGTTGGGCATGAAAAGAAAAAATAATCTTCAGGACTCGTTCCTGCAGCATTTTATGCATTTAAGAGGGGCAGTTGGTTAGGGGAGGGACTTCAATCATACTGTCAATCAAGAATGGACCAACCATTTGATATAACAAGGAAGTACATGTCTGAACTGAGTTTAACAGCAATTGGTCGCATGGATACTTTTTGTTGAAGACCAGGAACAACAACAAGAGAGATCACTTACAGAGGCTCTGTAATAACCACACTGATCTCAGTTGTCCATTCTTATGCTGCGTTGCATTTGTAGTCGGAACCGGAAAATTCGGATTTACAACTCGAATTCCAAGATGGCTGCCACCAAACACTTCCCACTTTTACGACATTAAGACATTTGCTACACTGTTAAAATACCAGGTCCAGCATTGGCTAGCAAAGGTTAGCCCAAGTTAGGTTTGTGTCCATGTTGTTTTTTTCTGCCTTCTCAACCGGAAGTCAGTGAACTCGGGCGACGTCACGCCAAGTTCCGACCTCCGAGTTTGTGACTGTAAATGGAACGCAGCAGTAACAAGGTGCTATGACCAGTACTTTGTACTTCATCATGTTGTCCCGTATTTTAGGTTTTTATACAAATGTGTTGGACCAAACATCAGTCTCATCACTAACGTGAGTAAGAAACAGGAACATCCAAACGTTAGCATTGTTTGTTTTCGAAGTATGTAGAATGTAATTATCTAAAAAAAAAAAAAAAAAGTCTACTTCTGTTAACGACTATTTTTTTATATACTGTAGAAATATTTACATTGTTTCTTATTGTTTTTGTCTTTTTGGCCAAACTATCCAAGTCACTTTGGTTTACATAGAACACAACAACGGTGGTGAAAACACACAACTCCACAGTTATAAATAAAAAAAAACATACATTTTGTACAGAACAGATAAAAAAAAGATGAGACAAGTAGTTTGTCCTATTCAGCAGTAGAGAAAATGCCTTGGCATAAAGAAGAACAGCACTGTGAGACAGAGTAGGGTTATTCTACAGTGAAGTAGACCTTTGACCTTTGTGGCTGTATCAGTGTTTGGCTTCAACCTCACAGCATGACATGGCTTCAACAGAGCAACGCAGCTCTCAGTGCACATCGACTCATTCTATCTCACGACCACCTCGATGCTGCTATTTTTGATACAAAGACTTAGTTTCTTAAAGTGAAGAAGAGCCAACGCTCGACCCGTGTGTGACCTCACTCCTCACTCTGAACGTTACTCTACAGCCACACACACAATCATTCTGCCTGTTATTCCAGGAGCTATTTGTGTGTTCCAACATATGGGCATATACATATGTATATATATATATATATATATATATCTACACATATATCTATATATAAATATATATGTATATATATATATGTATATATATATATATACATACATACATATATATGTATATATATATATATATATATATATATATATATATATATATATATATATATATATATATATGTATAACATTTTAGATTTTCTTTGGGTCACACTCCAAACAAAAAAACGTGTGTTCTTGCTCAGAGACAGACCAACAGCAATGAAATCATAGCCTCATTGATGGGAGTAATATGATATAACATGAGTTTTATTCTCCGGTGCCAGAACATCTTGAGGGAATCTTTTCCCAGTTTGGCACAAACATTCATTGTTCTCCGGGATGAATGGATTTATTGATTTTGGCGGTCAAACGTCACCAACGCTGTTTGCCGTGTAAACTGCGTATTCTTAAGAACCCATGCTTTAGAATTTGACACACATGTTCACTTGCACTCGCAGGTTGACTGAAGCTTAAGGTCATGTTATACGAGTCTGAAAAGTCTTAAACTGCTGGTTCATGCAGGAAAACGACCCCTGGTTTTTCTCGTTATCACACGTGAATTATGCACAATTATGTACTAACACAAATGATTCATGTCTCAGCTATTTTTTACTGATAGAATCTTACATTGTTCGCAGCTCACATTTGCCAGTTTTCAGAGGTGGATTGAATTGTTTAACTTCGTATAATTCAGGTGCTGAAAAGTTCTAAGACTAAGGCAGAATCAAGATCAGATGCACAACATTAACACTGATACTGCTCATTCTGAGAAGACAGCTGACATTGCAGAGAATATACATGTTACCAATTTCTGCGGCAGGTAAAAAAGTAGCGTGTTGATCTCATTGTAAATACTGTGTGAGACCAAATCATGGAGTAACGATAAGAGTGCTGAGGTCACAAATGGGACAGAGCCAGGCCCTGAGTGAGCATGCTTTTCCTGGCAGCGTCTGACTCCCTGATTGCTATCTCAGCTCTGAACTGGCCGACCTGTCTCTGGGCTCAGTGATCGCAGACAGCAGGGCAGCGGCCAACCTGCAGCAGCCTGCTGAATGGGACAGAAATACAGTGCTTTTTGAATAGCAATAATTCCTACATGGAGGCACTGAGGGTTTTTCCATGTAAGGCTGGCCCCAGCTGGCCCATACACTGCTTTATGTAATCCACTTGGACCTGGTGTAGGCACTGCACTCAGTTTCCTTACTGGGAAGTGGTTGTTTTTATACTTCACTTTGTGTAAAGACAAGATGTAACGTTAATGGTATGTACTGTAATATGTCGAGCTACAGACTGTGTTCAAAAACCCGGCTCCTGTCGGGCTCTGTGAGGGTCAAGTCCAAATCACAATAACCATTCAAGCACATCATCGATGTCCGACATGATTGCATTGTTTTACAAATGGAGGAGAACATTATAGTTGCAGTGTCTCGTCACCAAGAGCGATAGAACATCATGAACACTTTCATCACAACAAATGGAAATGGTGCCGACAGCTCTGCAGGAATCCCTGCGAGCCCCAAGCGACACATCCAATAGCATTTTCAAACTTCTGAGCCTGTTAGACTCTGATGTAGAGAGGTGGCGGCTGCGGTGCTGATGAGAGAAACACTGCACTCACACATATGTCGCTTTAACATCTGACGGTTGGCGTGTCTGACGCTCGGTGCTCGCGGTGTGTTGTCATTGTTGCTTGTTGGGGGCATTTTTGTTACAGCAGCTGTATCAGAGAGGGTGTACTGTTTCCACCTTAAACCGATATAAAAGGACTTGACCTTAAACTTCTGCCTCAGATGGATCCACAAGTTTAAAGTCAATGAGCAGCATTTGTGTGTGAGCGCAGTGGGAGGTTATGGCCTGCATCACCATCACCGGCCTCTTCCTCTCATTCCTTCGTACATTTGTGAGATCTAAAGACGCTCTGAATCCAGCTGGACACACGCTAACTGTCTCTCCATGTCTATATGCAAAGCTAAGCTAATCACAAATCACAACAGAGTGACGGTGGTGAATACTTTAACGGTTTAACGAAGTACCAAATCTGTTTCTTGTCTTCCTGTCATTGCTCGCCAGGAGCCTTGTTAATAACTGCACCAAACAAGGAGACGTTAGGCACCAACGACTGAAGGGCAATAAAAGAAAACATCAACTCTGGCTGTGTCTCTGTCTCTTTTAATTTCACGTGCTTAACTTCCTGTAACTGACATTAGGATGGCGGTTTGCACAGCTGCCAGGTGCGGTGTGTAATGGAGTAATAGTTCGGGCATGTTTCTAAAGGGAGGGAGAGTCACTGCCACACCAAGAAACACCAAGTCCATTCATGGTGCTGTGCTCAGTCCAGTTTTATAACCTAAATGATGTTGCCAAAGCCCAGTGCTGTTTCAGGAACCAAGTGATGACATGGAGGTGATGTGTTTGGGTTGATGTGATTTATTTTGGGACAGCAGGCTGTTTGTTTGACTCTGGTGATGTAGGATAACCCAGATGTCAATCTACCATTTAGCATTTGTTTATTTTTGTTGATACGTTTTGACAAATTTGACAAAAATGTCAAAGTTTAGTATGTCGTCCAACATTTGACAAAAATGTCTTTGTTTAGTATGTCGTCCAAAATTTGACAAAAATGTCATAGACGACTCATTTTAATTAAACAGTGCATTTGTATGTGAAAGTTACTGTTAAAAAAAGGTGTGAAGTGACCATTGGTCCCAAAACATCTTCACATTATCAAATCTGGCCCTCGTTAAAAAAAGTTTGGACACCCCCGGTCAAAAAGCTTCAAAATTTAAATCCACCCAAAATTGGCAGAAAGAAAATTTTGTGGTTCAACTTGTTAAAACAAAGAATTATCTTACAAAAACTTTCCAGACCTGGTTTAACAAACAAAGCTTTCTGCATCACAGTGTTAGGTTAATGCAACAATGTTATATTGAGTGACATCAGCGTTCATTCCACTGTAGATTCACATTTAGGCCTAATTATGTCAACATTATGGCTTTTTTACTTTCTTAAATATGAATATTTTGCGGTTTCTTTGCTCCATATAACAAGAGACATTTGATGACAATGGACGTCACAATTAGTCGATTCAATGAGTTCACAGGTTCATCAAATCTTGATAAAAGAACAATGTTGACATCAGGCAGTACTTCTAAATCAGAGTCAGGTAAACGACCGAGGCTCAGAATAAGCACTTTGTTCCCAACCATGTGAAAATAATAATTACAGAGGCAACGTAAGGGATATTGTGAAAGTTCACAAAGAACCCTCAACACAATTGTTACTTCACTAAACAATGGCAGCTTTCTTCTTTCAGCAGGTCTTCCTCACATGTGCAAGGGTTTACAATAATAGAAATCTTACTTCACTTTGATTAAGTACACAGCAAAATCGGGAGTGTTAGCTCAACTCCCACAGTGTTCATTTTAACACTTTTACTGACTTTATATAGTTCTCATGGATTTTGAGTTAAAATTACACTTTGTAAAGTGTTAATATTTTAACTCTTTAATAGTGTTAAAATGTGACACCCTTAGTGTTGTTTTATGACACCACATAAGTGCACTTTTAACTGGAAATTGTGTTTGAGTGTTAATTTTAACATACAGTGTTATTTTATGACACATTAAAGTGTACTTTTAACCCTAAAATCGTGTTATTTCCTTTCTCTAGTATGTTTATTAACATTCATTGTTTTGTTTTACGATACATGACAAGTGCATTCTGTGTTTGTTGACCAAATCTGAAAATTCTTGTTGTCACCTGCACGGCTACAGAAACTTATCATAAGTTCAAATGTGTTGAACAGCAACAGTGATCAAGTAATAACATCATTCAAACATACATGTCTTTTTGTTTTGTTTTTTATTCAAAAAAATAAATACTCATCGTATGACAGGTCGAACACGTAGTGGGATGTAAACAGTTATGTCATCGTTCTCTGTCAGTTTCTCTGCAGCTTTTAGAAGTCAGGTGTTTTGCCTCATTGATAACCTTGGGCCTGAAGGTTGTGTCCCACTCCTCAAGCATCTTGGAGGCTGTTTCAGCTCCAAACAGCAGAAGGGAGTCTTGATTATATAAGCATATAAATACACACCATTCAAATACACCATGTAAATAAATGAAATGGACAACTCACCAGCCTTTGACAGATGTTTTAAAGTCATCTGTGGTTCTCTGTGGGTCACGCACTAGGTCTCGGCGATATTGAAAGGTCATCTTCATCTTCTGAAACACACTTGCTTCATCCTGAGAGTGAATGAGAAATGATATGACTTCCCTGCAGGCATCTCCATCAAGCTGCTCAGGCAAAGTGGCTGCCAGTCCAGTCTTCTGCACTTTGGTGCTTGTGCTTGAGCCACAGTAGCTGTCTAGGTTGGTCTTTTTACTGTATTCCTGGACATAGTCTTACAGCGCCATGTTAAATATCCAGTGCCTTTCTCCGCATCATAGAAGTGCTCCTGTTAAGATATTCATAAAACATCATTACAAAAGTCTTTTTTTGTCTTTACAGCAGAGTGAAACTTTGTAGCAACAGTTGAAACTGTAACTCAAGTTTCACCTATTCTGTTAGACTTCGGTGGTGTCAATTATTTTTTTTTAAATACAATAAAGTAGGAATATCAACACTATTTTAACAAGTATCTTTGATCAGCAATCATTTGAACTAAACTCCCAAAACCACTGCCAGTAAAACTGGTCTGTTTTCTGGAACTGAACTTTTTTTAAACATACACACAACTTACATAGCTCTTTGGAGAAAAGGTATCCTTTAGTAAAGGGAAGAGTGTTATAAATTCCCAGGGCTTACATCTGGGAAGGCATCCTCCTTTAGAAACAACATCTCCAATCAACTCCATCTCTCATCTTGCCAGTCGGCCCCTCCTCCTGCAGTCTCTCTCACGTGAGGTCGCACCACACACGCGCGCGCACACACACACACCGAGAGGTCGCGCTTGGCCGCTAATAAACGGTAAATGCTCTATATCCCGCTAATTGTACAGTGTTCAAATTAGATAGCCGAGTGAGTGATGTCCCTAAAACTACAATAACGCCGCCACCTCTTCCCTACATTGTTGCGCAGTTTTACGTTTCACAAAAAAACTCACCATCATCGTTCATCCACCTCAGGTCACCGTAAAACATTTATTTTATTTTAACACTTGATATTTGGCCAGATAAATAAGTTGCCAGTGGATAAATGTGTTTTAAGGAAACATGAATCTCAGCCTGCCTCAACCAGGTCCATGACAACTCAGTTGTTTTACACCCCATAATATGTTATCACGACAGGTAGCGCCAGGGCCGTGGGTTTTGCGGCAAAACAAAGAGGAAGTGAATTCTTCAAATGAAAACACACCGTTTTTCTCTATTTTCTCTATTTTCTCTATTCACAGGAAAAACTGAGAAAACGATCTCACTCGGAGCCGGGCTCTCTCTTTGGTCCGTCCCTTTACCTGGTCCCCCACCACAACAAGGGTGCGCGGAACCAACGATGTATTACACTAAGAAAACAAAAGACTAAAAGTTATAATTAAACATAGACTAAAAAAACATAATTAATAAATTAACAATACAACTTAAACACATAATTAAACAATAACATGTAATATAATTAAAAACATAAATTCCATAATTAAAACTACACGGTTACAATATGTTATCACGACTTCATACAGCGATTACCATCCGGTAGACGTAAATATATTCGGTTCTTACCTTCTTTAAGCCATATAATGCACACAAATCTTTTCTTTTCCGTCTTCTCCTTTTTCCGGAAGTTGACTGAAAAAGGCGCGCTGCGCGTGTCCAAACCGGATGTTGTGATCAACTGCACCAGGAGCGAATGTAACTCAATCACAGGTGTAAACATTTAACTCACTTAGTTGACAACTCTCGCAGATCTTTTTTATCAATACAAGTGTTAAAACAACACCAAAATTAACCAACTCTAAATTATTAACACTGAAAAAACAACAATACACATTTACTGTGTACGATTGTATTTGATGTTGTTTAATGTGAAGTAAGGATTAATTTAAAGTCGTCTTCTCTTTTGGGTAAATTACATGAACTGATTGATTAATGAACTAATAACAGGATATCCTTACATTACTGTTACTGCATGACGTTTATTTTTCTGAAATGTAAAGATCAGGGTTATTTATCCCTAAGCATATCATATTTCTCACTAACACCACACTAACAATTCAAAAGGTACTTAGCATTTAGTACAGTATGGATTCTGAATCTTTTAAATCAACTTTTTTTTAAGCAAATTTAATTTTGAAGGTACAAAAAATGTTGAATACTTTTATTACTTCCACTTAAGTGTGGTGCTTAAAGAACTTCTTCAACTTCTACTGAGTACTTGTACTTTTACTCAAGTCTTGGTCTCTAGTACTTTATACATCTCTGCCAATAAATCAGTTTATACTCTGACTCTTACTATACTCGGCCTGAGCTTACTGTAGACGTACGGACTATTTACCACACAGATGGAGACCACAACCTCACCATTTCACTACTGTGACACAAAAGAACTGCACAAACTGGAACTGAAGTGTTATGAGTTGATATTATTGCACACACAATTGACAATGAAAGCAGGATGATGGACATTTTTACAGTAACTTGAATATGAAATGAAAAAAATGACTACATAAACATGTTTTGCTCCACAGACACTGTAAATTAACTTCACAGAGTAGAAGATGAGATTTCATTAAACAAAGGTATATGACAAACAATATATAAAAAGGATAGAAAAAAACACATACAATAAAATACATCAGGCTCATTTATCTTATCTGTATTATTAGACTGTAATGTGGGTAATGTGGGTAATGTTTCCAGATGTGCAGCAGAAAGTAGCATGTCGCTAAGCTAACACCAAACTTCACTGTGTTCACTATGTTCCAAACTTAAAGTTGTACATTTGGTGGTGGTGTGTGATTTTCTGGGATGATGACAACACATAACAACAACAATATTGTATTATATTATATTATATTCTATCTTAATTGTGCCTTCAAATGGGCCCGTAAATAGTTCACAAGTTGTGACAAAAAAGCACATGGAGGTTTATGATTTTGTTAAAGGTCCAGTGTGTAACATTTAGGAGGGTTTATTGTAACATTTAGGAGAGTTTATTGACAGAAATTAAATAATACTATATCTATGTATGTTTGTGTACAATCGCTTTAAAATAAAAATACAAATATGTTTGACTTTTGTAACCTTAGAATAAACCTTTTCGATTTACTTTTGGCACTTTTCTATGATACAGTTTGAGCAGTACTCCAGGTGCTTTGGTATCGGACACGTCATTTTCCATTACTATAGCACCTCCTCTACATGGGCGGGGTCGTCATAGCGCGGCTGTACTAGTGGTGGTATGGAGCAATGTTTTTTTTTTTAAAAGGGGAGTGTCTATTTTGAGAGCATACAATGATACTTTCAAGCTGATAGCCATTTGCTGGTCATGGTAATGTGGCAACATAAAAACAAAGAAAAGAAAGAGGGAAACAGGATAATCTCCCACAAATGACTGTTGTTCTCACTGGGGGCCTGCCTGCTGTGGGACTGCTTCTGTCGCTGCCCTATAAGTAAATCTGTGCGCTTAACTAAGCGCGAGGACTTTTCAGTATGAAGTCATGGATCTTCTGGTCCTTCAAATACATCATAACAAAGGCCTCGAGTAAAGAAAGTGAGTGATTTAAAGCTGGAATGTACTTGAACTTGTTTTTAAAACTGACTGCACTGAGTGATATCCAGATAAAACATCTTCCATGTTATTCTATGTCTTGCTTTCAACATGGTTTTCTCATTGCCACAGGATGGTAACAAAGACAACTTGATTTATAGCACAAAATAACTGTGATTGAGGGAAAATGACCTGTGTCATGCCACTGCTGCATCTTTTAAATAAAATAGGATCTACTCAGGACAGACACATTGCCTGTTGCCCTACAAATCAACAGTTTTTACTTTGAAATAAGTACAAATATACACGTGTGAACCACAGAGCATGAAGGTGCTCTGTTCATAATGACCACACAATGTTGCTATATGCACTCTGTGGAAACGTCTACAGAGAAGAAACCACTGTCGTGTGTGGTTTAACAGCAGCGTAAATTGTTTCCATGATGCAGACACACAACCAGGCTACTGTGACCTGGAAGGACAAGGGATAAGGACAGTCACTCACTCATTGTCCACTGCTTTATCGTCCACATGAGGCTCGTGGGGGGGGGGGGGGCTATAGCCAGCAAGGATTAGCAACAGTGGCTCAGTGGAAGAGTGAGTCATCTTTCAACGGGAAGGTTGTGGGTTCAATTTCCAGCTCCACTAGTCTATATGCCGACACTTTGCCCCATGTTGCTCCTGACAATTGTGCCAGCAGTGTGTGAATGGGGATGATGCTGTATGTGGGAGTGAATGTGGGAGTGAACGGGTGAATGGCAAAGCAGTTTTGAAAGGGTCTAGAAAAGACTTCAAAATCACTATATAAATACAAACTATTTACATAGGATGAAAGGCGAGCTATTTATCATCTTATTTTGTTGTGGGTGTCGGATGGAACCCAAGCTACTGTTGTCCAAACCCTTTTTCCTAACTGGTTCCCCTGGGAAAGCTCCTGGCTCAGGTGTCAGGTCATCCAGACCCAGACACATTGACTTAAGGTGAATCCTCAGGAAGTTGTGTCAGACATTTTATGAACATAATTCACCAAGGCTTGTGATTAAAGGGTGTTTTGTGCAATTGCATAGCCGTGGTAGCGGCAGTGTCTTGGGGGTGTTAAAGCAGATGTTGAGTCTGAGAGTTGTTGCTGTCTGGTTCATCTCCATCTCAACGACTTCTATACATTATCCACAATGCAACTTAGCCTCAAGTACAGCTAAAGGAGCAAGATACAGAGGAGCATAAACATATGACCACAAGTCTACACAATGCATTATGGGTAAGAAACAGTGTATGTAAACATAACTTTGTTGGTTCACAAAAAAAAAACACCTTTAAAGTAAGATTTCACACAAGGATTCTCTGTGTGGTCAGGAGAGAAAAACAACAGCACCAGCACCACTCTATGTGGGCAATGCAGGGATATTTGACCCAATCTAAAGTAAAGGTGGTTCTCACGAGGGTTATGGTGCGTTCACACCCAGCATGTCAGTCATTGTGCTCGACAAACAGCTCGAATCAAGGGATACAGACGTTATGGGAAGGACGTACATGCTTACGGACTGCAGGTGAATATATTTTCACCACATTTTCAAATATTTCAACAAAGAACGAAGCAAAGCATTTTTGTGGGGATAAATTCCCACTTTGCAAAAAAAAACAAAACTGCATCGCACTCAGTGTGAACGCACCCTTACAGACCAGACCTTAGACTGTGGGTAATGGAATGGTGAAACATTGTCCTCCCTTGTCCTTTTAAGAGCCATCGATAGACAGTTCTGTACATCCCTTTGTCTATCGATGGCTCTGCAGCGACATGGCCAACCACAGAGTGAATCAGTGTTCCATCTAATCCTTGTTGTGTGTTTGGACCTGCACGCCCCTCTTCTTCACCCTCAGCAGCTGCCGGACTCAGTTCTGGAAAGAGTTCCAGAGCCTCTGCAGGATGTTAGAACTCTGCTGCTGCTCTTGCTTTTGCCTGTGTTCCTGATGACTCTTGCTGTGATGAATGTGGCTCTGGCTGTGCTCCCTGATCTTGTTGTGGTGCGGCGGCGGCAGTGTAAACGAGTTGTGGTACGTTGCAGCTGAGAGAGAAGATGAAACATGAGTGAAAACGTGTCAAAACATTGTACAGTTGTGTTACACTGAACACTGTAATACTAATACTTACGACTCGTGCAGGCGACTTTGGGAGTGTCCCATTGGCCGTTGGCACGGCAGCGTATAGTGGGCGTGTATCTCTGGATGAAGCCTTCTTTACAATGATAGCGGAGCAGGGAGTTGATCTCATAACGCGGCTTCATGGCCCCAGATACTCGTGCATCCTTCACCACAGGTGGCTGCCCACATGACACTGGATCGTAGGAAACAAGTAAAAATGACATTACGGTGCAAAGACTCACTGCCTGGTTCACTAATAACAAAATCCTAACTGGGGTGAAAAAGCACTGTTTATTACTGAGAAGTTTTTGGTGGAGGCTTTTCTAAATAAAATGATAAATGAGGTTCTCCTCTTCTTGTTACTTCAGGCACTTAAGTCAAGCTACGCTGCTTCCCTTTCCTCTAACTCAGTCATGCCCAGAGACTGGGTCAGGACCCACAGACAGTTCACTTTCATTTATTTGAGATTTATATCTACAGTACAACCTCTGAGCCACATTAGGAGCTTGTTCATTTTCCAGTGCAACAACAGTTTCAACAGCAAGCCACACAAAAACTGATGGCTCACTAGAAAAGTTCCAGCTAAAGAACATCTGAAGTTTGTAAATCTATCATCTGTGAGGTGTGCCAGTGAAACGACCCCTGCAAAAGCCAAGTTAAAGAAAATACTTTAGCTTAAAGGAATACTTCACCGATTTGCATTTAGCTTTGTATTACGAGAATAGGGGTAGTATTTTTGAAAAATTGTGCTTCCCAACCTCCCCTGAGTCGAGAAATATCTTGGTTTTTTGTTACGTGCCCACCAGTGAAACTTGTGAGTCTGAGCCTTGAAACTGCAAAACTAATTACGCACTTTTTAGAGTCGCTCGTAGGGGGACGGGACATTATTCCCAGAATATAAACAGTGTCCGCCATCTTTGCTAACAGTTACGCTAACAGGACCAAGTGTCACTGGTGGGCAACAGCTCCTTTAGCTTGTGTTAGCTTGTGTTAGCTCGTTATGGCAACAACACACAGCGCTGCAGGGTGACGAACAGCCTCTCTTATTATGGTGACTCTCACAAAAGGGAAGATAAGTCAAAATATGCAGGGTGACATGAGAGATCTTCACCTGCGGCTCGCTAATGCTAACTCAGCAATACGCTAACATACCTCCTAGGACACACACACATACACAGCTCGTCACACACACCTGGCTTAGCCTGTCACACATGCACAGATTTGACTATAAAATATGAATGAGGTTGTTTTAATTTGTCTAATTTGTTTAAAAAAAAACAAAAAGTTTTGGAAACACCACCATCTTCCTGAGTCAGTTGTGACAACTGGACTTTAACTCAAGCGAGTCGAGTAACCTGCAGCTAACTCCTCCTAAACTCCTGAAGATGAAGATGACGATGACTCAGATGACTGAGAACCTTCACAAACACACCCTCCTGATTTGGTGGAGTTTAATTTAGGCTGCAAAGATTCCATATCTCTCCCTCTGCTGCCCTGTGTCAGTGTTGCTACCCCGCCACTCAAACAGGGCTTAAGATGTTTATTATCTTCAGGGGAGCGATGAGGTCAGACGCCAGATTCAAACCGTGTTCTGCTGCAATAAACATCCCAATGACCATGTGTGTGTGAGTGAGTGTGAGTGTACCTGTTCCCTTTTTGCAGGTGAAGGTCAGGTGATAGTTGCAGGGCACGTCGTTCCACTGTCCTCCCTCATGCCAGATCATCACCACACAGTCCTCTCCTGACTGGAAGAAGCTATCCGGCTGGTTGGGCCTCCAGTGGTCATATTGCTGTAACAACACAGTTTATTGTGAAACACAGAGTAATACGACGCAAGAACGTTTATAATTAGCAAACAAACGGCTGCCACTTCATCATGCTGGGAAATTTATTAACAATAATAATAATAATAGATTTTATTTGTATTGCACTTTACATTCGAACAACAACTCTCAATGTGCTACAGAGTAAAAACAAGATAATAATAAAAAAAGAAAATAGCTATGTGCTTTTCTAAAACAGGAGGTTTTGATTTAAGATGATTAATTACATAATTACCCTGCTCAAACATACACACACACATTAGTGTTTGTGCTGCCTTTCCCTGTGAGGAGAGGGGGATTATTAAGCACATGTGGCTGGGTGTAATTCATACAGAGACCAGAGAGTGGTGCTACTGAGACAACGATAAGCATGAAGAAACCAGAGGCTGTCTGAGGTTTGTACGACAGCAACATCCTCTGGTTTTACTATAGGACTGTGTATAAGTGTGAGTAATGAACACATTAATCAACACATTGAGGAACACATTGACTACATGCTTGCTATTGCACTGTAAAAAAAAAGAAGCAGTGTACGCAGCCAGAAATTTGATTTGATTTGAGCTGACGGGGACACAAATATACTGCCCACTTGAGCTTTACTGATTTAATAAACAAATTGAATTATTAGAATACTTGATCATCAATTTTAACATAAGAAGAAACTGTCAACGATTTGAGTTGTATCTGTTTGTGAATTTTTATGTTGGAAATAACTAAACTTAACTTAACTCTGCACCTTAGGCAAATCCTTTCATAATGTGTGTTTTTTTTTTCTTGAGTGGAAATTCTCTAAAGTTATTAAAGTCGTGGAGAAATGAATGCTTGAAACAATGTGCAATCTGTCCAATGTTGAGATATTTGACCATAAATGACACAATATTGTTGACCTCATGGTGTCACTAGAGGAAATGTCATCAATTCATCCTGTGGGAACTAAGAATGTCACATTTTTCAGTCTTAATAGAAGAGGTTCCGTAAGTCTTTGTCTCACCATTGGTCGTCCATCAGTCCATCGGAAATCCCTCTCAAACATCTTGTCGTTCAGACCAATCCACTGATAATCGCTACCCAGACCTGCAGAACACACCAGGCATGTTAACCGGCTCACTCTCTGCACCAAAGTCCACAGAGAAAAAAAAAACACGACTTACGATTGACAAACAGTTGTTCCTCCGGTGACAGGATGCTTGTCAGGTGGGCGCCGTGCAGCCTGCACTCCCTCTCAGCGGCGTCCCAGGTGCGACGGTGGGTGAAGTACTTGTAGCAATGAGACTGAAACTTCTGCCAATCCGATCCACACAGCTCAGTGTCTGCAGTGAAGACAGGAAAACACAGGGAACACGTGTGTGAACACGCCACAGAGACTATTGTTCAATCATCACATACGGTCCACAGAGAACGTCACGTTTGGACACATTCTGTGAGCTATTTATACAAATACCAAATGACAAATAACAAAAATAAACCAGGACGATGATAGGACCCTCGCCCCACGCAACTCGTCATATCAGATAATTCTGTTTACGTTAAAGCTTTCAAAAAGTCGAATTTTAAAGCAGTTTTCCTGCCATTTTGACGTCAACTTTATCGGAGTGCTGAGGCCACGCCTTTTGACGTAGAGAAAATCCTCTGACAGCTGTTAATCCTTAACTTGTCTAGAATATAAAGACCAAGTTTGATGCAGCTAGCTCAAAAGTGCTATAGGACCAGTTTGTTTAAATGTGTAGACTAGCCATTTTTGTTTTTCCAAAATGGCCGACTTCTGGGTGGGCGGAGCTAATGGAAGTACATTAGAAATTTGTTTGGAATCATGAGAGCAACGAGTGTACCAAGTTTGGTTAAAATCAAAACAACTATGTGCGACTTAATCTAAAATTAAACATTTAAAGCAATTTTGCCCACTTTTTCTTGTGTCAAAAAATCCCCAAAAATGACTCAAGAGACTTTGAAGTAAGCCCGACACTCTCACCAAATTTCTTCCCACGACGACTTTTGTCTGAGCATGACCTGACTTCTGGGGGCGCTAGAGAGCCCTGGGGCTTTTAGTTTTATATATGTTAACCCCTCAAAAATGAGTGCGACATCGCAGAAAAATAATAATCTCAACAGGGACAAAAGGTTTCTCGTCCTTCGTGCCAGGAGCCGTTGGCCTGGGCCCTAATTATAGTTAAGCAACAAAAAAAATTACGTTTTAACAGTGTAATGTGTGATATAGTGACATGACTGTGACTAACTAGCTCGTCCAAGAGTTTAAACTGAATGTACAGAGCAGATATATGAGGTTTCTCCCACTTCCTTCACATTATTGTTAAAAGTAAGGCTGAATTGCATTAAAGTAGAAAACTGTACATTCACATTCACTCATTATTCAGTTAGTTGGGTGGTTTGGGGTTTGTGCGTGTTTTCGCTTCCGCGTGTGTTTCAGGGTTTGTGTCGTTGTTGCAGTGTGTTTCTGTTGATGCATGTGTTTTGTTTCTTTCTGCAGATCGTTTTCCTTTTGCAGCGAGTTTCTCGCGTTGCATTCGATTTTGTTTCGTTTGTGTTTTTGCAGTGTTGAAATCTGAACCATACAAACAGGCATTTTTAACCTTCACATTGGAGAAGATAGTTAGTGTCTTTCACTTTTATTTTAGAAAGTCATTTATAAAGTAAAACACTGGGTTTGCTGCACCTACCAAAACATTTCTAAGACTTCCTACATTTCTATTCCATGTAAAGGAACCTGACCTCATCAAACTAGGTCTAAAAATGACTTGACTGCGAGAGCCCGAGTGACAGAAACTACGGCTGGCCGCTGCCCACACTTTGGGAGTCACTGCTCTTGTGGAACAAGGCTTTTAATAAACACCGTATCATTTGATATTTGTAGAGCTCGATCGTACACAGGATGTTGTCCACACTGTTGGAACTGTTGGGTTATTTCAGCTACTCAACAGCTTTGATTTATTTATTTCTCACAGAGAGAGGAGTTGAGATCCAGCAGTGGAACAATGGCCCCTCACTGAGCTCAGTAACCACCAGTTGGACTTCATTAACCCTCACAACTCTCCAGTTGTCTGCAGGTCTCTCTCTTTCATACACACACACACATACACATTAGGTTTGATATTCAAACACTTTAAACCATATAATCAGCTCTGTGCCTTGGTCGGCTCAGTAAACAATGGATGTTTTGTATCAGTGGCTTCAGGAAACTGTGCACGCCAATAAAGCAGTGATGGAAAGCTGCTGTCGAGGCTTGGGGATATTACCTATCGTCAGCCCAACTCGTCTTTATTGCTGGAAGGTCGGGTGAGGTCGACAGCTCTCCTCCTGACAGTTTAACAGTAACGAGCCTATGCCCTACTTCATCCACAAGATAAGGAAGAGTCTGACTTGAATGAGTCTGAGGGTGTATTTAGCAACACAGCTGCAAAAGCTTTCTGCTCAAAATAATAGAGCAATTATCTGTTTTTTTCCTCCTTTTTCCACTGGTGGAAAGTGACTGAAGGACAGCTGTGGCTGGGATTCTCCATCCACTAACTATTGGACTATTGTAAGTGATCAACTGGACAGAGCTCCAGTTGATCACTTACATTTAAATTTAGTAGTAGTTAAAAAAAATGATCTCAAATAAAAAAAAAGAAACATTTAAATTATAAACACGATGACAAAATTAACAACATTAACCTGTAAATAGTTCTTTATTTTTCTTTATATTTATACTTTGTGTATCACGTATGTACCAAAAAAAGTCAACAAATATTTTATAAGCAAACGAGGGAGAAGGAAAAAGCATCACGCTAACATTAGTGTGTAGTTGTATGAGGTGCTGAACAATAATAATAATAACTGCATGTGACAGGGAGACAGGCTGGGAATACGTTCACCACTTCATCTACGGAACTTTGTGAACTGCTTACTGTCCCGCAACAAAATCCTGAGAGAAAATCAGTGGAGAGACGTGAGGTGCTGATCTACTGCTGCCTCAATCTGGACGTAGGATTTCAAAAACCACAACACAAGAGCCGCTGCGACTGAATGATGGTAACATTCTAACATTGAATATGCAAACCGCACAGAAAGGGGTGGGTTTCGAACACGGGAGTCGAACCCAGCCCCTTCTTGCTGTGAGACAACATTGCTCACCACGTACTACTAACCACTGTGCCACCATATTTATGGATACTGTTGGAAGCAGCAGTGAATGAACTCTGTGGTGCTTTACAGGGCAAAACAGAGCAGTTTCATGAAAAACAACTGTCTAATGATGAGATGAATTGGCTAATATATTCGTAAAGCTGATTTTACGTCAGCCTTTTGTCCTCGTGAGCGTGTCTGATAACTGTTAACTGTACTGTAAGAGTAAGAGGCTAACAATGTGTATTTATGTATGTGTGACTATTATGAATACTATAACTAATATTTCATATATCACATATTTTACATATATACATAAATATCTTTGTGAACATATACATGTTCATTTGACTTGAGAAATAATATCAACCCTGGTAAAGCTCTGTAAATGTAAATGAGTAAATATTTGAATGTTCCAAGAAGAATGTGGCCTTATCATTCCACAATGACACTTTACTTTTGTTCCCAGAATAATGGGGAAGACACTAAATATTCATGGAAATATTCATGGAAAACATTAATCCCCAAAGTCCTCATGTTTGCCTGAGCCTCCATTAGTTTCTGAGTAATGACAGAAATATTGGACAAGAGGCTGGAACTAATCTGCTCAGGAGCCAACGCCCAGAGCTGGAGAGCAGCTGAAGACCACAGACTGCTGTAACCTACAAAGCTACATGCTGCATCCACCTGTGAGCATGTGCGTCAGCGTGCAGTCAGAGACCTAACGCAACATGTTACCTCTGCAAATATAAGGCAGAGTAACAGTGTCTGTGTGCCGTTATCAAGCCTCTGTGTTGGTAGCTGGTCACGCAGTTGACGTTCAGTACGGTTGGAAACCTATACATAAATAAGCTGCATTCACATGGGGTTGTTTTCCTGTCCATGAGACACACATTTAAACGGTTTAAGGGTTTCTGACAGTCCTGATGTACACAAAGCGTCCATTTGAAGGTGTCTCGTTGGACATGGTGACTTGTTCTCCTCCTGGTCTTACAATAATCCAATACCTTACTGGCATTAGCTTTCACAATCACTTTTGTTTTGGCTGACGTGTCACTACCGGGGCTCAAGTATTACATATTAGGCCTTTAATTTAGGTCTTACTTGTGTAACTAAGGCTAAAATTCATAAACATCAGCTGCCATAAAATCAGATTAGTTGAACAATATTGTTTATTGTTTAAATACAAAAGCTGTGGTTTTATTGGTACAACCAGTGTATTTCCAATCAGTGATTCATGTTTAATGTGTGCCAGGTTTTGGTATTTGGTGCTTCATGCACCACAGAGAATCATGAAGTGTTCCATCTGTGAGTAACAACACAAAACAAGCCTGACTGGAACCCACAGAGGCTTTCTGTGGATCGTCACCTATAAGCTGGACTGAGTTTGTCTTACCATGTCCCTGATGTGGGACAATTTGGTGCAGGAGAGTGAGCAGTTTACAAAGCGTCAGACATATTCTAATGACACTGTAGACTTAAAGGAATACTTCACCGATTTGCATTGAGCTTTGTGTTACAAGAACAGGGGCAGTATTTTAGAAACAATGTGCTTCCCAACCTCAGTTTCCCCTGAAATGAGAAACATCTTCATTCTTTTTCTTTGTTACGTGTCCACCAGTAACACTTGGTCCTGTTAGTGTAACTGTTAGCAAAGATGGCGGACACTGTTTACACTCTGGGAATGAGGTCCCGTCCCCCTACGGCATGGGTGTCAAACTGGCGGCCCCCGGGCTACATGCGGCCCTCCAATCGATTACATGTGGCCCGCCCACCACAAAATTAATTAGCTAGCAATATTTCTTATAATAGTAATAAGGCATTCAGTTGTAATTATTGCTTTATTAAATGTATTACACTCAACATTAAATTACATATATTTAAGCTGTTTTAATTACAGTTATTCTCACCATTATTTGCTAAATGTTCTATTTATTTATCATAAATAGGTTTTTATTGTGAAGTATACATCATTTTATATCAAAACATGCTCTTTTACTTTGAAATTCTGTCTCGTATCATGATGAATATCTTATATTGTCCACCCCACTACAGAACACTTTATTTCTCTAGACCGGCCCCCTCTTGACCAAACTAGATGCTCATTGGCCCCCAGGTCCTTTGAGTTGGACACCCCTGCCCTACGGGTTAGCGCTGCAGTTTCAAGCCTCGAACCAAGTGACCTAGTGTCACCGGTGGGCACGTAACAAAGAAAAGAATAAAGGTATTTCTCATCTCAGGGGAAACTGAGGTTGCGAAGCACAATTTTTCAAAAATACCACTCCTATTTTAATAATACAACGCTAAATGCAAATCAGTTAATTATTCCTTTAAGCAGGCGCAGATTTTATTAGCTGATCCTTGTGTTCACGGTCCAGTGTGTAATATTTAGGAGGGTTCATTGATTCAGAAATTACTACATACAAACAAGAATAGGAAGAACAACTTCTTTTTTGGAACGTGAAGGCCACCGTAGTTGCCTGATACATTTGGGAAGGGGAGGGGTGAGTTACTGTGTTACTATTTGCAGTCTTACCATTAGATGTCAATCATTTTTACATACTGGTCCTTTAAACAGCAACATTATACAGTCGCTGCTGACAGTACCTCATGCAACTACACTCGCCCTTTAAGTGTAATCTCAAAGCTAAAGACTGACTGTGCTGACCTTGTTCACAGAGCTCTCCTGTGTAGCTGGGCAGACATAGGCAGGTGAAGGAGTTGAATCCATCCAGACAGGTGGCTCCGTTCAGACACGGGTTGGACTGGCACTCATCGACGTCTGCAGATGCACAACACAGGCCTGTTATTATCATCCGTCTGTCATTGCGGGGGTTATTGTGCTGGACTGCACGAGATATGTGTGTGTACCGGTTTCACAGAGCTGCCCAGTGTATCCAGGTGCACACACACAGATGTTTTGTGCTCCCCTCTTGTAACAGGAGCCTCCATTGTGACACACAGTGATTGAGCACGGAAGGGGATCTAGAAAAGTGATAAGAGGCAAAACAGAGACGCTTTAAAATCATGCTTGTGAGTGTGTCGGCAGCAGAGTGTGATGTTCTGTCATATACTGGAAGTAAAACTTGGTGTGACACAATCTGTCATCTCAGTGTAAAGACTGACAACATGATGACAGTGAGCCTTCCTCTTTGAACATTAAAATTCAAATACATTCACCCTCGCAGTGCCTTGCACAGACACTACAGGGGGAGGGGACCCTGAATAAAGGGCACCTTCTTTGCAATTATTTATTATCAAAAACATCGACATTACAGCAGACAGGACGACCTGTCCAGGGTGCGACCCTGCCTTTCACCTTATGTCAGCTGGGACTGGCACCAGACCCCCATGTGGAGGATAAAACGGTAGACGATGAATGAACGAATGAATGAGTGAGTGATCAACATTATAGCAGCAAATCATGCACTTACTCACATATTTATTGAGTTCAATAAGCACACACTGATGAGGATGTTTAATAGGCCCACTCTGGATGAAAATCCCTATCTGTGCATGTCCATGCAACCTTGAATATGCATAAGTGCCAAATTTGTGCAGTTTCCTAATTCCCAACAGCATTTTCCCCTCCAAGTGATCCTCAGAGTCAATTTTTTGCCAGGTCACTGTGACTTTGACCACCAACATCTAACTGGTTCATCACAAAGTTCAAATTCAAAAGGATTCTCTCAAGATATTTCTGAGATATTGCTTTCAAGAGGAGTTTTCACGTACCTGTGACATCCACACTGACCTGTACAGAGTAAGCAGAGTCAGTGCTGTTCTGAAGTTGCTCCATGGCAGTCTCAGTCTCTACCGGGATCTGAGGACGCGACTCCACCAGACTGGGGGCAATCTCTTTGTCATAGTCCACAAAATTCACCTCTGGGAGAAGGGTGGCAACCGGGTCGGGGGAAAGTGCCCACTCTGGGATGGAGTGGGGGCTATGGTCAAAAGTGTTCAGGGACGACGTGGGGGACAGTGTTGACTGGCTTACATACTCAGAGGAACTTGGGGTGGACTGCTCAGTCGGGTCTCTGTAAGGCTCGGTGGATTGTCTGGTATGGTCGACTGAAGTGGTGGATTCAGGCTCAGTGGGAACAATGGGATGTTTCTCATCATATGTGGCAATAAGGGATTGATGTGTGGAGAAGTTTGATGAGCTATCTTCTCTGGTTGTGTCCTTCATGTGTGCAGGTAGAGTGGTTTGCTCTAAAACAGATGCCACAGCTGGTAAAACAGTAATAGCAACCTCTCCAGGAAGGTCAACCAGATCATCTTGTTCCCCAGAAGCCTCCCCCTCTCCGAACAGAGGCTCCTCACCTGAGCCTGTTTCTGTAATCGTGTCAACAGCTGGTAAATCCATAGGGACTTCTGTGACTTCAGTACCTGTTGCTGCTTGAGGCTGCTGGGTGTGAAGGGGATAATAATTAGGTGGTAATGTGCTGGTAAGCTCCAGTCTTTCTGGTTCATCTTGTCCTGAAGCTTCATCTTCTCCAGAGGCAGATCCTTCTAAGTCTTCAGTCTGGGTTTTAATGGTGGTTTCTTGTGACCGTGTGCCTGGGACAGAAGTAGGAACCTCAGTCCCACCAACTTCTGCCTCATCAGTCATCATACCCAAGTGCCCGTCTCCAGCAGGTGTGGGCAAAGCATCATTTGCAGAGCCCTCTTGTGTACCACCTGCAGTACCACAGTTTGCAGAACCTCCCGTGTCCTCACAGATGGAGACATTGTCAGTAACAGGTTGGGAGACACTGTGGAGGGCTGGTCCTGATGGTGTTGTAGATACTGAGGATGAGACGAGGTGTGCATTTGGGCTTGAGGTGGTGGTCTCTTCAACTGGTTCTTGAGTTCTGACACTCTCGAAGTCAGTAAAGACATACGGGACTGTGTAGGCATCCACGACTGACTCTGTAACCACATCTGGGTATGTATCTGCAAGGTCAGTGACTGTAACGCTGGTTTCCTCTGTCTGTGGCCCCTCTGTTTGGACTTCTATGAATTTGTAGTCAAAAGGAGTGACACTTTCCACCTCCTCCTTCACCTTGTTCTCCTCCATGTCCTCATTTCCTACCCGAACAGGAGTAGCCGTCTCAAACTGATCCCCTCTAGCTTCTTCTGGCTGCTCTGGCTCAAAGGTCACCTGGTTAGATCAAAGGAAAAGATCATTAATGTTAATTATGCTCAGTTAAACTAGGAAACTGTTGACAACAAAACCAAAGGGGACGTCTACCCAGACGATCAAGCTCTAGAAGAGCTGGGCAATCGTTAATTCGAGCTGACAATGGGTGAAAGGCAGGATACACCCTGGACAGGTCACCAGTCGCAGTGGGGAAATCTATTATTATTAGCTGGGAACTGGGTCCACACATTTTACAGAATTTGCTGCTCATATATGACGAATGCAATGGGATAATGTCTAGTTAGATAAGTTCATAATAGCTGGAGAATCTTACTGAGTAACCATGTGAGGGGTGGCAGCTGGGTTGTGTAGCAGGAGGCAGAACACATGCCCACTGTCTGTGAATTATCCAGAGCTCCAGACATGTGCTCTCACTTACAGCCCTTGTTGACAATTTCTAGAGAATGTCCAGATTTGTCTCCCACTGAACCAAAACTGTCTCATCTCATCTCAGTCAGTTTAGCTGTTCTCAGTTGTTCATTCCACTTAAACACTGTGTTGTATTTCAGTCACTCAATGTCTGTCTGGAATGTTAGCTTTTATTTTTGAAGGCAAGACCCTGCACAAGTGTCAAAAAAGGCCTAATCCAAATGCTAACCCAGTCAGAGGTATGGATTAAGTTTATCTGCAGTCAAATTAGACAAACAGTATCAAACTGTACTATGGATGCATGTAGCTAATCAACAAAATCAGAATCAATGGAATTAAACAAGGGAACATAAAACTGATGGGAATAAACTGTAATAGTTCTACAAGTCCTCAGATTACCTCATGTTTTCCATTGACAAAGCTGACAGTTGGAGGCAGGTTGATGGGCACAGGCTCAAGAACGTCTGTGTCTCCACTGAACTGGACAGCCTCACTGGTTATATGTGAAAAGTCCGTGATCTGAGGAAACTGCAACTGGGCGCCACCCATTCTGTTCGCGGGCTGGTTCAAAATTTCCAGGATATGATCGACTACAAAAAAGCAAAAAACAACAAGAGACAGAGTTTAAAAAAGTCAGTACAAACAAGAAAAGCAACTGAAAATACCATCTTGCTTTTTATTTTAATCCAAACAGGATTTACTGTCCATGATGATGATCCACTAGCTGTGGTAACCAATGATCTTAGGGAAGAGAAAGCCTTTTACAGATTAGACTAAAAACCCGGGTGGACAATTTGCGGTTGTCGGTTGACTTGAGTGCACGTTTGATGAAGGCAAGGCATGGGTGTCATTATAGTACACATAAAAATAGCTAATGGAGCGATGTGATATGATTTTATATGATGCATTGCGATAAAAAGAATTTGGTAATTACTTCATTGCAGTAAAATCTTAATCCCAAATAAATTACATCACTTAAAATATCTTTTCTGCTAAGCTGAAAAAACAGTTTCTGATCAAATGTAAAGTAAAATGGTTTTAGTGTGTATTGTGATGCAGACATGGTCGGGATAATCGTGACATTAGAGTTTTTATATCATCCCAAGCCCATTAGCGACAACAGGCTACACTTTGACACAATGCACAATGTTTTGATTATCATTATCATTATCATTAAAACATCATGTGCATGTCTTAGGTTACAGGATACAGAGAGGTGACAGATACAGAATAAAGCACTTTTGTAAGCCACAAATTGATTTTGATGCTACATCAATAAAGCTTGAGCAGGTCTGAAGCAGGTTGAGAAGAGTGATAGAATAAGAGGCTGGACGAGGGAGAATATTGCGACCTAGTCCTGTTACTGTCGGACCACTAAAAGCCCCGGTATACTTCCCCGCACAACATGCTTGGACGCAATGCGCAGCATGTGCTTGACGTGATTTGCTTCATCAACGTGCAGCCCAGATTTTGGAATCACGCGCAAAGAGCATGTTGGGCGCTCGTGGACAGCACATGCACAAACTAAATTTCCGCAAGGATAGTCATCCGAGCCTCGATCTGGTGACCCTGGAACCGGTTGACACCCTGAGGGAGTTGTAACATCGTTCTATTCTTCTTTGCTAGGAATGCGTCCTATTCCCTGCATCCAGACTTATACCGCCACCCGATGGTGAAGTCAAATACGACAGGACCCTGATACGCGAGTATACCAGGGTCTTGGATGTGCGAGACATTGTGCGTCGCGCACTTGGGCGCAGAAGTACAGTATACCAGGGTCTTAAATGCAAATAATCTAGTGCGTCAGGCCATGTTATAGCTCATTCATCTTGTTCATAAACCAAGTGACTCAAACAACGTAAATACAATCAGCTATAGGTTATGTAAGCCGGGTTGGAAATGCAAGCTACGCGAACTAAAGACCCGTCATTCTTTTATCAGGGTCTTTTTCAGGGTTAGTGTTCGTTTTGCATTTATTGAAAAACAAAACAATGTAATCATATTTGTATAAAATGCTATAACATAGGCTACTGTACCTGGTCAGAAGACATGGTTGTTTGTATATTAGAAGTCCTGCTTCAGAGTTCACCGGTGTCGTTGGCTTGTCAATAAATTCACAAATGATACCTTTTACCCATTGTTTGGGGGGTTTCAAGCCTCATTTTACAGTTAGCACACTAATGTTGTGAATTGCAGACTTAAAATTTGATGCAGTCATCTGATTTGAATTGATCATTGTGACAATGTAGTGTAAGGATGAGGACGTCACACCCAAAAAAGGTTGTGGCCACGAGTATAGATCTGTACCTGAAGTTGATAAATGGGACTGCCCATATTTAATTTAAATTAATATGAACCTCAGTGTGATGATAGAGTGTACCATTGACATTACCATGTTTTGCCCATTGTAAGAGAAGAAGAGGGTTTTTTTTAGATTGACATTTTCACCAAAACTGAATGGAAACATACTTAGGGGACCAGTTACCCGTCACAAAACAATTCAGATTAATCTGTTAAAAACTGGAGACAGGAAGTTGCTAACAGAAGGACAAACTTACAGATAAATCCACACCAACATATAAGCTCCTTGGCACCGGTAACAACAACAACAAGTGAAAAGTGAGACCTAAGACAAGTTAAACAGCTGATAGTCAGGTCACAGCCAATAAGAACCAATGCAGGTAATTATGTCGTCATATTCAAAGGTCTCCCTTTCTTTCAGAGAGTTTTCAGTCTAAAATATCACCAGTAGTGTTTTCAAACAGCTCTGGATCTGGCAGGGTAATGTGGACAGCAGGCATATCCAGAGCAGAAGTGATGCAGTGGGTACATGAATAAGTGTGGATGTCGCCTCAGTCTTGTTTTTGTCCCCCATGATTCCACAAGACGCTAATTTACGATGTGGACTAAAATGAGCCAAAGTGCATATCTGCATGGTAAACAGTCAGGCCTGTGTTGCTTATGATGAAGGTCAGTCTGTGGCAGGAGCTGCTCTCAAACAATGCACGCTTGTGTGTCTTTATTAAGACTCTATGTCCACATGGAGGCTGTTTTGTGGGAACACAGACGCGAGTTTAGTTACTGTATCAGCTCATTTGTGATTACACTGTGACCCAACATGTTGGCCAAAGACTAAAAAGCCTCCGCGGGACTCTGAACTTGACACCACGTGAAAGATGTTTTAATCAAAACACTCTCTGGTGCTCTGGTGGACCTCACGTGAACAAGAACATGCTTCATGTGATGGTTTAGGCCATTAACATTTCAATAAGAACCCTGCCTTCTGTAGGTTTAACTGATCAATTACGGTGGAACTGGGAATTAGATCTTGGACAAATCTGAAAATCCTGCAAACCTGCCGTATAATGCAGCTTCATTATGTCGGAGAGAATGAACCAAATCTGACACTGTCAGTCAACTGTCAAAAAGTGTAACAAGGAACTTCATCAAATCATTTGTTGTCATTGTTTGATTATTCATTAATGAGATTGAAGTAGATATTTGTCATTTTGGAGAAAATGCTGAAGCATTCTGTTAATAATGGTGGACATGATGTTTGGGTTAGGGTTAGTTGAAGCCCTAAAATGTACAAAATACTTGGTAAATGAGGACAGAAGAGAGTACATGTTTTTACCGAGTTCTTTGAGTTTCCAGATAGAAATAGAAACAGCAGTAACTTCAACCAGAGGCTCCAGTTTTGGGCCCCTGAGGTAAATTGTGCATGTTAGACTTGTTTGGTCATTTGTCTATGAGGTACATTTCTGAATTCATTGTTACTTGTTTTGTGGATAGGTTTCTTAGAACAAGAGTAAAGGTCAGCACTCGGTGGTTTGTTCACGGGGCTTTCTACAGACATTTAAGGCCCAATACACAACAATCTGCCTCAGCAGATATCAGGATGTAAAAAGCAGAATGTGACGTCACGCTGTGTTTATACTGGGCTTCTGTTTTTGGTAGCCGGTCTGGCAGTTGCATTTGATTACTGCAGGAAACACCAGAGCCTGTTTATAAATATGTTCTGTCCAGATGGGGGTTGTTTACCGTGTTCATGGGACCGGCAGAGTTGAAAGATCCCCCGCCATGGTCATGGCAACGTTTCCTGAGAGCTCCAAAGTTCCCGATGTGTTTGTGAGTGATTGTGAGTTAAGAGACACAACGGGTAACGGACCAGTAGATCCAGTAGAAGGTGACTCTCTGGAACCACCCTCAAAAAAGCTTGTTTTTCAGCGGAAAAGTCCTCAGTGATAAGACTACAGTTAATATTGGTCTGTCAGAAGAACCCATAAAAGACTTAACTTGGATGTATCACATTATCTTACATGTCTGTTCCCATTGTTGACTGGTTAAAATATGCATAATGTGGTGTAGACTAATGGTGTTGCACACCAGACCTTGTGTGTGTGTGTGTGTGTGTGTGTGTGTGTTTTGTGCACTGAAAAGAAAAAGAAGGTGAAGTGAAACATGATTTACTCAGATATACTTGACTTGCTTTTCCCCATGGAGACACTTTGATGTGTTTACAATATGTAAAGCTAAAAAAATTGGCCGAGTGGACTTGACTGACTTCATAACTTTCCACATCTGGCTCTGCAGCGTGTGTGTGTGTGTGTGTGTGTGTGTGTGTCTGTCAGCACACAAACACAAAGGTAGCAAAACTGTTTCCTATATGAAGACAACAGAGGAAGAATAACTCGAGTGCGGCGGTTTATTGTAACAAGTATGAGGTCGTTGTGAAAGATGAATGTTTCTGCGGAAACACTGAAGTGATGTTGAGTGTATATATGTTATAGGTCGTACGGGTGGAGATATAAGCTGAATATAAACTGTCGATCCAACAAAAACTAAAACAACATGTGCAGAAGGGGTTCGATGCACGTGACAGGCGACCAAATGAAATTGATTACTATTATCATTTCTTTCTAGAATTAATCTAGAGGCAACTATGCATTGATTAAAAACCCTTTATCACCCACGTACTACAACTGGCGTTCACTCCACCATCAAGTGACTCTGTTATGAAACAAACACACAAACTCGTGGAATCATTAGAATCAGTTGATTAAAAAGACTTGTTTGCAGAATGGTTCAGTACTTCCTGCACGACCGGAGCACAGACTCCATCGGACACAGTCGCTGAACTGAAATACCACTGAACAGCTCACGATCGCTGGCTTTCAGCAGTGCCGTCTCTAAATACACCAGACTCCTCTGTTAAATATGGACATTTTAGACATTTGCTTTGCTTAATGTTGGAGATTAACGCAGGTTTTCAGGATTCTCAAGTCTTTTTAACTGATCTACAGTTCACGACGTCACATTTTAGTATCGGCTCAGAGCAGAGAGTGAAAAAAAGCGCCAGGTACCAGGTGAAGCTGAGCTGAGCTGAGCCAAAGAACTGTATAACGGAAAAGCACCAAACAAAAGACTTAATGCAGCATCATCACTTTATGCTTCATCAGCTCTCTCTCTCTTTACCTGACATTCTGAGATTCATTTGAACTTATAGTGGAGTTCAAATTAAAACCTTAAAAACTTAAATACCAGGTAATTACACCGTGATCCAGCAGAGGAGGTCTCGGTGCAGCTTGACCTCAGGTCTTTGAATGTCGTGGCAGAAACAGCGTGTCATGCAACATGAGTTTGACGTACATTTTTTGGAAAGCGTGACACAGTGTGAAATCAGCTGTGAGTAACCAGATGACCTGAAGGAAAACACCTCGCTCACCTGACTGATTCCTGCTCTGCACATTAACGATGATGAGATGGAAGGGCGGTTTGGCCGTGGACTGATCATCTCCTTCAGGAATGGCCGGTGATAGGTGAAGGTCAAGCGTGTGCATAGCTCCAAGCGTGGCGTCCTCTTTAAAAACCACAGCAGGATGTTGAGGTCCAGCGTCTCCACTACCCGCCGGGAGCCCTGGCACTGAGGTGGTGACCTCTGCATCTGCACGCTGTGATGGCTTCTGTGTGGTTTCCACAGCCACCGCCGGCCCCATGGTTGTTTCCTGAAGCCAGCTCGGCCTTGATACAGTTTCTGTCCTGAACTCTGTGGGGGTCACCACCGCCCTGACCTCTGCCCCACCAGAGCTGTCATCACCACTGATTCCCTGGCCGCTGTCACCGCTCTCCCCCCGGCCTGACTCTGTCTGCCCTCCCTCCTCTCCTCCGTCAGAGATGTCAAGGTGTGGGGTCTGGGAGGAGATGGTAGGTAAGGGAGGGAGCGGCATGGGGTCCAAAAAGTCACCTCCTGGTAATGCCTGTACCTGGTTGGAGTCAAATCGTTGAATATCATCAAAGTCATCGAAGACGGTGGTAGGGATGAGGGCAGTGGTGTGGGGGGCTGTGTGTTGTTCTGCTGAGGCTGTGTGTTGTTGCGCTGAGGCTGTGTGTTGTTGCGCTGAGGCCGTGTGTTGTTGCGCTGAGGCCGTGTGTTGTTGTGCTGAGGCTGTGTGTGGCCCGTCTGTCGGTGAGTGCGCAGACGGCTTGGCTCCTCGTGTTTGGATTTCAGCTCTCTCCGGTTCCGTTCGTGGCGATGCTGTAGTGTAGGGGTCGTGTGTGGGGTCTTCAGGTTTCTCCACAGATGGAGTTGTCACTGGAGTCACGGTCGTCGGCTCTGGTAGTGAGGCTGTAAGTGAGGGAAGCAGAAAAAAGTCTCAGGTCACGTCTTTATTTATAGAAATCATCTTTTTTTCGCTCTACAGTGCTTCCTTGGTGAGAGGTTATTATTTGTAGTTAGCCATTTTTGGCTGCTGTCAACTCACAGTAACCATGGAAACTATTTGGGCCACACATCGACCAAACTCCACCCCTTCCTCCTGCTTCTCTGAAATCCCCAGTGTGGAAATATCTTGCGTTCCCTGTGAGTTTTGTCAACAACGTTCGTGTTGAAAACCGCGGCGTGTAAACGATGCTGCACACGCGTAGCAACGCACAGGACGTCTCCACGTGCATCATGAGGACAAAGCTGCGACAACAACTCCCTCTAACTCGCACTAAAGCGATAACTAGAGGTCAGAGGTCAGATTTAGTGACCTTAGCAACAGATTGCTGGACCTTCAGAGCAACACAGACCTTTAAAGCCAATATTGTACTGTACACCCTACAGAACTGAGATTTCCCAGTTTCCTTTCAACCATGGACCTCCACTGACTGCACTGAGTATGACATTTGATGATAACTTGTTCAATTAGAAAGTAAACCATGAGTTATTTCAGATTACAACCTGAAAATGAATGTATTATTTGTTGTTCTAAGAGAGTCAGTACAGCATGACATCCATCTTTGAGTCAAAGTGACCATATAACATGGAATTCATCGTACGATTACGATTGACAGCTACAGGTCTTGTAATGTTGCACCTGTAGTTAGTTAAAGAGCACTGTAGTGCCTCCTAGTGGTTATTTTGCAGAATGCAGTCAGTCTATAGACCTAGGCCGTTTCTCAGTATCCATACTTACTTACATACTACTTCTCTGTACTTGTGAAGCGTCATCAGCCTCAGTCCGAGTTCTGTTCCAATCACATACAGTCACCTTCTATTTCAGCTCTGTGAGAACATTGAATTACAACTAAATTCCAAATATCTATCTGTATCACATCATGTATAATAAGTAAAAGGGTCAAAATTGCATCGCTGATGTCTGACTGGGTATGAAAGCCACACCAAACATTTTTAGTTTCAAGCAGTTTCTGCCAAAAACTACAGAGACATTTCACGTTAATAATAACCAGTGCTTAAATGGGCAGAAAAATCAAGTGGTATGTTTTGAGAATGACCCACAGCCGTCTAAATTATAACCTCATTTGTCAAGAGTGAGCTAAAACATACAAAAGCAGGAGTCTGGCTCTTTGGAAAACGGCTAAATCCAAGAAAATGTGTGTGTGCAGTGGATCAGTATTGTTATGACTCGTTAAAAAAAGAAAAGGCCACTATCTGGAAAAATGCTAATCAGCGAGCCGTCAGACTGCCACTGGTGTACAGCGAGCTATAAAAGGAAAGGCAGCGCCCTCGTCACAACCCACTGTGACTGCAGAACATTTCAATGGAACTCATAAGAAACACATTTTTCCCGCTTCAAACCAGAATCCTGCACTTTAAGCACGACCACACAGCACAGAACACACCATGAGGCTCTTTGGCAGATTATGCCGTGATGGTGAGCAAAGATTTATATCTCATTACGTGGAATATATACCATATGAGAAAAGACAAGACTCCAATCACACACACAATACACTGCTTTGTGCTGTGTCTCCAGGCTTCGAGCGTCACTGACATAATGCTTAAATAAACGGGGCATAATTGACTGCCCTTGTACGTACGTTGTACTTCCCTTTTTCCTCTCTCCTCATTTTTGGAACGTAGCTAAGAATATTTACTCGAGCAATAAGCACAATTTTGAACTGACGACTAATGATGGATTAATTGTTGCAGCCGCACAGTTTTTGTTAAGTGCTTCATCTGTTTTCCTTGTGTCCCTGCTAGCAGCCATGTTTTCAGTGAGAGCGAGCTTCACGCTCAGCTCAGCTAACAGCTTAAAGGAATAGCATTTAGCTTTGTATTAGCCTACTAGAACAGAACTAGCATTTTTACCCAACCTCAGTTTCCCCTGAGTTGAGAAATATCTTCATTCTTTTCTTTGTTACGTGACACTCGGTCCCGTTAGCATAACTGTTAGCAAAGATGGCGGACGCTTTATTAATCCCCTTAGGGAAATTATTTCTTTGCATTTGACCCATCCTAGAATTAGGATGGGGGTTGGGTACCTTGCTCAGGAGTACCCCAGTTCTTTTAACCTGGTGGGGACTTGAACCGGCAACCCTCCAGTTACAAGCCAAGTCCCCTTTCCACTTGGCCACGGGCTGACCTAACATTCTCCTTACATTCTGGGAATGAGGTCCTGTCCGCCTACGAGTGGGTCTAAAAAGTGCGGAGTTAGCGTTGCAGTTTCAAGGCTCGGACCAAGTGTCACTGGTGGACACGTAACACAAAAAAGAATGAAGATATTTCTGGGAAGCACCATTTTTCAAAAACACTACAACTACTCTAGTAATACAAAGCTAAATGCAAATCGGTGAAGTATTCCTTTAACTATTTTGATTTAGGTGGACAAAGATGTCAAAGATAACAGCAGCCTAACACAACTTGTGTTTTACAGTGTCAAATTTATCAGATTTTCAGACACAGGCGTCACATACACACCCAACATTTCAACTTTTAACAGTCTGCTGATGGAAACCAAGGAAAACTACGGCCTTCTTCTGATTGGCCATTTTTTTTTCTTTGTTTTTCTTTGTGTCCCCACTGGCAGACATGTCTTTCTCGTGATGTCCAGCTGTGTCTTCTGGTGATGGTGACACAGTGGGGGGGGGGGGGTGCACCGACTATGAACGAGTTACCACATATTTAAAAACCTGAACTATTACTTAGAGCAGAACAATTTCTGCAATCCCCCACTTTCCCACCCTCTGTGCGTGTGTGTGTGTGTGTGTGTGTGTGTGTGTGTGTGTGTGTGTGTGTGTGTGTGTGTGTGCGTGTGTGCGTGTGTGTGTGTGTGTGTGTGTTTGGGCAGGCTCCAGCTGTGATGCATTAGGGACCTGTCCCGTTTCTGCAGTATCTGTGTGAGAGTGCGAGAGTGGGTTTTTCCCCTCTTAAAAAAAACAAAAAAGTGCCACACCATAAACAGGGCAGTGGGAGTTTCTTCTTTTCGTGTTTGGTTTAAAACAATGTCTGCACTTTCTCACCCCTCTGTGTTACCACCTCCCTCTCTCTCTCTCTCTCTCTCTCTGTCTCTCTCTCTGTCTCTCTGTGTCTCGCTGTACAGCGCGGCGTGTTTGTGCGTCACACAGCTCAGCACTGATGTTGCCAGCACTGGTGGTGACTTCACTCGTCATGTATGTGTCAGTGATTTGAACTTTTGGAGGAAAACCAGTCAAACGCAGTGTTAGCCTACATTCATTCTCCTGCTATTATTCACAATCTTATTTGTTCTTCAAGTGATAATTTACTTATTATATGTACTTATTGTACTTATTTACTTACTTATTGTAAGTCGCTTTGGATAAAAGCGTCTGCTAAATGACATGTAATGTAATGTAATGTAATGTAATGTAATGTTTCGTGTCAACACAACTTTTACTTTTTTGTAATAAAAAAGTAATAAATAAAAGCACTGAACCTCAGGGGACGGATCCTTCAACAACCTCCACCAGCAGTTTAGAAACTCCACCTCATTCTCAAAAGACACCGCTTTAGATGTTAAATTGTGCTACTGCAGGCCCCGCCTCTGTTTTTATTGTTTTATATTTCCTGTCATATAACATGTATGTTACACTCTTATTATAGCTGTTTTCATATGTGTCACACATATGCTTTCCTGGCGTTTGTTATCATAAACTCATTTATGCATTCAAAGTAAAAAACAGACGTCACTCGACCCTGACACACCTTCCAGCTGCTCCTGGGAGACTCTGAGGCGTTCACAGGCCAGACAAGATATATAATCCCTCCTGCGGGTTCAGGGTCTACTCTGGACTGGCCTGAGGTGGAACTAGTTTACTCTTGATTGTGTCATGGGGCCTATTGAACTTCTTATTTCATTTAACACGGTAGGATGGCAGAGTGTTAATGTGCGGCCACATACTATCACAGAGATGGAATTTCTTTCCTAAAGTCTTGCAAATGTTCCATTAAGAACCTTTAACACATTCTATATTATGTCGTTTTTAGGTCCTGCCCACCATTAAAGGTCCAGTGTTGAACATTCGTGAGGTTTTATTAGTAAAACTAGTAAATATGCTTGTGAAAATGCATTATAAACTTTAAAATCAAGTGTGTTTGGTTCTCACGGCCATAGAATAAGACTTTTATACATACACTAGGCAAAGGCCTTGCTTTATCGAGGCTGCCATCTTTTAACACCATGTTTTTACAGTATCTGGTAGAAAGTGTGCATTTTAAATTGAATAAAAAGTGGAATATTATGAAGCAAACAAGGAGAAAAAGATCCTTTCTGGGTTTTTTACAGTTGGCAGTCTCACCATTAGATTAAATGACATTACATTCTTACACACAACCTTCATAATGTCTGTATTTCTAGTGCTTTTCTTGTTTTGCTGACCACTCAAAGCTGCTTTACTCTTTCTCTGTCTATCTGTTTGTCTGCCTGTTCATTTCTACAGGAGCCTGTTCTCCTTAGACCCCAATAGCTCCCCAGAGGCATTACCATAGACCTCGACTTTCCTAGAAGAACTTTGCTTTGTGCCAATAATAAGAGTCTGAACATGCCTAGCTGCAAAAAAGTACCTTTAAAAATGTCTGTCCATGATAGATTCTGTATATTAATAAAAATATGAATTTGAAGGGCAGGACAGGAAAGGACAGAGTACGTTCTCCCTCAGACTTGTCTTGGAGACAGTTGGACTCAGTCACGCTGCTTCACTTTTGGGGGGGACACGAGCCAAGAGGACTATAAAACACTGCTGTAAGTCATGTTTTCTCTTTAAGTGTGAATCAAGGTTTCAGGGATTTCTCACAGTGCTCCACAGCTGAGAGAAGCGCCGTCAACAACAGGTTTAAAAACTGCAGGTTTGTTTCAGCTGCAGTGGAAGTGAGAGTCACAAATAATTCTTACACATGGGACCTTTAACACCCATGAATCCCAGCAGGTCTGGAACCAGGTGTGGAAGGCAGAAGGCAGGTGTCAGGGTGGTGTGGCCTCGGTGTGTTTCAGCCTCACCTTTGAAGCAGAACGCTCCGTGCTTCTCCGCGGGCTCCGGGAAACCCGTCAGGTTTTCATACTTGTAAAGTGTACGAACACCAAGCAGTCCTCCCCCACACTGAGGCCTGGGGAAAGTGACCGGGTAGCGGACGCTGCCGTCGGACAGCCAACCGTAGTCACACCGGTTCAGCCCCGCCCTCCAAGCTGCAAACAGCTGACCTGGCGACGCCAGCACAGAATCATGCTTCTCACATTCTTCTCTCGCCTCCTGGAGGGTGAGCTTATCGCTGATGGATGGAGGGTAGAAGACCTCGCCTGTGACACAGAGCAGTGTTTTTAGATTAAACCCAAGAGTTTGACAGTGAATTCTTGACTTTAGATCTTATATCAGGGCCAATTCATACTCTCTACATCCATGTTTTCTAAACGTTCATGCTTAAAAAAACATTGTAAATGGTTGGAACCAATGCAAAGAAGAAAGGTACAAATGTTCTCCATGTAGAGGTCCAACGCTTTTATGGTGCAGATATACAGACTCGCTATTTGGCAGGCAACAAACGACATAGTGTGAACAATTTATTCAATAAAAATGACAAACGATTTAAAAAGGGTGGTCCTTAACCTTTTATAGAGCACATATGAAATGACCGATTGCATTATTACAGCTGTCTTTTGTTAAATATACAGTATGTACTTGTGCTTCTGTATTTACCATTAAGTTTGTCTACAAAGCAGTACACGTCGTATTTCTCTGTGGGGGGCCGGACGCCGTATGTCCTCACACCTGGCTTGTTCCCCAGATTACCTGCACAGCCATGACGGTACATGGTGATCGGATATCTGCAGAAAGAAGAAGGGAACACACACACACAACGTTACAACGTTACAACGTTTCAAGTTATTTCTGTCCCGATCTGAGAGTGATGAGTGATGGTAATGAGTGATTTCATTCAAATCTACCACTGTTCCAGAAATAGAAGCAATAAAACAGCTCGTGGCAGCAGAAGAATCCAAAAAGCAAAACTCATTGATTTGTTTAAGTTAGTCTTCCTTTTAGTTAACACATAAATATTATGCCTCCATATAGTCACAACTCAGGAGCCTCATTCCTGAAGTTTACAACATGGACAAAAGTAAATCAGGCAGGAGAGGGATTTAAGTGATCTGGGAATCCAAACTCTGACTCCAACTGTGTGTATGTGTGTGTGTGTGAGAGAGAGATAAATATAGCCTAGTATTTACTATGTGAAGAAAAGCACTCACAGGATGAGGTAACACGGACCTCAGCCTCACATTCACTGAGGAGCAAGATGAGGAGACACATATAAGACACACATAAGTCTTCTTCTTCTTTAGGGGTCGCCACAGTGGATCATCATCTGTCTCCATCTGGGCTGAATAATAGAACAAAATAATAGCCTAGATCCTACATCCATCCACTTTATCCTCCACATGAGGGGTGCGGGGGTGCTGTGCCAATCACAGCTGATAGAGGGCGATAGGCGGGGTCACAAACAACCATCCACTCTCACTCTCACACCTATGGTCAATGGAGAGTGTCCACTTTATTTAATCTAAGTTTTCAGACTGTGGGATTGAAGCCGGAGAAAACCCACACACACACACACACACACGTGACCTCCTTGTTCTGACCACTGCACCAGCTGTGTGGCTCCAGTCTAGACCAGTGTTTCCCAAATGTTATTATATATGAAAAATGGAAAACTATTGTGACCCAATTTACAATAAGAATCATGAGTACATTTAATATAGTGAGTCATTTACAGCCATATCTGTAACACCTAATAAAGTCATTTAAAACCTACACGTCAAACTTAACTGAAAGGTTGGAACATTTTAGCAGATTTAGGGAATCACTGGCTGAGACTACTGGTCATTTTGAATCGTGAAGGAAACGATGCACTCTATCATCTCTGTGGGGCCACCATCAATTTGTCTTTGTGCAATTCAGTTTGTGTGATGACAATAAAGATCCTGTGTCACCTCGCAGCACTCCCACGCTGCACACAGGAAGTGACTTGCTTTACGTCAAGATAGACGGAGGCAACAATGCGCTTGAGACGACTACAAACAGGCTGCAGGGGGATAAAGTCTCCTCCTCTCGCCTCCTGCCCTCGTACTGATGCTGAACACACACATACCTGACAGTCATGTCAGACAGCCAGCCGGCGTCACACTGGTCAAAGCCGTCCTTAAACGCAGCAGTCAGTTGTTCTGGTGAGGCGACGGTGGCGCCTGCCTGACGACACGCGTCCACGGCGGCGGAGAAATCCAGGCTGTAGCGGCTGCTGCTCGTTCTGTAGTGGAACACGACACCTGGACACAAGCGGAAACAACTTGTTCAAATAGGTTTGTGACACTGATTTCAGTCTTTGTCACGTTTGTTATTTAACATTAATAAATAAAAAGTATTATCTATGTATATATATTCATACATATGTATATACGTATATAGATAGATAGATATATACTGTATATATACATATATGTATATATATATATTTCTATTTATGTATATATATATTTGTATATATATATATTTATATACTGTATATAAATATGTATATATATAAATATATATATATATATACATATATATATATTTATATATGTATATAAATATGTATATATATAAATATATATATATATATATATATATAAATATATGTATATATATATATATATATATATGTACTAAAGAAAGTAGCAGGTATCAGGTATCAGGTACTACGGTCGGTGGAAACACAGCAATAGTGATCGTGATATTGGAAAACAAAGGTGGTTGAGAACCATGACTGGTGACTGGTAACCCTCCTCCGGTCCCTTGCACTGGGCCATGAGCTGCCATGAGCTGCCATGAGCTGCCATGAGCTGCCATGAGCTGCCATGAGCTGCCATGAGCTGCCATGAGCTGCCATGAGCTGCCATGAGCTGCCATGAGCATTTGTGGGGTCCTGTCCTCACAGTTCATCCGGTGGAAACGCCACAGTCTTCTGAGGAACTCTATCTGTCAACTGATCCAAGCTCTTTCTCAGACATTTACACAGATTCCACATTAATAGTGAATAGAGAGCTTTGTTGCGCACCTCCTCACAAAGACGCTCCCTATGAGAGACACACAGATCCCCGTTGAGCTGTCGCTCGGTCGTCTATTCACATCTTCCTACTGCTCTGCCAGCACAGAAATAATCAAAAATAATCTCCCATGCAACTGAAAATAAAGGAGCTAATGACACAAAACAACAGTTATGCCCAGTGTCGTCTGACGCTGACATCTCAAACAGCTGAGCAGTCTGTATTCCTCTATAATGCCCTGGATTATCTGTCAGTGGATTTAATCCAGCGAGTCAGGGACAATAAATTTGAATGGATTTAATGGGACTGAAGAGATTTAGTCACTGCTGTAATTGTTCTGTCCAGTTTGGAGCAGAAGATGATCATCACTCTTCAAGCTTTGGAAGTGCGGTTCCCATCATGTGTTGTTTTGAAAGATGTAAATAAGAAGCATTAGTGGAGCATGTTTCAAATCTGTAAATGTGACTGTGAACGATCTGAACGATGACACAGTGCTCCTGCAGAGTCGCTGATAATTGTGAATGAAAATGATTGCTTTGTGCCGCTTTAAACAAAACAACGTGTGCACAAGCTTGAATGAATACTAAGGATAGAATCCTTGTCCTCTCAAACCACCAGTGCAGCCTCTGCCAGCTTCACACATCTGGATTCAGTCACTGCACACTGACTGTTAATGTGACCAGTTAAAGTTAACAGCGTGTGCGTGTGGACATCTTCTTCATCTTCTGGTCCAAACATTGACCTCGTCTGGGCTAGTAGTCCACATGGAGACCAAAACAGAGGAACTGCTTAACACTCTGGTGCGGAGCTTTTAAATATAAACAAATGTCTATTACATTTAAATAACAGTCACACGATTCTCTCATGAGTGTTCATACACTCACTGCTCGTAAAGCAATAGTAAGGGACACTGTCACATGTAGGCGAGGAGCAGCAGTTTGAGTTGATTTGAAGGAATTGCAGTTATGGAGAATCAAGTGTGAACATCTGACGTCTAAGACTGCGACGTACAACTAACCGCGGACTCTGAGTGTGTCAGCGATGTACAGCGGCCTTCACCTGCTGGAGAGGTTGGGAAATATCTGCCGTTTCCCTCCTTCATCATCATCAGGTGAATGTGGGCGGAGCTACTCATCTTTGTCTGTTTGGTAGGTTTATGTCTCTGAACGTGAAACATGTGTCCTTATGGGCTACTGTAGGAACGTGGCAGCACAAGATGGCGCTCTTCGTAATGTAAGGCCCATGCTTTGTATATACGTATATATATATATATATATATATATATATATATATATGTATATATGTATATATATATATATATATATATATATATATATATATACATATATATGTATATATATATATATATACATATATACACCAAAAAATATGTATATGTGTATATATATATATATATATATATACACAAAAAAATATATATATATACATACATTTAGGTGTATTCTAAGTTATAATACATGTATACTGTAAAAGTTCATTATGTCTTCTGATTGAACTTTGTTTTTTGTTTTTTTTTTGGTCTAAAAAACAAACCTGAATGATCATAAACATATTATACAAACATACTTATGGGCAGCATATTCACTTTCTGACAATAAACCTAAACTATAAACTATAAACTGGACGTTTACAGTTAGGGATCAGGTTTTGGTTAGGCTGTACAAATGTATCAATGCAGTGTGTGTGTGTGTGTGTGTGTGTGGGACTGACCCGTGACATTGAGGGGAACCGTGTCCTGAGTGTCCTCCATCCCGTGCATCACCTCACAGCGGTACAGTCCTGCATCACTGGCCCTGACGCTCACTATCATCAGAGAAGCGTCCCCCACAGACAGTGGGTGGCTGGGCACGGACACCCTGCTCCTGTAGTCCGTACCCACCTTGACCACTCCTGCCTGGGCCACCAGCACCACCTTCTCCCCCTCTCCCTCTCCCTCCAGCTTGGTCCACTTGATCCTCAGCTGGTGCTCAGGACCGAGGAGAGGTGTGGCTGCTGCAGGGCTGTGTGTCGTGACTGATGGACTGTGTGTAGGAGAAGCGTCCATTATGGAGAAGTGACACGGCAGCACCACCCGGCCGGCCAGAGAACCGACTGCAGGAGAGTTCTCCTTCATCTTCACCGAGTGCAGTGGTGCTAGAAAACAGGACACATCTGTGTGTTTCTCTTCATGTAACAAAACATGTCATCATTATTATTATTATTGCAGTAAATTCACTGTCTCACGATGACAGACAACAAAGAATATATTTGATATACAGTATAATTGAATTCACTTATACTGTATATCAAGATTAGTTAATAATTAGTTGTTCTAAATGTGAATATTAAAGTAATATGTTGGGTATTATGAAGCAGTCATAGACTAATTAATCATGTATGGACCAAAACAACATCAGCTGCCCTGATTTCTAAAATCCATATCAGAATATCACTCACTCACTCGCTCACTCGCTCGCTCACTCACTCGCTCACTCACTCACTGGCTCACTCACTCATCTTCTACAGCTGTGTCACAGAAAAAGCCATCTTGGTCAAATTTTGAAATGTGGACGTATAAATAAATACTGATACAATATCCTTCCACTCTCCTTTTCGCCTCAGTTTGCCTTCAAAATAAAAGTACGTCCACAATTACAATTAGGGGAACTTCAAAATAAAAGCCACTTTCATGTTCATTAATACATAATAAACTCTGCACCTGCTTAAGTATGTGCTATCTTGAAATATTTGGTCCACTGCTGCCTCATGTGGTCACTTTTGTCATTGAGATAAATCTAAAGAAGCGATTTTTCAAACACAGAAGTCACAACATAAGCTTTTTTAATGTTTGTATTTTCTCTGGTTTACAAAGCGTCACTAACTTTTCTGTCCAGTGATGAGATGAAGCAACAGGTGAGGTCGTGTAAATAACTGTAAATATATTTATAATCTTATTGTACATTTGCAGATGTGAAAATACACGTTTGAAACATTACATAACTTCAGTTATTCCTCAATTTTCTATCCATCAGTAAATCGTAGAAGCAGGGGCATTTCAGCAGAGGGCTCCCAGCAAGGGCCTGGGGCCCTGAGCCTCGAGGGGACCCCAGAGAATAGCTCATTATGGAAAATTACAGCAATGCCGAGTATATGAGAAACCCCTAGAATTTTAGAATTTTGGTTATGCACAGGAAGCTGTAATGACAGGATTGTTGGAAATCTCCTAAAGCCTCGATGACCCTTTTGCCTGGGGCCCCTAAAGTCTCTTGAAACACCCCTGTGTGCAAAGTGCAGATTGGCTGCATCCTCAGTGAGCTTCTATATTGATATCCTCTTTTACATCATCTTTCTCCACATGAGCGTCACAGGGGGCGCCGTGCCGATCTCAGCTGACATAGGGTGAAAGGCGGAGTCACACCCTGGACAGGTCACCAGTCCATCACAGGGACACACAGACAAGAGAGAGACAGAGACACTCTCACGTTTCAGAGTGTCCAATTTACCTAATCCCCAAATCTGCATGTCTTTGGACAGCGGGAGGAAACCGGAGAACCCGGAGAAAATGGACGACTTTTATGTCCAACATGATGAAACTGGCTCAGGATTCTCAGTGTTGACAGCAAAGTTTGCAGCGATGTGACTCAGGCTTCCACAAAAGATGCAGGAAACTGGGTTTAGCATGAGGCTGATGAGTGGAAAAACATACAGCATGAACTGTGTGTGCCGTGCTGGAGAATTAGTCAGTGTCGGGGCAGCGATCCGGCACCTGTGTTATGATGCAGGCTCTGGACAAAGTCGGTGGACGGACTTTGAATTGAGGTTGAATTTTTCCAGCTTCCTGCAGCAGATGACTCACCTGGTTGAGGACGAGCTGAGCACAGACACACGAGACACAGCAGACGCGTGAGGACGTGAGGAATCATCTCAGCACAAGCTGCAGGACACAGATGAGGAGGAATCAGTCAAATAAACACACACATGACATCATGTTGTTTTCAATGGGGATAAGATGGTATGATACTGTGCATAATCACTGTATATACCGCCATAAACCAAGTGTGGGCCGTGGCCCCCTATTGGGCGATGACAACACTGCAGGTGGACCGTGAAATAAACGTTTTTAATTTTCAGTTTCATAGCCAAGTTTTAAACTGCTGTAAAATATGTACCATGGATTTTAATAAATACAAATCCTGTTGATGTCGATGTTGGCTGTAATATTGTGACATGTGGTCCAGCTGTAATAAACACATGCACGTGTTGAAAGATATGCGAGTTCAGGAATGAAGTGAAGTGGACTGATGTTTAACGTGCACTCTGTCTTTGTGCTGTGAGCTGATTTTGTCGTGGCGGCACATCGTCGTTCAGACGGTGAATCTTCAGACAAGGACAGAGACTATGGTCCCGGATTAAGATTTTAGACATTTCCCTGGTAGTTGTTGGAGATTAACCCACGTTTTTAGGATTGTTGTTAACTTTTTAACTGATCTACAGTTCGGCAGTAAATGTGTTAGTTACTTTACTAACTAGAGCAGAACCTGCTGTGGTGTTGAGGATTTAGCGTGCATCCTCTATTTTCACAGCAAAACTACACAGTCGTATTTTTCTGATGGGCAAAGAGAACATTTAAAATGTCTGATGTCTCCTCTTGTACCTGGGGGAGTTGGTCTCCCCAAACTGACACCCAGATGCATCACATGTACGGATTTTTCCAGTCTCTCCCTCTCAGTGACTCCCAAGCGTCGTGTAGTCCTGGAACATCATAATTCTCCTGGTTCCTCTCAGAAACATCACTCGAAGTGTCGTAGCCACATCGGCACAATTGGCTCATAGTGGACATAGACAGATAGTCAAACCACTCAAAGCTGCTTCTGCACCACAGTTTTACCATCCGCTCACACTTTCATTCACCTTACTTCATCTTAAGTGTCTTGCCCGAGGACACGTCGGCATGTAGACTAACGGAGGCGGGAATCAAACCCACAACCTTCAAGTTGAGCTGCCGACAGTGACAACATGGGGATCAAACTGTGACCTTTCAGTTAGAGAACAGTGCACTGCACCCACTGATCCACAGCCACTTCAGATGTGCGTAGAGTTAAGTTAAAAGTGCAACATAAATAAAATCTTATTTTTCACTCATTATTATTTTCCCTCTGTAGGGTCCCCCCTTGTTTTGAATGGGGCCCCCAAAGTTTCTTGAAACGCCTCTGCATGTAATAAACACTGGTGAAATACACAAAAATAAATAAACAAACAACACAGTGAAAGCAGACTTGTTTCACACAGTGTGTGGCACCAGAGAGGATGAAGAGAGGATGAAGATAACAGAGTGGTCACGCGCACCATCATCCCAGAACAGCTGGCCACACATGACAGCTCATTCCCCGCTGGAGTCTCAGGAAAGTGATGGTGAAATCAAACTCAATATCTTACCTTAGAAGTCCTACAAGACAAGTCTGACCCTCCAAGTGTGACCCGGGTCTGGTTTATCCCGCAGGTCTGCAGCAGCTGCGGTGTGTGCGCCTCTCAGCACCAGCTCACAAGTTCAAAACCAAAAGCACTTCACACCAGCGCTGACGCACATGTAATGCGGAGCGGAGGCTCCGCACATCTGTATCACCTCCCACCCGAGCAGGGGCGGGGCTTACAGGCTGAGAGTAACGGAGTGAAAAGAGAGAGAGGTGCAATTGGAAGAAGTGAGAGTGGGGGAAGCCCATTGTGTGTGTGCGTGTGTGTGTGTGCGTGTGCGTGTGTATTTTCCTCATTTGGAGGACTCACATGAGCAGAGGCATTTTGAGGGACGTCAGTGGGGGGCCCCAGGCAAAATAGACCCGGGGGGCCCTGTAGCTAACAATTGAGTTAGACAACATTTTCCAAATGTTACTGACAGTGCCTGTACGAGTCCCCGCCCCCTGGGAGGGAACTTTTCCACAATTTGTCATGATTCAACAACAAATGTAATATTTTATTGAGGCAAACAAAAGAAAGCATCATGTTGAAGTCTTTGTGGGTTTGTGTTTGCACATCTAGAGACTGAACTGTTTGTACACCAACATGATGGAGACAGGGATTCAGGTCTGGCCTTTGACTGGGCCATTCTGCTTTCATATAAACCAGGGGTGTCAAATGTATGGCCCGGGGTCCAGAACCGGCCTGCCAGAGGGTCCAATCCGGCCCATGGGATGAATTTGTTAAAATTTCACATTATGATTACAATCTAAACGTAATGTCAAATACAATATTTTTTCACTTGTAGATACCTGTGACTAAATGTTTGTGCCGTCATAGATCCAGTGTGACGTGTAAATGGTCAATTTAGACATGATATTGTTGAAATTGCACTTATATTTCTCAAGATACTTCATGATTTGTAAAAAAAAATATCCATGTGTCTCAAAATGAATGTGAAGGTCCAGTGTGTTTAGGAGGGTTTATTATCATATATTACTATATACTTAATATACATATATATATATATATATATATATATTACTAATAGGTATGTATTATAGTACAATTGTATTATATTATAGCTGTAAAATAAAAATGAATGAATGAATTTTGACATGTTCTTTAGGTGAAGGTCATGCTTTATGTTTGAGTGTGATTCCCATTTTGAAGCAAACATTGTCTGTGCAAACAAAGAGGAGCCGCTCCTCTCACATAAACTCATGCAGAAACCAACGAAGAAGAAGGAGGAGGAGGAGGAGGAGGAGGAGGAGGAGGACATGGCAGAGTGTGATGATGATGATGATGATGATGATGGTCATGGACCATCTCACCAACTCCAACACACTGGACACACTTAGTTTTCAATGAAACAAGATTTATTTTTATTGTCGTAAAAAAATGATACACACACACTCACTGCAGTTGCATTAGTGTTTTTAAAAAAATGTTTTTACTAAATATACATCAGTGGTGTAATTATTCTAATCTGTACAGTGTCCTCCAGAGGTGAAGGGTCAAAAGTCTTCAAACAGGTCCTCAGCTGCTGCACTTGCTGCAGAGCACTGGGGGGTCTGAGGCTTACTGGGTCCTGCAGGGGAGACGCTCCTGTGCAACACACACACACACACACACACACACACACACACACACACACACACAAGGCAATATGTCAGTCTGTCTGTGTTTTATATACAGAAATAAAAAAGAGAAGACACAGCTGATGTTAATGAGAGAATACATCAACATAAGTTTGAGGCACTACATATAAATATATATGTATATATATATATATATATACATATATGTATGTACATATAATTAATTATTATTATTATTTTTATTCTCATTTATTTATTTAGTTTCTGATTGAGTGAGGTGGGATAAGCGGACCGACCGACCGACCGACCGACCGTCCTTACTCCTTCTTCTGTTCAAAGGAGAACAAACACAGGTCCCATTGGTGGATAAAGACTGTTAATCCAGCACTGGCAACAACTGGTTTATTCTGCAAATAAAGCACCGACAGAGAGTTTGACAGCAAACGCATCACGGCAGTGTCAGTATCATCAGAGAATTTCAGAGATGGAGAGATTGCCTGGAATCATCTGTTGCACAAATAAGTGCATTTGTTTTAATAACGGGGATTTGAAACTCAACAAGCATCTATGTTTCACTTTCACTTTATTTTTCATTTAAAGGTGCCGCCACAGAAATATGTGCACTGTAAACATTCAAACACTAATCCTCTCACCTTTCACCTCAATGCTTGTGTGAGTGACACGAGGACCACCCACAAATAAGCACTGGCCGCTTTCAATGCAGCTGCTTTCTGCAGAATTATGGTAAGTTAATGTCTTCTGATACAAGAACACATCGTGTCTAGTTCCAAACAAGCCTCACTGTCATGATGACAGGAAGAACAGGAGAGGCCCTGAGCTTGTTTAAATCATTACCAACTGCATGACAGAGAGCGCAGCACTGCTGGAATCAGTTAACGGGAAACAAGAGACATGTTCAGTGCAGAGGGAACGCAGCTCTATGGTGCCACAGAGGACCACTGGAGACTTCCACACATGAGGGGCACGTGATGAGAGCCGCTGTAACCTGGAGAGGTGAGGTTACATTTGTGGATTCTTGCTATACAGGACAGGAACCCCCCCAAACTGAATTGCTTTGTGAGTTTGTGGGTTTGTGGCTTATGACGTTAAAACACTGCTGCAGTTTGGACCAAGCTGTGCAGAGGGATTCTTCTTCTTTGTGTTTGTATAAACAAAGAAAAAAAATCCATGCTTTGGGAAGTTCATCAATAGAATTTCCATGATCATGTCTGATTAGATTATATATTTACTACTGATGTTAAATGAACATAAATAATGCAATATTCAAGGCTTACATTTGTGTTGAGACTGTGTTCAGACTTCTTAAGTATGTTTACGTAGCTGCTTTCACACCTGGACATTTGTATGATTTTGACGATGCTCAGAATAAAGCTGCAACTAATAATTATATAAGTAGACATCGAATCAGTTGATTATCTTTTTCGATTAGTCATGATGTTTTCAGTTTATTCAGAACAAATACGTAATTAACACCACTGAAAAATAGGCAACACAGTACTCCAGTAATTAACTTCACATGCTAACAAACATGTTTTATGACACAGTTTGGTACTTTTTTGTAATTATTGTTAAGTGGTCTGTTATTTCTGTACGTACTGTATGTATCAGTGTGCAGAAGTCCAGTCATTTCACCAATTTATAACTAGGCCACGGCCAAGTTTTTCTAATATCTATAAATTCCAGGAATGTCTGTCTGTCTGTGTGTCTGTCTGTCTGTCTGTCTGTGTGTTACTCGCATATATCTTGACAGGTGTCTTGCTTCGGGCACGACTAAGTGCAGTGCCAGTTTGATGTTGTTTGGATAAGTAATGCAAAAGATATTGGTCAGTGTCTCTCGCCACTCGACTGTAGCCACTCCCCCTCTCACTCACACAGCACTGTGAGTGAGATAAGGCGCCGTGAAGCTGAGGCAGGCGACAAACGCAGTGGCCCCCCAACCACAGACTGTTCACCCCACTCCCCTCCGGGAGGCGCTACAGGTCTCTCCGCACTCGACCCAGCAGGTTCAGATGTCACCTGATGTTACTGAACTCTAGCTCTGCATCCCAGTGACAACTGTGATGCAACCATGTAGTTCAATTATCCATATTTATTGTATTATATCAGTATCAGTATTTGCTTCCTACCATACACAAATAACAATGTCACTGAACGCTTGCTGTGTAATAGTAAACATGAGCACTCAAACACACCAAAACAACAATTACTAAAAACACACACAAAACACGGGCACTGCACTAGTTCAATAAAACATATGGAGAGAGAAGGAGACCTGTCTTCATTCTTTCAGCTCAAATAGTGCAGTGAAGGAGAACAGAAGAAACAGACTCATTAACCACTCCAGGACTGAAGTGATAGTCTTAATAGTCTGCGTCTTGTGCCGACTATTAACGTCACCGTCCTGCAGTGACAACGCGGGACAAGTGTCGTCGTTTAGAGCTAAATGTCAACCACAAATCCACGTTAATAACTCACCGATCACCCGCTTCAATATCGAGTTTATAACACGTCTGACCCAGTCGATCTGCTGGTGTGATCGTGAACAGTGAAAATGTTCCATGCTAACAGTAACCATCCTGTAACCATCCATTTCAGTTCAATACTTTAAAGCCGGGGCCTCAAACTCAAAATGACCTGAGGGCCAGTGAACAGAGTCTGGTCAGGAGGTGAAAAAAGTCCAACAATTTGGGAAAATTTAACAGTTTAGTGATTAGAAATTAAAATGACATCTTGATAATCCATCATGATGTTGCAATTACAAATATTCAGAGTGACATGGCACACCATTTCAAAGTAAAAGTGTTTGTATGACGCAAAATGAATCTGTAAATAACAAAAAACAGACATGAATAAAACAGAATTTAAACATTCAATTAGAGCTGCAACTAGCGATTATTTCCATAATCGATTAATCAGTTGGTTATTTTCTCGATTAATCGTTATAATATCAGAAAACCTTAAAAAATGTTGATCGGTGTTTGTCCAACCTGGAAATGATGATGTTCTCAAATGTCTTGTTTTGTCCACAAACCAAAATAATTGACTTTTAATGATTCCTTTGTTATGCAGAGCATAAAATATTCACATTTAAGAAGCTTAAACAATCGGAAATATTGTTTTAGTCATGAAAAAAGCTTCAAACCGATAGTTGTCGATTAATTTAGTAATCAATTAATAATCGATTAATCGTTTCAGCTCTACAGTAGTAGATGTACCTGTAATATACTAACTGTATCCTTGAGTGTCTTAGACAGCTGTGGCTGCTGTAAAAGTCATGTTACATAGTCCTTTTCTGTTTACATGTATATTTTACCTTTATTTTTGTATAAATGTACGTACGTCCATCTATGTACAGTATCTGTAGATTTCACAGCTCAGTGGAAGTGTACGTTTGAGGTTAAAAACTGGGCAGAAATGCAAACACACAGTTAAAAGTGTACCAGTCCTGTGTCTTGCAGTTATTATCTGCGATGGCTCGGAGCAACGTTTGATCGCTTACAGAAGTATTTCCCATGAAGGAGGAAGACTGTTCCCATGCAACGCTCGTCTGGCTCCTCGAGTTAAAAAGCGGACGAACGCGTCAACACAACACAACACAACACGAGCAACAGTGTAACAATAAACTCAAAATGTGTCTTGTTTCCCAGTGATGTGTTAAACCAAGATTATGTTGTTTTGTTAAAGGACGACTTGAGCAGCACGAGACTTTGCAGTTGTACCAACCACATTTAAAGAATAACACTATCCCTTATTGAAACAAAAAGCTGAAAGTATGAAGAATGAAGTTTATTCTATGTAATTCAACCTTTATTAAACCAAATGTTGAGTAATCCCTGTAATTATTCAACACATTAGTCATGTGTTCATATTTGCCTTCATTTTACTTTCTGCACACTCTTTCATTTTCTGTTCTGGCAAAAACAATAGCTGGGTGATGAGCTGCCAGCAGCTTTAGCCCCCCACGTTTGCCACCTCAGACAAAGGCCTCTGTTTTTACAGTCAGTGTTTGCCAGCCAGGGACTGGGGGGGGGGGGTCACAGTTGCTCATAGACGTACTGCTGCTTCTTGTTGTAGCAGCCTGAGCTGGTAAAACATGGACAGTAGCTGGGGACTGATGGCACCACTTCACAGCTGGACTCATGCTTAACGATGTTTGGACACGGTATATTCACCCTTTGCTGGACAGCTGTAGAGACAGTGTGAGATTGAGACTTGTCTTTGGAAGAATCCTTAAATAACCACACGCAGAAGGAAAAGCTGGCAAACAGGAGACACGGGAACAAGAGCAGTAGTGTCGTGTGGTCTCTGGGTGTGAGGCTGCGGGGCTGCAGAGCCGTGTGACTCAGCATACTCAACAGCAGACACAACAGAGGAGAGAGCTGGGTCTCTGAGAACAGTGACTGACTTTGGCTGCTCGTTTCATGTCCAAGAACCCACTTAGAAGAGTCCCTCTGCTGCACTGTGTCCAGACCAGAGGATAATGTTATTCATCACTTTTGGTTAACCCACAATGAAAAGACACACTTTCTAACTGACTTGTGACATTCTAAGAAGCAGCCAGTGAAAACAACGCACACGGTAACACACAGCTTTGTCTCACTTTGGGGTGAAAGGTAGTGAACCTTGAACAGAAGTTACATTTTGGAAGAATCACTCATTTTTCTATTGATTTATCCTCCACATGAAGGAGCCAAACACAGCTGACATAGGGAGGTAGGTGAGGTACAAACCTAGACAGGTCACCAGCCCACGCCAGGGCCAACATACAGAGACAAACAACTGTTCTGGACTGTGGGAGGAAGCCTGAGTACCCTGATAGAACCATGTGCACACTGGGAGATGCTACTTGTATTTACCTTGTGCCTCCTAGTTAATTCCCTGACTTCTGGAAGTGACAGCTTCTCCTATGCTCCTGATCTGCCAACTGCATTTGAACCTGTTCCTGCAGATGAATTTCCTGTGGATTACTCTCCTGCCAGTTCACCCTCCAGGTATTTGCAACATTTAAGATTTAAATTCCTGACATAAATAACCTTTCTGTGGCGGCTCTCAGCTCACACCTGGACAATCCCTCGGATCCACTGACCACTCGCATACCAGCGACTGTTAAAATAAACCTTTTTATCTGAAACTCAGTCTCTGGTGTTGTTCCGTTTTAGAGTGATGAGCCGTGACGGGAAATTCCTGCCCGCTGGCAAGAACAGCACTACATCACTAATGATAAGGTGAAGATCCACAAAGTGGACACACCCTAAATGATACAGATATACGTATATACTTCTTCTTTTCCTTTCGGCTGCTCCCTTCAGGGGTCGCCACAGCGAATCAACCTCCTCCATCTAACCCTGTTCTCTATATCCCCCTCTCTCATATATATATATATATATATATATATATATATATATATATATATATATATATATATATATATATATATATATATATATATATATATATATATATATATACACAGTACATATATATGTATATATAAGGTCCAACTGAAACAACAAACTCTGCTTCTACACCTCTATCCATCACTCCTCCTCTCAGCTCATATACATATACAGTCATATACTGTATATGCTGCTTCATGTGTGAAGACAAGTTAGTGAAAACCGTCTCCCTGCCTTTCAATGACTAAGTGTTTTTTCCACAGAGGGAAAAAACATTGTGTCACTTTTTTTTTTTTTAAAGTATTGTTGATGAATTATTTTTTGTGATGAACTTTTTTTTATTGTTTAAAAAGAACATGAACTCTCACACAGCTCATCTCTGTGCATCACTCGTCGTGCTGAATCCTGCTGAATGTATGCAGCTCTAATTCAGCCTCCGCCAGAAATAGACGTGCGGCGTATCCACTCTGACCTCTGACCTTTGGGCATAAGTGTCTCGCTCAAGGACGCATTGACACGTAGGAATCAAACCCACAACCTTCAAGGTGAACGATGACCTACTACGATGAGCTACCTTCACTCAGCAGTCAGGACAGACTTAAAGATAAATTAAAACAGAACAATAGAACATCCATGACTTGACACAAGTGACACAAATCCCTGTTTCTTGGTATAGTAGTTGTTTTTTTTTGTCGTTTTCGCGTCCATGCCAACATTCCCTTCCCCCCCCCCTGTTGTCCATGATGTTTGGCATAAACAGCAACATCGACGCCAAAATAATGAATCAAACAAAAGCACAAACAGAATCATTCAAAACAGTTGCCAGCTGTTAGGGCACGGTTATTCTGTAAACACCTAATACGTCAAAGTGATACAAGAGAATTTCGCTCTTGGCCTTTAACAAGCTGACTGCGACTGTTTTATCCCTCCTTTTAATCAAAGGAGCTGGGAAGGCAGGATAGTCAGTGTCCACATGCACAGTTGTGCGCTGTTTTCCTGGCTGTGTTGTGTTGTGATTTGTTTTGTCTGTTGAAGCACACGATGCACGACACATTTCCATGTGATAAATCAATAATCAGGATGTTTCTAACATGTCTGCTGATGAGTGGGTGTGCATCATGTGTGCGTGGGTTGCCAGGACGATGGTGTTCTATCTGCCTTTGATCTGTGCTGTCCCTTCATTTTGACCTGAAACACATGTGTTGTTGAATGATTTGTGGGAGTTTATTTACGATTCAATAATAGAAAAAAACAAGGGCAAATCAACTCAGTGATTACTGCACAGAAAACACAGACACACAGTCTTCAGCATTCTTAGTGAGGACTGGGGGTGCAACGGTTCAACAAGCTCACAGTTCAGTTTGTATCGTGCTTTTTGGTCACAGTTTTTGGTTTGCTTTGGTTTTTACAAGAGACACATTTGAAATGTTGACAGTTTTGTATTATAATAAATAATGTTCTATTCAGACATGATGACTCAACATAAAGAGCAAAAGAAATTCAACCAAAAGTGGCATTACGTGTAAATAAAAAAGTGTATTTACTGTATACAACACTTTTCACTCATCTTTCATCCTCATTCACGCGCTGCATGTATAGCCGTCAGGAGCAACTAGCTGAGCCGGGGATCAAACCCATGACCTTCGAGTTGTGGGGCTCTACCACTGAGCTACTGTTGCCCCGTTGTGCTGCGTTCATGAACGTAGGAAAAAGAAGTATCGTATGAACACGATTGTGCACACGGTCCAATCCATGCATAATCTATTTATAGAGAATAAATACACACATTTAATGTACTATACTGCGGTTTACGCCTCCAATCTGAACCGTTTTTGGTTTTTTTAACGGTTCAGTTTTGCACCCCTAGTGAGGACACTTAGCCATAATAATAATAGCCATAATGCCATAATGCATTCCCTAGCCCCTTACCCTAACCTTAACCATCACAACTAAATGCCAAACCCTAAGCTTAACCTAAACCAAATTCTAACCCTAGCCCTAAAACCAGGTCTTAACCCCAAAAAAAGCCCTTTAAAGACGTGAGGACCAGACAAAATGTCCTCCCTCCGTATAGTTTATACGATTTTTAGTACAAAAATGCCTGACTTTCACACAGAGCATGAAGGCCTCCTTTTTCTGGACACTTTTGAAATCTCCCACCTTTAAGTACTGAAAAGACGTGGGTCTTCAGCCTGCAGCCAGATCTCACATTATTTTAAGGAGCCACCGAGCTTCCAGCACTGAGGTGTAGAACCTCTGAGCAAAAACAGCTGCTTGTCATAACCCAGCCATCCCACACGATGCAACAACAATCCTACTGTTTCCAGCCATTTGAGTCCACAGTGGCACAGGCATCACTGTGTGGTCTGAAATCTAAAGCTGCTACATGACCAACATGTCACTGAAGCCTTGAACTCTCTCTGACATCCTGGAGAAAAAAGGCCAGTCCACAAGTGCAGTGTCTTTAATGGAAACATGTCTGCATGTGATGGGAGCCCCTGACACCGTCTCCTTCATGGTGTTCTTCAGCTCTAGTTTCTCAGTGACAGCTGATGGAACCACTTAACCAAGTCTTATGGTTTTTAGAAAGTATAACCTTTCTAGTCTGGTTATAGTGTACTGAGATGCACAGCGGATGGTTCATGAGGTTCCACTTTCAAAATCTGTGCTAGAGTTTCTACAGTCCATTTCTATGCTTGATCGATCCATTTAATGATTGAAAAAAGTCAGGGAATATTAAAACACACAGAAAATCACACCCTCAATCTCCAACCTAATAATCAACAGCTTCTCTGTGAGATATGTTGTTATCATCCAAACCCTGTAGACTCACATAATTCAACGTCATAATTCGTCCGTCATCACCGCCTAAGAATCCAGAAACATGAACACCTGCCTCTGCAGAGACTGAACAGTTTCACCGAGGTTCACCCATTTAAACAGACTCCCCTGCATTCCACACCTCAGCAACTCGTTTCCCAGCTGCTCGTCAGAAACAAACAGCAGGTCTCAAGACACTGTGACCCAATACTGACAGCGGGTACACCGCAGTGAATAGACCCCTGATAGATAATAGAACACCTTCCGCTTTCAGATCATGCACCAAGTTCTCCTCTTTTAAGAAAACAACCACTGCTTTATTTATTCTAGCTGCATAAAGAAGCTTTTCAGCTAACCTGCTCCACTCTCACCGCAGGATTAGATGGACCAATGAGGGCACCTTGGCCGAGCGTTGGGGTCTCCGAAAAAAGCCATAAAAATCTCTGCAGAAAACAAGTATGAAACTGTTCGAAACAGAAGAACAATGACGATGAAGTTCAGAAAAGAATACAGATGTCTCCACCACCACTCACAAGACAGACAAGGACAGGGAAGAAGTTTAGAGTAAGCCAGATGAATACTAAGAGACAGTTTTGACCTTCAGTATCAGCAGGCAAACATTAAACTGTGTTGAAGTAGAGCTCTGAACAACTGCGATGAAAAACTTTAAACTGTGTTGAAGTAGAGCTCTGAATAACTGCGATGAAAAACTTTAAACTGTGTTGAAGTAGAGCTCTGAATAACTGCGATGAAAAACTTTAAACTGTGTTGAAGTAGAGCTCTGAATAACTGCGATGAAAAACTTTAAACTGTGTTGAAGTAGAGCTCTGAATAACTGCGATGAAAAACTTTAAACTGTGTTGAAGTAGAGCTCTGAATAACTGCGATAAAAAACTTTAAACTGTGTTGAAGTAGAGCTCTGAATAACTGCGATGAAAAACTTTAAACTGTGTTGAAGTAGAGCTCTGAATAACTACGATGAAATACTTTAAACTGTGTTTAAGTAGAGCTCTGAATAACTGCGATGAAAAACGTTAAACTGTGTTGAAGTAGAGCTCTGAATAACTGCGATGAAAAACGTTAAACTGTGTTGAAGTAGAGCTCTGAATAACTGCGATGAAAAACGTTAAACTGTGTTGAAGTAGAGCTCTGAATAACTGCGATGAAAAACTTTAAACTGTGTTGAAGTAGAGCTCTGAATAACTGCGATGAAAAACTTTAAACTGTGTTGAAGTAGAGCTCTGAATAACTGCGATAAAAAACTTTAAACTGTGTTGAAGTAGAGCTCTGAATAACTGCGATGAAAAACTTTAAACTGTGTTGAAGTAGAGCTCTGAATAACTACGATGAAATACTTTAAACTGTGTTTAAGTAGAGCTCTGAATAACTGCGATGAAAAACGTTAAACTGTGTTGAAGTAGAGCTCTGAATAACTGCGATGAAAAACGTTAAACTGTGTTGAAGTAGAGCTCTGAATAACTGCGATGAAAAACGTTAAACTGTGTTGAAGTAGAGCTCTGAATAACTGCGATGAAAAACGTTAAACTGTGTTGAAGTAGAGCTCTGAATAACTGCGATGAAAAACTTTAAACTGTGTTGAAGTAGAGCTCTGAATAACTGCGATGAAAAACTTTAAACTGTGTTGAAGTAGAGCTCTGAATAACTGCGATAAAAAACTTTAAACTGTGTTGGAGTAGAGCTCTGAGTAACTGCGATAAAAAACTTTAAACTGTGTTGAAGTAGAGCTCTGAATAAAAAACTTTAAACTGTGTTGAAGTAGAGCTCTGAATAACTGCGATGAAAAACTTTAAACTGTGTTGAAGTAGAGCTCTGAACTTCTTCGCTTGTCTCATGAACATGACAAACAAGCCCATTTGAATGTAGCATATTTAATTATAGGGTCTACAGGTGTTTCCAATGATGCTTGTATACAATTGTTTGACCAGCTACCAAAACAACAACCTCCAACCACGTGAATGTTTGAGTGCAAAGGTTACATTCGTAGAGAGCCACTGCAGATTTGGTGTAATTGCCCGACATAAAGGAGTTCCATGGCATGGAATTTTTATGATGTTTGATTTCCCCATTCACAAGAAGGAAGAGGGAGGGGACAGAGCGAGAGAAGACGAGAAAAAAAAAGGAGGAACTGATGAAGAAAGTATGAAAGTGAAGCAGTTCTAGATCTACTGTAAAAGAGGGAAGTCTGTTTTAACTTGTAACAGTAGAGTGCATTTGTGTCTTTGTGCTATCGTTGTTTACAGATGTCACCCTCTGGCTACACCAACACATTTAAGTATAAATGCAAGAACTGTTTATCAGCTACAAGGCCGGCAGACCATTCCACAAAAGATATTAAGTGACATCATAAAGCAGGAGACGTCTTTTAAGCTGACTCAGTGAGACACATGTTAATGGCATTACATGGTTTTAAAGGTAATCACATCCATACCTCTTCCCTTGGGAGGTCTGTGGGTTTTGCCGTTTAATCGCAGGGTCAGAGGGCCCGAGGTGACGAAAGCGGCGTTTGCGACAGGGGGCCACATCAGTGATGTCCTTCAGGTGGTCGTCCAGTGGGCTCGGAGTAGTGGAGACTGTGGAAAATCATTATTTAGTCAGGGCTTTTTTTCCCCCCACAGTAGCACACTCATTTAGAGACAGACATTATTTAATTACACTCGTCTCTTCAGAGGGGTGATCATACATCACTTTGCCACATGATGCAGGGCAAATTATGGGCTCGATTATCAGCCCAAAAAAAAGAAAAGAGTAGTAGGAGTAATATCTGCACTGAATCAGCAATTAATGGCGAGTAAGGGAAATACAACCTTATATGTGAAACAGAAATGGGAAACAGAGTTAGGTGTGAATATTTCTGAGAATGATTGGTTGCACATATGGCGAACACAACAGTCTACAGCGTACACGGAGAGAACAATAATACGAACATGTAAATCATGTCTTCTTTTGGCTTTGCCCTGGTATTGTACAGTTTTGGGATGACGTACACTCAGCTATGGTCACTATCCTGGGTTACGGAGTCTTGTGTAGTTTTGTATTTTGGTAACATGGCAGGAGATATTGTGTCAAGAGCTGACAGATACCTATTCAAAATCATGATAGCAGCCTGTAAAAGCCATTACAAACCCGACCCACTAACATGTGAGTGAGCTATAATGTGATGGAACAGTTGACTCATAGGATAAGAGTACAAGAGGAACTAAGTGTGGAGAAATGGCTGAAATGGCACTTATTCACACAGCAACGGCAGAATGATGTTGATGAATGATGAAATACTGACGTCATAAGATCATTTTATAGAGTAAAGGCAATCCAGAATGTTTACTTCATCCACACAATTTTGTTCTTTTCTTTTTGCTTATTACAATGGAAACATCATGCACAAGAGCTACTATCTACTAGTTGCATTTGATCACAAGTTTCTGTGACATCACAAATCCCTGGAATCACCACAGTGAGATTGTTTGAGTCTAGACTAGTCTGTGTTTTATCAAGATTAAATATTTTAAAACATCTGTTACGTCTGTCATGGTGCCTGTGGACTCCCATGTTTTTAAAACCAGTTGACATTTGAAAGTCCTTAGTGTTGTATCGGTTCATCCCCAATAGCAACAGAAAAAACACAAATTCTTCAAGATTTTCCTCATCAGAAAAAGGGGAAGGCCCCAGGACACAGGAGCACGTCCATCACAAAAAGTCCAGACAAACACAGAGTGGACAATTTAACGTGTGAGAAAGTGGAAAAAATCAACCGAGAGGAGGAAAAACAACAAAAACCCTCTCAATTCTATGACAGTTAAGTTATGTTCTGCTAAAATCCATCTTATTTCTCATATATCCAAACTTGAGCTGACGGCACATTAATCCTGTCCAGGTCACATGGGAGCACCAGCGTCACTCACTGCTTGTATTTAAAGGTGTTTTGAGCTGTCAGCTCACAGAGCCGCTGCTCTGCATTATGTAACTCCTCAGTGATGTCATTCTCAGTTTCCAGGCACAAAAAAACACAGTGAGCAAACATACGCTGCTGCCATGACGACAGCTAAAATCGAAACTGTACAGCATTAGTTTGACGCGTTGTCTAGTAAGCTACACTAATGCTCAGCTCAGTGACAAAAGTACATGCCTCAGTCACAACAAACTCGATTATTGCATTAGTTCAACTAAAACAAGGACCTTTTAAATAAAATAAAATAAAATACAATAAAACAAAATAAAATAAAATAAAATAAAATAAAATAAAATAAAATAAAATAAAATAAAATAAAATAAAATAAAATAAAATAAAATAAAATAAAATAATATTAATATTAATATTTGTTTCCATTCAAGGAAAAATTCAAAAAGAGAGCATAAAACACTAAAATTACAATTAGACAATGTTTTTTGTTTGTCTGTGACGTAAAAGGTCGACTGGAAAATGGCAGATATTAACAAGCTGAAAGGAGTCATATCGCCACCTGACACACCTCATTCAATAAATCCATTTCCTGCCAGTGAATACTTGGACCAGTCAAATTAGGGGCAGTCCATGGCCAAGTGGAAAGGGAACTTGTAACCAGAGGGTTGCCAGTTCAAATCTCCACCAGGTCTCAGGTATCCCTGAGCAATTTACCCAAACCCCCATTGCTCCCCTGGCACTGAAACCTAGTAGAGTAGGGGTTAAATGCAGAGAAGGAGTTTCCCTGGGGGGGTAAATAAAATAGTGACATCACGGCAGGTGTTTCCCTTCCCAGAACATGCTGTGATTTAATGCTGACTAACCTGTTCAAATGTCAAAATAAAGAGCTTTCTGCAGCTGATCCGTTAACATTCCAGTCTGAGAACTCGAGACTCGCTAACTGTCATTATTTTTGATTTAGAGAACACATTTACACAGAGACTACAGTACGTCATGACTACCAAAACAAAGTCCTGGAACTATGGTTTCTGGAAAAGTCTCCCCTTCCTACGGAATCTTGACGGCAAAAATAACTGTGAGGCAATCGGTTTTCATTCATTCATTCATTTTAAAGGAATAGTCCAGTATGTTTGTGTCTGTTTTTGCTGCACACATCACCGTCTCTTGGAAAATCCTGAGACACGGAGGCTAATTCTCTTTAAAAACACAGTGGGGATGCCACTTTATCACACCATTAGACTACAACACTAGCCTTTTCCGGCTGGGATGACAAGTTTGTGTTCCTTTTGTAAACGGCTCACTCTCTTGCACCACAGTCCATATAAAATCTGCAATTTTACATCACAGAACAAAGGAGTTGTTTATCCACTCTTGCTTCCATCAGGAACTTCAAATATATTATTTTGGTACTTTGGTACAGTGTTTGAATGTTGCATGCATGTTTTTGGACACACAACAACAGAACACACACAGCTCTTGGACCAGGATTTGAACCAACAACCTTCTTGCTTTGAGGCAACAGTGCTGACCCCTCAAATGTACATATCACCAGCAGATCCTCCTACGTCTCTGCAATAGTCGTATGAGATGCTGACTCAGCATCAGCACCTTATATAACCATAAAGCCAAACTGTCTTACCACAGGACTGTGAAGCGGCAGCTGGGGTCATCTTCACTTCTTCTGGCTCTTCATCAGTGCTCCCCTCATATTCATTGTCCTCCTCTTCATCACCTGTTTTCTGCTCTGATTTTGTTGGATCCCTTTTTTTTTGACCATCAGAATTCCTAAAACAGACACCAGAAATGCTACATCAGTGTTTTGGCTCAACAATTTGAGTTTAGAAATACAATAATATTTTTTAATTTTAATTTTAATTTTATTTTATTTATTTTTGTATTATTTTTAGTACTTTTTAAAAAAAAATTATATATTTTTTTATTATTATTATTATTTTAAATAAAAAAAAAATAATAATAAAAATAAAAATAAAATATATATAAAATATGTAATGTGATGTGATACAATAGTATCACATCACATTACTTTCTCTGTCAGGTGAGCATTAGAGACTGAGAGCTGTGTTTCTAGTGCAAACACATTTTCCACTTGTTTTACTGTAATGTAAATGTGAGCTTGAGTATGAATATGCACACTGGCTAAGCTTATATTTAACTATATGTAACTTTGTATGAATTGACATGATTTAAACTGCACTTACAGCATACTCATTTAAACATGGCAGGGACAGAGGAATACAAACATCTGGTTTGGGTTAGGACACAAAAAGTAGAATGTCTTGGTGTGTTCCATATTACGTTACATGTCATTTAGCAGACGCTTTTATCCAAAGCGACTTACAAGGGAATTGAGTACAACCTGCCAGGGGTGGAGTTGAACTTGCAACCATGAAGTCTTTTGCACACAGAGTACAGGTCTTAACCACTGAGCTACCTCACACCTTACGTAGCCGGAAATCTGAATTCCCGACGTGGAAACTCTGCACCAACCCCGACATGGGATTCCAAGATGGCTGTCACCCTACACATACTGCTACTTTAACCTTTCACAGCACTTATGTCATATTTGTTTCACATTAAATCACTCGTACATACTGTATAGCACTGTTGAATTTTTAACCAAAGACATGGAGCTTTGCTGCTCATGTGCAGAAAAAAAACATTTTGAACAGTGTTATTCACTGGTGTTGCTAACAACAGCTAGCTCATGACATGTTTGCCCCCATTTTTTTTTTCCTTTCTGACTTTTCAACTAGAACAGGGGTGAATTCAGGGGGTGACGTCACTTAACAGTCCACACTCTCTCTCTGCTCCTGTTCTCTAGAACCTGCCAGTGAAGGTGTTTGGTTCTCCACTCGTCTTACATCTCACTTTAGCTACAATTACTTAGTTTTAAAAACTCCAGATTACAAACCTTCCATCTACTTTTTTCTGTTCAGATCACGCCATATAAAGTTGGTAGTTTTTTTTTTTTCTGATTGATCATCTGATTTTCCTTTGCTTTTCGCCATCAAATCACAGAAACGATCAATGTTTTATCAGTTTGAGGTCCAGGTTCAGATAGAACAGCTTCAGAGTCTGGAACCGCAGTGTGAAAAAGATTGAAGGTATCATATTTATAAGAACACGGCAGACAAACAACCTAAAAACACAGTGACTCGAGCTCAGGCTGTCAGAAACCAAAGAACATGAAAAAGAGAATGACTTCGACACAGAGCGAGCATCAAACCTGGATGGCTGCAAGTGTGAGACAGTTTCCTGCAGACTGCGGATCTTTGCTTTCTTCTCATTCAGGATGAGGACAAACTGTGAATAGAGCTCAGCCTCTAAGTCCTCCTTACCATGGGCATATCGCTTCAGTCTGAGAAATAAAGAAACACAAAAACAAGTCTAAAAGTGTGTCACACATTTTCTTTATACCTGCTATGAAGCGAGCATGTAGACAAAAAAGCCGTTTCTACAGCAGCCCGAACAGACAAACCAGATTGATGCTGAAGCTTACTACGCAAGCAGAGAAGGAATGGCCTCCTTTCTAGAATGTAAAGGCCACCACAGTTCCCTGACACACTTAGGAAAGAGAAGTCCTCTGTTACAATCTGCAGTCTCATTCCCTGATTGTTTAGGGAACATGTTATTGTAGAAATTGAGCTAGTTTCAATGTTGTAAACCAAAATATAAACAATGAACAAGCAGATGAAGAGTTTTTGTCTTCCTTTATCTAAAATAAAAAATCAATAAACAGATGATTATATGTGTCATCTTATAGACTGATCTTCAGAATTGGGGGTGGCAAGACGGGCATGCACCGTCTTGATGTTGCCTCAGTTCTCCTTGGCCATGCCCAACAGTAAAGTTCTGCTTCAAAATGTAAAACTCACACTCTTTTCTCAGGTTTGTCTGTTCATACTGCTTTAGAAACATGGTCGTGCAAGAAGGCAGATCTGTAAAGTACTTAGTACTTGAGAACTCTTTATTTTGAAGCGATTACACAAACATGCTACCAATAAACCCTCCTAAATATTACCCACTGGACCTCAATGGTTTGTGTGTCATAATTACAAGTTCCACTTTAGCACAGCACAATAGACACAGGCAAGTAACAACACTGTGAAGGAGTGCTGAAGGAGAATCAGAATTTATTACCAACTTATTTTTGGCTAGTAGGTCTTCAAACAAGGAGACACAGAAGACCAGAGCTAATATTGGTTTGGGGTTTACACAGTGGAGAGACCTACGAGTCACCAAAAAGCTTCCGAAATCCTGAGTTATTACCACACAAGTTGGGTAATAACTCAGGACCCTGTGATGAATTTTCAGGGAAATGAAACTCAAAGATTTCAACCTTTGTGTGTTGTACTATGTGTGTGTTATGTTTTAATTCCAATGACTCAAAGACTGACTTATTCAGTGATCATGTTTTTCCTGGCTTTAATCAGTTTTTGTTGTATTCTGGCAAAAAAAGGGACCTTTTTTTCCTGCTTGGTTTCTGGCTGCTGGTCTCAACATGACGTCACACTTTGTATGAGAATAGACTGCAGGCATTTATCTCGAATTCCATGGGATTATTTACACCTATCGCAAAGGAAGAGACATTTCTGTCGCCCATTCAGTTGACTGTCAGGGGGGAGCCGTCCCATTTGACTCCAGTTATTTTGGTACTATTCCTAATAGAAATGCAAAAACATACGTACTATACTGAATCGTTCGACTTGGTGGAAACACGGACAAAGACATTGCTAGACTTATCCCATCACCCTGTGGCTGCTAGTTTGTGGTGTTCTGTGTGTTTACTCTGCAGTGATGCGCTGCTGTTCTTGTCTCAGTCTCCAGTTTTTGTCCTCCAGGCTCTGGTTCTGGTGCTCCAGTGTATTTCCCCTCTGCAGAGTGTGGATCAGTAACTCCCTCACAGCCCCTGACGGCTCTGGGATGGATACCAGGAACACAGAACCCAGCCTAAACTGGAAAAGTGAAAAATTCATCAAAAAATCATAAAATCCAAACAATAAAGGTCAAAATGTGCCTTTACCTCATAAATCATATATTTTATTTTCAGCATTTCTCACCAACCACCCATGTGTGAGTTGTGATGTCAAGAAAGCTCCAGAAACAAAACCATTTGGAAGAAGAAAACAACACCAGTCATTCATCTGACCCTGCAGTGAATGCCAAGTAAACACATTCCCACTGATCAAAAACCCATTTAAACCTTTGATTAAAGGGCTTTTCTGATTTGCGTGAATGGTGAACAAGTGATTTATCACACAGTCGTGTCCTCCAGAGTTAATGATAAAAACAGCAGTTAGCACAGGCTTCATTCAGCTTAAACAATGTACTAGCATATTTATCTTCCCATGTTAAGTTTTGGATCCAGCCGCTGACACATAAAGACCATCGTCCCCTGAGAGACGAAATTTTCCCTCAAACGTGTTAGTGGGAAAACAACCTCTTTCTGATGATGAGTTTGACAATGCAGAAGCCGCTATTGTCTCCTTTTGTCAAGGAGAAATATTTCATGAGGAGATAACTAGTCTGCAGAAAGGCGTCCAGCCATCTCTACACACATAGATGGCAAGGTTGAGATGGTTTGGACACATGCAGTGCAGGGATAGAGATTATATTGGACAAAAGATCTGTCAGGCAGGAGGAAAGGGGGGAGACCACAGAAAAGGTTCACGGATGTTGTGAAGGAGGACATGAGGACAGGTGCAGTAGCAAAAGACACACAAGGATAGGGCAAGATGGAGGCAGATGATCCTTTGACTCAAATCATTCCAATGAACCCTCCTAAGAAATCATTCAATTATGTCATAATGCCATAATTTAATGATGTCACATTTAATGATCATAAAATGACATCACATATGTTTTAACGTAAAAAAGATAAAAGGCAAATCCAATCTTCATGAAAGGCAATTCAGCGGAAGTCATGCAACAAGTCCGGCTGATGCAAAACACCAAAAAAGAAGATAACTTTGGAGAACGCCATAGAAGAAGAAAATGGACACAGACCAAGAGGATCAAAACAGTACTATTGAGGAGAACATGGAAGGTACATCATATGTGTTATGTCAGGATGAGGAGGAGGAGGGCACTGAGGGGGACAACAATTCTGGGACACCGAGTGGCGAGGGAGATCATGAGGGGAAATCCACTAAAGAGGGGGATAAAGACACGGTGAACCTCTCTGGTGAGGGGGGCGATGACGCGGCGAGCATTAACAATGATACTGTGAACAAAGGTGTTTGCAAAACTGGGGATGGGAAAACAGAGAACCCCACTGGTCAGGGTGACACAGAAAACCCCACTGCTACGGAGGAATCAGTGGTTGTGACTATTGATGTGAAGGCGGCGCTAACAGAAAAGCCGGAGCTTTATCTGTACCTTATTATGACAGTCCACCATGTCTTCTGCAAGGCTGGCATACTATGTGACGTTCCTGCCGAGTTGACGGCCAAGCATGTTGAACGTCTGGTGTTCTGCACAGTGGAAAAATTCAAACATCCAGTGGACCGCATGCCAAGCATCGGCAAGTACAAGCTGGTGGCTCGCGACGTCTTTAGAGAACTTAAGAAACTCTTTGGCAACAAGATGAAAACCATGCTGATAATGGAAGACATGGGTGTGGAGGACATCATTGCTAGCAGCATACAGAAACAAACTGTCAAGTGGTTGGACAAAAAAGCAAGGAACTATACAGCTATTATTATCAGCAGCAGCTTGGCTGTCTGTATCACACTTATATTTGCAGTAGCCGCCATTGTAACAGGAGGCTTTTCCTCACCTCCATTTTCCTCTGTTTTTGTCATGTTGACGTCCTTAATGGCTAAAATTTGAGAAGCAAACTTTTTTACACTCTACCTGACACTTGGGTTCTGTTGAGGACTAGAGCAGACAGCAGACATGTGCACTGGCAAGCCTGGCTACTGCCATAGGTTGAATTCTTTAGAAAACGGTGACACTGACGCACAAAAGAAGCCCAACACTTACAGCATAGATGACATAGCTGAAAGTATTAGATAAGCCTGATCCAATACTAGGACACATTGGTAAAACACAAACGATTAAGCCAAAGTTGCATTTGTACAGATGGGATGTTTTTCAGTAACAGATGACATATTTGCTTCATATTTCATAGGCTGTTTTAAAATGTTCTATATTAATAAATTCTGACCTTGCAAGTTGTTTTTGTGTCGGACAAATAGCTATGTGGAGCGCACAACTCCTTTATGCTGGGAAAAAAAAAAACCCACAAAATTGGCACACAACTCCAACGCAGCATCTATCCAATCATGTATAAAGGGGTATTGCCTTCTGTCATCAGTTCCAAGACTTCTAACCATCACTTCCCGTGTCCAAGAGTGCATCAGTAAAAAGCATGGATGACAATCGCCCGGTAGCTTTCACCTCGATAGTTATGAAATGCTTTGAGCAGGTGGTCATGGCTCATATAAAGAGCAACACGGACATTATTCTGGGCCCACACCAGTATGCCAACAGGACGAACTGCTGTGCATTGAACAGTGTTGCCTGCTCTCTCCCACCTATGGAATTGGGATGTGCCTTCACATACTGGCCAACAAACTACTGCTGCTCAGACTAATAACCTTCCCCCTGCAAATGGGTCCTGGACATTTTGACACACCAGCCACAGACCATGAAAACCAATCTCGTCCTGCCCCATCACCCTGAACACTCGCTCACCAGGGTTGCGTCTTGAACCATCTGCTATACAGTACACACTATTCAAATGTGCCTGCTCAGCTAAACACCTGGGCTTCCATAATGTGACATTTGCTGATGACAAGGCAACGGTGGGACTGATACACCAAAATGATGAGTCCGTGCACCAGTAGAGAGTGAAAGATCTGGTGGACTGGTGTGGGGAGAATAACCTCTGCATCAATGTGGGGAAGACAAAGGAGCTAGTTGTGAACTTTTAAGAGGAAAGGTCACGCCTCCTCTCCCTTGTTCGTCGGAGGAACAGCTATGAAAATGGTCCACACCTTCAAATATCATGGAATCCATATCTCCAGGGATCTGATGTGGACCACAGACACCGCCAACAACATGAAGAATCTATTTCCTCAGAAGGTCTGAGAGAGGCCAGTCTTGACACACCAGTGCTGACCACAGGTGTGTGGTAGAGAGTACACTTACCTTCCCCACTACCACTTGGTACGGGAACAGCTCTGTAAAGAGCTTGCACCAGCCTCCCTTTCATTGTGGACATACATGTGAGCAGGTGCAGGAGCGGTAAAGCCTACATCATGGAGGAACCCCACCCACTCAGCCCATAAACTGTTGACCCAACAAGGCTCAAACCAGCTGGTGAACTCCATGCCTCATTGAATGTACTTACACTGCTCTGCACTGCTGTGCTGCTATCATTGTTTTTATCTTGCTGCTCTTTTAATTGCTGCCCCAGAGTTATTTATTAGAGACATGCTTTTAAGTTATTTATTTATTATTTAATATAATATAATATTATTTATTATTTTTATTGTTGGCTTTTGTTAGTAATATTATTAATATTATGAGAATACATTTAATTTTCATGTTTAAACATGTAAATGACAATAAAGAAAAAATAACTTTGAACCTTGAATGTTCTTTATAAAGAAGGCAGGAACATATTGTGCCAAAATGTTGCTGTGAAACTCATCCCACTTTTTTTTTACAGAAAAACTCACAAATCCTGAAATTGTGGTTACACCTTTAGAATAATAGTCAGAAAAGTAGTTTTTGACTATTCAGTTCATTTCTTTTTACATATACCCAATTTTCCTGTGATCTAAGACAGAAATTTATATGAAAAGCATGTTGTAAACGACTGTTATTAAGGTACATATGCTAAATAAATGTAAATCTAAATTCTAAATTTAACTCTACATGCTAAATGCTAAGACTTGTAACAGTTACACAAATTTATCCCAGAAGATTGTGTGGTCTCAGCAGCTTTCACTCTTATGTAATGTTGGGGATTGGCTCATTCAAGATCCTGTCACATGCATCTTGGATGGAGACCACATGGCCCTTTGCTCAAAGACAACGAGAGCCAAAAAGCTGTATCTCAAGATCTCCCTTATCTTTCACACCTCAGTGGTCACTTTGTGACATGTGACCTCAGGTGTCTTCAACAACTCAAAGCCAGGTTTCCCCTCCTTCTCACTCTCTTCTCTTCTCCATCTCTCCAGAGGACACTGACTCCTCTTCTCTCCTCTGTCCTTCTGGGTGGAGGAAGGACACAGACACCTCTCCAAGATCCAGCTCTTCAACTAAAGATCCTTCAGTACAGAGCTAAATAAGGAACCTGCCTCAGGATCAACCAAGGATCCAGAGCCAAGTTCGCTCTAACTAGCTAGCTTTGTAAGGAGGAACCTGAGCAACATATACCAGAAACTTGGTCAACCATATACAGTTCCTGGACCAACAGACAGCACCTCAAAAGGACTCTTCTTGCATCTTTCAAATACTTGCTAACATAACTGGGCCTAGCATAGCATCACATGACTTGGCTAGACTGTTTAACCTTGTGAAATATTGTATTGAGCTTACTTGTTTACACACATACACACAGTGTTGTTAGTGATGCCCAGGCTTCTTAGCTTTCAGTTCTAGACGTGCATGCTACTAACTTCATCTAACCTGGCACCTCATCCTAAAAAGTGGCCTTAAACAGCCAGAAAAGCTTTAGAAGACAGCACCAAGCATGTCCAACTTGGAATATACAGTATCTACTCTCTCCCGTTCCTGCTGTCCTCACCTGGAACACCTCACCATCATGTGCCGACCATTCTACCTTCCCCGTGAGTTTTCAGTGGTCATCACCATGGCTGTTTCCATCCTACCCCAGGGATCCACGCATCAAGTTTAAATGTAAATAAAAAAATGGTGTTTTAACTGTGTTTGGTTGAACATAACAATATTTTTTATGAGCTTTTATCCAAGTTTCTGACCTTTCTGTATTTATTAAAGTTAGACATGGCTTTATGACGTGTTTTTTTGCTGCGTGTAACGCTGCCCCGGTACCGGTTGTTGATCTCAAATCTGGTGAAGAAGGAGTTGAGGTCATTGGGGAGATGCTAATGACACCTTACAGTACCCCTCAGTGAACAGATTGCCGGAAAAATGGATGATTAGAAGAAGAAGAATAGTGTGAATGTTAACCCAGCATTCACCTCGCTAGATTAATTATGATAAGAAAATATCTTTGCATGTACCTCACTGTTTTCAAATGTCTGAGTGATCAAAAACACATACAGTGTTGCACAGAGAACATCAACAAAACTCAAACACACCTGTTTGGTATGCTAATCAACTCAGGTAACACCTGCACATGTGTGTGAATCTGTTCTTGAGAGGGGCAGCAAGTAGGCATTAACAGGAAGCCTGTCATCACACCCCTACTTTTATGACTGATGATTTTTATGGTGAAATCCCTGATGACACATCACAGCACACTTCTCTCTGAAAACGTTTCTTGCTCAAGGAATTTACATTCATTTCCCTTTTACCGCAACAGACACACATTTCCATTTAGTCGTGACTCAAGTGGCAACAAAGGTTAAGGAATCCACACAGTTGATGGTCTCATGAACAGGAATGGACAAACACCATCTGGTTGCGGAATTCATCGCTGTTACACAACAACAAGCACACAAACCAGAACATGTCACATTGTTATTCTTTAAGTAGTTCACGCTTTATGACGTGTGGTTTTCTCGGGAACTGGACACAGCACTGACTGCCCTGCGCCAAGAATCTCCCTGAGACATGAATACACACACACTACAAACAAACCAGCAGATTTTAGACTCTTAACAACGAGGTAACCTAATAAAATCTACCCCCTGCTTAAATCTACAAATATTATCTACTGATAATACTGTATATTCTCTGCTTTATTTTACTGTTGGGCATGTTTTTTTTCCATCAGGAAACATGTTTGTCGAAATTGGAATCATTTGTTGTTGATGACGTACAGTCAAAACATTTTACATGGTGGCAGACGCTTTTTTTTTTGTTTGTTTTTATAAACAAGAAAAAACAAAAAAATAATTACAAAACCTGTGGAGGGGGGTCGAAATGAAGCTTCAGTGGGACGGTGTGTGTAAATTAAACGTGTGTGTGTGTGTGTGTGTGTGTGTGAAGCCTGCTCTGGTCACAGACTGACCGTGATGACATTTTATCCAAGTCTCCAAAAGTCTCTAATAACACCAGAGTCCAGAGTCCAGGGTCGGAATGGTGGGTTACCCACTCCACATGGCTATGTAACATCAGTACATTCACATCCACCTACACCGACTACAAGCAGAACAAGGAAAAGACAACCCGACAGTCCACCGTCAAGATGCAAGATGGACCAATCAGGACGGACTTTGTGGCAATGAATCACACAACAATGACAAAAGACCAAGGGATCACCAGAGAATGCGGCTGTGGGTGGAAACAAGGTGGCAACATACCTTGACCTGCATATCCACCAGGGCAAGGCGAAAGACAATAAATCTGTAACACTGAAGGTAACAGAGCAGGAGGTGGAGGACTTCATCAAAGGATGTAGCTCTTGGATCAACCCTCCCGAAACATCAGCTCCAATCATCACCTCGTGCCAAAATGGCCGGAAGTCAAGCAGGTGGTAGAGCGGGCAAGAGCCGCATCAGCACCTGGCCCGAATGGCATCCCATATCGGGTATACAACAACTGCCCTGAGCTACTGAAGATACTGTGTTGGCTGATCAGTGCTGTCTGGGAAAACTCAAGCCATTCCAACCAAATGGAACCGAATGGATCAGAGCTATCACTCTCTTAGACAGGCTCCTTCAGTGTCAATATGATTTTATTTATTTATATTTGTTTGTTTTTACGTCTGTTTAATATTTGTAATACTATTGTATAGCACTTTGGTCAACTGTTGTTTTTTTAAATGTGCTTTATTAATAAAATTGGATTGGATTTATTCAAAAAGAGAAGGATTGGCAGACCATCAGTCAGAGCGGAAGGTTTACTTGTTCGACAAGAACATAGTTGACACTGCGACATCACAGCTTGTGGACGGCCTGGACAAAATCGACCAGAGCTGCCTCCCGAAGGAAATTCAAGATCTGTGGCCAAATGGCTCAGCTTCCCACAATGCCTTTCCAATGTGGCGCTGTTTACCAGAAACATTCTCACGCTAGGAGAAGGAGAAGGTGAGACTTGTGTTCCAACTGAGAGACTCACCAGATCTGACCATCCAAAACACCAAGGTCTAGGTCCGAACCGGACGGAAGTGGGATGAAGTGCGAACAGTAGAACAAGCCATTAGGGAGACTGTGGGAGTTTGGCAACCAGACTGACTGCATGTCAGTGTAATACTCACTGAGATGTCCTTCTGCACCTTCTCGTATCCCAGTGTAACGGTGGAGCTGTGGTTTGGAGAAGATGGCGTCAGGGTGAAGCTGTAGCAGACAGAGCTCTCAGTCCCAGCCAGCGCCTGCTGAAGGTCCTGGATGTACCGCTCCCTCTGCATCTCCAGCTCCTCTGCCTCACCAGACACAGCCGCCTCACTCACTGCACACAGAACACAACACATGCAGTGTGAAGATCAGCTACACACAAGGTGTTGTGGTTGGAAACAGAATACACATATTCAATCAAACAGCTGCAACAGCAGAACCAGTGTGTGACGTGATAATATTAAAGGGATGGTTCAGGTGCCGGAGGAATTCTGACTCTCTGACCACCTGCGCACCTCCACTACCCAATTATAAAAAACCATTATCACAATCATTTGAATTTAACGGACATTATTATTTAATCCTTCTTCTTGCTTGAGTTGAATACGTTTCACCTCTCGTCCGAGAGGCTTCTTCAGTTCAGACTCGCTGGTTGTAAAAACCAGGTATTTAACCTCTGAGGCCGACGCCTGTCGAGAGTGTCGAGGGTTGAACAATGCGGATCGTTCACCCCTCCCAATTTAAGGTTGTTGGTTTCACCTGAGACGAGGTGTGAAGGGGTCGTCAGGGTCACCTGAGAGACCGAGTCTGCTCTTGTGTGTGTGGTCAGTGTAAATCTGTCAGGACAGGTGTGTAAAACATGCAACGACGTGCGGCATGAGGTCTTTACCTTCTCCTCTCCATGCATTCTGTCCATCAGTCAGCAGCAAGTGGAAGCCCAAACCCAGGTCTGGCCCACTCCAGTCCACTCGCAGGAAGTAGGTGGAGTCAGGCTTGGAGGAGATGTGAATTTCCTGCACAGACGTTGGCATCTTTGCAGAAAAGAGACACACGGAGCTTCAGTTCTTTCAGTTCATTGTTGCTTTTCTCTACTACCACTTATTCTTGTTAACATATTAACATGTTTCATAGTACATAGTACATTTTAACGGTTTCACGATATACAACAGTATTTTTGAGCATGAGTGAGTGCTCCAGTGAGGGAGGCTGTGCAGGCCTGGAATGGTAATCTGGCCTAACGGTCATTTTCCCGGTAGACAACGCAGATGCCTGAAAGAGGTCCAAAATAACAGACATGTTTACTAGGTTGAGCAGCAACATCAGGAGGAAGGAGGAGAGGAGGCGAGGAGGCTGACCAGAAAGGAGGAAGAACATGACAGGGAGGAAACCAAAGAAGAGGGACAGGGAGACCATGGCCTTGTCTCAATCCATGGTCTGGATCCTCCCAAGAGAGGGAGAAGATGATTTCACGGATTTCCCCATCTTCTTCTTCTTCTTCTTCTTCTTCTTCTTCTTCTTCTGCTATTAAATTCTGTCAGGCTGTACACCAAGAGGCCAAACACTGCCCTCTACAGTTCAAAGTCCTGAATCACAGTTCTCCTGGCCCTCGAAGCCTGACTGTTGATTTAATCAGCCAAAACATCCCATAAATCTGCAATATTTACACATATCTGATGTAAAATAAACACATTTAAAATGGATTTTATGTTTGAACACAGTTGTAGAGCTAATAGTAGGAACATTTGATGATTTTTTTGTACCAATTTATGTGTTTTGTCAGTCAGTCAGTCATCATCTACCGCTTTATCCTCTGCCAGAGGGTCGCGGGGGGTGCTGTGCCAATCTCAGCTACATCGGGTGATAGGCGGGGTACACCCTGGATAAAAAGCTTTGAAATGATAAATAATTAAATCATGATTATATCCTATTTTTGTAATGTTATAATTTTTGGAGTTTATTTTATGTATTTGTTCTTTTTTTGAATTTGTGTTTGGTTTATAATTATCCAGACTTCACTGGGAAAAACCTGGGATTTCCTCCACTGTGATGGAGACACAAATGTATCCTTCAAAAACGCGTGAGAAGGAGGCGACGTGGCGCTGTGACGCATTTTTAACAACATCTGGACGCTGGATCCACTTCACAGGATCCAGACCCTGGACTGAGACACGGCTCATGACAGTGAAAAGGGTCCCCCATCGAACAGTGTTCAGCAGTGCCACGTTCCGTTTCTCTAACACCTATCTATGTATAGGTATATAAAAAATGTAAATTATAAAAATAAATAAAAAATGTTTTTTAGATGATTAATCGATTACTAAATTAATCAATTATAAATGAATAAACTATTTTGATAATCGATTCATAGGTTTGAAGCTTTTTTCATGATGAAAACAAGATTTCCGATTGTTTAAGCTTCATAAATGTGAGTATTTTCTTCATTTCTTAGCTCTAACAAAGAACTCATTAAAAGTGAATCATTTTGGTTTGTGGACAAAACAAGACATTTGAGAACATCATCATTTCCAGGTTTGACGAACACCGATCAACCTTTTTTTAAGGTTTTCTGATATTTTATGGACCAAACGATTAATCGATGAATCGAGAAAATAATCGACAGATTAATCGATTATGAAAATAACCGTTTGTTGCAGCTCTAGTAAGAACCGATATACTACCCAGCATTAGCTGTGTACACCAAACGTCTAATGCATTATGAAGAACATACTACGCTGATGCACAGAATCCTTTGGGTTGCAGAACTGTCAATCATATAAGATCAGAAATGCTGCAATAAGTCATGAGAACTGGGACATGACTGACTGCATTAAGAAACTTGAGAGACTTTTTTTAATGATTTTTGTGAAACTGAAGTAATGACGTACTTGTTTGTTCTTAGCCGAGCCGTCTCTAACCACAGACCTGACCCAGAACAGTGGAACACTCGAAGAAAGGCCGTGCACACACTTGAAGGAGGTATGTTACACCAGGTGCACGCCGATCATAACGCCTGTAATTACATGATTTTCCTGGCGTCTGCAGCCTGCTGTTCACGTGCCAACCAACACTTCTAGCTCCAAGCATCCAGCAGAAGGACCATAGCTCTGAAGAGTGGGGGCTGGTTGTACAGCGACGTCTTTGACACGCTGTGAATGTATCTATGATTTACACAGAGAACAGAAGATGCTGCTCTTTCTTTACCTCGAGTTTGTGCTTTTGTGTACAGACTCTAGATCCTTTTATGACTGACAGTAGTAAAATCATCATTATTGTTACATTATGATTCAAATGCATATTAGTATAGGTTTACTGCTAGTATGAACAACCCTGTTATAGTATGAAAATATTAAGAGCGTCTTTACAACTGCTCTGACAGGACTTAATATAAGTGTTAGACATCTGCTCTCGTCTGTCTCTACCCCGTCCTATTTTGTCCCCCAGTTTTTACCACAACTGGCAGATGATGGCAGGACACTTCTGAGTCTGGTTCTTGTTACATGGAAGTGCCTGCTTATTGAGTGAAGACATACTGAACCCACAGGAAGAAATGAGCTTTCAAACCGTCAGGGTCTCCATGAGGATCAGCCACCAGGAGCCAAAAAAGCTCCACAAAAGGGACGACACGGGGAGCTGTGTATTACTCACAGGACTGACACACAGTGAAAGAGTGAAGTCCACACGTCTTTCTGAACTGGAGGGAAATATTAGAACCCAAATATTCACACACTCCGATCTATTTTAACTTTGTGACCACATCCTTGTCTGTTTGCACATTTTAACACAGTCGTGAGGGCATCCTAACACTCAGCACGAGGATCCTGGTCTGTTTGAATGCTGTGACTCGAGACTTTTTAAAAAAGTTATGACAACATGCTGGTCCAGCAAGAAGATCCCGGGTTCGAGTCCCGGTCAGAACCAGGGTCTTTCTGCAGGAGGTCACATGTTCTCACCATGTGTGCGTGGGTTTCCTCCCACAGACCAAAAACATGCAGATCTGGGGATTAGGTCAATTGGACACTCTAAATTGACTGTAGGTGTGAGAGTGAATATTGTTTATCTAATAATATTTTATATGTACTGTCCTGGGTGTGATCCCGCATATATATGTATGTGTATATTTATACATATATATACATACGTTTTTGTGAAATGAACCTATGTCAAAATATCACTTTAGATGAATGTTTGTTGATCTATACACATCTTATTGTACAGACTGAAGAGAACATCTTTGTTTCTTACTGATCTGCACAAATATCACAAACTAATCATTTTAAATCTGTTTTTTCAGGTGAAAATGAGAATAATGATGTATAAATTACGATTCGTTCAGACATGGCGAATCATATCAGCATAATTGCAATTAAAAACTCAAAATCGTTCAGTCCTACTATCCAACACACACACTCCCAAAAAGCAAGCACACAGATTTAGACTTTTATTACCTGTTGATTACACACAAACACAAACATGTGCAGACCCTGTGCTACACTGACAGTTATGTCATTGTTAAACACTGCTTTTATTCACTCATGTAATGACAAAAGTGTTGAAAATGATTATTCCAGCACCTTCCGACCATGTCATCACAGCTCTGTAAGCACTGTAATGCGCTAACACGCGACCTCTTATTAGGTGTAAATACAGGCTAAGCAGACAGAAGCGGCAGCAGCGGCACTCTTCCTCACTCAGCCGGACACATGTTTGTGCAGCCTTATCTTTAACAACATCCGTTTCACACCTGCTTCACAACTAAATACATGCACAGGACGAGGAAAGTCAAATACTGGGAAAAAGTACTGTACACACTGAACTGTACACACACACACACACACACACACAGAGAAGATACACCACGCGCTCACACACCGCGCGCGTGTGTGTTTGAGTTGTGTTTATGTTTGAGTTGTGTTTGTGTTTATGTTTGTGTTTGTGTTGTGTTTGTGTTTATGTTTATGTTTATGTTTGTGTTTGTGTTGTGTTTGTGTTTGTGTTTGTGTTTGTGTTTGTGTTTATGTTTGTGTTTGTGTTGTGTTTGTGTTTATGTTTGTGTTTGTGTGTCTTCGTTCTTACCTTTCAACGACTCTCAGCTGGACCGGCAACTGACTATTACGTCATCACGAGGCGACGACGCTGAACAGCTGAGCCGACACGGGACTACAGTCTCACGCATTTCGATAAGTCCACGCGCCACACGTGACATTTCTCACGTCCCCGCACACAACTTGGTAATCTATGAACGGATGAGGGCGAAGGCAGAGCGCTCTGCGTCATCCATTCATACAGATGTGGTGAATTAGCAACCTGTCAGCCAATCAGAAAATAGTATTTCTTGTTGTCGGGTGAAATAGGTGTCACGAACGCGCACGAATGCTGCGAATGCGCGCGCCCGTTTCAGACGAGATGGACGTGAAAGAGCAGTTAATCGTTTCAATGATATCAGTTAATGTATGATTATGGCTGCTTATTAAAGTGTAAAAGCAGAAAACTATTCTTTCATTCACACACACACACACACACACAGTTTCATTACTGTTTTATTTATGACAGGCCAGCAACAATTATTCAATTATTCATTAATTTCTAAATTAAGCATTACATATTTTGGTAATCGCTTAATCAGTTTGAGTGTTTTTTTGAATAATTAAATGTTATGCTTCTTAAATGTGAATCCTGTCTGGTTCCTTTGCTCCAAAGAAGAAATCTGAACTGAACTAAACTGAATCATTTTGGTTTGTGAACAAAACCAGACATTTGAGTTTTGAGAACAATATCCTTATTTCCAGGTTTGGTAAACAAAGGACATTGTTGGTATTTTACGGAGCAACAATTTTACTCGATTGATTGATTATGAAAAATAATCTTTACAGCTGCATAACAGAGCAGGGGGGAAAGATTTAATTACAGCATTTGTAGTATTTGTATTTATTCACAATAAAACATCTATTTCAAAAACTGACAACTGTGTTCTGACAACAATGTTCACAGTCTTAACTTACTGCATAAATGTAACAAATAAATAAAGATGCACCACCCAGAGCCGGACACATAACCTTCGTATGGGTTCTCATTACACCATGGTCACAGTGGCAGCTTCACAGTGGCAGCTTCACAGTGGCAGCTTCACAGTGGCAGCTTCACAGTGGCAGCTTCACAGTGGCAGCTTCAGAGCAGCAGCTTCAGAGCAGCAGGGTTCAGGGTTGGTCGGTGTTGAGACAGACCTCTTAGAGACTGGACATAAAAACAGTCAACAAACCAGCACTCTGCAGGCTCTGGGTCATTTATTTAGATTGGCACTGTGAGGATGTGATGTGGTCTCTGCTCAGTGTAACAGGTGTCAGTGAGAACAGGCACAGAAGACTGGATCTAGATTGTTATGTTTGGTGTCTTTGGACAGTGGACAACGTTCTGCTTGAAAGCCCAAACCATTCTAAACGTTTTCTTTAATCTTGTTCCAAAAAGCACATGATGATGGCAAAACTGCATGAGAGCAAACATCACCCAGGTTGCACTTACAACATGTGGATGAAACCATTAAACTGCATTTGGTTTGTTTCACTCGTTCATTCCCAGTTTGACTCTGTCAAACAAGATGACATTGTCCCTCCTAAAGTAACTAAAGTAAATCTAATCAGTAAAAAAAAGGGCATTAAACAGTAAACAAGGCATTAGGCCATGTTTACTGTCATAACTCTACTTACATGACTATAGTAAAGCTGTGTTTACTGCAGTGTTGTAATGTAACAGAGTACAAATACTTCCTTACTGTACTTAAGTAGAATTTTCACATATCTGTACTTTACTTTGTTATTTATATTTCTGTGTATATTGACCTCAGCCACACACGCTGTGTTTAAAGGAAGGTTGTGGGCCATGTTTTCATGGTAGCATGATATTAAGTGATGGGCCGCATGTAATTGATTGGGGGGGCCACATATGGCCCACGGGCCACCAGTTTGACACCCCTGAGGTGAAGGTCTGAAGTCATTCTAATTTGGTTATTACCAATTTCCTGAATTTTCATTGTGATTTTGAAGTTATTACCGTGGTATTACCATTTTATTGTTAGCATATTACTCACATATTATTACCAAGATAATACTATGCTATGGCAGTTTTGCCTTAAGTTTACCCATCATTACCTATTGTTTGGTCCTTATTACCCTGTTATATAAACACAACAGCTATACCTCATCTATTATTATTATAATAATATCTTATTACCCTAATATTCCCTCTTTTTTATCGGTTTATTACTTTGTTACGATTACTTGTTATTACCCTATTTTTATCCTTTTATTACCACTGTAACCATGATATTACCAAGCAAAGTACATAAAGTAGCTGACATAAACGCAATGAGGAAATACATGTACAGTATATTCATCACCTCTGAAGTATTCTATATGTAAAGAGGCTCAGAGTAATAACCTATATCAAATCAAAATATACCAAGAGTAATATTGTCATATACTTTATGTTCCGTACCTTATATGTACACACTATATAACACACTGTATCATATGTATATTGATATTGTACATGCATTACATTTGCATTTGGGCAGACAGGAAAAAGGGATGGATGTTGGGCAATCCACATACAGAAAGACAATAGTTGGAGGAAAGACCACTGAGCTGAGCTCTTAAATTGGAACCAGGAGACATCAGTGAATGAGCCCTCTGTGCCTCACACACACACACACACACACAGAAAGAAAGTCCTCTCTCATGTAGACAAAACCTTTGGTAAAATTGTGTAATCAGTGTAAATGAGCTGTGAGCTGGCAGCATACAGCAGCTCTGTGGAAACCAGGTTCGGGGGGGTCTTCTCGGGGTAACCTCCAGGAAGCAATCCAACCCCCTCAAACCACACACACACACGCGCACACACATGCACACTTGTTTACTTTATAATTCACATTTGCCCAATGGGGGAGTCTGCTGAGAACAAACTCCCAACTCTGCCTCATGTGAACAAGAAGAAAGACGAGAAAACACAATAACATGCACAGCTTTAGTGTCTAATGCTGTTCCCTCTGCATGTGAAATCCTCATGTGCAGTCATGAGCGGCACTTTAAAAGTCTAAAAAAAACAAAAACAAACAAAAACCAACAAAAACTTAACCTGTTTTTCTGTACCATAATTAAACTTGTTTCTGATTGTGACCTACTCATTTATTTGTTGGTTTAAATCAAAAGGACAAGAGAATGTTTGACAGTTACCGACCAAACAAAGATCTCACATGCAGCTTTTCTTCTGAAGAAGTTTAATTTTTTATATCAGCTTCTATGTGTATGTATCGTACTGCTAATACATACACACGTACATATAGATATTTTGGATTTCATAATAATGTGAGTGGAAAAGGGTCACTGATGCACATGGAGGAGGTCAGAAAGAGAATGTGGAGCAAGTGAATGGAGAGACTTGGAGCAGAGGAGAGGCTTGAAGATGATCCAGAACTCATCAGGGAGCCAGCGCAGATGTTTCAGCGTTACATCCCTGTTCCCCAGCTGCAGCTCAGTGCTGCCCCTCAGGGACAAACTCTTCACATTACAACCAATTTTTCATATATTATAATAATTTTTAATTATATCATACATGAATCTGAGAACTCTGACTTTTCATCTCAGAATTATGGCTTTTTTCTCTTTTTCTGTTTGGTTCACTAGTGCAGTGCCCAAGCAGTTTTTGTGTGTGTTTTTAGTAATTGTTGCTTTGATGTGTTTGAGTGCTCATTGTTACTATTACACAGCAGAAGTTCAGTGACTAAATACAATGATAACATCCACGGTCACTCTGTGGCAACTTCCTGTAAGCGGTCAGCTGAAGATGCAAACATGTTGTAGAGTCTGAGTTCAAATTCATTTGTAATTTTGCTGTCCAGGGTGTGACCCCGCCTATCGCCCCATGTCAGCTGAGATTGGCACAGCACCGCCCCCCACCTGAGGAAAATAAAGCCGTAGAAAATGCATGTTTTTAACAATAAGTCCTGTTATTTTTATTTATTAATTATTTATTTTTATTAGTTTCTTTATCCTTTCACCTCCATACATTCAGTCAGTATCAAAAATCTCAAAAACAAAACCAGGCTGTAAATATACACAAAGAGCACTTTATTAAAGAAGGACCATGGTTATACACAAGGAGCATTATATACTTAATCCATTTGAGTCACTCATAGATACGTGTTGATCAAATGTCCATCGTCTCAGGTCAGAACGTCACCACTTTAGTCTGTTTGGGTTTGGCCTTCTTCACTGGAACATGAACGTCTTCGTGGTCTGCGCTCATGTTGTTCGACAACCAGCCGACTGTCACGGAGTTCGCTGCAGGGACACGGTGAGGACAGTGTTTGAGACATAATGCAGTGTTTGCATAAGGCAGACATGCGACAGAAACTCACTTGCAGCCTGGTGTTCCGGGCAGTCCTTCTGAAAATGTTCCACCGACCCACAAACACGACAGCAGCCTCCTGCACACACACAATCCATTCTTTAGAAAGACTGCAAAAATGATTTTTTTGGCACAAATTAAAGTTTATAGAACAATGTCTACAACTGTACCTTGTGCATAAAGTCCTTTAGGATTATCTTGGCAGGACCGCGACAGATGTCCAGTCTGACCACAGATGAAGCACTTTGCATACGGGTAATCACCTGAGAGAAGCAGTAGTTTAAAATTATGAAAACCTAATTCATTCATTCATTCATTGTGGACATCTGTGGACATCGGTGTCCTTCTTGGCCTCACCCAGAGCTGGGTCCACTTTAGCTCTACATTTGTGGAGTTCGTGCTCGGTCGAGCCGCAGCGGTAGCAGATGCCTCGGCCCATCTCTTCGTCTCTGTCCGCCTCTGGACAGTCTACCAGACCATGACCAGGCTTCCTGCAGTTAAAGCAGATCTGAGGAGAGACACACAGCATCACAAAGAGAACTCACTGACTCATTTTTATATTTTAGGTCTTATTTAAGTTGCACAGCAAACGTTTTCAGATTCAAATTTCCATTTTACGGTTTAAAATCTTTTTTTTTCTCCAGTTTCAAACCTTGGTTTTTCAGGTTGATGATCTATTTATTTAGGCATCCATCCATGTATGTACAGTGCCTTCCTACAGTATTGGATCAGAGAGACTGAAAACGTTTGGGTTTGACATCAAAAGATGAACATTTCAGCTTTTACTTCCAGGTATTTACATCTGGATCTGATACATAACACAGAAGATGGCACCATTTGTTGTTGTTATTAAAAAAGAAATACATATTTGAATTATCATTGATTATATTCAACTCCTATGTATCTGCTTTTTTATCATTAAAAGTCAAGTTATGTCTCTCTCACATTTTATTTGATAAAACCCTTGTCTGTCCCAAATAGCTGCCCAGAGGCGTAACCAAAAGGCCATCCAATGATTAGACTTCCTGGAAAGACTGCCCTAACAGGGACCACCCAAATTGTCTGAAATAACTCACCATTGTGCTCTTCTTGTCCGTCTGCCTTTTTATCCTTCTGTCCTCTCTTCTTTGGTCCTTCTTCAAGGCGATATGCACCTCCTCCCTGAGATCCTGGTCCCAGTCCCTCCCTCCTGATGGCTGTCTGGGCAGCGGCTGTCCAGTCTGGTGAAGATAATCCAGGAAACCGTTCACATCCTCGTTGACGTACTCCTTCTTACGGTTGGGTTTTGTCACAGCTGATTCACTGGGCTGATATCTCCTCAGATGGTCCCTCTGCGGTACTTGTCTAACACCAGCACCGTCACCAGAGCGACCTGCATGACATTGTCTCCCTGCTTTGAACTGACTCCATGGAGTGGCCTCTGCTGGTTTGTGCTTGTGAACATTGTTGGCTCTCGCCCACCTTGTCATGACTGCACCCACTGTCTGAGGTCGAGAAAGAAACACTGAACGTCAGATGGAACAGTTGACAACAACACTGCAAAAATAAATGTAGAACTTTGTTTGATCTTAAGTTTGTTCCAACAAACCTAAAACCTGCCTGACTTTAGCTGTCAACCTGTCCATCACCAATGCAAACAAGAAGGGGATCAGAGCTGATCGGTCAGGGATCAAATTGCATTAAACCTTTTTTATGCATGCATTTCATGTATTTATGGTTTATTTGACAAGGACAGTGCACATTAATAAACATACAATGTAAATGTGCCAGAATTAGACAAATTGGCTATTTTACATCTGTTGTCCATGGACCGATGTTAACAGGTCAGATGCATACTAAAAGAAACAAAATCATAAAATATACATCCATCATAATAAAAGCAATTGGTAAAAGAACACATAAAACATGCAAGAAGAGAAGGGTCAGTAAATATAGAGAAAAACAGGGGAGAGAAAAAAATAAGGAGAAAAGAAAAGAAGGTGGTGAAGGAGGTGCTGGCAGTGTGATGTTATTTAGTATTGACATGTTTGGTGGCTAACTAACCACTTTTTTTAAATTGTGTTTGAATGTGTGGTATGTTTTTATGTCTTTATGATGTGGGATGGTATTGTGTTCCACTCAGGTGCAACTCTAATGGAAAATGCAGATTGGCCAAAACTGCTTTTTCTCATCTGAATTATACAGTCACCTCTAGTTGTACTTCTTGTAGATATGTTTGCAGGTGATACCTGTTTTTATGAATTGTCTTAAAACAGAAGGAGCATGTCCATTTATAATCTTATATGTTAGGCATAGGTTTGTGTATTTCACAAGGTTTTCCCGGCACAGTAGTTTATATTTAGTTAAGATGAGACAGTGATGATGATGTCTTTGGCTTTGAGGGTTTGTTTATATCTAGACTGAATGGGCATGATAGACGTTGTACTAGCCTGAGACCAAGTTGTTAAGCAATAAGTAATGTGGGAAAAGATCATTGAATACATATACATGATTGCAGCCTCTGTTGACATACAGTTTTGTATGAATCTAAAGTTTGCCAGATTGAATTTAACCGGCTGACAGACCTTTTTAATTTGGGCTTTAAATGAAAGGTTACTATCAATCACAACACCAAGATATTTAAATTCTGATACTACCTGCAGTCTTTCCCCTGCAACATATACATCTGGCTCGGTGAAGTGTTTATTTGACTTTCTAAAGTACATGCACACTGTTTTGTTTTAACCATGTTGTGATATGATGCAGTGACTTTGTTAACTGATCTGCGACTTGTGCTGCATTACTACCATGGATGTAAATCACAGTATCATCTGCATACATTTGAATATTAATGTCAGGGCATGCATTTCAGATTGCAGATTTTGAGTAAGTGACATAATTGAAGTGATTACTACATTATAACATTAGGCAATGCTGTACCATTTACACATAGTAGAGAAATGTAACACAGAATGTGACATACATCGACATAAACAAAAACAGAGCCAAAGTATCTCAGTGAGCTGCCGTAAAACAGTTGTGACGTCAACATCAACTTCACCTTAACTAATGTTAATTAACGAGATCAAACATAATCAGTTTAATCAGTGTGTACACAGCTGTAGAGAAGCTACTCGCACAACATAATTCAATCGTTAGCACCGAGTAACACAGTAACATCCAGCGAGTTTTTCTGTTTTCCGACATGTTAGCAGCTAGCCCAAACACGTACCGAAAGCTTAGCATGTCACTTGCGTCGCTTACAACGAGCGATAAAAGCTACGACTGCTGCTGAAAAACCATAAAATAAAAAGAGCACATTTAACACATTATTATTATTATTATTGTTCAGAACGAAGACACGTTTACCTTTTCACTGCGTCCTCATGGGTTTGGATTTCCACCCGGAAACAATCTTCTTCTTCTTCTTTCCTGGTATGGACGGCACGTTGCTGCCCTCATGCGGTACACTGGTGTAACATCGCTTCAAACATCCATGGAGCAACTTCATAGGAATGAACGGAGCCAAAGGGGCGGTGCTCTATCCAATGCTGCTGATCCGTACGCTGAGGCCACAGGCAGCTCACGCGCAGCTCTGACGTTTGCTGCCATCTAGTGGAATAAAATGGCTACTGTGATATTTACTCGTAACTTTGTGAACTTTGTCTTTTTAACTTCACTATTATTGATAGGCAACTAATAAAGCAAAAGAAAATAATCACACATTTCCATGCATTAGTCAGTATAAAGTTCAATCATCTACAAGAAAGAGACCACATTTGAATCATATTCACATATTTTATATATTTCCACAAAATAAACTTAACGAGATTTGGATCAAATCAAGAATAAACATTTTTCCTCTAAAACAATCAGTCATCTGTTTACTATCAATCATGTATTCACTTGTCCCTTAAACACACTTCATCTTTATCTCCTCATCAAAAGAGTATTTCTATGTCACTGTACATTTTATTTTAAGTTCTTACTTACTAGAACAGAATAAATCTCCTTTGCAGTTAAACTATTTTTACACATATAAACATGACTGAACATGCAAACTCGGGTCTTTAGAGTATCATGATCATAAAATATATGATGATATATGAGTGTCTTATCACCTGATAATAAGAATCACAGTGAAACACCCTCTCCCGTGTTGAACTGGCGAGTTCCATTTAGCTGTATGACATTAAATTAAGTGACTTCAACGTTATAATGTGGCTGAGCAGTAATTCAAAAAATGATCATGATATCATTATCTTCAATATCAATATTACAAAGATTCTGTGTACAGTATAATAAATAATTCAAGCATTGTTTGAGGTTTGCACCACTACTGTTCCATCTTGGAACGTGAAGAGACAGAGGTTACAGATTACAGTAAAGATGATGGATAAAGTTATTTACAATGTAAACATTTAAGATCAAACAGAATTCAATACTAATCTTTGTGACAAAGAAATACATGTATTTTTTGTCTACTGTTTTGGAACTAATAACCACAGTTTGGTTTTGCTCATCATGAATGTCACTTATTTGTTCCTCACCATTAATAATTAGCACATATAATACTACGTATTAATCACCTGTCTCTACATGTTACTTTCCAGAACCATAATAAAAGAGTCAAAACGTTAAAATAGAAAAACTCACTCTTAATTGTACTGTTAATTGTTAGCAGTGAGCTAACAGGGATCTAATTAATGGCCACAATGTTACATTATAACATTTCCACTGACGTCAAAAAATATTAAGGTCATTAATATGATACAGTTTATAATATCTGTGAACATCATATTGTTAGCCTAATTAGCTAAAATGAGCTATCATTAGCCAGGTGCACACCGGAAGTCATGTGATTACCAGGTGTATATCAGCTGTGCACCTGCGGCCTCGTCTCTTTCACGCTTGTCTTCAGTCAGCAGCTGCCAGATCTCCCGGGAACAGAAGATGAAAAGAGAATCGAAAACCTCAAAAAAACTAGAAAGAAAGAAAAGAAAAGAAAAGAAAAGAAAAGCTTTTACGTTCACGAGGACATGAGACGTGTCGTGTAGGACGAAGGTTTTCGTGCGTCAGTAACGTTCAAAATGTTTGTGCGGGGAGATGAGAAACCTGGTTCTGATCCAAGACGCCTTCAGGAAGGTCAGTGATGACTCAAACATGAACTAAACTCGAGTCTAATACACACTCGCATGTGTTTTTATTAATACTTAACATTCTAGTATGTTAATGTTTATGAATGGAAGTCCTGATCGTTCTAACAAACGGAAAGTCTGTGTATATTTGTAATAAACTGCGTCAGTGAACGCGTCTTAAATGTTTTTAACAAAAATTAACAAATACCCACCTTAACTATTTCTCCATTTTATTAATTACAATTGACAAACCTCAGCAGCGGATGAAACGATTTTTGACTTAAAAATTAAGTTATTTTTGGTGCTTTTCACATTTTTTGCAACTAATTTAAATGGACTTTCACACACATGCACAACATACAAACATTAGTTTTCTTATAGGAGTGATGGAATATATTGGTTATTTAATGTTTCACTGAAACAAACCTTATTTATTTTCTTTTAACAGACATCATCGCCCTGCTCGGAGACCAAGTGGGGTTTGTTTTTCTTAAACAACACTAAGAACACGAAGAAGTGAGTGACTGTTAAATACACAATTTAACCACACCTGTCTTTAAAACTAAAAATGATGCAAAACTCAATACTATATTTTGTTTTGGCAAATACAAAACAAACCATGTTTTATTTTTAGGAAATATTTAAAATTTGTTTATTTTTAAATTATTGTATCTGAATTTAAGTGTCCTGTTTTTGAATGACATATGATTGACTGGTAACTTTTTTTCTTTTCAGTTTGATCAGCATGAAGATCTTCGAACAGTAGGACGTTGTTTTTATCCCGGGTGGTCGCTGTGCCCCCACTACGCTCTTTGCTTGGCCGCCGCGCCTTCTTATGTGCATCTGTCATGGCCGCCGTGCCACATGGCCGCCGTGCCTTGAAACTTCTTTCAGCTCATCATTTCACATGTTAGTACATACTAGTTGAGGTAGGCCTGGCCTGTACAACATCAAGAATCATTGTTCAATATGAACCCATTTTTCTTATATTCTAACTTTTTAGGTGTATCAACGAAAGGGAAGCATCATTTTACGACTTTATTTTGAGAATGGGGGGGGGGGGGAAATCCATAGTTTGACTAATAGCCATTCATCTAATTTTAACGTTTCACCGTCGTCGAGCATTTATTTCGTCGTGGACTGCCATCCAGCGTTTTGAATTTCCTCATTTGACGGACACATCATCGCATTTATTTCGTCGTGGACTGCCATCCAGCATTTTGAATTTCCTGACTTTCCTGACATTTTGGTGGAATGCTCCACGTCGGCTCCCGCTGATGTACTGGAAATGTAAGTACCGTTAATTCTTTGACTTTGTGGTTTTGTAAGGATACGCTGCTGTAACTACAAATGTTTTATTTATTTTTTTTCTATTTCAGCTTGTCCATCCATGAGGACCCGCCCACTTCATCCAACATTCTCCTGGTGAATCTTGAGAAAAATGAATGATCAGGAACTGTCCTTCAATCTAAAATACAGCATGCATATTTTTTTTAGATTTAAAAAGCATCTTTGTACTATGTATGTAAAATGGAGTCTGTCACTGAAAATCCTGTTGAATTTATTGCATAGTATTTAGCCTGTGCTACTAAAGCATAAAGGCAATAAATGGTTCTAAATATGCCCTAACAATTAACGCATTTAATGACCTAAATAATAAGGTAATCAATTTATGCATGTGCCACAATTGCTGTTTTTGGCATTGCTGTTTGCATCTGTCTGTGTCTCTGTCTGTGTCTCTTCTGTCTGTCTCTCTGTCTGTCTGTGTCTCTTCTGTCTGGGGAGGCTTGAGTTAGGGTTGGGTATCATGGACCCTAAATAGACTACATTTTGATAATTGGGCTTCTGATTGCTGGAGGAAATTACGTCCTTTTTAATGTTAGAGCAGATTTAGGTTAACCTTTATCATGCGTCCCTAAAATGACAACCTTGATAAAAGTTGCTTGCCATATCGTATAGATATTTATTTCCCCAACCATTAATTACTCAGGCTTGGATTGTTTTGTAGCTCTTTGAAATAAATCAGTGGATATTAATAAAACATACTAGAACTTAAATTACATTTATTAGAATTAAATTAAGTGGGATTGATTCATTTTAACTGGTAATAGTGACTCCAATAGTTATTCAGCCCATGGCAAATTTCACCCAACACACATATTTTGTAATCATAATGAAAGTTTTAAGTTTAAACTACCTTGTTTTGCTCTGCCAGATTTGTTTCCAACTGGATACTCGCGTTTAGAACCACTTTTTTTTTTTAATGCGACGTGCTCCTTTTGCGTGTCATGTCGGGAGGCCTCCCAGCAGGGGATTTTTTTTCCCACCTCTGCAGAACGCGTCACTAGACTTGCGTCGTTAGTTATTTACCGCAGCGTCCGTGCTGCGCGTCGGTTTCAGGACATACAAGGGTCAGTTGTGTGCGAGAGAGAAGCTTGGGTTCTCTGGGAGGACGCAAACCTGGCAGAGCGACAACTATGGTATTTAAATGTTAACAATTATCAAGCACAGCTAATATTTTTTTTGCTTTATTTTTAAAATGACTTGATTAGTTCTAAATTACAGGATAAACAAATATAGTTTAACTTGCATATATACTTAAATATGAAACCTTGTACTATGGGGTGAATTTCAGATCTTATTCATTTCCGTTGTCTTGAGGCAGAAACTAAATAAAAATAGGGCACTTGGCATTTAAAAGGCTTTAGATTGTTGAGCAAAATCCATCTTTTAGAGAAAGGTGAGAAGCTCTCACTTTAGCATTGCATAGTTTCCAATGCAATGCACTCCAGGGCATTTTCTCCAGTATTGTCAGAGGCCCTCCCCCAATTTAAACATGTAACAGTGATAAGAAATAGAGCTAAAAAAGGTTGGTGTTGACATAGTGATTTTGAGGATTTGTAGATTTCATCCTTTATCAGAATGAGGACAGTCAGGTGGAGGGATGGGGATGGTTTTTAGGATGGACCTGGCCTGGATACACACCGAGGCAGCTGTGGTAAGAGTATACCTTGCACACTTGGAACAGGTGAGCTACTGATGCAATTCTGAATGTATTTACTTTGTTGAGAGGAATACAAATGAACTAAGTGTATCTTTCTTTTTGCTTCACAAGGTGCAGAACGAGTGAGTGATAAGTGGTGATGAAGACCAGGACGCCGTGACCCAAAGATGTATCTTGGACAGATGTGACGTGAAGGAGGCGGGGCCACCTGCACCAAACCATACATGATGCGTCTTTGCCATGAGATGTCTTCATGTAAGCTCAGTCAGATATATTCTTTACTTTAATACTTCAGTTTGATGCTCGTTTTATTTATTTTTGCTCTTGTGTTTTTAGATGTTTAACCTGGGGGATCACCTTGACCCTTGCCACAAGATGAAGGTCAACCACCACGCCCCCAGTTCCCAGTCGGTGTCCTGCACTCAACCCAGGCTGAAATCTAATCAAGGTTGCATCTAAATAATTTGCTCTTGTGTTCAGATGATTAACCTGGGATCACCCCGGAGAGACTGCTGTGTATCTGCAGGCCACAACACGAGGTCAACCACCATGCCCCCAGGTTCCAGTGGATGAACGAGTTCAAATCAAGGTTGCACATAACACTCTTGGAACAGGTGATTGAATAAATGTGATAAAATGGAAATATCATAATTTTGCTTAAATGTGTGCAGAATGGAAAAGCCATATTCTGATGGATGACACAGTGACCCTGATGTCATGACGCCTCCAAACAAGATACGGTCCCCACAGTTAAACCATCGTCCAAACAGACAACTTAAAAATCCTTGACTCTTTGCCCATTATCTTGAACATCAGTGTTTACAAGTCACTGTCTCCAAATCATGCAAGAGCTCTTAAGTGTTCTTACATGACCTGATAGATTTGTAATTTAACCAAAGTTTCCATAATTAACTAAATGTAGACTTCAGTTTGGAGTCGATGAGCTGGGTTTCCGTAACACGACAGAGAACGAGGTCAGAGTCGACTCCTCACATGGTAAGGCTTTAGTCCTTCCCCTTCTTCTCTGTGTGTGACGGAAATCTGACCCAGGACCCGTACTGACCTGTGTGCTGTGGTTGAACAGTTTCCCAAACTAGACAAGGATCCATCTAGTTTTGTGAATCGGTTCAACAAGGCACGCAATAATCATCCTCACTCCTGATAAATCAGCAGTTGTTGATGAGCTTTTTTCTTTTTTGGTCATGTATAACAACATGATCACTTGTAAACACGGCATGTCTTAAGCATTTGAGCGAATCAGAGTCGAGCTTTTAAAACTGTCTGTGGGACATCTTCAGGTATGCTTTTTCATATATTGACCTTCTTTCATCCTTGTTTTATGCTCGTGTTTATCAAACCACACTGGATAATGACGATGGGGGATGTCTTCACGTATGTCGTTTTCTTCTCCATTTTCAGGGTTTCACCCTCTGACCTCGATCACTGTCAAGAAAATAGTCAACCACCTTGTTGTGCGAGTGTTCCAGGATGTGATCCAGTGACGAGCCTCACCTCGATTCACGGACACATTCTACCTTGAACAGGTGAGCCCCTAGTGCACCCACCTCAATGGGTTTGATGAATTGTAAGATGAATACAAAGGTAAGTTGAAATGCATGTTTTCTTTAATTAGTTGCAGAATTGACAAACCCAGGCTTTTGGGGGTGCCGACATTGTGTCCTGCACAGCTGTGTGCTGTGATGGGAGGAGCCAACGTGAACCAAAATCTCCTTGAAGTTGCCTTTTTGACTAATGGATGGATCAGGTATGAACTGTCGGATAATTCTCCATAGAGCTGAAACGATTAATCAATCGATTACTAAATTAATTGACAACTGTTTTGATAATCGGTTCAAAGCTTTTTTTCATGATTAAAACAAGATTTCCGATTTGTTTAAGCTTCTTAAATGTGGGTATTTTCTTAATTTCTTTGCTCTGGATAACAAATCATTAAAAGTTAATTTTGGTCTGTGGACAAAACAAGACATTTGAGAACATTTTTTTTTTTTAAGGTTTTCAGATATTTTATGGAGCAAACGCTCAATTAATAGTCGCAGCTCTAATTCTCCACTTCTCTTTAAACTGATTGCATTTATAGGATGATGTTCATGACGTGTGAGAGGGGGAATGTGATGAAAGTGTCATTTTGCTCTTTTTGATAATAGCAATGTAAATGGTGATGGAAATCATGGTTTCTAGGGTTTCCGTGCCACCAGGATATGGATGAAGACTGGAATGACCGAGATGCAGCAGTGATGGAGGTCAGGCCGTTCATGAAGTGATGCCTCGTCGCTATGGGATGTCGACACGTATGTCCTGTCTGATATATTCTCCACTTCTGATGAGTCTGTGCTTGCTTAAAGTCATGATCGCTTTACTTTGTTTACAGATATTCAGCCTGAAGAACCTGTGACCTGACCTCACAACATGTTAAATACCATTATATGATTACTTGAAACACCTTAAAGCCAGAGACTCATCCAAACCAGTGTCTCCTGTCGAACAGGTCAGCAACTATACAGTACACCACTCTGTCAGCTGTTGGCCCATTAGACCATTGGCAAAGCAGACAACTTGAAATGGTTGATCCTAATTTTCCCAAACTCTTCAATATCACTTTTTACACGTCTAAAACATGCTGGAGATCGACTCGGGCTCTCCTGCGTGGCCCTCGGACTTAGTTGAAGGTGACATAGACCGGAAGCTCCAATTGTGTGTGTATCTGCGTCATTACCTCGTTTATGAAACCCTAAAGTTTCAGAACAAACAGTTCAGCCACTGCTGAGAAAATAGTGTTGTATTGTTTTCCTGGGCTCTGCGAAGCGGATCGGCACTTCCGTAGTTTGATGTCGTCATCAGAAATCCTCACCACTGTAGCGCCCCCCGGTGCGGGCACTAGTCCGGGCACATCCGGTTGCGTACATTCAACCGCAGAAGAAGAAGAAGAACTACTCTCGTTGTAGCTGCTGAGATGCAGAGCATCCACCATGCCAGAGGGGGAGCTGTGTATCTGAGAGCTGGCCTATCTATTGCGTCACTTCCAGGTACCTGGCCAATCACAGGACAGTAGGAAAGCTCTCGTTGGCTGGCCAATCACAACACAGTCCACATTCTGGGGGGGTGGTTTTGGTCTGAAACAGCGCGGCTGACGAGAGCGTTAGTGAGGAGATATTTTGATCGGCTCGTTTGCAGCGATTAGGAGGTTTTTAATCATGAAAACAAGTTAATATATGTAAGTAGACCTCAATAACTAACATATGTGTGATACAAGCATTCTATGTCGCCTTTAAATCACTTCAGTTTGGAGTCAATGAGCCGGGTTTCCTTAACACAACAGAGAACGAGGTCAGAGTCGACACATGGTAAGGCTTTAGTCCTTCCCCTTCTTCTCTGTGTGTGAGGGAAATCAGACCATGGACCCTTACTGCTGTGCTGTGGTTGTGCAGTTTCCAAAACTAGACAAGGATCCATCTAGTTTTGTGAATCAGTTCACCACGGTATGCAATTATTATTATTATTATTATTATTATTATATTATCCTGATGAGCCTTTTTTTTTGTCATGTATAGCAACATGACGTCTTGTAGATTGTATTTTGTCGAATTGGGATTAAGCATTTAAAATTGTCAGCTTCATCACTGGTCCAATTACAACAGCAGATGGTGTAAAATGTAAAAAAAAAAAACACACATGCACACACTTATAACGCGAACCCAAAAATAATACTCTACTGCAAACTTGTTTTTAAATGCATGATACAATTTTGTGATAAAATAAATCATTTATTTTTTACATGTCTCTTGTTGGCTTAATTGTTCCCATCTGCACAGGTTAGATGTACTCGGTCAAAGGTTACTTTGTTTCATTTGCCATGTTTAAAGAATCAAATCCTTAGACATTTTCCTAAGGTTGATTTACATATATTTTATTTTATCTTTTTGTTTTCACTTGGAATAACATGGTTTTATTCATTTACCAGAGCTGGGATCAACTAGACCAGTGCTTCTCAAACCTTTTATACAAAAGTACCACCTGAGGAGAATCTTGAGCTCTTAAAGGAACCCCATAATCATACTGTATAAAATACAGTGGCGTAAACGGACTTCACAGAAAGCGGATTTATTCCCAATAAGAATTTACTCATTGTCTTCCTCACATTTACTAACTTGTGAACTGGGCTGAATACATCCACAATTGCACCAGTGCCAAGTTTAATTTAAGTGGCATAATTGGTGTTTAGGATAAAATTGTAAAAAAAAAAAATGTTTTGCCAATAAATGGACAACTTGTTCCAATAAGGTTTAATATTTAATAATGTGACATTAAGACTGGCACCAGGGCAGGAGGATTTGAAAAGGCTCCCTGTTGCCGTTTCAGGTGTTTTTAGAGCATTAGATTGTAATTCCATGTGACATTTGTGAAATGATTTGTTTTAGCTGTTATAGCAAAGTGTGCACTTTTACACATTTTCCTACACAAGATTTTACTGTCCGGCCATGGATGGCTTCAAATCGGGGGGAAAAAAACACATGACTAATGCATGGATGTAGCCCTGCCCCCTATTAACATAATGATGACAATATTAACAACAATAATGATTGTGAGCTTTATATTGTGGACAATAACACTGTAGAAATATTAAATGTGTTATTACATATAAGTGACACTGTATTTTCAGTTTACAGCAACTTTGATTATTATCATACAGTATGTCGGTGACATTTTTAAGATGCATAACAAATATACTTAATACTAAATATAACATTGTAAAGGGATAGAGAGATGGATATATAGATACATATATCTATCGACTATGGGTCGCACAACCCAGAAATAAACTGGGAAGATGAGCAGCTCTGAAGCTGGAATGAGCACATACACCCACAGGAGGATTCTGCCCCTTGCTGCGTTGTTTCCTAAAACCTGACTGAAGGGAGTTTAGAATGTTGTTGGACTCTAAAAATTCCTTCAACCAATTTTTCAAATACTTTCACCAGAATACATCATTTTGAGATAGGCCTTTAATTATTAGTGTTTGGGGGTTTGTCTCCTTTTTAGCAGTGGGAGGACCAAAATGTAAAAAGTAAAAGTGATGTCATAGGTGACAGAAAAACACCATCAGCGTTTGTGGTTGTCCTTCAGAAGCTGCGTCACAGAGCAGGACTCGGGGTGAAGATCATCACATAGGCCACCCCGACCTGTTAGGAGAAGAGTCATGAAGCCTGTCACTATTCTGCTCTCACAGCTTCACTGAGGAAACGCTGGATCTGTGATTAGTACAACAATGACTCTAACACTCTACTACTGACCTCAGAGTCTCCAGTCGGTAGTCTGGACTCTTCACAAGATCAGACAGAGGCTTCAGTCCTGAATGCTGCAGACAAAAGTTGTTTCTCAGGTCCAGTTCTCTCAGGGGGGAGGAGTTGGACTTCAGAGCTGAGGCCAGAGAAGAACAGCTGATCTCTGACAATTTGCAGCCCCACAACCTGAATAAAGAATAAAACATGAGACTTTGGAGAATGTGTGTATGTGTGCGTGTTTGCGCGCCAAATGAGTTTAATAACAGCCGCTTCAGTCAGTGAACTCACGTCAGAGTCTCCAGTCTACAATGTAGACTCTCCAGTCCAGAACACAGCAGCTCCACTCCTGAATCCTGTAGCTCGTTGCAGCTCAGGTCCAGGTCTCTCAGGTGGGAGGAGTTGGACTTCAGAACTGAGGCCAGAGAAGAACAGCTGATCTCTGTCAAACTGCAGCCCCTCAACCTGTATAAAACATGAGACTTTAGACAACGACTGTGTGTGTGTGTGTGTGTGTGTGTGTAAGTTTAAAAAAAAATAAAATAACAGCCGCTTCAGTCAGTGAACTCACGTCAGAGTCTCCAGTCTACAATGTGGACTCTCCAGTCCAGAACACAGCAGCTTCACTCCTGAATCCTGCAGGTCCTCGTTCCCACTCAGGTCCAGTTCTCTCAGGGGGGAGGAGTTGGACTTTAGAACTGAGGCCAGAGAAGAACAGCTGATCTCTGACAATCTGCAGAAACTCAACCTGAATAAAGAATAAAACATGAGACTTTAGACGACTTTACATGTCTGTCGTGACTTGTAGGGCTGTGTGATACTGCAACATTTGGTATCGATCCAATAACAAGTAAATACAAGGCCAGTATTGCCGATACAATACTTTTTACTACTACCATCTACTTTTGTGTAGAGGAAAGCAGTGTATCATAATCTAAGTGAATGCCTCATGAATATGCAAATTTGACTGAAAACTTGAATTTTCATGATTGTTTAATTATTTCGTAAGTTTTCCTTTAATTAATCATGTTTATGATGATAATAAAACACAGGACAAAGTTTTCAGGCATGGAAGCAATGCCGTGAGAAGCCATGAAGTTATCGATCCAACACACACAAATCATCTCTCCCATGGAAAGTTCCTCCTGACGTTCAATTGGTCGCCCTGAACGCCAGACTCCTAACCTGTGAGGCCTTTGTGTCCACAATACCGGACTAATCACAGTGTGGCCGCTGTCCTTTATAAATAAAGTCACCTCCGACCCACTTGGATCGCCCATGAGTCTCATGGTGCGCCGTGGTAACGGGCAGTCGCACCATTACAGTGTGTTTCATTCATTCATTCATCAGTGAATAAATAAGTTATGTTAATAAATTGAAAGTTTAAAAAAAACAACAGCCGCTTCAGTCAGTGAACTCACTTCAGAGCCTCCAGTCTACAATGTGGACTCTCCAGTCCAGAACACAGCAGCTTCACTCCTGAATCCTGCAGGTCCTTGTTCCCACTCAGGTCCAGTTCTCTCAGGGGGGAGGAGTTGGACTCCAGAACTGAGGCCAGAGAAGAACAGCTGATCTCCGACAATCTGCAGAAACTCAACCTGAATAAAGAATAAAACATGAGACTTTAGACATAAAATTAAAGTTTAAAAAAAACAAACAGAAGTTTCAGTCAGTGATCTCACATCAGAGCCTCCAGTCTACAATGTGGACTCTCCAGTCCAGAACACAGCAGCTCCACTCCTGAATGCTGCAGACCATAGTTCCAGCTCAGGTCCAGGTTTCTCAGGTGGGAGGAGTTAGACTTCAGAACTGAGACCAGAGAAGAACAGCTGATCTCTGACAATCTGCAGCCCCTCAACCTGAATAAAGAATAAAACATGAGACTTTAGACAACGACTGTGTGTGTGTGTGTGTGTGTGTGTGTGTGTGTGTGTGTGTGTGTGTGTGTGTGTGAGAGAGAGAGAGTGTGCGCACATGTGAATCAAATGAGTTTATTGTTAATAAAATGAAAGTTTAGAAAACAACAGCAGCCGCAGTCAGTGAACTCACTTCAGAGTCTTCAGTCTACAATGTGGACTCTCCAGTCCAGAACACAGCACTTTCACTCCTGAATCCCGCAGATCCTCGTTCCCACTCAGGTCCAGTTCTCTCAGGGGGGAGGAGCTGGACTCCAGAACTAAGGCCAGAGAAGGACAGCTGATCTCTGACAATCTGCAGTTCCACAACCTGAATAAAGAATAAAACATGAGACTTTAGACAATGACTGTGTGTGTGAGAGAGAGAGAGAGAGAGAGAGGATGTGTGTAACTCGATTATTAATTTAACCAGATATTCCTCTTTTATACACACTAATTAAACACACAGTAAAACCTAAAACCTACTTGATCCCCCACCGAGCCCCGAAGGCGTCCAGCTGACCAGTCAGAGCATAGAGAACATGATCCAGTCCAGCTCTGACCGGACAGACGACTCCTGCTCCTCCAGATTAGCAACTTAGCCATTACCAACAGGAAGTTGACCAGAACAAAAGTGCGTTTGTTGTTGGCTCTGTATTTAGTGCCAAAAACAAAGAGGGAGGAGGAAAAAACCCAAACATAGAGGCTCCAGGCACTCTCCAGACGAGGACAGAGCAACACGTTAAGAAGTACAGCCAAAGATTTGCGCTGTAACAGCCACGATTTAGTTCTTCTGCAATGTGTTTTTCCTCAACGGTGAAAACACACGCAGCTTCTCCAAGCAGCAGGAACAGAGAGGAGCAGCGGCTACATATGAAGCAGCCATGTGTTTCCTCTAACTAGGAATCCATTCATTTAGATATCACTAGAACACGTCGTCTTTAGAGATTTCACACACAGGGCTGAAAAAAGTGTTGAATCGTAAAGAAAAACCAAACCTATTTTGACTTGAATAAACAAAACAGGTGAGTGATTGTTCCACAACAGTCTGCTGTGCATCTACAGCTGGTTCTTGTCCGTTTACGTGCGCTGTGAGAGCGCAGCACAGCGCTTCTCTCTGCGTGAGTGTGTCTGCTGCCTCTCCGTCCGCAGTAAACACAGTTAGATCGGATCTCACTTGTGCATGAAGCTACTTGTATGTAGGTTTATTTTAAAGTCACCTGAAACGATGCCGTTTTTACGGGGAACATTTGGAAAAAGGCACAAAAAGATCAGAAGACGCCGTCTTATGTGATATATGGAACACCACACACACAACAGACGACTACCACAACCACACACACACAAAAGTTTGACACACTCACCACCACCAAACTCCCAGCATGCAGTGCAGAGAGAGAGAGAGAGAGAGAGAGTGTGTGTGAGAATCAAATTAGTTTAATGTCAATAAAATTAATGTTTAGAAAACAACAGCAGCTTCAGTCAGTGAACTCACTTCAGAGTCTCCAGTCTACAATGTGGACTCTCCAGTCCAGAACACAGCAGCATCACTCCTGAATCCTGCAGATCCTGGTTCTCACTCAGGTCCAGATTTCTGAGATGGGAGGGGTTGGACTTCAGAACTGAGGCCAGAGAAGAACAGCTGACCTCTGACAAACTGCAGATACTCAAGCTGAATAAAGAATGAAACATGAGACTTTAGGCAACGATTGTGTGTGTGTGTGTGAGAGAGAGAGTGAGAGTGAATAAATGATAAAATTAGTTTAATGTTAATAAAATCAGTGAACTCACTTCAGAGTCTCCAGTCTACAATCTGGACTCTCCAGTCTGGAACACAGCAGCTTCACTTCTGAATCCCGGAGATGCTCGTTCCAGCTCAGGTCCAGTTCTCTCAGGGGGGAGTTGGACTTCAGAGCCGAGACCACAGAATTAAAGTTCAATCTTGAAAAGTTGAAGCTCCTCAACCTGAATAAAGAATAAAACATGAGAAGTTGCTGCTCGAAAACCAGTCAGTGTTCGATCATGTGTTCAGAGCTGAGACCACAACTTCACACCGAGTCTCTGAGAGTTCACAATAATCCAGTCTGTGATTATAGAAAAATATCAAAGGTGAAAAACAACACACATGAGACATGATGTTGACATGACTTTCATCATTTAAAACATCTCCAGAAAAACAACACAGTTGACACATTTGAAGTGAAAGGAATGAGAAGAAGTTAATATCGACTATATTTGATAAACCAAAGCATTAATCATCACTGGTTGATGATGTCATTGATCATGTGTGAACTTACACAGCCTTCCTGCAGTTCCTCACAGCTGGAATCAGTCTGAATTTTCCCTGGGATGATGATGTATTGTACCTGTGCAGTATGAACTCATCCAGAACCTCCTCAGAGATCTGCAGTATGTAGGCCAGAGCCGAGCATTGGATCTCAGAGAGTTCCTGTCCTCTATCCTCTGACTTCATGAACTCTTGGATCTCCTGCTGCACTGATTGGTCATTCATCTCTGTCAGACAGTGGAAGATGTTGATGCTTCGGTCAGGTGAGATCAATTGTGTTGTGTTCATCTCCTTCAGGTTCTTGGAGACTCTCTTGATTATTTTTTTACTGTTCTGAGTCTGACCCAGCAGACCTCCTAAGAGTCTCTGGTTGGACTCCAGACAGAGTCCATGAAGGAAGCGAACAAACAGGTCCAGGTGACCATTTTTACTTTGAAGTGATTTCTCCATGGCTTCTTTCAGGAAGTCATCGAGTGTGAAGATTCTGCTAAACCTGTTTGAGTCACCATTTCTGTTTTCTTGTCTGAAGAAGTCCTGCAGTACCTCTGTCTTCCTGTTGGTGAAACAGTGGAACATGTAGACTGCAGCAAGAAACTCCTGTACGCTCAGGTGAACAAAGCAGTAGACTGTTTTCTGGAAGATCACGCTCTCTCTTCTGAAGATCTCTGTACAAACTCCTGAGTACACCAAGGCCTCTAACACATCAAGACCACACCGCTCCAGGTCTTCTTGGTAGAACATGATGTCTCCTTTCTGCAGATGTTCAAAGGCCAACCTCCCCAGCTTCAGAAGAACCTCACTGTAGGCCTCCGTCAGCTCCTGTGGACTCCTCTTACATCCTTTATTGTACTTGTTCTTCTTCCTCTTTGTCAGAACCAGCAGGAAGTGTGAGTACAGGTCTGTCAGGGTCTTGGGCAGCTCTCCTCTCTGCTCTGTGGTCAACATGTGCTCCAGAACTGTAGCACTGATCCAGCAGAAGACTGGGATTTGACACATGATTTGGAGGCTCCTGGACGTCTTGATGTGTGAGATGATTCTGCTGGACAGCTCTTCATCTCTGGATCTCTTCCTGAAGTACTCATCCTTCTGGTCGTCAGTGAAGCCTCGTACTTCTGTTACCCTGTCAACACATGTAGGAGGGATCTGATTGGCCGCTGCAGGTCGAGAAGTTATCCAGATGAGAGCCGAGGGAAGCAGAGTCCCCTGGATGAGGTTGGTCAACAGCACGTTGACTGAAGACCTGTGTGTGACGTCACAAACCAGCGTCCTACTGCTGAAGTCCAGTGAGAGTCTGCTTTCATCCAGGCCGTCAAAGATGAACAAAGGTTTACAGACAGCGAGCTTCTCTGCTCTGACCTTCTGTAATGTTGGATGGAAAACATGGAGCAGTGTGAGAAGACTGTGCTGCTCATCTCTGATCAGGTTCAGCTCCCTGAACGAAAGCAGAATCAGCAGATTCACGTCCTGGTTTTCCAAACCCTCGGCCCAGTCCAGAGTGAACTTCTGCACCGAGAAGGTTTTTCCAACACCAGCAACGCCGTTAGTCAGGACCACTCTGATGCTCCCCTGCTGGTCAGGTAAGGCTTTAAAGATGTCGCAGCACTTGATGGGAGTGTCCTGGACCATCTTCTTCTTGGAGGTCGTCTCCAGCTGCATCACCTCATGTTCAGTATTGACCTCTTCACTCTGTCCCTCTGTGATGTAGAGCTCAGTGAAGATCCGGTTCAGGAGGGTTCTACTTCCTCTTCCATTAGTTCCTTCAGTCACATGTTCAAATCTCCTCTTCAGACTGATCTTATGTTCATCTAGAACCTCCTGCAGACCAACATCTGAAAGACAAGAGACAAAGAATCTGAGCAGCTGAGGATTTTTTTCATCAGCCACAGAAAAAATGCCATGTTTTTCTGTGATATTGTTGTTTTACGTTGTTTGTTGTCAAATTAAAAAACTACAGTATTTTTTTTACTGTAATGACTTGAAAACCTTTATTCTGAAAGACTGAATCATTCTAGAATAACTGTGATGATTGTGAAGGAAAGAGTATCATCTGCATACAAGAGAACCACAATGATAGAAAAGCAGGAAAATGAGTGTAAAGCATCCTTTCTTGAAGTAGTAGTAGAAGTAGTACGAGTAACATTTTTAACTTTGAAACATTTTTTAATTTTTAAATGTCTGCTAGTGCTGATGGGAGCTGCTCTCCTTATGAGTCTTACTCTGTGGTCCATGTCCTGTCCTGGGACTTTTTACACACTGGGGACAGCAGGATTGTCCTGGTGGACCAAACTGGTCCCAGTATGAGGAGATGCAGCGTCTGCAGAACCAGTGACCACAGCTGGTGGAGACCGGATCCTTCAGGACGTCCTGACACAGAGGACACTGGGACGTCTGTTTGTCCACAGAAACAGCAAACTTGTCTCTGTGAAGACATTTCACTATTACTAACATGTCAGGGACAGGTGGACATGTGTGTGGCTAAGACGGACAGTGAATGAAACCCCTCGTTTGTTGAGCTCAGTGACGACTCAGTGAGTGACACGAGACAAACTCGTCCTCTGATCTGAGACACTTTATTTTCTTACAGCTTTGTCTCACAGTGGTTCTGATGGACTGTTGTAAAGTTCTAACCCTGAGGCTCATTCTCACACAATCTCTGAGTCAATGTTTTGACTCAATGATCAGTTTCATCAGATTCTGTCTGTTCCTCAAACACACATTTATTTCTTCCTCCTTCACAAAAGTCCATTCAAATTCAATTTGAACCACAAATAAAAAAAATGACCTGATCTGAAGTTTGTTTCCCTCCAACAGACGTAACAGCAACTTTCACACTAAAAACAGTGTGTGTGTCAGTGTGTGCGTGTGTGTCTGTGTCTTTGTGAGGACACAAAGGTTTGGTTGTGAACCTACACTTTTATGAATTAAACTCCTTCACTGGACAAACTGTCTCTTACTTTGTCTCTGAGGCTCCAGGTTCATGACTGAAGGTTAAAGGGTGTCCCATAGACTCTTCACTCTTCACAGACAGACCGCTGGGTCCTGGAGACTCTGCTCCCCGTCGCTGGTTCTGACCTCTGCAAACACAAACAGGGTTTTATCCATCGCATCCATCACTGATGATCAGAAACAAGCCTCAGTGGTCAGTGTGACCTCCAGAGTATGGAGTGAAGGGACTGATCTTGACAGAGTCAAAGAACTGAATGATTTCTTTTCTCTAGATTTGAAGATCCACATGTGACACACACTCATTGACAGATTTACAGTTTTGTAAAAATGTATCCTCTTCAGGTACAATCAGCATTTAGACATGACAGTAGAAAGAAATCTACAGGACCTGATGGTTTATCAGCCTATAAGCTAAAAAATATGCTCTTCTGAACTTAGTGATGCTTTCTGTGCTATCTTTGAAAAAATGATTGAGAATCATATTGTTCTAGAGCTATTATCATTTATTACAGCTGGGCAATATGGAGTAAAAGTCATATAATTTTTTAGCTGAATGGCGATACTCGATATATATCGATATTTTTTCTGTGACGTAATTGGGTTTCCCCCCAAAGAATTATAGCTTATCCGATTATTTTTTTTCCAGAGGCAAAACCCTTTAAAAAATAAACAAACAGTTCGTTATAAATTAAAGCCACATGCAAAATGCCAGAGGTCACTGAAATAAAAATGCTCCTTGAAAAAAATAAAACAAATCTCTTTCCTCCAAGACAAAAACATACAGTAACTAATTAAAAAATAAATACAATACTGTTACAATTTTAACAGTAACATAACAATAAACACCTTTCCACAGACGTATTTACTGCAACTGCAAACTGTTATTTCAAGAAGAAAAGAAACAACAAAAACAGATAATGGAAATATGACTACACTAGTGTAAGGACAAGAAATGATAACAGAATAAGCCACACCCCCTTCCTATATATTTTTCCTGTTATTTCATTTCAAATGTTCAGAGGTTGTTATGTCCAGTTTGTTATGTATTGTTCTGTGTAGCAGTGTAGCTCACAAAATAGTATCTGTGGTCCAGTTTCTGTGATGAGAAGTAGCTCATACAGAGAGGTGTGCTTTCTCTTATTGGCCACATGGTGGAGTATCTGCTAAAGTGAGCGCTGCTTCGAAGGCAAGCACATGTGTATGAGAACAGTTTCCTCCTGGTTCCATAGCGATAGCGGCGCACCAGAGAAATTTATGTTATAATTTTTTTCAGCGTGAGAAATACAATGTGTGGCGGGAGTGTGTGACAATAGACCAAAAAGCGTGACTGCCACGCTCAATGTGTGAGACTTGAGAGCCCTACAACAGGTTTTCAACATTCTTTACAGAAAACATTGCTGCTGGTCATCTCACACTTTAAAACCATCTCCAAAATATCGACGAACTGTCTCTTACTTTGTCTCTGAGGCTCCAGGTTCATGACTGAAGGTTAAAGGGTGTCCCATAGACTCTTCACTCTTCACAGACAGACAGCTGGGTCTTGGAGACTCTGCTCCCCGTCTCTGGTTCTGACCTCTGCAAAAACAAACACGGTTTTATCCACATCGCATCCATCACTGATGATCAGAAACAAGCCTCAGTGGTCAGTGTGACCTCCAGAGTATGGAGTGAAGGGACTGATCTTCACAGAGTCAAAGAACTGAATGATTTCTTTTCTCTATGTCTGAAGATCCACATGTGACACACACTCATTGACAGATTTACAGCTTGTGGTCGCTGATCTTTGTGTAAAAATGAATCCTCTTCAAGTACAGTCAGCATCTAGACATGACAGTAGAAATGTTCTGAACTTAGTGATGCTTTCTGTGCTATCTTTGAAAAACTCATCATGGAGAATCATACTGTTCCAGAGCTATTATCATTTATCATTATCATCAAGTTTTCTCATGATAAAGGTTTTTACGACAGTTGGTAAAACCGCTGAAAGGTGCATTACAGCCTGTAATGATCTGCTGCTAACACGCTTCACAGGACAAACTGTCTCTTACTTTGTCTCTGAGGCTCCATGTTCATGACTGAAGGTTAAAGGGTGTCCCATAGACTCTTCACTCTTCACAGACAGACAGCTGGGTCCTGGAGACTCTGCTCTGTCCTCGTCTTCCTCCACACAATCACCCTTCTGCTGTACTTCAGTCATTCTACACACACACAGACTTTGAATAAGATCAGAGAAAAAGCCTGGCAGATAATTACAGACAGACTGAATGTATAAATAGCCCCAATATAAATATTTACAGAGCTCATTTGAGTAGTAACTTATTTTATACTGTACACTGTAAACCTAATATATAAAAAACACTTTTTCCCTTTGTTTTTCTTATTAGTTTGTGCAAATTACTTATCACTGCTCCACGGAAAGCATCATATTTAGAGCAAAATCTCCTTCATGTTTCCTGGAGGATGTCTGATGTGGATCTGTGTTCAGTCCAGTGACCGAGAGAAAACTGTAACACAACAAGAGTTTTCTGTTAGAGAAGGTGTTTTATAAAATCTGCAGTTCGCGTGTAGCTCAATCTTCTGTGGCCACAGTGAAGGCGATTGAGTGACATTTGTGTACTGTAGCAGCCTATGGCCAGTAGATGGTGCTAGGCTACTCTGCTTGTATGTTATTGAAGGGCTGTTGCCTGCATTAAAGTCAGCTGGTTGGGAAGATAAAGTGTCAGTATTGAAATCCACAGATATCACAAACACATGAGCCTGATGAGTTGTGATGGTTAATCCTGCCTTTATTTAGATTTCCCATATGTCCATTTGAAGGTGAGAAAATGCCACGCAGTAAAAGTACGTGTGCATGAAGTAAATAAAGTACTTTAAATTTAAACCATAAATTATGAATACAAACTGTGGATTTTATCCCACATCAAATGTAGATAAAAAGTCAGAATCTTGTTCAGTTTACGGGAACTTTGACCCTGGATTACTTCAAAAGTACACAGTACAGGTTTAGACCGTTTGAGTAGAATTGACGTAAAAAAAGGAGAGAGAATATGGGCGGAGGCTAACTTCATCCTCGTCCAGTAAGTAAGTAAGTGCTGCATAGGGGTGGACTGGGACAAAACTTCCGGTACTCCCGATGTCCAGTCCACTCCATGATCATATATTATCATCATAATAATCATGTACACTCACCATTTTGTCCTTTTACTGCGCAGTTGAAATGGCGTCTGAAGCAAAGTCCCAGAGGTTTTACTTCGACTGCTCCTCCCCGGGACTGAAATCACAACAAACGTTTCCTGTGCAGTTGAGTTATGAGCAGCCTGCACGTGAGCTGGAGCTTCCTCAGTGAGACAACTCTGTCTTAAAAGTCTAAATATTAGCTGAGGGCTGGTGAAGCCAAACGAGGCGTCATGTTCATGAAGTTTAGAACTCTCTTGGAACCGGAACCACCACCGGAGTGAAAATGGCTTCACTTCTCGAAGCTTCGATCATTGCGCACATGGGCGACATCTGCTGGCAAGGTGGTGGTTGTACAGCCTTGAAAAAGTCACGTTGTATAAAGTAATACTTGATTAAAAGTACAAGTATGTTACCAGAAAAGTCACTTTTTTTATTATTGTTATTGAATAAAAATTATATGACATTTACTGTACTCAAAGTAAGCAGTTTTCTGCTAAAATAACAATTTAAAGGTGTTAACTATTATACTATATATATATATATACTATAAGGTGTAAAACTATTTAATTGTGTCTTCAGTAGTGATAAAATGCCAAAGTAATTGTCATCTACATGTCATCATCGTCACAAGACTACACTACAATGGCTGAGAAGTGCAAATCACAACGCAATTAACAGAACTCACGACGTCATTCAGAGAAATCATGACATTAACTTCTACCAGAAGACGAACGAGCTGGTACTTATCACACATGAGCACATTATTATTATATTATTTTATTTTTAGAGAAACGAGTTGCTCAATCAAAACAATTAACAAGGAAATAATAAATTATATATATATAGATATTTATATATGCATGCTTTTATTGTGAAGTATATGTCGTTCCATATCAAAAACAAGCACTTTTAATTTGGAATTCTGTAAAAAATCATCATGAATATCTTAACTGCAATGTCATGAGTTGTAATTTTAAGCTCATATTGCCAAACCGCCACATTTTGGCCCCTTCTTGACCAGACTAGATGGTCATTGGCCCCAAGGTCATTTGAGTGTCATTTGACAAATTCACTATCACTAATTCTAATTCTAAATTGTAAAGGAGTGGGCCATCTACCATCTAAAGCACCTGTTATGCGATGTATTAAGTTATTAACCCATATTTAAGGTCCTAGTTTACTACAAAAGTCTTGCCAGCATGTTTTTTTTTCTAGTTTCATAATTATTCTAGCATTTGCTTTTAACATTTTATTCCATTTTGGTCAATTTGGTCCTTCCTGCAGCAGCAGCAGCAGCAGCAGCTCACAGGTGTTTTAAGTCACTGTGATGATGAGGGAGCAGAGCTACTCAGTCATGCAGAGCTACTCAGTCGTGCTGCACTTGCTTCTCACTGCACTGTTATTTGTCCTTAATCTTAAATATGGTAAGAAATGACGGTGTAAAAGCTGCTGGTATTTGGTTTCTACAGTGTTGTGACACTTTACTTTTCTCTCCTGTGTTCTCTTCAGTCTCATCCAGTCCAGTTCGTGAAGCCAAGACAGGTACAGTGTGTTAAATTGATTCTGTTGACGTCTCTGCTTTTCCCTGTTACCTAAATGGTAAAAATGCTCCAGCACTTCAGGAGGACTGGCTCATCACTGCCTTAAAGTATATGGAGTCTAACCCAGAGACTTTACAAGGTGAGTCCAGACTTTCAGGATGTTAGTCTAGATGTTTGTTCCTTTTAAATACTGACACTTTTCTTTTTTGAGTCCATGGAGCAACTCGGCATTTTTGCAAATTGACAACTTGCAGGTCTGTCGGTCACTCAAGTGTGGACTTAAAATAAATAACGGCCACAAAACAGAAGATAGGCATGAGGTTCATTAAGTAAAAACAAATGTATAATGTCAATATGTTGAACAATGTTAAATCATTTGATAATCACTTGTGCAGTATAACATAAATAGTGATCTTCTGTCTTCTTCTGCAGTTGAGCAGAAAATTGTTAAATTAACAAGGAAAATGTAAATATATTTGACATTTTTATACCTTTTTCGCCTCTTTTTGACAGAACTGATGACCAAGAACTACGCAATGATGGAAGGGGACGTGATTCTGTCTGTGAGTCGTTTTTCATTGAATACAGTTTTAAAATGATTATTTTATTAGTTAAGTTAAAGCACTTTTGTGAAGTGTTTTAAAATTGAAAACATAAATATGTTGGCGTTTTACTGCTGTTGAGTGTGTTCAAAGCTTTGTTTTGGTTGGATCTACCTCATTATTCTGCCTTTATATTTTTTAATATAAAGTCAGTCCAGTGTGAAACTGGTATTTTACATCATACCAGCAACTTCCCTCAGTTCATTTAAATGTGCTTAAAGTGCCTCAGTGACACAGACTTATCAAACATGGCAACAGTGCACCAGCAGCTCCGTTGCTTCTAAAAACTTTAGTGTTGGAGAGTGAACAGTTTAGAAAAACGAGTTTTCAAAACTTCTCACCAATACGTCAGATTTGGGTTCATTAAAGGCTTAAATCCATTGTCTCAGGCTGGTTCTCAGCACTGGCAGTGTGTTATTTATGTCTCAGTACCTCATAGAACCCTCTCTTTCACTGTCAAAGCGTTGTATGCTACACCGTATATTATATTATATTATATTATATTATATTTTTGACTATACTCACTGACGATCATTTGTATTTTTTTCCCTTAGACTGACAGGAATTTTGTGGGAAATGCATGGCCAACACGAAAGATCCCTTACATCATCAGTCCAGAGTTAGGTGAGCGAACCTTCAGTGGATATTCAAAGGAAATCACTTCACTGATCCACGTCTACACACACTTTGATTTACTGTTTCCAGTCAGTCGCACAAATGAGATCCTCTCCGCTATGGCCATGCTGTCTGGAAACACCTGTCTGTCCTTCCACCAGCAAACCAAGGACCAAAGACCATCGGATCATCTGATCTTCACGCCTGGCAAAGGGTGTGTGTGTGATTTCTTCTTTTGATTTAAAGCTGCAGGATCACTGGGAAATAGTAGAGTTTTAATCCACAGATCCATCTGAAGCTGAAAAATGACAGAAAGTCGGAAATATTCACATTTAAGAAGCTGAAAAGTGACAGAAAATTGAATTTTTTTACATTAAATGTGTTACATTTAAATGTTCTGTCTTGTTGGTCATTGTATTTTTTCAGCTTCTTAAATTTTCAGAAAGTTGAAAATATTCACATTAAAGAAGCAGAAAACTGACAGAAATTTGAAAAATATTCACATTTAAGAAGCAGAAAAATGACAAAGAAGGAATTCTTAACATTTAAGAAGCTGAAAAATGAAAGAAGGTCGAAAATATTCACATTTAAGAAGCAGAAAAATGACAAAGTAGGAATTCTTCACATTTTAGAAGCTGAAAATGGACAGAAAGTCAAAAATATTCACATTTAACACTCTTGCACGATACGAGTCCATGCAGAAAATCAATGTTTTTACATCCGGTACAAACAACTTGTAGATCCTCTTTTGCATCCATTAATAAGTATTAATAATATTTTATTTTGTGTGTTTGCCCTTTGTTAGGATTTACTTTGGTGCCGCAGACTTAATGAGGCAGCAGTTTAGTTTCAGCTCCCGTCGCTGCTCAATGGGTTAAGTCAAACTGGCTGATGCCATTCAACGTTCTGCTGTGTGACTGTTGTATTTCAGATGCGCCTCTTATGTGGGCTGCATCGGCGGAGAGCAGCCCATATTAATATCCCCCCTGTGCACTGTGGGGAACATTGCCCATGAGATTCTTCACGCGCTTGGCTTCCACCACGAACACACAAGGATGGACCGTGAGCAGTACATCACTGTTCTCTCTCAAAATATTATGACCGGTAATGGCTGTTTTTTTTAATTTGAATGTTTTACCACCATTGTGGCTCCTTCAGAATTAAAATGGTTGCGTTTCAGGGAAGGAGATAAACTTCCATGAGAAACGGGGGAAAACGTTTGGCCTTCCTTATGACGTCACTTCTATCATGCACTACGGACGGTACAGTGTTCAAACATTGGTTTGTGTATCTCCTCGCCTGTCGCAGTAATTAAGCGATTTTATTTCTATGTCAGAGGGTTTTTCTCTGCGAATGGTCTGCCCACCATCGTCTCAAAAGAAGATGTCCAGGAGATGGGACAGAGGGAGAACCTGACAGAGCTGGACGTCCAGAGAGTTCATCACCTCTACAACTGCAGTATGTGCATTTTTATCATGTTCCAGATCAACGTTTAGAAAAAGGGTTGGTTCAAATGTAGTTTTTGCGTCTGATTCTCTTTACCAGATTCCACAGAAAAAGAGACTGAGGAGGAAAGTAATGGTGCATACCTGAACAGTGAGGAGGAAGAGCAGGATACAGACCCCATGATCCAGAGTTTAAAGGTTTTCCTCAGTGACCAGAATCGTATTTCTGCCAACAAAACACAGGGAAGCCACACACCTTCAAGTATAGCAGCCCCTGATTCACTGCAGAGCCTGGATATGGCCACTGGAGCTGACAATAACCACACAACCAATCATACTACATGCTGAGACAATGATGGACTCATTTCATGAATAAAACCACAACATAAAGACCAATATCTCATGGATTTCTCTTTTTAACTGAGGTATTTCATATGACATCAAGAGTGTATTTATGTAACTGCAGTGCTTTTAAAGGGATATGCCAGTTCAACACGCAGCTCACCAGGGTCAAAACTGCTCTCTTCTTTCTACTCTCACCTTAACCTTAACTTTTCACAGTGTCTGCATGAACATGTATGACAACCTCGCTGTTGTATCAAATAAATGTACATTTATAGTATTGGTACACCAACAGTACTGTGAAATCCAAAGTTGACACAAATTGACGAAATACAATAAGCATTGTGGAAAACCCACTACAAATATAACACAACATCTGTCATTAGTGACACAATCGCATTAGGATAGAACTAGGTATGACCGTTCACATCTATGTGGACACCAGTCACTGACGATTGTCCCTCATCTGTCCTGACGTCTTTCTGATGTCAGAACCAGTCCAAAGAGCCACCGCTGGATTCAGGTCTGGTCTCTCTCCTGATTGGCTAACTGTGATGTAGCTGGAATTTCCTGTGAAGCAGGCACCTGGTACATGATGATGTAGGTGTGCCATCTGTCATCTGACATTTACGTTTGTTTATCATTTAACATTTTATTGTATAGAGTTAGAATTGTCTGTGTTGTATAAAAATATCAAAAAGTTACTTTGGAATATTTTTGATGGATGAAAGTGAAAAGAGTTTAGTGTTAAATGTTGTGAATGTTCCTGAGTGTACTCGTGCATTTATACTCTTCTTCTTTGGTAGGAATGCGTCCTATGTCCAGACTTGTACCACCACCCGATGGTGAAATGGGGTACTACAGGACCCTGAAGCGCTTGTATACAAGGTGCCACGATAGTATGTGACGCTCATGCGGCATGTGCATGGAAGTTTAGCACAGGCCTTAGTCTGGATCCTCAGGAGGAGACTGAAGTCAGGTGCTATGTGAAATGAGAAGGTCGAGTCCACGCGACTCGGTTACGTCACCACTTCCTCTTCTAACAGTGAGATAAAGATGTGAACATTTCAAAGTCGTAAACTGACCTGGATTTCTGTGAACCTCTGTGTTTCAGGCTGGTTCTCAGCAGCAGGGGGCGCTCACAGCACAGTCAGTACCTCATGATAATGAGCAGCACAGGTAGGCGGGTCAGTTAATGACAGACAATCATTCTTTATGATGTGAACGTCATGTTTATTTCACAGATACATGTTTGTTTGTGTCTTTCTTCATTGATGGTCATCAGGACGTGACGATAATTCAAAAGTGTTTCAACAATGAATTACTGAGCCCAGCTTTAACATCAGATTATAAACAGTGAGACCTCGTCCACCACACCACTGAAGCTGCTGTCTCTTCATGTCCTACAGAGAACACTGACACTGAGGAACCATGAGAGACACAGAAACCAGGATAAACCGGTTCAGTGAATGTGGTCCTGAAGGTGTGGAGGTGGATCAGTGAGTGAGAGGAGACGCTGTAGAAGGACAGAGTCCCAGCAGGACAGTCCACATACACTGATACTCTGTGAGAGACAGAGGATGATGACCTGATGGGTGTTACTGCTCTACAGTGATGGACAGAGTAACCATGAACATCAGAGCAGCTCAGACTCCAGGACTGATCATTATGACCAAACCAACAGTCAGAACTGTTTACTTTCCTCTTGATTCCTCTGTAACTCAGTGATATAAAAACATCTCCTCTCCACTCGACCTCCCAGTAACAGCGACCAGTCAGACCAGTTCTACACAGCAGCTGAGGATGGAACTCAAATCTGTCTGGATGATCAGGATACGACTGATCTTCTGTCACACAGGTCACTTTCCTGTTGTCGTCAGACAGTTGGAGTTTTGTGTTCATTGTGTTTGTATCTGGTTCCAGTTCACATGAATCTGATGAAGACAACAAGACACAGCTGCAGTTTATTGATGATCAGCTGATATGTTGTTGTTTCATGTAAATCCATACTTACACTTCCTGAGACCAGGTTTTAACCACTGCTCTCCAGCATGGTCCATCCTGGAGGAAGAAACAGTCCAACATTAGTCCAAACTGTTGTCTAAATGACGCACTCTGGTGGACAGAATTATGAAGTACACCCTGGTGTCAGATGTTTCAAAGAGAAGACTGGTTTCTGCAGCAGTTTAGACCAGACGACGTCAAAGATGGTTCAAATGTGAGTATAGCACTGAATTTTAAATTCATTCAAACAATGATGAATGTTTGAATGACACAGAAAAGTTTATGTTTGTATTCTAAGTGTGTTCATACCATTTAGTTGTAAAGTAGGATCATGTTTTCATGTACTAAATCTACTCCACTCTGTTAACAAAGTAGTCATTTAATCATCGTTCATTTAATGAAACAGTGACATGTCAGTCAGGCATATTTTGGAGCCTTTATTTAATTGTATCCTGCTATTTCGGATGATTAAATGAATGTTTTTTAACAGTTTAGTGGCTCTTTCTGGTTAAAACAATGTGTAGTTTATGAACCACTTCTAGCACTGTGTCGGGCGGCAGCCAGCAACAGTTGCTCGCTCTCTTTTCTGCACTTTTAGAGATTTTTTTCTTCTATATATAGTTTTATTTTTCAGTAAGTTTAGCCAACTAACCTAACCACAGCAAACCTTAGCCAACTATGGCTACATTTACATGATAACGGTCTGAACAGAAGACGCAAAAGTGGCGTCGCGTCTTCACTATTCCGTGTTTAGACGAGCGTTTTCGGGAGGAAAACTGCTTCTGCGTGCATACAGTGACGCAAAAGTGTGTGGAATTCGATTGGGTATGCATGCTCCGTCCAGGCTCAACACTGCAGCGGGGCTATTGTTTACACTCGAGGGCAGCTGTGGACGTTTGTCTCTATGAGTCCAGTTTTCAGGTATTTACCTTGTGATTTAATCCAGTAGGAATTATTCAACTTCATTAGTATGTAGTTTGGATCCAGTTCATATAAATAATTTTGAATTGGATGTTGTCTTTACTGCAGAAACTAATAAATGTTCCAAAACAACTATTGTTAACTTATTTTATTCAGCTGAAAATCTTCAACCTTAACCCACAAGTAATACTGCAGTGGAACATGAAGCAGCAGCAGAAGATAAGGGAGGAGGAGGAGGAAAATAATACCTGAGAGTGTCCAGTCTCCAGCGTGGACTCTTCAGTCCAGCAGACTGCAGATTCTTTCCTGAGTCTCCTGGATGATTGTAGCTCAGGTCCAGTTCTCTCAGATGGGAGGGGTTGGAGTTCAGAGCTGAGGTCAGAGAAGAACATCCTTCCTCTGTGACCAGACAACCTGACAGACTGGAGTTAAGAAGATATAATGAACTCAGTGATTCAGAAAATCTTGAAGATGTTGAACATCTTCATCAACAAGAACCTAAAGAAGCAATATCAGGATTTAAAAGATCAACTGTCAAATAAACTGAGTTCTGACCTGAGAGTCTCCAGAGAACAGTGAGGACTCTTCAGTCCATCACACAGCAGCTTCACTCCTGAATCCCACAGGTCATTGTTACTCAGGTCCAGGTGTCTCAGAGAAGGGGACATAGAGCTGAGGACTGAGGACAGAGACTCACAGCTTCTCTCTGAGAGGTTACAGTCACTCAGTCTGAGGAAGAGTTCAAGAAAATCTATTCACATATGTAATGTAAAAATATCTCAGAGAACTTTCAATATAAATCAGCTGAGCAACAACCTGAGAGTCTCCAGAGAACAGTGAGGACTCTTCAGTCCATCACACAGCAGCTTCACTCCTGAATCCTGCAGGGCATTGTTTCTTAGGTCCAGTTCTCTCAGATGGGAGGGGTTGGAGTTCAGAGCTGAGGTCAGAGAAGAACATCCTTCCTCTGTGACCAGACAACCTGACAGACTGGAGTTAAGAAGATATAATGAACTCAGTGATTCAGAAAATGCTGAAGATTTTGAGCATCTTCATCAACAAAAACCTAAAGAAGCAAAATCAGGATTTAAAAGATCAACTGTCAAATAAACTGAGTTCTGACCTGAGAGTCTTCAGAGAACAGTGAGGACTCTTCAGACCATCACACAGCAGCTTCACTCCTGAATCCTGCAGGTCATTGTTACCCAGGTCCAGGTGTCTCAGAGTAGAGGACAGAGAGCTGAGGACTGAGGACAGAGCTTCACAGCTTCTCTCTGAGAGGTTACAGTCACTCAGTCTGAGGAAGAGTTCAAGAAAATCTATTCACATATGTAATGTAAAAATATCTCAGAGAATTTTTAATATAAATCAGCTTAGCACCAACCTGAGAGTCTCCAGGGAACAGTGAGGACACTTCAGTCCATCACACAGCAGCTTCACTCCTGAATCCTGCAGGTCATTGTTACTCAGGTCCAGGTTTTTCAGGAGGGAGGATTTGGAGTTCAGAGCTGAGGTCAGAGCTGAGGTCAGAACGGAACATCCTTCCTCTGTGACCAGACAGCCTGAAAGACTGGAGTTAAGAAGATATTATGAACTTTGTGATTCAGAAAATCCTGAAGATGATGATCATCTTCATCAACAATAACCTAAAGAAGCAAAATCAGGATTCAAAAGATCAACTGTCAAATAAACTGAGTTCTGACCTGAGAGTCTCCAGAGAACAGTGAGGACTCTTCAGTCCATCACACAGCAGCTTCACTCCTGAATCCTGCAGGTCATTGTTACTCAGGTCCAGGTTTTTCAGGAGGGAGGATTTGGAGTTCAGAGCTGAGGTCAGAGAAGAACATCCTTCCTCTGTGACCAGACAGCCTGAAAGACTGGAGTTAAGAAGATATTATGAACTCAGTGATTCAGAAAATGCTGAAGATTTTGAGCATCTTCATCAACAAGAACCTAAAGAAGCAAAATCAGGATTTAAAAGATCAACTGACAAATAAACTGAGTTCTGACCTGAGAGTCTCCAGAGAACAATGAGGACTCTTCAGTCCATCACACAGCAGCTTCACTCCTGAATCCTGCAGGTCATTGTTACTCAGGTCCAGGTGTCTCAGACTAGAGGACAGAGAGTTGAGGACTGAGGACAGAGCTTCACAGCTTCTCTCTGAGAGGTTACAGTCACTCAGTCTGAGGTAGAAAACGGTGATGAACAAAAGGTTAAACATGTTTCTCTTGTGGTCTTTAGAATATGTCTTATTAATATTTATATATTGATCTACGTACAGAGCTCTGTTGGAGGCTTTGACCACTGGCAGCAGCTTCAGAAGAGCCTCCTCTGAAGCAGAGTATTTCTTTAGGTCAAAATCTTCCAGATCTTTTCCTGATGACAATAAGATGAAGACCAGAGCTGACCACTGAGCAGGAGACAGTGTCTTTGTGGACAGGTGTCCTGATGTGAGAGACTCTTGGATCTCCTCCACAAGAAAACGATGGTTCAATTCATTCAGACAGTGGAACAGGTTGATGCTTCTCTCCGCTGACAGATTCTCACTGATCAACTTCTTGATGTACTCAACTGTTTTCTGATTGGTCCGTGAATCACTTCCTGTTTGTGTCAGTAGACCTCTTAAGAGCTTCTGATTGGTCTTCAGTGAAAGACCTAAGAGGAAGCGGAGGAACAAGTCCAGGTGTCCATTTGGACTCAGTAAGGCCTTGTCCACAGCCCTCTGGTGCAGATGATGTTTGTGTCTAAATAGTCTGGACTTCTGGCTCGTTGTTGGGTC